>NC_134094.1:16611640-17811640 GCF_000715075.1 Nicotiana tabacum | reverse complement strand
GCTTAAGGAAACAAATTTTGACTTAGGCTAGTTGCTGAAGATTTTCTGGTTTCTGGTGTTTTCCTTCCTGCGGAGGGGAGACCGCAAGTGCGGGATGGCATGTGCTGAAGGAGGAGTACAGGTGCAGTTTGGTCAAGCTGGTCTGTGAGCGTGTGCGAAATAGGAGCCGCATCTGCGCATTCAGAGATGCGGAGGATTGACCGTAGGAGCGAAAAGGGATAGCCTGGGAAGAGTCACAGATGTCGAAGGTCTTCCACAGAAGTGGGCCCGCACCTGCCGGCCCTGCTCCGCAGAAGCGGATCTTTGAACCTTATACCATCTCCGCACCTGCAATGGAAATTCCGCAGGTGCGGCGTCGCAGGTGCAACTGCTGGTTCGCAGGTGCGAGATCGCTGGGCAGAAAAGAGGAAACTTTTGAGGGTTTGATCTAATTTTCATTTTGGGACTTTGAGAGCTCGGATTTGGGCAGTAATTTGGGAGATTTTAAGAGGAAGCTTTTGGGTAACAATTCTTAACCCATTTATGGTTATATTTCACTAATCTATCACTAATTTCATCTTTTAATTTCTAATTTGGGTGAAAAATTTGGGGAAAACATGGGCAGAAGTTCTTCAACTAAGATTTTGGATTTTGATTGAGATTTTGACATCGTAGTTGGCTAATTTTGGTAAGAGTGAACTCGTGAGCGAATGAGTATTCATATTTTGTGACTTTTACCCGATTCTGAGACGTGGGCCCGAGGAGATATTTTGGGGCGATTTCCTAATTTCTTGCTTTAGCATTGATTTCATTAATTAGATTAATTTCTTATAGTTGTATTTATGGTATGTAATAAATTTTTGGCTAGATTTGGGCCATTCAAAGTTGTATATTCGTGGAAAAGGTATTGTTAGCGATTGATTGAGCTTGGTTCGAGGTAAGTGGCTTGCCTAACTTTGTGTGGGGGAAATCGCCTTAGGATTTGGTACTGTTGTGATATGTGAGCACCGTGTACGTGAGGTGAAGAGTACGTACATGGGCTATTTGTTGTAAAACCCAATTTATTATACTGAGTAGTAGTCTATTCTTCCTTTAAATTGAGTTATACCATTTAAATAAGTATTACCCTGTTTTTGTTTTTCCTTTAAATTGCGTTATACCATTTAAATGAGAATTAGCCTGTTTTTGTTCTTCCTTTAAATTGAGTTATACCATTTAAATGAGTATTAGCCTATTTTCATTCTTAATTGAACTATCCAATATACGTAGCTATCCTGTTTAGTCTAATATCGCATATCTACGTGCTTTAGCTGCTTTTTCCTTGTTCTTTATCAGTATAACTATAGAAAACTTGTTGTTAACTGTTGTATTTATCGGTTTGAGCTGTGTATTTACTTTTGAGACTACGAGACGGTTCCTCGGGAGTTCTCCATACATATTTACTTTTGAGACTACGAGGCGGTTCCTCGGGAGTTCTCCCTGTATATTTACTTTTGAGACTATGAGGTGGTTGCTCGGGGGTTCTCCCTGCACATTTACTTTTGAGACTACGAGGCGGTTCCTCGGGAGTTCTCCCTGCATATTTACTTTTGAAAAAACGAGGCGGTACCTCGGGAGTTCTCCCTATACATTACTTTTGAGACTACAAGGCGGTTGTTCGGGAGATCTCCCTGCATATTTACTATTGGGACTACGAGACGGTATCTCGGGAGCGCCTCCTGTTGTTATCACACTGTTCTTGTGTTGTTGTTTCTCTGTGAATTCTTGCTGTTGATTTCTTCATTTTTACTTCATTTTATTATATCATCTGCCTTGTTATTGTATCCTAGTAGGGCCCGGACCTGACCTCATCACTACTCTATCGAAGTTAAGCTTGGCACTTACCGGGTACCGTTGTGGTGTACTCATGCTACTTTTCTGCACATATTTTGTGTGCAGATCCAGGTGTTTCTTATCAGCCCCGCTATTAGCTGAGAGTGCTTGATGCTGTATAAAAACTTCAAGGTATATCTTCCGCGCATACGCAGACCTCAGAGTCCCTCTCTATTCTCTCATATGTCATTTACCTTCCGTATTTCTTTTATTAGACTCTGGTGTATAGAGATTCTAGTTTCCTTCTGTAGCTTGTGACTTATGATGTTTCGGGTTTTAGGAATACTGTGTATTACTAGAGTGTTGGTTATTGTACATGCCGAGCGGCATTATTACCAGCTATTTAGTTATCGTGACATTACTGTAGCCCTAGCTATCCCTATATAAGTACACATACAGTGTACTTCTGAAACACAGAATACGCAGTATGTTTCCTACACTTTGTCTTCTCCTACAATTATATTAGGGTTTAGACTGTGGCTTAGGGGTAGGTTGATCCAATACACTGTGACAACTATCGCCGACCAATAATTCTAGCCGTGGTTCGTCCATTCTTTCTGCTTCCGCTACAAGAACAAGTATGCTCTCATTTTACGATTTACACGCTAAATCTAAGCGGGGTCGTCCGTTCCTTCCGTTTTCGCTACAAGAACAAGTAAGTTATTGTTTTACGATTTACGCGGTAAATCTAATGTGTTTAGATTAACGTGTTCCTTCAGACACAAATGAACGAAGGATAATTACGTTTCCTCCTACCCTATTCTTTTTCTCCTCACTAACTGCCTAAATTAAAAAAAATCCAAAATTTCTAATATTTTCTCCTCAAGGATGCTAGACTGAATTGCATTTCTGATGCTTTTTTTTCAAGTGCAAGTGTTTTTCGCGATTATTTTTTTTTGAAAACATTGTGCAGTATTTCTGCTAATACATGATTTCTTGTATGATTTTATGCAGAAACGAATTGTTCCCTCAAAAAAATATGTCGAAGAGTTATACCAAAGAATTGTTACTTGATAGTTTCTTATGGTCGACCAAGGTAAAAAGTGTCACTAAATAAATATCATTTAGGATATTTCAGGCATTTTGGCTAGTAGCTAATGTTGTTTTAAGTGTTCAGTGCATGTTTATTCCAGGCAGAGCCGTCAATATGGGTTTGGCTATTGAGCAAGCCCAGCTAGCCCGTGATTTAGTAGGTTGGCTAAGATTTTTTGGAACACATATAAAAACAGAGTGTTTTTTAGCCTGGCCCAAGTAAGCATGTAGACCGTGAGGCTTGACCGAGGCTGGGCTGGGACAGCCCGTAAGCCTAATAAAAATATTTAATTAAAAATATAAAATTCTAAGAAAATTAAAAAACTCAAAATAACAAAAAGAGCAGTTCAAACTCAAAGTCTACTAAGCCTATCATATTAAAAGATCAAAGCCTTAAAATTTTTATTTTAAACATAGAATTTTTATGTGAATTTAAATATTATTAGTTCTTAAATTTAGTTACATATTTTTAAATTTTTAACTAATTAATATTGCTTATAAATTGTAGATATAGATGAATATGAAGATGTTAAGACCTTTTCACAAGTGAATTCAAAGGTGCTCAATGAAGATAATTTGTTGGTATTTTTTTTAATCCAACGACCCGGGCTTTTACCTTCCATGGTTATGAGGGTTTGGTATTGGCCCCTATCTTGTTTATTATAAAATCAAGAATAGGTATAATAGGAGGGGGATATAAAATCAAAACCTCCCGATAAATTACATAATTGAAAATTTACAAATAAGACATATCTAGTACATATAGCATATCCAATAATGGATCCATATGATCATAGATATGTTATATGTTCTTATATTTTCAAAAAGAAAATAAAACTCTTTTCACCTCATTGGGGACATAAAAGCACTTTAAAAGAATACAAACACAGTTAACTACCTTATAGCAAAAAGAAGATTATCATCTCGCAACAAAATGGTTCTTAACAAATTTATGTTTTAGATTAGGCAATTGTATCCTGTTAAGTTTATAATATCTGAAAGCCTTCTCTGGGACATTAATGTCATTAAAGATCATAGTTTTATGTATCTCATGGCTCAATTTAGCGAGTATGTCTACCACATTATTATATTCTCTGTAGCAATGCCGAATAACAATATTGTGTGTTTGTATGAGCAATTGTGACTCTTTGATGATACTGTCGATATGCCAGGGTGGTTTCAAAGTATTGTTCAACATATCGATAACCAGTTTGGAGTCACATTCAAGCATAATTCTATCATATCCATTTGAATGACACCATTGCAGGCCTAACAAAGCAGCCTTAGCTTCTGCCATATTACTAGTACCACGCCCTAAACTTTGTGAGAAGGCCATACGCATATTGCCTCTATGATCTCTTAATATACCTCCAGCACCAATTGATTCATTATCTTGTTTGCTACCACCTGTATTAAGCTTAGACCAACCAAATAAAGGCTTGTTCCAACTTACAGGAATAAAAATTATTTTAGCAGTTAAATTTCTTAACTTGTCACATATGACATACCATGGAATAAAACCTTCTATAGAGATGTTATGCTTAGATATCACCCCTCGAGTGAGAAAGTACATGAAATTGAACTCTAGCAAAAAAAATATTAATACCTCCATACTTTGACGCACATCTAGCTTTCCACAACCTCCAGCATATAACTATAGGGGTGATCTTGATGATGATCTGAGTAATTTTGTTATTAGATTTTGAGTTCCACCAGTTGCTAGGTATGTTAAGAATAGGCATGTCTCCCAAACGGATTCCCAGTGGGGCACCAAAGTGCTTCCAGGTATTTTGAGTCATCTCGCCAATGACATACGTGTTTGCATAGTCTTTATCTATGGAGTCCTGTTGCGGGCGGTTATACCTAAAAACAATTTGCTGACCAAAAAAAGTTGTTACATCATCAAAAAGATTATTTTCTTATAAGAAATCTCCACATTAAAGAAGACATTTTATAGGGAAGATATTTATGACATACTACTTGAAGTAATGGGATTATGCCTCTTGACTGTCTAATAACTTGTTAGGCTGATGTAGTAGTAAAGAAACCAGTGGAAGAAGGCATCCAAATAGCAGTATCAACATTATTAGGATCGTCAAACTTGTAAGATTGAATTAACTCAATAATATATTCAGGTGATTGTTGGATTTCTTCAAAATGCAAATGAGAGCATATCCTAATTTGCTTAATCTTCTTCATATAAAGAGGTTGATATAGTTGGACAATATTAGCTAAAGCACCAATGCCTAGCCAATTGTCCCACCATAGACTAATATCTCCGGCGTTGTATCTCCAAAGAATGTGTTTCTCTACTTGATCTCTACTTCCCAGCAAGTTCTTCCAATAGTAAGAGTTTTTTTTATTGTTCTTCTTCTTGACATGGTGTATTATACTATAATATTTTACTTTAAGAAATTTAACACACAACGACTTAGATGTTCTAAATTTTCACCACCTTTTCATATAGAAGGAGTTGCTCACATCAATCAAGCTTATGAAACTCGTACCTCCTTCCTACTTAGGATAACACATAATATTCCAAGAACTCTAGTGGTCATGTACTTCTCAATTTATTTAAAACAATTTTTGGAGGCACAATAACTGCTAGAAGGTGTAGAAGCTGAGACTGAAGAACATGTTTAATCAAAATAGGTCTCCCCCTATAGATAGTAATTTTCCTTGCCAACCATTTTTATTTCTCACAATCTTAGTCATAGTCTCATTCAAATAAAAATAAAAAAGTTTCCCACATAGAGTGGACATCTCAAATAGGTGATAGGGAACTCAGTGTGCCTGAAGCCGGTAATATTTTTAATCTCAGCAATTTGGCTTGGCTCGGCATTAGATGCCAATAAAAATAATTATTTCTACAATTAATAAATTGATCTAAATAATTCTCGTAGTTTCTCATCTGCTGCATGATCTGATCTATTAAATTCTTGGATCCAGATGTAAAAATTATTACATCATTAACATAGGACTGTTCTGTGCATTGAGAAACCTTTAAAAAGACTATTGGATGACAAATGATTAATTATTTTAGAAGGGATTTCAGATCCAATAATGAATAATGCTGGAGATAGAGAGTCACCTTGTTTAAGCCCCCGAGTGGAATGAAAAAAATCTTTTCTATTACCACTAATACGAATAGAATACCAATTGTTCGATATGGATCTCCATATCATGTCAATCCATGTTTCAGAGAAACCAAACTTCCTCAAAGCTGCTAATATAAAGTCTCAGTTAACCCTGTCATAAGCCTTGGCCATGTCCAATTTAATCACCATGTTGCCCCCCTCATTCTCCTTATTAATATCATGAACAATTTCTTGAGCAAGAATTATGTTCTTAGTAATAAGCCAACCATAAACGAATCCATTTCGATTCTCCAAAATAATCTTAGGCAGACTATTTCCCATTATCTTAGAAATAATTTTATTAGAAAATTTATTAAGACTAATAGGTCTAAGATCAGAAAAAGCTTTAGGATGCTCCACCTTAGGTAGTAGAATCAAACAAGAGTTGGTATAAAACTTGGTCATGCTATTCCCATTGAAAAAATTCAGGATAACTTCAACTAGATCTTGCTTATAATCTCCTAACATACCTGATGATGTGCCGTAGAATTTCGGCACATTTGATACCAAGTACATAGACTTTAGCTCATCTTTCAATGCATTTTTAGTTAATTCTTATGAAGTTTTGGTGTTTTGCAGTGCATGAGACTTGAGGATCCAAAAACATGGAAAAGAAGTCAAAAAGCCACAAAAGGGCAGAAATGACGCAGTATGCAGTCGCATAAAGCATATGCGGACCGCATACCCATCGCCGACTGAAGCAGATTGTTAGTTAACTGAAGAGAAAAAGATGCGACCCATTATGCGGTCGCATAACGATTATGCGGACCGCATAGTGATCGCATAACTGAAATCAAGAAAGCTGAGAAGCACTTATGCGAAGGAATATGCGGTCGCATAATGTATATGAGGACCGCATAATTGGAATGTGGTCAAGATCTGGGTTGGATACATAAGATTATGCGGCGATTTCGAATAATAAGCGGACCGCATACGTGATCTGCGACCAGTATGCGGTCGCATAAACTTTCTGCAAGGTTATTTTTGTCCAATTTTAGCTCCGACTTTTAGCCCACTATAAATAGATTTTTGTGGGGCAACTAAGTGAGAACAAGAGAATACTTTTAGAGAATTGAATGCACTATTGTTTCGGACACTTTTGAAGAGAGAATCTTGTATCTTTATAAGCTTTATGACTCTATTTATCGCTTTCTTCTTAGATTTTAGTATGAGTAGGTAGTCTTAATTACAAAGGTTGTGGACCTTAGATGGGTGTAATGTTAAGGGGGTTTTACCATTGAATATATATATAATGGTTGGTTGATATTTATTCAGTTCTTATGCTTCATGTGATGTTAGTGGTTGCAAACATTAACTAATTCCATTTCACTCTAGCTTCACTTGGAAAAGTAGGCTAGGCTTTGGTAGAATTGAATACCAAAAACTCAAGGCTTTAACCCTTGTTTAATGGAATCGCCTAGGAATAAGTGGGTTCTATTTGGCATAAATTGGTTATTTTCAATTGCAACTCTTTTACATTTGGGAAAATCTTGAAGAGTAGATATTACTCAACTATTGGGAAATAGTGGGTAGTCACTTAGAAATCATTTGCATATCAAAGGACTTTCCATTAGAAATATATCATATTAATACCGATAGCATTACATGACATCAATGGGGATACAACCTTGATTTCCTTAATCAAATTAATCACAATCTCACAATATTCTACTTGTCTTCATTTCACTCAATTGCAACATTCTTTTCAACTAACGGAATAGAATTACAAATTAAGTCAAGTTTCACACTACTCAAGTAACCTTTTCAGACCTATTCCCTGTGAGATTTAACCCCAACCTAGTTGGATTACTATATTTGACATTGACCGCTTTACACTAATTATTAAGGTGTAATTTGAGCGTATCAAAATTTGGCGTCGTTGCCGGGGAATACGGTTTTGAAATTATGATTTAGTGTGTGCTTTACTTTACGTTTTTATTCAATCACACTTTGCTTGCTTTGTTTGGTGTGCTAGATAAACATGGCTGAGTATGACGAAGAAGAAAATCCTTTTGCGGATATAGATGAGTACATCGAGGACACAGATGCCATTGTCCCTTCGCGAGTTGACGCTGCTACCTTCAAGGTGGAACATGGTCTGATCCTAATGCTTAAAGCAGAAGGATTTTTTAGGAATTCTACCGATGATGATCCAACACAACATCTTAGAAACTTTTTGGGTGTGTGTGCGATGCACAAACAGAACAACGTGTCAAATGATGCCCTAAGACTGAGGGTATTCAAGTACTCACTAGTTGGAGAGGCAAGGAAATGGATCCAAAATCTACCACCACACTCCATTCACTCTTGGCCTGAGCTAGTTCATGCTTTCTTAGCCAAATGGTTCCCACAAAGCTAGAAATCCGAGATCAGGGATAAAATTTTATTTTTCAGGCAACTACCGGAAGAACACCTACATGAGGCATGGGATCGGTTCAAGCTATACCTAGTGAGGTCGCCTAATCATGGTTTTTTGGACAAAATCTTGTTAGAAAAGTTTTACATGGGTTTGGATCCGTTGAACCAATCCATGGCAAAGAATGTTGCGGATGTATCTTTTATGGATAAAACATTCACAAGGATCACACAAATTCTCGACAAGATGGCAGAATACAATCAAGCTTGGTACTCGGAAGATACCACGGGTGAAATTGCATACGGTACTCCCTCTTTGACCAACTTTATTAAGGAGAACAAGAGAGAGATCAAGTAATTGCCGTTCATGCCACAAACATTAATGTGTTAACCAAGATGTTCACTGAAAACCAAACTAAAAAGGTAAATGCTGTGGAAGATGTGCAACCCTGGTCAACCGAAGATTGCGAGGAGGCGAATTATGTCCATAATTCTCAAGGTCGTTATCGCCAACAAAATCAATGGAGGCCTAACCCGCAAGGGCAAGGCCATCAATAGTGGCGCAATGATCAAGGTGGATCAAGTCAAGGTAATTGGAGCAATAACAAAAATAATTATGCAAACCGGAGTTCAAACCCCTATGTTCTACTAAAGGGGCAATACTCTAACTCCATGCATTATAAGGAAGGTTCTTCAAGTGAGTCCAAGTTGGAGAGCATGCTTGAAAGAATATTGCAAAATCATGAAAGAGGCTACACTACAATGAAAAACATGTCCGAACATGTGGGGTCACACACCGCATCCATACAAAAGCTAGAAATGCAAATGAGAGATTTTTCACGAGAGCATAATCCAAAGCCGAAGGGCACACTCCCAAGTGACACAATTGCAAATCCTAAAGTAAATGGGAGTGGTCCGACTTCTCATTACATGAAAATCACCACACGAAGCGGGAAGGTACTTCAAGGAGAAAACGAGCAAATTATTGGAGTAGATGATCTTGAGCAAGAGGTTGAAACACAAGTTGAAGGCCGATTGTTGTTGAAGTTGAAAAGTTCCCAAAAGGAGTAAAAGTCCAAGAAGAAATCATGAAAAGGTAAAGAGGAAAGAGGCACCAACAACTCTAGCACAAATTCCTAGACCTTCCCCTCTGTTCCATCAAAGACTTTCTAGGAGGGTTGATGATAGCAAATTCGAGAAATTTTATGACATTCTCAAGCAATTGTCGGTGAATATACTATTTGTGGAAGCCTTTCAAGAGATGCCGGGTTTTGCTAAATACTTAAAGGACTTGATAACCAAGAAAAGAACCACCAAAAATGAAGTAGTGAATGTTACTCACCGGGTTAGCTCCATTATTGCAACAACCACCGTTGAAAAGAAAGAAGACCCAGGAGCATTCACCATTTCGTGCACTATTGGCCTGCGAGATTTTGCAAGGGCTCTTTGTGACAACGGGGCTAGCATTAACTTGATGTCTCTTGTCATTTACAAGCAAGAGGGGTTAAGCATGCTGAGACCTACAAGCATGAGATTGCAAATGGCCAATCGTTCAATCAAAAGACCAGTGGGAATTATTGATGATGTCTTAGTGAAAGTGGGAAAGTTCCTCCTTCTGTCCGATTTTGTGATCCTTGACTGTGCCGTTGACAAAGAAATCCCTATCATCATGGGGAGGCCATTCCTTGCTACTGGAAGAGCACTTATGGATTCAGAACGAAATGAAATCAAGTTCCGAGTTAATGATAAAGAAGTCACCTTCCAAGCAAGTAAGGGTATGAAGTTGCCACATGCATATGAAGGCATCTCAGTCATTGATGTTGTTAATGAGGTAGAGGATGCAAGTGAAATGAAAATGGAAGAAGAATGCCTAGGTGAGGCTTTGGCGGCGATATTGGTAAATTTCGATGGTGAAAACATGGAGGGGTACATGGAATCAATGAATGCATTAGAAGGACGTGGGTCTTACACTTACGCACCAAAGAAGCTTTCTCTTGACTTAGAGAATAGAGCCACTCCCCCAGCAAAGCCTTCAATTATTGAGCTGCCACAACTTGAACTCAAGCCACTTCCACCACACTTAAGGTATAAATTTCTTGGCTCTAACGATACTTTACCGGTAATCATTTCTTCCTTGTTGAATGAGGTGCAGGTAGATCATTTAATGAATGTCCTACGGGAACATCAACAAGCCATTGGGTGGACAATAGCGGACATTCGAGGGATTCCCGTCGGAATCTGTGAGCACAAAATACAATTGGAACAAGGAAGCAAACCTAGTGTGGAGCACCAAAGAAGATTAAACCCGTCCATGCAGGAGGTGGTGAAGAAGAAAATCATCAAGTGGTTAGACGCTGGAGTACTCTATCCCATTGCCGATAATTCTTGGGTGAGCCCGGTGCAATGTGTGCCAAAGAAAGGAGGAATGACTGTTATCCAAAATGAGAAAAATGAGCTCATCCGAACAAGGACTGTGACCAGATGGAGAGTTTGCATGGACTACCGGAAGCTCAACAGTGCCACTTGCAAAGACCATTTCCCTATGTCTTTTATTGATCAAATGCTTGGTCGGCTAGCGGGAAGGTCATTTTATTGCTTTTTGGATGGATACTCCGGCTATAACTAAATCAACATTGCATTAGAAGATCAGGAGAAGACAACATTCACATGCCCATATGGGACTTTTGCTTTTAGCCGGATGCCATTTTGGCTATGCAACACTCCGGCTACCTTCCAACAGTGCATGATGTCAATTTTTTCGGACATGGTGAAATATTTCCTAGAAGTGTTTATGGATGACTTCTTTGTAGTGGCTGATTCCTTTGAGCATTGTCTTGACAACCTTAGAAAAGTGCTCAAAAGATGTGAAGAAATAAACCTTGTACTAAATTGGGAAAAGTGCCACTTCATGGTGGATTAGGGCATTGTTTTGGGCCACAAAATTTCCAAACAAGGCATAGAGGTTGACCGCGCAAAGATTGAAATCATTTCTAAGATTCCTCCACCCATTTCAGTAAAGGGTGTCCGAAGTTTTTTGGGGCACGCGGGCTTCTATAGTCGTTTTATCAAGGACTTCTCAAAAATTGCAAACCCCATGTGCAAGCTCCTTGAAAAAGATGCTACGTTCGTATTTGATGAAAAGTGTCTCAAAGCATTTGAGGAGTTCAACATAAAATCTCACCACGACACCTATTATTGTCACACCGGATTGGTCTCTTCCATTTGAACTTATGTGTGACGCTAGTGGTGTAGCCATTGGGGCGGTGCTTGGTCAAAGGCATAACAAAAACCTTCATCCTGTCTACTATGCAAGCTAGACTCTCAATTGTGCTCAGATGAATTATACTGTGACCGAGCAAGAATTTCTTGCCATTGTCTATGCTTTTGAAAAATTTCGGGCCTATTTGTTAGGATCCAAGGTGATAGTCTACACTGATCATGCTGCTCTTCGCTATCTGATGGAGAAGAGAGATGCCAAGCCAAGATTGATTTGATGGGTCCTTTTGTTGCAAGAGTTTGACTTTGAAGTCAAGGATCGAAGAGGGACAGAAAACCATGTCGCGGATTACTTATCTAGTCTTGAAGGAGCAGGGAGGCCAAAAGAGGACTTTGACATCAATGATGCTTTTCCAGATGAGCACATAAATGGCATTGTCTGACACATTTGCTCCTTGGTATGCCGATATTGCTAACTATTTGGTTATCGACCTTGTCCCCGATGGATTGGAAACATATCAAAAGAAAAAGTTCATGTAGGAGTGTAGGCAATACTATTGGGAGGAGCCCTTCTTGTTTCGTATTTGTGCCGACAACATCATTCGGCGATGTGTTCTGGAAGATGAAGTGATGCCAATTCTCAAAGCATGCCATGACTCCCCGGTTGGGGGTCATCATGGAGGAAATCGGACGGCTGCGAAAGTGCTTGAATGTGGCTATTATTGGCCATCTATCTACCATGACGCGAATCAAATGGTCAAGGCTTGTGAGAAATGTCAAAGTCAAGGATCAATCTCTAAAAAGCATGAGATGCCTATGAAGTTTGTAATGGAGGTCGAGATCTTTGATGTGTGGGGGATTGATTTCATGGGTCCCTTTGAGAGTTCTTATGGCATGAAATATATCTTGGTGGGAGTGGAATATGTCTCCAAGTGGGTTAAGGAAATCGTCTTACCCAACAATGAGGCAAGAAGTGTGACCGCATTCTTAAGGAAGAACATTTTCACGCGGTTTGGTACTCCCCGAGCCATCCTTAGAGATGGTGGTTCTCATTTCTGCAATAAGGCTTTCACCGGGCTGCTCGAAAAGTATGGCGTAAAGCACCAGGTGGCCACGCCTTATCATCCTCAGTCGAGTGGTCAAGTTGAAGTTTCCAATAGGGAGATTAAAAACATCCTAGAAAAAACTGTCAATACATACAAGACCGACTGGTCAAAGAAGCTAGAGGATACATTGTGGGCATATTGCACCGCATTTAAGACTCCCATTGGCACCTCACCGTATCGGTAACTCTTTGGTAAGGCATGTTATTTGCCCGTGAAGCTTGAACACAAAGCCATGTGGGCTCTGAAAAGGTTAAATCTTGGCTGGGCTGAAGCTACTAATCTGAGAATGACACAACTCAACGAAATGGAAGAATTCTGTCTCCATGCGTATGAGAGTGTAGCCATGTATAAGGAACGAATGAAGATTGTTCATGACAAGAAGATCTTGAAATAGGAATTCAACTCGAGACTCAAGTTATTTCCAGGCAAACTTAAATCTAAATGGTCTGGCCCATTAAAAATTGTGAATGTGTCCCCTTACGGTGCTATTGAATTAGAGTCGGAAGACGGACTTCGCACTTTCAAAGTAAATGGACAACGGGTTAAGAATTACCTGGGCACAACAGGAGACAAGCACTTGATAGAGCAAATAGCTCTCAAGGATAGTCCGACCCCCACCACTGAGTAGCCCAAAAAGGGGACCAACATCGTCGTGCCGCGACATTAAATCAAGCGCTTCTTGAGAGGCAACCCAAGTGTGGTAAAATTATTTTATTTTATTTTATTATTTTTTTAGTTGTCAGTGATTGATCAGGTTGACGTGTGTATTAGAGTGCAATTAGCCCAATTTACCATGAAACAGAGTGCAAAGACTAAAGCAAAAAATGGTGGATCAAGGGCTTTCGGCAACTATGCGGTCACATAATGACTTTGCGAACTGCATAGTTGTCGCAAACACAGTCAGTGAATTTGGGGAACTTGGGTCTGAAAACTGCGGTAAGAGTTCAAGTTATGCGGTACGCATAGATGTTATGTGACCGCATAATGCATCACAGAATGGAGGTAAAGTAACTCAGCTCTAAACTCATCGCATAACACATATGCGACTGCATAATGTGTTATGCGACCACTTGCCCACCGCAAAACATCTAGGTATAAATCCCTAATCCTTCGCATACTGTCAACCCCACTCGCACATGAACACATAACAACTCTCACAAAATCAAAAACACAAAAACAAAAGAAACGAACGAAAATCCAAAAACATTTTAATCACGCACACAGATCACATATCAAGGATCGGAATTAAGGAATTTACCTTGCTCATAACTCAAATTTCACCTTCGTCTTGCTCCAATATCTGTTATGTGACTCTTTCACATTTGTTTTCTTTTTATTTTTATTTTTTTGGTGGATTCATTGCATAATGTCCATCATTTGAACTCCATATCTCGTTTTTGTTCTCAAGCATGTGCGGTGGGTACCTGTGTGGGCTATTGGTGGTTAAATTTTTTGCCTGCGAGTGTAGGAAACAAAGTTGTCGCAAACAAGACACTAGAAGGCCTAGTGATTTGAACTTATGCGACCACTTATGCATTCGCAAAAGGTATTTTGCGGATCGCATAGCTACCGCAAATACAATCAGTTAAACTACCTTTCGTGTGTGCAAATCTGCGATCCCTTTGCGATCGCAAAACTGGTTTTGCGGTGGTTTTTTGCGATCGCATAATCCCTTAAGTTTGGGGTATGAAATTCTGCGATACATTTGTGGTCCGCATAGTGGATATGCAACCGCATAACCCATCGCATAACTTTTTTATCTATGTTATTTTTCCTCCACATTTGTTTTGCTATGACTACCACTCACGCACTATTTTACTGCAGGAATGGCACCAAGGAAATCGATTGCAACACGATCACCACCTGCTCGTGGGAAGAAAAGAGCTGCTCCGAACCAACAAGCACAACAGTATAAGCGTCAACGGTAGGAAACCACCCGTAACACTACTGAGCACTCCTCACAGTCTGAAGAAAAGGGGGCACAGACGGACATCCTGCCATCAGTTGACCTACAAGCTGAATCAAGGCAGAAGAGCGGGGAGGATTTGAGGTTTGGGGTCCCAGGATCATGGAACCTATACAAAAAGGGGATTAAAAAAGAGAAACATTCTCGAGGAGAAGTAGTTAAGCCTTAATGGTCTGAAAGAGAACTACCCTCACATAATTGAAAACATTAAAAAGAGGAAATGGGGATTCTTCACGGATGCCCTAGAAGACTACAATGAAACAATTGTGAGGGAATTCTATGCTTCCTATGCTGCCTCAAGAAATGCTGAACAAAGGTGGAATAGGATATTTTTGTACTCTGTTCTAGTTCGAGGGGTTCAGGTTCTCTGTGACGCAGGCACAATCAATGATCTACTCTTTGAGGATTGGTCATCAGGCACAGCTGAATATGATGCAAAAGTAACCAACAAAGATAACGAGCGTGCTTGGATAGCATCTGTCATAGCAAAGGGAACCCCCTCCTGGATTGACCCGCGCTACAAGATTTACAAACGGGATTTTACCCAGGAAGCCCGATATTGGCTCAGCTTTGTTTGCTCCCGTATGATGCCAACTAGAAATAAGACAGACATCAACATTGAAAAGGCCCTCATAATTGCATGCATCATGTCGGACATCAAGATTGATGTGGGACACATTATCTTTAAGGAGCTGGGAATCAGGGCAAACCAAAAGCAAACTTCTCTTCCTTTCCCATGCTTGATCACAACTCTTTGCAAAGTTGTAAGCGTTCCACCTGTCCTGAAACATTATCATATGGAGAAGGCTCTCCAGTGCATTGACATCACTCGGCTAAGTGATGCAGTAGGCAAGGAAACGGACATCCAGCTTGAGACCTCATTCCCTCATGCATCCGACTCACCAGCACCTGCACCTGTTCTTTCATCAATGCCTGACACTCTTGTTGCCCCTGCTGCTCCCGCTGATTCCTCAGCCACTCCTCAGGCTCAGCCAAGCAGTGCACAGCTACCTTTTTCCTTGCCAGCTATCGTAAAGCTGGGTCTACTAGCTCAGCATGCCAGCGCCAAGGTAGACCGGCTGACAAAGGAACTGCCAAAACTCATCAAGCAAGCATTGGGTACCATTCAAGCATCAATGAGTGCACTTTAACAACAGCATAAATCATATGAAGATCGCCTTACGCACTTTGAAGTGCGACTTGAAAAGGTCGAGCGAGGCGAGATTGGAGATATGCCACAGCTTAGGAAAGATGTTGCTAAGTTGAAAACAGAGCTGCACAAGCTGCAGAACTTAGAGTTCGATTTGACTTCTCTCCTTCTGGTGGGGCGGTGGGCAGGGCACAAGCACCTCCATTCCGGGCCTAAATCTGGACTTCTCCAACCACATGACAGACCCGGAGGCATAGGGTGCGGAATCTTCAAAGACTCGAGCTGCCATTGTCCACATTGACACTCCTTCTGAGGAGGACTCTGGAAAGTCGGAAAGAGAATCAGATGATGGAGCAACTGAAGATGTGGAAAACGATGAGGAAGCATTGCCAAAGCTAACTGAGGGTCAGCGGGACTATAAGGGTAAGCAGGTGGCGGCTTCTATAGAGGATGCTTCTACACAAGCTTAGGCTGCAGAGGAAGCAGACGTGCAGAAACCAATTACACATTCACTGGCTGACAGGGTCGCCAGGGCACATCCAGCTACCCCACAGGCATCATTGGGAGAGTCCAGTAGCTCCCAAACTCTTGTTTCAGCCACACTGCAGGTGGAGCTTCCTGCTCTAGCCTCAGCGACCACCACCACAGTTGCCCAGCATGCTCCAAATCCTTCGAGCACCCAGGGCGCCCTAGGAAGCCCCTAAACATAGCTTTTGAAGTTTTATGCATTAGGGGACAATGCATGATATTTAAGTTGGGGGTGGGGGTAGATATTTTGTGTAATAGTTGTATGAAGTCCCTTTCCTTTAATAGCATAGACCGGTAGCTAGTAATAAAATCAACTTGGTTTTTCTTCGCCACGTTCTTTTCTAGGGGTGTAGTAGAACCATGGAACATTTTGACTTGTTTGGTGTGATTGTTTAGTTTCAAGAATGTAATGGTACCCTTCCTTATTTGACTTTGTATGGTTAGTCATTCTGGTGAATTTGAGGCTCGCTCTTTGACTTTATGTTTACTCAGAATCTTGCATATCATGTGATAAAAGCTGTGAGTTGCCTTGCATTCACTTGAGGGCTGAAACTATGTTGAGTCGAACAGTTCATGTGTCGTGAGTGAGTGAGGATTTGTGTAAATAATGCGCATGCTTAACTTGTGATGTCTAGAATTTGCCCAGTTGGTTTCTTTGCTCAAATCTCAGGCTATTGGTTGGGTGCTGAGATGATCTTAGGCTATCTTTGTGACTGCTAGCTAATTTTGACCAAACATTAACCTCCCCGGTACATAAATTACCCTAGTTACCTCCGTTGAGCCTTTAACCTTTTCTTTGGCCACCACATTACAAACTTGTCCCCCATGATGAAATAATTCCTTCTTGAACCTAACCCTCCTTGAACGAGTAAGAACGAGGCTAAAAGCCTAAGTTGGGGGTGCCGGTACAAAGTGGAGATTGAAAAGGTTGACACTGCATGCAAAATAAACAAATATGGTTCCTCAAAGTTGTATATATATGAAGAAACTCAAGCTCCGAAAAGAAATGCTTTTATATATTAAAGGAAAAAAATAAAATAAAATAAAGAAAAGAAAAGAGAAAAGTGGAGTCTTGTAGAAATTGAATAAACACTTTGAGGTTATTCGTTGTCGGTAATTCGAGTTCGATCAATGCTATGTAATAAAGAAACAAAATATACGTAGAGTTCAAGGAGGGTATAGCCACAACGCTCCCAGATATTCATCCAACCTGTCCCGAAACCTACATTACAACCTGTGAAAAGTCCCAGGTGATCTTCAGCCAATCATTCCTGAGATAGGAACAAGTTCAAATAAGGGCAAGCATATGGACTGATACTTGTAACATGTAGCTTTCGTTCCGAGTGAAAGAGTGCTTGATTGCATCCCTTGTAAATATGTGAGTAAGGGATTTTCTTTGTTATGAGCACGCATGAACTACAAGATTTAACAGAAGTCAGTTCCTTGAAGTAAAATACGAGTGCACTTAGCTGTGAGTAACATTTTGTCAGTTTGGTTTAGGCTCAAAGTTTACAAGTTGATTGGTCGCATTGTCATGTGATATTTGTATTCCATGAAGGGTCAATAAATGAAGTTACATGCTTGATTAACTGACAGTTAATACCATCTACGGTCACTACTATTATTGAATTATCGGTAAGAGTTTAGAATAGGATAATTGTTGTTTGAGTTGCTTGAGGACAAGCAAGAGTTTAAGTTGGGGGTGTTGATGTGCCGTAGAATTTCGGGATATTTGATACCAATTACATAGAATTTAGCTCATTTTTCAATGGATTTTTAGTTAATTCTTATGAAGTTTTGGTGTTTTGCAGTGCATGAGGCTTGAGGATCCAAAAACATGGAAAAGAAGTCAAAAAGTCACAAAAGGGCAGAAATGACGCAAGTATGCGGTCGCATAAAGCATATGCGGACCGCATACCCATCGCAGACTGAAGCAGATTGTTGGTTAACTGAAGAGAAAAAGATGCGACCCATTATGCGGTCGCATAACAATTACGCGGACCGTATAGTGATCGCATAACAAAAATCAAGAAAGCTGAGAAGCACTTATGCGGTCGCATAATGTATATGCGAACCGCATTATTGGAATGTGGTCAAGAGCTGGGTTGGATACATGAGATTATGCGGCGATTACGAATAATAAGCGGACCGCATACGTGATCTGCGACCAGTATGCGGTTGCATAAACTTTTTGAAGGGTTATTTGTGTCCAATTTTGGCTCCGACTTTTAGCCCACTATAAATAGATTTATTAGGGTTTTTGTGGGGCATCTAAGTTAGAACAAGAGAATACTTTTAGAGCATTGAATGCACCATTGTTTTGGAGGCTTTTGAAGAGAGAATCTTGTATCTTTATAAGCTTTATGAATCTATTTATCGCTTTGTTCTTAGATTTTAGTATGAGTAGCTAGTTTTAATTACTAAGGTTGTGGACCCTAGATGGGTGTAATGTTAAGGGGTATTTACCATTGAATATATATATAATGGTTGGTTGATATTTATTCAGTTCTTATGCTTCATGTGGTGTTAGTGATTGCAAACATTAACTAATTCCATTTCACTCTATCTTCACTTGGAAAAGTAGGCTAGGGTTTGGTATAATTGAATATCAAAAACTCAAGGCTTTAACCCTTGCTTAATGGAATCGCCTAGGAATAAGTGGGTTCTATTTGGCATAAATTGGCTATTTTCAATTGCAACTCTTTTACATTTGGGAAAATCTTGAAGAGTAGATATTAATCAACGATTGAGAAATAGTGGGTAGTCATTTAGAAATTATTTGCATATCAAAGGACTTTCCATTAGAAATATATCATATTAAGACCGATAGAATTACATGACATCAATGGGGACACAATCTTGATTTCCTTAATCAAATTAATCACAATCTCACAATATTCTACTTGTCTTCATTTCACTCAATTGCAACATTCTTTTCAACTAACGGAATAGAATTATAAATTAAGTCAAGTTTCACACTACTCAAATAACCTTTTCACACCTATTCCCTGTGGGATTCGACCCCAACTTAGTTGGGTTACTATATTTGACATCGACCGCTTTACACTAATTATTAAGGTGTAATTTGAGCGTATCACCTTATAGAAAGCTCCATCAGATCCATCTGGACCTGGAGCACTTTTCTTACCCATACTAAAATCTGCATCTTTAATTTCCTTCTCTCCGAGAATAGCATATAGGTTATTATTTTCTTCCAAAGTAATGACAAAGTCAGTGATATCCAAAAATTGTAAATCAGGAAGTTGGCTATCTTTTTTTAAACGATTTTCAAAGTATTCAATTGCCCTAGTGGCAATCTCTTGGTCCCCCCGAAGCCATTGTCCATCTTGAGTCTTAATCTTCTGAAGTGTCAATCTTCAACTTCTCTCATTGATAATGGTATGGAAATATTTGTTGTTAGAGTCTCATTCCTCAAGCCATTTAATGTTTTCCTCTTGTTTCAGCATACTTTCTTCAGCCTTTAACCATCTAGTGTACTGATCTTGGGCCTTATCTAACTCTGTCCTATGTTATTCATCCTCACTATCAATGTATTGCATAATTGTATCATTTTATGCTCTCATTCTTTATCATTCAGAAAGACATCACCAATTTTCTCTTCGGACCACATGCTCAATTTTTTGGCCATCTGCTCCACATTTCACAAATATTGGAGTGTGGTCTGAGTCTGTGCTAGCCAAGTGAAGAATTTTATTTCTGGGGAATAAACTGGTTTATTCATGATTGAGTAAACCTTTATCCAATCTTTTCCATATTCTATGCCCATTACACCTGCCATTACACCATGTAAATCTAGATCCACTGAACCCTGCATCCACAATGCCACATTCTTCAGTGCATGAGATAAATTTCCAACTTTTTTCCATCCTATGAGGTACGCCTCCCTTCTTCTCCTCAGTTTCCACTATGACATTGAAGTCACCATAGATACACCAAGGACCATTGATACTTTGATTGCATTGTCTCAAACTATCCCACAGAGATATTCTTAGAATTCTCTTAGTTTTATCATAGACAATAGTCACTCAAAAATTTGTGTCCTCCGCTCTCCGGCTCATTTGAAGTTTCACCTCTTTCCCGATAAAAACTAGTAGCATTGAGTTGTGCATTCAAGAAAATACAGATTTTTTCATTGCTATTAGAGTGACAATTTTCAAACCCCAACATCCTTTTATATGATTCAATAAATTGGAGTTTGTACATGTTGGATATGAATTTTATTCTTTCAAAAGCCCCCTTGGATTTTACCGGTCTAATATTCCATATAATGGAACTAATCATTAAATGGACGAGATTGGGGAATAATTTGTTTGGCTTTGATCTTTGCTGTAGTGATAGGGGCAAGATCTCCAGTAGCATTTTTCTCTTTTATTTTTTCTCACCCTGCCTAGGTGATAAATTCCCTTTCATGATGAGATCCTTTGTGTACTGTTTCATTGAAATCTCTCCGGACTGGTCTTTCTATATGATTCTTGGAGCAAACGCATTTAAAAGCTCTTATTCCTCCATAAAATTGCACTCTTCATATTTGTCTTCTTATTCCCTTTCCTCATGTATATCTTCATCGGGTTCATCAGATGCATATTCACTAGTGTTGTCTTCATTGGACTCACCATGTCTTGTTATCATTAATGGTCAAGTTTTATCTTTCTCTACATGTAACGACCCAACTAATTATTTTGAGTATTATATCCCCATTCCCTTATTTACTGATATTCCTATGCTCAATTAATGTTATGCGACTTGTCGGGTAGTTGGTTTGGTTTCGGGGAGGTTTCAGAATGAATTGGGACACTTAGTCCCAAGGTTGGAAGCTTAAGTTGAAAGAGTTGACTGGCTATTGACTTATGTGTAAACGACTCCGGAATAGAGTTTTGATGATTCCAATAGCTCTGTATGGTGATTTTGGACTTAAGAGTGTGTCCGAATAGAGATTCAGAAATCCGTAGTTGAATTTGGCTTGAAACAGTAAATATTAGAAAATTAGAAGTTTTGGAAATTTAGAAGTTTGACTGAGAGTTGACTTTATAGTTATCAGGATCGGATTTTGGTTAAGAAAATTTTAATAGGCCTGTTATGTCATTTACGACTTGTGTGCAAAATTTGAGTTCAATCGGACTTGATTTGATAGGTTTCGGCATCGAATGTAGAAGTTAGAATTTCTTAGTTTTCATTAGGCTTGAATTGGGGTGCGATTCTTGGTTTTAGCATTTTTTGATGCGATTTAAGACCTCGAGTTAGTTCATGGTATGTTTTGGGACTTGGTGGTATGATTTGATGGGGTCCCGAGTGGCTTGGGTGTATTTATGATCATTGGTTGAGAGACTGGTTAAGTTAAGAAATTTAGAGTTTGACCCTAGTCAATATCGGGTAAGAAGACCTTTTTAGTGTCTTGAGTACGCGAGCAAGTTCGTAGCGTGTTTTATGATTGAAATGCATATATGGGTTGTATCTGGGAGGTTCCAGATTAGTTTTGGGGTGGTTTCGGGTCATTTTGGTGAAGTTTGGGTTTGCTAGTGCGGGTACTTCGCAATTGCGAACTTTTGCTGCAATTGTGAACTCCGCATTTCCGAACATTTGGTCGCAATTGCGAACTTGTTGTTGGAATTGTGAACAGTCCGCCATTGTGAAGGTATGGTCGCAAATGTAATATCTACAACTGGGTTAAGAGTTGGAATTTCAGGATTTTAGCTCATTCTTTCATATTTTGAACTCTAGCCTCGGTTTTGGGCGATTCTGGAGGAGTTCTTCTCGAGTTTGATTTAGGTAAGTGTTCTTCATCTGAAGCTGATTTTATTTTCATCATTATTTAGTGATTTGAATGGAAGAAATTGGGAAATTTGTAAATTCTTTCAAAAATAAGAATTTAGGATTTGGAGGTCGAGTTGATATCGGAATTTGGTAAATTTGGTATGGTTGGACTCGTGGTTAAATGGGTATTCGTATTTTATAACTTTTGTCAGGTTCTGAGATGTGGGTCCCACTATTTCCTTTTGCGTTGACTTTTCAGATTTTGATTAAGAATTTAGCATTTTTGTATGGAATTGGTGTAGGGATTTGCACGACTTGAGGTAAGTAACACTTCTAAACTTGGTTCTGAGATTATGAATTCCTGAAATTACGTGCAATATGATTGGTGTTGAGGTGACACACATGCTAGGTGACAGACGTGTGGGCGTGTACCGTAGTAATTATGATTTATTCGATTTTATGAAATTATGTATCTATGTTATATGAACATTATTACTCTACTATATGTGTTAGAGCACTTGAGCTGTGATATATATTAAAAATCATATTTAGGCTATGTGTCAATATTATTGAGACCCACCGTGGTCGTTCTTTGCTGATGAGATTATTTGCTTAATCGCAGTTATGTACTCAGTTACATTCATTATTTCATATCATATCTCAGTCTATGTTATCATACAGTATCACATCATATATCATTGATTTGGGCTGCTTAGCATGAGTGTTGTGAGTCCGAGAAACTGGAGAGAATGATGACTGAGTGAGGTTGAAAGCCTGTTTGTGAGTGATATTTATGGGATCGGGCTGCACGCCGTAGTAGGTTTTATTGATTTATGCAAGGATTTGGCTTATCATAGCGCTTGGGCTAGATCTGCCCTTCCAGAGTCTGCACACCCACAGTGAGCGTAGATGCTATTGATTTATGCCAGGAATTGGCTTATTATTTACATTCTGGATAGATCTGCCCTTGCTATTGATTCACGATATTTACATTTGGGCTGGATCTGCCCTGTACAACACTAAGTGATTGAGTGAGATGAGTGAGATTTGAGACAGTTAGATTGAGTACTCTGAGAGTGTGAGTATCCGAGGCTTTCATTGTGTTACATCACATACGATATGCATATTGGCATGTAGATATAGAGATGTCATATTTCTCATATCATTCAGACTTGACATATTTTATCTGTTCTGAGTTAAATTGTAAAATTGGGAAGCATGTCTACATTTTTGTTCGGATACCTACAAATTTTGAGATCTTGAAGTTTCAGCCGCATCAGAGATTATCGAGGTAGCTTCCTTGGCATCCGCAGACCTTGACTCTCTTCCTTTATCTTCTAGTTTTCTTATACAGTTCTATCTTGCTAGACAATGGTTCGGATTATGTTATTGTTTAGATTCTCATGTACTTAGTGACACCTGAATTTTGGGGAGTGATGTATGTGGTCGCGGTATTTTGCATTAGTATTTATGAGATTGTACTCTTAAACCTATTTAATTATGTTTTCAATTGAAGGAATTACGTGATTTATTGTGGTTTTCGACTTGCCTAGTATTGCGATAGGCGCCATCACGACATTTGAGATTTTGGATCGTAACACTACCTGAGGTATCTACTGGCTAGTACTACAATAATTGTCATTCTTTTGTATTCCAATGTTGATCTTCCTCTGTTCACCTTGATATTGCAGATTCTCCATTGACGTTTGAGGACCCCAGAGGTATACACAAAGAATGATGCCCCTTATCGATTTAGTCATGGTATGGCTAATAACTTCGGGATTAGAAGAAACCATATTGGAGTTGTCTTTGATATGTGTTTCAGAAAATTTCTCAATCTCCACTGATATATCCTTTCCCTTAAGATGTGTCATGTTATCCACCTCTATATAAGTGGTTATAAACTTTGAACTATCATTTACAGTATTTTGGGAGATAATCATGCTTCAACATGTTTCTCACCCTCTTTGTTCTGTGCCAAATTATCTTCTTTATCATTGGACTCCAACTCCTTCGAACTACTTTTATTAGTTTTCTGAGTTGTGATGACCCGATAGGCCATTTTGAGATTTAGCCTTTATTTTTGTATTTTGCGGCCTCGATTAGCTTCATTTAGCATTCCTCAATATGCATGCGCAGTCTGTGTCTTATTCCAAAAAATCTTTATGCGAAAAATTAAAAAAAATGTGATTTTTTGTCTTTAAAAATGACTTGAGTTGACTATAGTCAATATTTTGTA
Source organism: Nicotiana tabacum (assembly GCF_000715075.1). Lineage (NCBI taxonomy): Eukaryota > Viridiplantae > Streptophyta > Magnoliopsida > Solanales > Solanaceae > Nicotiana > Nicotiana tabacum. The sequence goes on along the minus strand of NC_134094.1, from coordinate 17,787,288 downwards.
TAAATAGACATGGATCAGTGTTTTGATGATCCTAGTTCATACGTATTGTGATTTGAAACTTGGATGTACGCCCGAAACTGAATTCGGAAGTTCCTAACTTGTTTTGACTCATTTTGCCGAAAACTAGCATGTTTGAAAGTTGAAGAATTACAAGGTTTGACCGAAAGTTCACTTCTTAGCTAACGAGTTCGGAGTTTGATGTTAAAACTCGGAATAGTTTTGTATTGCTATTTCAAACTTGTCTGCAAAATTTGGATCAATTCAGAATTTATTTTAAATGATTTGGACGCTTAAGCGTGATTCTAGTGTTCTTGAGTTTCACTTTGGAAGTTCATTCATTTTGAGGATTGATTCGCAGATTTAAATGTTAATCATGTGATTTGATTACGTGAGCAAGTTTGTATGATGTTATTACACTTGTGTGTATGCTTGGTTTAGAGCCCGAGAGGCTCGGGTTAGTTTTAGACGTATTTCAAATGAGTTTTGCATAGGAGAAGTTTGCAGGTGCAATAACAGTTCTCGTGTCCTGTTGCAGATCTCGCAATTGCGAGCCTCGCTTTTGCGAAGAATTATTCGCATTTGTGAGCATGGGATGGGATGGATGAAACTCGCATTTGCGAACAGTGGACCTTCGCATTTGCGAAGGATGTGATCACAATTGCGATCACTGACCACTTGTGTACTGCTTCGTATTTGCAAAGCTAAGGGTGCCTTTGTGACGATTTTGGGTTCCCATTTGCGACCTCAATGTCGCATTTGCAACATTTGCTCTTCAGTGATAGAGGTCTCAATTGCGACGCTTGTCTCACATTTGCGATGTTCGCAATTGCGAACAAAACATCGCAATTGCGACATCTGCAACTGGGTAAAAGAGGGGAAAAACGAGACTTGGCTCATTTCTCAGAATTTCTCACCCAAAAATTACCCTAGAGGCGATTTTCCAAGAGACTCTTCTTTCTAAATTCATTGGTAAGCGATTTTAATCAATTTATTTTCAATTACCTATTACATTTAATGAGATTTCAACATCAAATTTAAGATTTTCATGGTTGAAATTAGAGATTTGGGTAGAATTAGAAATTTTAGTAAAATCGAGATTTAGAACTCGAATTGAGGTTGGATTCTAGAATAAATCACATAACCGGTCTCGGGGGTGAATGGTTGATCGGTTTTTGGTCAGAATCTCAATTTTGACCAAGCGAGCTCGGGGTTGACTTTTTCAAAAATGATTTAAATTGAACCTCTTTCATTTGTGGGTACTTTATAAAACTTATTTTAAATCATTTGGTCAATAATTTACTAGATTTGGTTGGTTTGGAAGCTTCTTCAAAAGGCAAGGTCGTGGTTGATTGATTGCTTGAGTTACGAAGTGAGATAAGTGTTGGGTCTAACCTTGATTTGAGAGAATTAGAAAATCTTAAACTATATGCTATGTGAATTACGTGTGAAATAGCGTATCTGCGAGGTGACGAGTGTATGTACACCGTCAAAATAATTGTTTCCATGTCTTTCTTGTATTTCATGAATTATCACACTCCATGCCTTATTTGTTACATGATTTAAATGCTTTCTATGTTGTAATTTGTTACTTGTCATTAATTATTCTTGCATTGAATTGTCCGTTCCTTCCATGACTTAGTGAATAATTGCTACTTTCTATAATTGTCTTACTTGCACACCTTAATTATCACGTACTTGACTTCTATTGCTGCTTTTGTATTATTTGTAGTATTCCTTTGATTAGTACATGGTTCCTTTATTGTATTGCTTTCATATTCCTTAATTGTAGAGATTCTTGTAAATTGATCTACTGGATTGATTACATTTATTGAAAAATTATATGGATCGGGTTGAATGCCACAACGGTTGTGATATGGTGGAGTAAGGGAGAATTTTGAAATAGATTATAATGATATGGTGGGATCGGGTTGCGTGCCACAATGGTTGTGTACGTAATACTTGATATTGATAAATTATGACATGGTGAAATATGGGAGGATTGTGACATTGATTATGATGATATGGTGAGATCGGGTTTCGCGTCGCAACAAATTTTATATGTGATTCTTGATATTGATAAATGATGCTATGGTGAAATAAGGGAGGATTGTGTGTGTACGGTGGGATCGGGTTGTGCGTCGTAATATATTTTGTATGTTGTATTCGTTGTTATTATTGTGTTTGTTTCCAATATTGTTACACGAAATTATGAGTTCTGTTATTCTGGGTTCTCTGATTGCAAGGATTGAGTGTTTTTTCATAAATTAACTGCCTTACTTTCATTTCCTATTTTTCTTCCCTGTTATTTTTATTATACTACAGTCTTGGGAGGTTGTGTATTGTAAATATTTTCGCTGTTAGTTTCAAAAAAAAAAGGCACCAAAAGGTAATCTAAATCGACTTACCTAGTCTTAGAGACTAGGTGCCATCACGACGCTTGTGGTGGGATTTTGGGTCGTGACACTCTCCTTGGCAAAAGCATTGCCTTGGGCCTTGAGACCCTTGGAAACTTTGAAGTGTCGATGGATTCAAAGAGGGCATCGACCTTGAGTAGACCTCTATTCTTAGCCTTTAAGTCATTGACACTTATTACTCTCTTTGGGTTTGGTGTTTAATGGCAACCAAAGGTATTCAATGTGGGTCATTCACTATACACAACCTCCATATTAGCATGATTCCCTTAGCATTTAGGTACTGTTAGTAACCTCTTCGTTTAATCTTTGCTTAATATGATTCTTTTAGAATTTAAACACTATCAGTGATTTATATTTAGTCTTTGTTTGTGAATTTTATATATGGATATGTATATTATACTGATTATTCTAATGACCTTCTCTTTTATTTTTTGGCATACACAATGATTTTGTCCGCTGAGTTTTGTAGGAACTCAAGCCCAAATCCAGCCTTGCTATGGTCCAAGGGTCTACCATCGCTCGTCCCTGTTATTGTTGGGCCTGCCTTTTGAGGCCCAAACCTCCCAGAGTCACTTCTTTCCCTTCACTTCTTTACGTACTGCTTTCTTTATTCTTCAGTTGCACTATGTCATTACTCATTGTTGTTTTTCCTGTTGTTATATATCATTATGTACATGACAAGCATGTATTGGATTGAATGTTTATGCTTATCTTTTAATTCATAAAATAACTTAGGCAAGACTTAAAGAATTTAGTATTAAAAATAAGCCTTAGTTAGTAATTAATTATATAACCACTAATCACGACCTTGTTATCAATTCATTATTCCTTGCTAACCTTCTCCTTAAAGATTTTCGAAATCCAAAGGCTTAACAATGGTGGCAGCCCTCTTTTCAAAGAAAAAAATAGATTTGTCGCGATTAATCTTCCAAAAAGGGAATCAAGTATTTCGAAGGATTAAGGCATTACTGCCATAAAACAAAGGCTTTCAAAACGTTTTTCCACTTCAAAACCAATGTATATCTTAGGATCACTTTCATCACACTTTCATCACCTTAGAATAATATGAATTTCCGTGATTTAAGAAACAAGTGCATTAACCTACCTTGTTTTGAACAATTTCATGACAAACACTTCATTTTTCAAAGTCTTTTTTCAAGTTTATGTATACTAACGTTATTTTCCTAAAACTTTTCTTCATCATCCACCCTCTTTAAACCATACTTTTCCCTTGTAGATATTATGTCCTAATATATGGTAAGCTACAATATTTTAAGGCATAGTACAAATAATTAGTCAAAATCTCGTCTAAATCCTATAGAGCTACCTCAGGTAATACTTTTCCCTTAGAAGAACAAGAATCCTTACCCATAATCTCACCGGTTAGCAGACCAATAAAGAATATAACCTTTAATAATTAAATAGGTACCTGAGTATAACTTTAAATATTAGGCGGCGACTCTCTTTCATCAACAACAGAGAAACAACAAGATGAATCTTGTTTTGACTAGTGCAAACTAGGGTGCAACAACATGGTGACTCTGCTGGGGATACACATTTAGGCTCTGACCTTAGCAAACTTAGACTGAATTTGGCATTTTGATATATTAATACATTATTTTCATTGTTGTTGAATTTGCAATTACATGCTTACCGGCTTTATTTGCTTTTCATGCATATTATCATGCTTATTATTGCTACACACTTATTTGTTACTGCTTTACATAAACTGTCATCACATTTCTTCCAATCTAGTCTTGGTCGTACACTATCACACACAATGACATACGAGGGTTGTCTTTTACACCCCTCCGAACCTTCTTTTCAAAACTCTCTAGTTTTAGAGAATGACTTTGTTAGGTCAACTAACATAACTTCTCGCAGTTTTCAGTCCAACTCAAAAAGTAGGAAGCCCTCCACTCTAGCAAAAATAGGTCATATTTCATAAACCTTAGGCGAGTCGGTCCTTGGCCTTGTCACACAATTAGCAAATCCACCCTAAAACGACATGATTTTTGTGGAAAGACAAACAAACCTGACAAGACATCTAAAGATTCGAAGTAAACACGTACCAAAAACCTTTCTTTTACCCACTTCAGAAAATTAAAATCAATTAAAACATCCCCGAGATTAACATAGTGATGGGACCGCCACACAAGTTAAAGCAGTGGTGGAAGAACATTTTTTGGGAACACGGGGATGCGATTCTGACACACCTGGGGGTGCTGACAGCTTTGTTGAACATCTGAATAGACAGGGTGCTCACTCGCCTGCTGGTGGAGTTCTAGAATCTGGCTAACGTGGTGTTCAAGTTTGCTTAGTGTGAGTTAGTACCGACATTAGAAGAAGTTACTAGTTTCAGAGAGCAACCATTCATAGGAAAGACACCAATACTACTAGTCCCTATGCCCGGTTACAAGTTCTTGGATGCTTTGGGTCTAGCTAACAATCAAGGTCTGAGAAATATCGAGGACAGATAGGTAAGCCTAGATCAGTTGTTCGATAGATTTGGACATCGCGAAAGCTATGAGTGGTATTTGGGAGAGTTTTAGTATGATCAACCAACGTGGGAGAGTCTCGGGCCTATCACAGTTTCATTGGCACTATTGGGATTATTGGTCTTTCCGTAGAGAAGGGGTCAGATCAACATCAACTTATTGCTTGTTGTTCTGGCGACATTCCATGGCAACCTTCAAGCTGCTCTGGTGTAGATGGTTGTCCGACCCGAAATTCCCACCTTCAGAACCGTGATGGTGCCTAACATTTCACTCGCTAGGCAAGCTAATGTTAGAGTAAATTGTATGACATTTTAAACAATTCAAGTAATTAAAACTCATTTAAACTGAAATAAAACTAGAATGATGTGCGAAAAGGTAAAATAACCAAAAATATCTAAGTACAATCCCGGATCTGGAGTTATAAGTGCACGAGCTACTAGAAGTTCTACAAACATAGTCTGAAATAAATACAACTATTTCGAATGAAATGAACAATAAATAGGGAATGAGTAAGAGGACTTCAAGGTCTGCGGACGCCAGCAGATCTACCTCGAGCCTCCAAATGTTATAATCTGAGCTGATGCGCCTCATGTATAGCTGGGACCAGTACCAAAATCTGCACAATAATTGCAGAGTGTAGGATGAGTACAACCGACCCAATATACTCTGTAATTGCCAAACCTAACCTCGATGAGGTAGTGACGAGGCTATGACAGGACACTCACGTAATTTAACATATACAAACGTAGATATATGTGCAACGTAGTATCAAATATAGATTCAATATGAACGATTGGGAGGGGACATGTGAAAGGGGGAATAAGATTTGATAACTACAACATGAATGACAACATAATACAGTCAAATAAATCATCAACCAATGAAAGTGTATAAACATAATGAATAAGGATGGAACGACATCACCCATCGTTCTTTCACTCTAAACCTCAACATGAAATGATAATAATGGCACGGCATCACTCTTCGTGTTTTACTCTCAACCTCACCATAAAACGATATATATGGCAAGACATCACCCTTCGTGCTCTTACTCTCAACCTCACCATGAAACGTTACATATGGCACGATATCACCCTTCGTGCTTTTACCCTCTTCCTCTCTATGTATTAATCAATAATTAAAGGAATAAACGATACGACATTACCCTTCGTGCTTTAACATTCTCCCTTACCATGTAGTAATGAATATAAAAATTTTGGAGATATATAATGCAAGAATAAATCTTATGTCAATAATGGTTCCAAGATTCCAAACCTCAACTTCCGAAAAAAAATACTCAACCATCACAATTAATTCATAAATGCGGAAAGAACGATCAAGTAAGTAATAAACTAATGTAAGCATTGATGTCATATTAAAGAAGGCAATAAATTACAAGAAAACAAGTCCCACTCGCATGCTTTAACCCAACAACAACGCATAAGTACTCGGCACCTTACATATACATTGTACCCACACATTTAAACATGTACCAAATAGGCTAACAAGTCCTAATCTCTCAAGTCAAGGTTAACCACGACACTTACCTCACTCCTCAGTGAAGTCAGAGCTCTACCGGGGCCTTTCCTCTAGAATCCCCTCCAAACCAACCGTATCTAACCACAATCGATTCGATAATGTCAAATAATGCTAAGGGAATCAATTATAATACATAAAGTTAGGATTTTTACACTTTTACCAAAAAGTCAAAAAAAAGTCAACCTCGGGCCCACTTGGTCAAAATCCAAGATTCTGACAAAAATTTATTTACCCATTCACACCCGAGCCCAATTATGTAATTAGTTTTGAAATCCGACCCCAAATTGAGGTCTAAATCTCGAATTTGCTAAATCACCCAATTCTTCCTAAACAAAGATTAAGGCTAGAAATTAGTGGGTGACGTTAGAAATAGAAGCAAATGAGTTAAAGTATACTAACGTATGAATTGGTGATGTATTTTCTCTTCACAATTGCCTCTAGGCCAAGCTCAAATGGAAAGATGGTGAAAAATGGGTGAAATCCCGTCTTTGAAACATTTAGGTCACTGGCCGTCAAGCCTTCTTCGCGTTAGCGAAGGGCCTGACGCGATCGCAAAGTGCAGCGACCCAAGTGGCCTTCATGTTCGTGAGGGGTTGCACGCGTTCGCGATGGTCTGTCCCCCCTGGCCATCGCGTTCGCGAACCTGGGTTCGCGTTCGCGTAGAACAAACCCCTACTCCCCTCCCAGACCCCTTACTCATCGCGTTCGGGCAGAGTTGGTCGCGTTCGCGAAGGGGGATCCCGCCATTGCTTCGCGTTCACGTCCTCAGCCTCGTGTTCGCATATAGGAAAATCTACCCCAGCCCAGTTTTCCCATTATGATCGCGAGAATGGCTACGCGATCGTGAAGCACAAGCACCAGGTGACAGCAGAAACTCCAAAAATCAGAAATTTTCTATGTCCGAAACAACCGTAGCCTATCCGGAACTCACCCGAGCTCTCGGGGCTCCAAACCAAATATGCAAACAAGTCCAAAAATAATATATGAACTCGCTCACAATAAAAACACCAAAATAACACCTAGAACTGCGAATTAGACACCAAAACGAATGAAATTTTCAATAATATTTAAGAACTTTCAGTGTAACAACCGGACGCCCGAATCACGTCAAATCAACTCAATTTTGCACCAAATTTTGCAAACAAGTCATAAATACAGTAACGAAGCTATACCAAGCTCTGGAACAAAAATCCGAACCCGGTAGCAATAAAGTCCAACTTCAGTCAAATTTATAAATTCTTTAAACTTTTAAACATCAAATTTTCAAAATATTCGAATAAATCAAGCTAGGGACCTCCGAATTCGATTTCGGGCATACATCCATGTCCCAAATTGCGATACGAACCCACCGAGACTGTCAAAACTCAGATCTAGGTCCGTTTGCTAAAACTATTGACCGAAGTCAACCCATATGTGTTTTTAAGGAACGATTTCATATTTTACTCAATGTTTCACATAAACGCCTTCCAGAAAAATACACGGACTACGCACGCATATCGAGAAAGGCTAAAAGGATGTATTTGAGCTATTGGGTCATCACAATGGTGCTGGATGAGATTCTAAGGGTTTTGTCTGCATGTGCACGAAGGTATGATTTCTTTAAGGGTTGTAATTTGCTACTTCAGATCTGGGATATAGAACATTTCTTCCAGCAAGAAGCCTTAATTGACTTCGTGGGCATGCAGCGAGATTACTTAGCATTTTCGCATCCTCAGCGAGATGATAAGACATTGGGTCTCCCCATATGGGCAAGAAGAGTGAACGGAAATGCTAAGTAATCTAAGTGGATAATGGGTAAACTGGAAGCTATCATGGTTAGGTGGGATGGAAATCTTAAGGACTCCTCATAAATACTTCATTGAGCTGATCGGACTTAAGGGCATCCATCCATACTCACCCATGCGGGTTCTCAGACAGTTCGGGATGATCAAGGATATGCCTCAATGGACGAGGACAGCGCTATACGAGGATTAGTACAATATATAGATTTCAATCTCTAGGATAAGAAGGCTCCAAGAAGAATGGAACAACCAATTCTGATGGTCAAAATTTGTGGTGCACTCCGGAGTATTATGTCTAGATCAACAAAGAAGGCAAGCTAGCCCGACCAAGTAGAGAGGGTATAACCTGACTGGAGGACGCAGTGGCTGCTTTGCAAATCGACCATGAGATTCTGCCACATTACCTTGTGACTACGTCAATGCACGTTCAAGTGGTCCCAGGATCTATCGATCACATATTGCCACCAGCTGAACATGATGAACGGGTAATGGAGTGCATCCAGATATAGTCTGGGACATATCTGGAAGAAGATCCAAAGGAAGGGTCAGAGTTCAACGATGACGAGGAGTTGTTTGAAGAAACTTCATGGGAAGATCCAGAAGAGGAAGAAGAGATGGGAAACGATTCGGGGGATGGTTACTAGAAGTTGGTTGATTTCTCCTTTTTTTCCACTTTGTACCATTATCCCTAGTTTTCCTTACTTTCTGAATGGGCAAGTTGTTTAAGCCCATGTAGTTCTATGAATATAAAAAACAACGATGTAATCTTTGTTCTCACTTATCTCAGTCCAAAATTATCAATGAAAACAAACTTGCTCCGGGTCTAAATGTGTCTAGTCTAATTGTTTGTCAAAACATCCACGATTTAGGCCTACCTCCAGTAATGAGAGGTCCCACGAATACTAGGAAAACGTACTTGCCTTAATACGTTAATTAATTGCTCTATGTGATTTCATACTTGTATAAATGAAAAAACTGACTTTTGTTCCTTTTTCTTTCTTCTTGTTTTTACTTTATTATTACTCCCCAAAAGAAATTTGGTTTGTTTCGACTCGAAACTGGCGGAACCACCATACGATTTAAGATTAACGGGAAAGATGTCTGCTACAGAACACTTGACTGAACATGCTCTGGTCATGGCCGATAGCCCGGGTCGATCTATGGAGAAGGACGATACTAAGAATGATGACCCCATGGCCAGGATGGCCCTAGAGATGGAGTCTTTAAGGGAGGAAGTATAGCATATCAGGGAACTAGCACATCTGGCCGTGACAACGCTTCTTCAACCACCTCGCTTTCCTTTTTTGGATTCAATTCCTTACCATTTTCCTTCAACATCAAGCCAAAAAAACAACACCCCAGCTTCAGTCCCCACCACTCAAGTCATACCTCCAGCAGCCTCCACTAACCTACCAAATCCCCCTATCCACACTCCTTACGTACCATAATATGCTAAAACACCATGAAACCTGCCTATCACCACCAATGCAACCTATACCCCTCCTCGCGACGGAGTCACTTTTACCACTCACTCAAATCAGCACATACCTGTGGCACATACCGCCGCCCATGAGCGATATATTCCACCTGCATATGCCATACCACATCCCATAAGCGATATATTTCACCTGTATATGTCATTTCTGAACCTACCCTTACAGTGCCTGTCACGGTCAAGGTGCCTTATGAGATTGACCAATATGCCGAGATGGAGAGAGAAGCTAGGCATAAGGAAGAGGAGTCAGTATCTGAGCAGATACAAATTTTGAGAAAACAAATGAAGAACCTCTAAGTAGCCCAGGGAAGTGAAAGTTTGGACTACGAGGATCTATGTATCCATCCGGATGTAGATATGCCAGTAGGGTATATGCTGCTAGAGTTTGATATCTTCGATGGGATGAGTGATCCCCATACGCATTTGAGGGCATATTGTGACAAGTAAGTCTGAGTGGGGTGGAACGATAAGCTAAGAATGAAGTTGTTCATAAGAAGCCTAATGGCAGAAGCATTCACCTGGTATACTCGACAAGATGCGCAAAACTGGAGAACTTGGAAATATTTGTCGGAGGACTTCACGAATTGCTTTCGATTCAACACATAGATCACTCCCGATAGGTTTGCACCGGTAAACCTACAGAAAAAGCCATCCGAGCCATTCCAAGAATATGCACATCGGTGGAGTTCAAAGGCCGCCAAGGCGCAACCTCCGTTGGATGATAGTGAATTAATCAAGTATTTCATCAGAGCCCAAGAATGGATATAGTTCGATAAAATGATGGGAGTGATGGGACAGAAATTCCCCAAGCTGGTCAATATGGGAAATTCCTTAGAATAAGGTATAAAATTCGATAAAGTACAGTCCATGGCTGCACTGTAAGTGGCCAGCAAAGCAATCCAACCAGGGTTAATAAATAGCATAAAGAAAAATAAAGAGGATATCTTAGCAATCAACCCTTACTATCAACACAACGCACATCACATAAACACTTCTTATTCCCCAAACAACTATTCACAACTACCCGCTCTATGCTCCAGTCTCTATCACCCAGCCATATTACCACGCCCAACCCAAATACAAACCTCATCTAGCCCACAACAACCCGAACCCACAATGACCATATTCTCCCGTCCAAACCACTACCCACCAAAATCGACCCACTTATGCACCTCACCCTCGTCCCAATTTTGAAGAGAGGGATCCCAGATATTATACCCCAATTGCTGAGCCTGTGGCCCAGTTGTTCGAGAGATTGAGAAGAGCATGATTGATACATCTAGTAGAAGGAAGGGTTCCTAAGTATCCCTCCAAGTATTTTGATGCAACCAAAAGGTGTGTGTACCATTCCAACGTGCTTGGCCATGATACTGAAGATTGTTTTAAGCTGAAAAATGAGATTGAAACACTGATTAAGAGCGGAGCCATTCAGTGCACCCCGACATCGCCCAATGTAAATCGCAATCCGCTGCCAAATCACTGAAACCAGGGGGTCAACATGATCACATCAGACGAAGAATACGATTTGAAAGGAACAATTGTCAAAAATAGGAAATGAAAATGCCGCGAGGATCCCACCTCAGAGGACTCCAATGATTACAACAAAAGTGAGACCTACGGTGACAGTTCAGACTTATCAGCGACAACCTGTCATTTCTATAGGGGATGAAGAGAGTCGAGAGTACAAAACTGCCCCATGAACAAACCAGCAGAAGGGGAAGGCCAAGATGACAGACTCTGCCGCAACCCATGGTATGACTAGGTCTGGGAGATGCTACGCTCCTGAAGATGCAAATCGAGGGAAATTGGGAAGAGAGCAGATTCAACGAAGGAACATAACAGACCCAGAAGCCACCAAATTCTAGAAGAAAATGTCAACCAAAGAGTACTCCGTGGAGGAGCATCCGAAGAAAACTCCAGTGCAGATATCAATCATGGTCGTAAGGATGTCCTGTTGAAAGTACTAAGCGGGGTAAGTGTAGCAAGCAACATCACTAGTGAGGCGCTGGCTGCGACAATTGGGAAAATGGTCGAAGTAAATATGATCACTTTTAGATAAGACGAACTTTCTGTTGAAGGCATAAGTCACAACAAACCCCTTCATATCACTGTCAAATGTGGGGACAAAGTGGTGTCCCGTGTATTGGCGATGGAGGGTCAGGATTCAACATTTGTCCGCTCTCTACCCTGCGAAAATTGGGAATCCATTTAAGGGAAGTCAAGAAAAGTCACGTAAGGGTCGCAGAAGGATGTTATCGGAGAAATTTATCTGGCTTTGCATATTGGGCCGGTCAAATTTTCCATATTGTTTCAAGTAATGGATATTTCTTCTTCATACAACTTGTTGCTAGGAAGGCCCAAGATACGCATGGTAGGGTCCGTCCCATCCACTTTGTACCAATGCATTAAATTTGAGTGGGGATGTCAGGAGATCATGGTCCATGGCGAATGGGGCCAATCAGCTTATGTGGAGCATGCTATCCCGTTTATTGAAGAACTAGATGGAGCCGCCTTCCATGTAGACCACCAAAATAGGAGAGACTGAACAAAACTTGGAAATGCAGCCGTCATATAGATCCAAGATGGCTATGAGGGAGATGGTGAAATACAGATACAAACCAGGAATAGGGTTGGGAGCTAGGTTAGACGGGATCACAGAGCTAATTGAACCTAATGGGCAGAAAGGAAGGGACGGCATAGGATATCAGCCACTGATAGGGAAAGCTCATAGATGTAGCTCCGGGAAAAAGATTTTTGTACCAGAGCATGTTTCAAGTCCGGGGCAAAATTCAGTACCAGAAGATGATATTGTCGATGTGATGGGAATGTTATTCGTGAATATGATTGAAGAATGTTGTGAAGGGACTAACATCAAGACACCAACCACCAGGGATGCTAAACCAGGGGAAAATCTGCGGTATTGGACCGCTAGTCCGTCTTTGGTTCGCCGGGAGTCTTGGTAGTATGGAACTATAAACATTTTTTTTAAAAGCACACAGTCAATTGAGGCTTGCACCGTGTCCGTACCTTTCTGTCATTTGCCTCTTTTGAACGCTTAGACGTTCCTCTTGAATGAAATAAAAAGAATCATTTTCTTAAAATATTGAACTTTATTTACTGCTTCATTTATACTTAGTTTTTCTTTTCAGTAATAAAAATTCTAAAAACTCGCGTTCCGTGATTGTGTCATGTAACGAAACCCTCGAGTGAAATGACCCAGATTACGAGGAGTATGCTGAGAGTAAGATGCCAAACAATCTCCCACAAAAGATCGAAAAGATTGAGAGTCAGAAAAAGCCCAACCTCGAAGAAACGGAAGTGGTCAACCTCGAAAATGAAGAAGACGTGAAAGAAACTAGAATCAGCATTCATCTAGAAGCCAACTAGATAAAGGCGAATGTGGTAAGGGTCACCAATTATCCCAGCTTGTTGGAAAATATCGTCCTAGTACCCAAGAAATATAGAAAGATGAGGATATGCATGGATTACTGAGATCTCAACAAATCTAGTCCAAAGAACGACTTCCCTTTACCAAATATCCACATCCTCATCGACAACTGCGCGAAGCGTGAACTGAAGTCATTTGTGGATTGTTTCGCTGGATACCACCAAATCTTGATGCACGAGGAAGATGCAGAAAAGAAAACCTTCACCACATCTTGGAGAGTTTACTCCTATAGAGTCATACCGTTTGGTCTCACGAATGCCAGTGCCACCTACGTGAGGGCCATGACGACCTTTTTTCACGACATGATTCATAAGGAGATCGAAGTGATGTGGATGACATCATAATCAAGTCTCGAAAGAGTTCAAATGACATGGATGATTTGAGGAAATATTTCGAGCGCCAGCGGAGGTACAATTTAAAATTGAATCCGGCAAAGTGAGCGTTAGGAGTCCCTGCTGGAAAATTGTTGGGCTTCATTGTAAGCAGGAAATGGATAAAACTTGACCCACCAAAAATCAAGGACATTCAGGAATTTCAACCACCCAAGAGTAAGAAAGATGTGATGAGTTTCCTAGGTAGATTTAATTACTTTAGTCATTTCATAGCCCAGTCCACGGCAATGTGTGAACCCATTTTCAAGTTGTTAAAAAGGATGCAACCCACAAAATGGACAGAAGAATGCCAGAAAGCTTTCGACAGAATCAAGTAGTATTTGTCAAATCCACCAGCGTTGGTTCCCCCCGAGACTAGGAAGCCATTGTTACTATATAAGTCAGTCTTGGAAAATGCCTTCGGTTGTGTGTTGGGGCAACATGACGAAATTGGGAGGAAGAAGCAGGCCATCTACTACTTAAGTAAGAAGTTCATGTCGTCCGAGGCCAAATATACTTTGATAGAACGCACTTGTTATGCTCTAACTTGGATCGCACAGAAACTGAGGCATTACATGTAGAATATCTTCCAAAAGCCGATGACTACCGGAAAGCTATTTAAATGGCAAATTCTTCTCAACGAATTTGATATTGTGTACATAACTCAGAAGTCTATCAAGGGGTAAGCTTTAGCTGACCACCTCGCAGAGAATCCGGTGGACGAGGATTACGAGCCATTCACTATGTATTTTCCCAATGAAGAAGTATTATTTGCTGGAGAAGATAGTGCAGAATCATACCCTGGATGGAGAATGTTTTTCGATGGAGCAACAAACTTTAAAGGAGTCGGATTTGGGGCAGTCCTAATTTCGGAATCCGGATAGCACTATCCAGCATCGGCAAAGATAAGATTCCCGTGTACCAATAATATGGCTGAATACGAAGTGTGCATCCTTGGGATCAGAATGGCAGTCGATATGAACATCATAGAACTTTTGGTCATAGGGGATTCCGATATATTGCTACACCAAGTCCAAGGGGAATGGTCAACCAAAAAATGTCAAGCTCATTCCATACTTGCACTATGTGGAAGAGATATGCAAGAAGTTCACGAAGATTGAGTTCAAGCATGTTCCCAAGATTCGGAACGAGTTCGCCGACGCCTTACAACTGTATCATCCATGATTCAGAATCTAGACATGAACTATATTGACCCTGTTTAGGTGGAGATCAGGGATCAACATGCATATTGCTTCCATGTAAACAAAGAGCCAGATTGTAAACCATGGCATCACGACATCAGGAGATTCCTTGCAACCAGATAGTACCCCAAAACACTACTAATAGTCAAAAGGGAGCCCTCAAGATGTTGGAAAAACATTTTTTCCTCAATGGGGAAGTCCTGTACCGGAGGACCCCAAATTTGGGTTTGTTGAGACGTGTAGAGGTTGTCGAGGCAACTAGGTTATTTGAAGAAATACATGCAGGAATGTGTGGACCCCATATGAACGGGTTCACATTAGCCAAGAAGATCAAGAGAGTCACATACTTTAATATTACTATGGAAAGCGATAGTATCCGCTACGTACAGAAATGTCACCGGTTCCAGATTCACGGGGATTTCATCCAGGTTTCACTAAATGAGTTGAATGTGATGGGTTCGTTTTCCACTTGGGGCATGGAAGTGATTGGACCCATAGAGACTACCACATCAAATGGGCATCGCTTCATCTTGGTAGCTATTGACTACTTCACTAAATGGGTCGAATCATCCCTACAAGGCCGTCACAAAGAAGGTAGTAGCGAATTTTGTCCGAAACAACATCGTCTGCAAATTTGGGATACCTGAGTCAATCATCCCTTACAATGCCACTAAACTCAATAGAGACCTCATGAGAGAAACTTGCGAGAAATTCAGAATTATCCACCACAATTCCACAACCTACATACCACAAATGAATGGGTCAGCCGAGGCACCCAATAAGAATATCAAGAGGATTCTACAAAATATATTGGACAATCACAGGCAATGGCAGGAGAAACTATCTTTCACCTTACTGAGTTATCGGACCACCATGAGAACATCTACTAGGGCAATGTCAAACATATTAGTATACGACGCTGAAGTTGTGATACCCGCAGAGGTCGAGATACCATCTCTAAGGGTAATTCAAAAGGCCAAATTGGACGATGCAGAGTGGATACAGGCCAGACAAGAGAAACTCATGCTCATCGACGAGAACATAATGGATGCAGTATGCCATGGTCAACTATATCAAAACATGATGGACAGTGTATTTAATAAGAGGGTAAAGCTTCGCAAGTGCACATCGGGGCAGTTGGTCCTGAAGAAAATCTTTTCTCACCAAGAGGAAGCCAAAGGAATGTTCGCACCTAACTGGCAAGGTCCTTACGTGGTTCACCGAGTATTGTAGGGTGAAGATCTAATCTTAGCAGCAATGGATGGAAGAATCATCACAAAGCCTATCAACTCCGACGCAATCAAGTGATATTATGTTAGAAGACAAAGAGAATTAGGTTTTGCTGTAAGAGAACTACGTTCAACCTGAATTCCCACGGAGGGATATGTAGGCAACCCACGCAGGGTTCGGTTTCTCTCTCTCCCTTATTTTGTAATAGAAAAAACCAGATATCACTTTTTTATGTTGCTCTGGAGCTACGCCGACTAGATTTCCTCAAAATACAATACGTAGGAAATCCTCATCGGATTCAGTCATATTTTGTTATTAAACTACATTTTGGCATGATTCCATTTCGATACGTAGGTAGTCTGAGTCAGACTCGGCCATTTCATTCTTAATCTCATCATTCTTGTATCTATTATAATCAAACTACATCTTGACCTGATTCCATTTGGATGTGTAGGCTTCCTGAATCAGGCTCGGTCATCTTCATCATATTTTGTCATCATACACGAACTACGTTCAAACCCGATTTTTTTTGGATACGTAGGCAACCTGAAAGGGTTCGGTCATAACCTTAGGAAAAACCTTTATAATCCATTATTTGAATTAGGACGAAGTCGCAACGGTAAGTAATCGCGTTGTCAAGCATCTTGAAAGATCGAACTCAACGGGACAGAGTTTTCAAGAAGAGAAGCGCACGTGTGGAGAACGTTTTGTAGCATGTCATAATCTGGAACGACGGCACTTGTCTTAAAACAATGATTTTCAAAATTTTTTTCATAAAAATATAGTAACTTGTTCTACCTACCAAACTTCGCGGCGTAACTATATCAGAGGCTGGGGAAAACCAACATTGTGGTCGACACAAACCAACTTCTGTGCTCCCACTAAGAACTTTTCTTTGAGTGCAGGATCAACAGGAAGAAAGGAAATGTTGGGACCACACTGGGGCAAATGACGGACATTTTTTCATGATTATCATCCTTTATCCTTTACTAAACTTTTCTGGTATTTCTGAAGCTAATCCTTTGATCCCTTGCAAGTACCTCGGAGTCAGACCGTTGTTGTGAAAAAGGCACATTATACATAGCAAAACGCCTGCTCATCCAATCGGAGAACCTTGTACAAAATGAACCGCTGGCTTCACCAATTGAAACCCTATATATAGGAAACTGCCTGCTCAACTGATCCTCATTCAATCCGCACCCAATAGTGAGTGAAAATGGTCATTGGAAGAATAGTACCCAACAACAGTCGAGGTCGATTTCCACAGGGAGATTAATACGGGTGTTAGGGTGTACACTTGATGAGAGTTAATGAAATAACTCAATTGCACTTCCAAATAAGGGATTTTGTTTTCTACTTTTAAACTATCACTAAAAATTGTAAACTAATGAGAAGAAACTAGAAAGCAAGTAATTGTTTTTGTTGTTTTTACCAAATGGTTAAAAGGCCTAGGGATGTAACCTTCACCTAGATGTTCGCCTAATGGGTTAAGCATATTAACACTTGTTTAATTGATCAAGGTATATTATAGCTCTTCAACTCTAAGTTACCCAATCAGTACATATCGGTCATAGATTGATTTTGCCCAATTTGTCTTCCTCAAGCCCAAATGGGTATCAAGCTAAATAGTTGATATGAGCTCAAGTCGAGTTTTCCCTATCTCTAGTTCAAGCCCTTTAACTAGGCTAGTCAAATCCTTAACTAGCCCAATTTCTTGTTAGCCAAGTTTTCCTAGACTAGGTCCCTCTTGCTCAAGTAAAGGCCAAGTAAAAAAGACATGAATCAATGTTTGCAACCTTTAATTCTATAATTAAAGCATAAACAGGACTGGATAACAAACACTCAATCATAAACAAGCGTTAAATTAAATACCTATAAGGTTTACACACTAGGGTTGGGTCACACCCCTAGTGAAAGTCCAGCTACTCATAGTAGAAAATGAAGAAACAAAGAAGAAATACTAATTAAGCCCATAATAGAAGATTAAAATGATAAGCCATGATATTTTTATCCCAAAATGATCACAAATTTACTAAAATAGAAAATTAGAACTTCAAAACATGACCCAAAATATGTTTTCTGTCTATTTATAGTGGTCCATATTTTGCTGACAAGAATTGTGAGGTTCTGCGGCCGCACAATTCCATGTGCGGTCCGCATATTGCTTGAGTTTGCAGGAGCCTAGATTATGCAGCTGCACAATTTGGTTTGCGGCTGCGAGTTAGCTTCTGTGGCCGCACATTTTATGTACGGTCCACACTTCAAGCAAGGCTTCAAGTCTTGGCCATTTTGCACACTCTTTGCAATTTTTGAATTCTTGTTAGTGCGGACCATGTTCTGCGGCTGCACTTTTGCTTCAAGTACTTCAGGGTTTCTTCATTAGTTCTGCAGTCGCAGAGGGAATTCTACGGTCCGCACTTGCTTCTGCGTCCGTAGAAATACTTCTGCAGGCCGCACTTCTTGTGTTATGCACCCCTTCTTACCTTGTGAGTCGAAACACTCCTTTTTGAGTGGATTGCTTCATAAGGTCCCACAACATTCCTGCAAATTACACATTTTCTCTAGTTTTGGGAACATAAATCATTAATTTCGGACTGAACAAAAGTAAAAAGGTACTAATAAGTGATCAAAATTCACACTTATCATCAAGCAATCGGAGCACCTTGTACAAAACGAACCATTGGCTTCACAAATTAAAGTCCTGTATATAGAAAACGGTCAGCTCAATCGATCAGAGCGCCCTTTACAAATCAAACGTCGGCTCTGCCAATCGAAGCCTTGTATATAGGAAATTGTACATTCTACCAACTGAACAATCCGCACCATCGCTCTGTCGCAACGGAGGCTAGAATGGACAATCACAAACCTTGTCACTGACGATCTGTCAATCGATGGCCGTAACTTAGCTTCTCCGTCACGAGTATCTCTTAGGCATGCTTTTCTTTCCTTTGCTATTATCTTGAATGTTTTGACGTTTTGCCCATGCAGCTTCATGCATGATTACAGTTTAAGCCAATTGCTTTCAAGCGGAGATTACCTTACCTTTTAGTGCAAAGCTCTCCCAACCAGCGGAGACGCACTCTACAAACTAAGCTCTCCCAACAAGCGGAGATATTTTCTCAGTGCAAAGCTCTCCCAACAAGCGGAGACGGACTCTACAAGTCAATCACTCCCAACAAGCGGAGGCACTTTTCAATGCTCTGACGGCTATGGAACGGTACACAGCCCGACTAACAAATCGAGTCAAGTTCAAGTATCCCATCATCCCGATCCCAAATAATGGTTTGCCGGTTGCCAAGCATCATCATTCCTGCATCATTTACATCACAACATAATATATTAGGCATTGAAATATATGGGTATGTGTGTATTTAATTTTTGCAGGAAGAAATATCGCAACGTGGAACTCTTTCTAAGCAGCAAACCAAACTACAACGCTATGAGGGAGAATAAACTCATTAGCGGGCCAAGGATCCAAATTCAGACACAAAACGACCAGTGGAACTCCAAATCTTCAAATTCTTCAAATCAAGCCCCAAAGTGTAAGCTATCATAAGTTCCCAATCTTCCGTCTCGCCGTATCGTCATAATACGATACTGGGGCAACTTCCTGCGAGCATCGCTTCCTCAAACATATTCACTCCAGAACTACATGAGGCCTGATCCTTGTTAAGCCCGAGATATGTAAGTATATCAAAGCCAGAGTTCGGCCCCAATTCCTCCAAAATCGTCCTAAAATCTTCCTTAACTCTCCCTAATTCATGCAATCCATAACCTTCCTTAAATCCATACCCCGCTCCTGCAATGCATGCCTAAAGTCGGGATAAAAAATATTTTTGTTTAGTTTCTTTGCCCGCTAACTCTTTCATCATCGCCGGTCAAAGAGGGGCAGCTGTTGACGGCCAATTTTGATTCTCCTTTTTAAAATTTATTTATTTATACTTAATAATTTACTATGAATGTTTTGAAAGTATTTTCTATCAATAAATACTTATTTTACAAAATTAACTAGGTATTAGTACTTTTGAAATTAATAACTTAGTTTCAGTATTATGTAATTACAAATATAATTATCATTTTTAGATTATTAAAATAAAATTCACCATATAGGTTTTATAATTAATTTAACAAATTATTTCTAAATTTTAGTTAAATAGGTCACTATGTTAATAATTCGAAGTTAGTGTCATAGCTAGAAGATAGAGTATTTTATAAATAATTATAATAATTAGTAGTATATTTGATAATTATAATTTTACTATATTTATTGAAAATAATTAAGTGTATTTAAATTAATTTTAAAACATATTAAAAGACAAAAAGATACAATTGCAAATCTTCAATTAAACATAGAGTGGCTACCATTTAAATCAATTTTGGCCCAAATGACCAAGCCCAATCTGAAATGACCCAGTTCAAACAAGCCCTCCAATCCACTTTGGCGTTCCTTGTCATTATCTTTAAACCAATCGGAGCTTAGAATGTCACCCGTCTCCAACACACACAAAACAAATACAATTGATCTGGGTTGTCTATTTATTAGATCAACGGCCCACGATTTTTACTCCACTATCTCTTTAAATTAAAAGCACCCAGTATAGTTAATCTTAGCCATTAGATCACAAGGATCCGACGGCTACCAAAATTCTCCATAAAAATCATTTAAACCCCAAAATGTCAGCACCGTTGATCTAAAAGATCAATTGTTCAGATCCCATCTCCCTATCTTAAACCTAAAGACCCACCCGAAATCCCTCAAACCATAATCATTTCCCCACAAGCTCAGCCGCCCCCCTTTCCCCTTTCCTCTCTTTTCTCTCCACTCCCATCACCATATTAGTCAAGAAGACCTTGCACAAGTTCGTGCAAGGTCTTAAATCACCCGAAAATCTTTACTTTTGCCCTCTAATCTGCGAATCTAGCCGGTCTACTTTCATTATCATCACTCAAATTCAAATACCCTAAATCTGAAACCCTAGCTTAAATATGATACTTAAAAATTGACGTATTTCCTTCATGCTCCGTCAAACCAAAGTGTACATGGAGTTATTTCTCAAAATTCATCATGAGAATTCGATGTCTACAGGTCAAACATAGTGACCTCTGGACAATGAAGCCTTAGCCGATTGTTGTTGCCTGCCAACTATCCTTTTTGAATTTTCAATTGCTCAGGTAAAATCTCTCATTGATTTTTACCTTTGCTCACTCTGATTTCACTAAATATGCTTGCATCATCTAATAGTCGTCATTTTCCACTACTAAATTTGAATTCTGCTGAAAACCATAAGCTATTAGTGGCACTATAAATATGACTTTCAATGCTCTCACCAACGAGATCGAATAGACTAATAAGAACTAAAATCCTAATACAAGTAGCATAATGAGAGAGATTTCAAAAGTCTAGGCTCTCCTTCTCTCTCCCTCTGATTAATTTCCGTTCATATTGTTTCCGAGTTCCTTCACTACTCAAGAATTAGAACTTTGGTTCTTATACGGCTAAGTTAAAATCCTATTTGAATTGCTGTCTAAGAGGAGGTCAGTGTACCTCCATCCTTTTTTTTATTATTTAATTCGAAAATTATAAGCATCTTACTGTATTCATATTAAATGCTTCGTCTATAATGTTTTTAAGTATATAATTGCTTATTGTTGTTCCACCATGACTTGTTGATGATCTATGATAAGTTATTGTACTTGTCTAGTATTAATTAAGTAGTTGTATGACTTTAATGACCTCAATATCTGCATTGAACATCTTATGTGTTTAAGTTAGTTAACCTGCCTTGATGATTTCCCTCATCTGCCTAAGACTTCATACCTTACTCTAATGTTCTGTTGTAATCTTCATGCTCATCATTCTGTATTTTGAGTTCTATTCCACTTAATGATTTGTTATCAGTCTTCATGATTCATCATGTTATATTCTCCACAGCTTTATTACTCTGCATTTAGGGTCCGTTGTAGTTTTCATGTTTGACATGTTGTACCTTTCTAAGTTCTGCTATTCTCTACTTGGGTTTTTCTGTCATATTCTTTGCATTATGTTATGCTATATTTAGAGACATTATTATATTTTTCATGTTTATCATGCCATGTTCTTTGAGTTCTGTTATTCTGAACTTGGGTTGTTGATTAGATGACTTTAGCCAGGGTATATATAAAAATACATAGGATAACTCTGCCTCACTAGGTTAAGGCTTATGAAACCTCGGTGTTCAAAATGATTTCATAAATGTTCATTAGTCCTTATGTATTCTTTGAATCCACATCATGAATGGTTTACATCCATGTCTAATTGTTAGTTGTAAGCAGTCATACTGGGATGCATTTTCCTTTGAATATCAACAATATTTGTTTTGATCATCATATGTCCTATGAGTCAAAACATAGTTGTGCCTGTTATGGTGGAATATTCATCATTTCTGTAATTTAAATATGACTCCATCATGTTTAACTATTCAGCCCAGTCCGTACAGTTGATTTAAGTCTGTTCAGGTATAATGTTTCCCTATTCCTAACCCCTAATGATACTGATAACCTGATTCTATAATATTTGAGACTCATCATGTCTTATGAGGTTGTAATCTTGAATAAAATATCTGTATGTGTGGGAGTTTGGCATGTTTATCCTTCATGACTTCAAATTTTGAATGTTGTTTCGAACTTATACTAAGTCCTTTCTTTCCATTGCTATTCTGGATTGAATTTGGTGTAAGGGAAACCTTCTATTATTAACTAGTTGAGTGCAATAATTTGCCTGTGTCATTATCTGAATCTGTACTAAGGATCCCATGGAATTCAAGAAATGTCATTAACTTAGGTGTATGCTCATGATAGTGTCTAGTGTCAAACTAATATGTGATCAATGCTAGGGCATTAGTATCTGTATACTAAAGTTGTTATAATTCTAAACTATGCACCTCATGTGTCTATGAGATGTATCATTCATGTTGTCTGATTTTTAGCAATAACATCATAAGTGTGCATATTGTTATATATGCTTAGAAGTCTGATCTTCAAAATCTGTTCAAATGTGTGCTTCACTTACTCAATGCTGATGTAAAGGGACTGTTTCTATATGTCTATTTCTGTATTATTCTGCTAAGGAAAGTAGGCTTCTATGGTAGGAAATGTCATAGTGGTTTATTTACACTAAAATGACCTCATTGGAATTTAAACCTATAGGGAAGATTTAGTCGTTTGTAGTTAAAGGTATTTGGGAGTAGAGTTCAAATCTAGCCTGGGCTGCTCTCCGTAGCAAAAGCATTGCCCTGGGGCTTGAGACCCTTGAGAACTTTTAAGTGTCAGGGGATTTAAAGGGGGAATCGGCCTTGAGTAGAACTCTCTCCTTAGCCTTTAATTCATTGACACTTTCTCCCCTAAGCCTTTAATTCATTGACACTTATTACTCTATTTGGGTTTGTTGTTTAATTGCAACGAAAGGTATTCAATATGGGTCATTTACTATACACAACCTCCACATTAGCCTAATTCCCTTAGCATTTAGGTACTATTAGCAACCTTTTCTTTTGATCCTTACTTAGTATGATTCCTTTAGTATTTAAAGATTGTCAGTGATTTCTCTTTAGTCTCTGTTTGCAAATTTTGTATATGGATATGTATATTGTACTGATTATTCTAATGACCTTCTCTTTTAGTTTTGGGCATGTACAATGATTTGGGTCTGTTGAGTATTTAAGAACTCAAGCCCAAATCCAACTCTACTATCGTCCAATGGTCTGTCGTCTCTCTTCATTGTTACTGCTAGGCCTACCTTTTGACGCCCAAAGCTCCGAGAGTCACTTTTTTCCTTCACTTCTTTACTTATTATTTTTGTTATTCTTCAGTTGCACTATGTCAATACTCATTATTGTTTTTCCTATTGTTATATCTCACTACGTACATGACAAACATATATTGGATTGAATGTTTATCTTTATCTTTTAATTCATAAAATAACTTAGTCAAACCTTAAAGAACTTAGGATTAAAAAGAAGCCTTAGTTAGCAATTAATTCTATAACCACTAATCACGAGCTTGTTATCAATTCATTATGCCTCTCTAACCTTCTCCTTAAAGATTTTCAAAATCCAAAGGCTTTACAAAGGTGGCAGACCCCTTTTCAAAGAGAAAAATAGATTTTTCGCGATTTAATATTTCGAAAAGGGAATCAAGTATTTCGAAAGATTAAGGTGCTATCCCCTAAAACAATGGCTTTCAAACAGTTTTTCCACATCAAAACCACAGTGTATCTTAGGATCATTTTCATAACACTTTCATCGCATTAGAATAATATGAATTTCCATGATTTAAGAAACAAGTGCATTAACCTAGCTTCTTTTGAACACGTTCATGACAGGCGCTTCATTTTTCAAAGTCTTTTTTCAAGTTTATGTATACTAATGTTATTTTCCTAAAACCTTTCTTTAAGATCCACCCTCTTTAAACCATACTTTTCCCTTGTAGATATTATATCCTAATATATGGTAAGCTACACTCTTTTAAAGCATAATACAAACAATTAGTCCAAATCTAGTCTAAGTCCTATGGAGTTACCTCAGGTAGATTTTAAGGGGTGTCTAACACCTTCCCCTCAGAAGAATAAGAACCCTTATCCATAATCTCACCGGTTAGCAGACCAATAAAGAATATACCTTTAGTAACTAAATAGGTACCCTAGTATACCTTTAAATATTAGGTGGCAACTCTCTTTCATCAATAACAAAGAAACCACAAGTTGAATCTTGTTCTTACAAGTGCAAAATAGGATGCAACAGGTGGAAGGGGTACTTTTGGTAGAGGCCATCCTCCTAGGCCGTTTCAATATCACAATGCTTCGGGGAGTCGTGGTCCTTATGCATCTCATTCTGGGCATCCGACTTTTAGTGCGCCTCCGATCCAAATCTACCACCGTGGTCATCCTGCCCATTCGGGTCAGTTTCAGTTTTTGCAGCCACGATAACAAGATGGTTGTTTTGAGTGTGGGGGTACTGGTCATATCAGGAGGTACTTCCCAAGAATTTTGAGCAGTATACCACATGAAAGTTCTCATGCCATGGTTCCGGTATCGGTTGCTCCACCTCCCGCTTAACCAGCTAGAGGCAGGGGTTAGGCTGCCAGAGGTAGAGGTCAGACCATTAGAGGTAGAGGTCAAGCCTCTAGAGGTGGAGTACAGCTAGCTAGAGGCCGTCTGAGAGATGGAGGTCAGGGTGGAGCGGCCCAACCCCGATTTTATACATTCCCAGCTAGACCTGAGGCCTAGTCATCTGACGCCATTATCACCGGTATTATTCCAGTTTGCCATAGAGATGCTTCCATTCTATTTTATTCGGGCTCTACTTATTCCTATGTGTCATCCTATTTTGCTTGAAATCTGGTCGTGCCTCGTGATTCTGTGAGTGCTCCTGTGTATGTGTCCATGCCGGTGGGAAATTTTATAGTTGGAGACCGTGTGTATCGCTCGTGTGTGATTACCATTGGGAGACTTGAGACTAGTGTAGATCTCCTACTTCTTGATATGGTGGACTTTGATGTTATCTTGGGTATAGATTGGGTGTCACCTTATCATGATATATTGGACTGTCACGCCAAGATGGTGACCTTAGCCATGCCGGGGTTTCCTCGATTTGAGTGGAGAAGGACTCGTGGAAAATTTACTAGCAGGGTTATTTCTTATGTCAAGGCTCGACGTATGGTTGAGAAGGGATGTCTAGCTTATTTGGCCTATATTCGCGATTCTAGTGCGAAGGTTCCTTCCATAGATTCGGTACCAGTTGTGTATGAGTTTCCTGAGATGTTTCCTGTAGATCTGTCGGGGATGCCACGCGATAGAGATATTGACTTCTGTATTGATTTGGCTCTCGGTACCAAACCCATTTCTATTCCACCATACCGTACGGCGCCACCTGAGTTGAAGGAACTGAATCAGCAGTTATAGGATTTTGTTAATAAGGGTTTCATTAGACCTAGTGTTTTGCCTTGGGGTGCGCCCGTGTTGTTCATGAAGAAGAAAAATGGTTCAACAAAGATGTGTATAGACTATCGGAAGTTGAACAAAGTCACCATCAATAACAAGTATCCATTGCCGAGGATTGATAAATTATTTGATCAGCTTCAAGGTGAAAACGTGTTTTCGAAGATTGATTTGCGATTTTGCTACCATCAGTTGAAGATTAGGTCATCGGATGTCCCTAAGACAACATTCTGGACTCGGTACGGGCATTATGAGTTCCTAGTGATGTCATTTGGCTTGACAAATGCCCCATCAATATTTAGGGATTTGATGAACTAGGTATTTAAGCATAATTTCAATTATTTCATGATCGTGTTCATTGATGATATCTTGATCTACTCACGCAGTCGAGAGGAGCATGAGCAACATCATAGAGTTGCACTTCATACTCTGAGAGATAGTCAGTTATATGCTAAGTTTTCAAAGTGTGAGTTTTGGTTGGACTCGGTCGCCTTTTTGGGGCATGTTGTATCGGCCAGTGGCATAAAAGTGGATCCTAAGAAGATTGAGCCAGTTTAGATTTGGCCTAGACCAACTTTAGCTACAAAGATTCAGATCTTCCTGGGTTTGGCGGGGTATTATCACCGATTGGTGGAGGGGTATTCATCCATCGCAACCTATATTGACTAGACTTCTTTGAATACCACTCCAGTGTTGGCATTACCCACGGTTTTGGGATCCTATGCGGTCTATTGTGATGCATCGCGTGTTGGGCTCGGTGCGGTATTGATGCAGTATGGCAGGGTGATTGGATACACATTGCGGAAGCTAAAGGATTATGAGATGAATTTCCTTGTTCATGACCTAGAATTGGCAGCCGTTGTTCATACACTAAAGATTTGGAGGCATTACCTTTATGACATGTCGTGTGAGGTGTTCACTAATCATCAGAGTCTACAGTACTTATTCAACGAAAAGGATCTCAACTTGAGGCAGGAGGAGGTGGTTGTAGTTGTTGAAAGACTATGATATTACCATTTTGTATCATCTCGGGAAGGCCAATGTGGTGGCTGACTCCTTGAGTAGAAAGGTTGCGAGTACAGGTAGCCTTGCGTATATTCCGGTTGATCAGAGACCTCTTGCATCAGATTTTCAGGCCTTGGCCAATCAGTTCGTGAGGTTAGATATTTCAGAGCCAAGTCGTGTTCTAGCTTGCACGGTCTCTCAATCTTTTTTGTTTGGGTGCATCAGAGTGCCTCAGTATGACGGCCCCCATTTGCTCGTCCTTAAGGTCACGGTGCGGCACTATGGTGCTAAGCAAGTTACAATCGGTGATGATGGAGTGCTGCGGATGCAGGGTCAGATTTGTGCACACAATATGGATGGGCTTCGTGAGTTGATTTGTGAGGAGGCCTACAGTGCGATATTACATTCATCCCGGGGCCGCCAAGATGTACCGGAATTTAAGGCATCATTATTGGGGGAGAAAGATGAAGAAGGATATAGTTGCATATGTAGCTCGGTGTCTTAATTACCAGCAGATAAAGTACGATCACCAACCTGGTGGTTTGCTTAAGAGGCTTGAGATTCCTGAGTGGAAGTGGGAGAGTATTACCATGGATTTCATTGTTGGGCTCCCATAAACCCAGAAGAAATTTGACATTTTACGGGTCATTGTGGACAGGTTGACCAGGTCGACACATTTCATTCCAGTAGCAGTTACCTATTCTTTAGAGTAGTTGACTGAGATCTATATCTGTGAGATTGTTCATCTGCATGATATACCGATGTCTATCATTTTTGATCGGGGCACGTAGTTCACCTCGCACTTCTAGAGGGCGCACAATGTGAATTAGGCACATAAGTTTAGTTGAGTATAACATTTCACCCCCAGACGGATGGGCATTCCAAGCACACAATCCATATATTATAGGACATGCTTTGCACTTGCGTTATGGATTTCGGGGCTTCTTGGGATCCGTTTTTGCCGCTTGCGGGGTTTGTCTACAACAACATCTACCAGTCGAGTATTCAGATGGCTCCCTATGAGGCATTATATGGGAGGTGGTACCTTTTGCATAGTTGGTTGGTTTGAGCTGGGAGAGGCTCGGTTGTTGGGTACTGATTTGGTTCAGGACGCCTTAGAAAAGGTCAAGATAATTCAAGATCGACTTCGCATGACTCAATCTAGACGGAAGAGTTATGACAATCAGAGAGTTCGTGATGTTGCATTCATGATTGGAGAGAGTGTTTTAATCCGGCTTTCACTCGTGAAGAGTGTGATGAGGTTCAGAAAGAAGGGCAAGTTGAACCCTAGGTATATTTGACCTTTTGAGATTCTTGAGAGAGTGGGTGAGGTAGCCTATAGGCTTGCATTGCCACCTAGTTTATTAGCAGTTCATCCAGTGTTCCATGTCTCTATGCTCTAGAAGTATCACAGTGTTCTGTCCCATGTGTTAGATTCAGCTCAGTCCAATTGGACAAGTATTTGACTTTTGAGGAGGACTAGCCCGGCAGGTTCGGAATTTGAGGACTAAGAGTTATCCTTCAGTTCGAGTGCAGTGGAGAGGTCACCCGGTCGAGGAAACTACATGGGAATTCGAGTCTGATATTCGGAGTAGATACCCACACCTTTTCACCAGTCCAAGCGCTTTTTTATGTTCGTTCGAGGAGGAATGCTTGTTTTAGAGGTGGAGAATATGATGATCCGATAGGACATTTTGAGATTTAGCATCTATTTTCACATTCTGAGGCCTCTATTAACTTTGTTTAGTGTTATTCTATTTGCGTGCTCTATCTATGTCTTATTCCGGAAAATCATTGTGTTAAAAATTGAAGACAATGTGAATTTATGTCTTTAAAATTAACTTGAGTTGACTACGGTCAATATTTTGGGTAAACGGATCCGTATCAGTATTTTGACGATCCCTATGGGTCCTTATCATGATTTGGGACTTGGGCGTATCCCCGAAATTAAATTCGGAAGTCCCTAACTTGTTTTGACTCATTTTGCCGAAAAGTAGCATTTTTTAAAGTTGAGGAATGGCAAGGTTTGACTGAAAGTTATCTCCTTAGCTAACGGGTTCAGATTTTAATGTAAAAACATGGAATAGTTCTGTATTGTTGTTTAAAACTTGTCTGCAAAATTTGGTTTAATTCGGAATTGACCGAAGTTAAAGAAAGGTTTGGAACCGTGTAGAGAATGAACAGGGGACAAGGATCTTCCTCTCAATAGTGCTTTTCGAGGCTCCCCCCTGAATAAGTAAAGTCGGATCGACCAACAAATGATAGTCCAGAGAGATGGGCTCATTCGACTAATCAGTGATCTAGTTGAGAGCATAGCGTAGGAGACAGGTAAGATGACCGTCAACGGACAAAAGCCTCTCCTTATGGGGACCCAGACTTTCGATCTCTTCTCTATGGCTAGATCAAAAATTTATAACATTCAAAAACGTATAGACCCCCTTCCTTCTACGAACCCTTGTTGATTCTGAACTTCGTTCGCGAAGGAACCGGACTTTTGACAGACCCCACAAGGATTGATAATAAGCATAAATCAGGTGGAGCTCAAGATGTTAGAAGGTACAAAATCAATGGATGTTATCCAACTTGAGTTATGAGAGTACGAATGGTTTCTTTTTATTTTCAGGAAGAAAGAAAAAAAAAAGAATTACATCTTTAATTAATTTGATCAATTTATGGACCCAGTTGTCATTTCTTAGATAGAATTCCATACAAAGATAAAATCTCGAATCAATCATTTTTCTCGAGCCGAATGGTGCCTTCCAGTTAGCAGGTCTCTTCAGGCTACCAAAAGAAAAGAGAGAATTAAATTCATTTTAGCCTCTGAGGGAGGATGCGGTTAGAAATTATTCCACCGAACGTACTCCCCTCTGGATGCAGGAATAGCAACATGAACTATCTTTCAGTTAGCTAGAATCTGTTACTTGAATGAAACTAGATCTTGTGGAATCATGAAGCTCTGATGCTTTCTGTCGCATTTGTTCTCTCTTTGACATGATTCGGATGCTTAAACATGATTCTAGTGTTCTTGAGGTTCACTTTCGAAGTTCATTCATTTTGTGGATTGATTTGTAGATTTAGATATTATTTTGGTGATTTGATTGCGTGAGCAAGTTCGTATGATGTTATTACACTTGTTGCATGCTTGGTTTGGAGCCCCAGGGGCTCGGGTTAATTTCAGATGAGTTTTGCATAGGAGAAGTCTGTTGGTGCAATACCAGTTCCGGTGTCCTGTTACAAATCTCGCAATTGCAAGGTCTGGCTCGCAATTGCGAGTGTCGCTTTTGCGAAGAATTATTCTCATTTGCAATCATGGGCTGGGATGTTTAAAACTGAATTACACGAGTAGGTCACAGTAGCATTAAATCAAAAAAACAATCGTCTATTATAGTACTAGTCGAACAAATGGCGAGTTAATTATGAAAAGTGGCGTTTGCATGTATGGTGCTACATGCTGAGGAAAGAAGCACTGCACGAATATATGGATTTAATTTAATTTGTGAGAAAAATCGGTGGTAATTTGTGCCAATTCTATGGATTTAATTTAATTATATATACTACTCTAAAGTGTAAATAATTTTCAAAACTATGAAGTAGTATAATTTAACTCAGTGTAATAGATAATCTGCTTTATTTTTCCGTTTATTAATTTCACTTTTTCCATATGGTTACATATAACAAAAGATATTTTTGCACTGTTTGTACAGGGGCAGAGTTAAATATCTAAACGCGAGTTCAGTGGAACCCTATAACTTTTGCTCAAATAATGTATTTGTATTAAAAATTCATTAAGTATGTACAAATATTAAATTTAGAACCTAATTAGTAGCTCTTAAAATTGTTGTTCTAAAATTCAGAACCCAATTGCTTTTTATTTCATTAATTAAGAGAGGCAAGCAATTTCTAATTAAAAAAAAAGATATTACGAGGATTTAGTTCAGGGTCATTGCTTAAAACTCCTATAATAAAAGCTTGAGGAGGAATTTGTTTAGAAGATCCATAAACTTGTCCAGCACGAGTTAGGCAGTTTGAAGTGGTGTCACACCACCCTCCTCCCTGAAAAATTCGAAGTTAGTTATAAAGATTGATGCTTTGTACTTCCATACTACAAGAGGGGTAATTTGTGTGGTGTTTAATTTTTCGCATACATAGATTGTAAAAGTATTTGGTTCTTCTATGTATTCCTTACACTACAGTTACAGAATAATAAATGTAGAAAGTAAAGAACATAAGTATTTTTACGTGAAAAACACATGGCTCAAAAAGGTGAAAAAACTACGACTTACTACCCAGTATGATATTTCCCAACACTTTCCTAAATCACTAAGCCCAAAACAGTGTTTACAAAATTCTTGTACACCTAAGGATTACCTCTAACCCTTTGTGGCAACCAGCCTCAGGATGTTGCGACAATTTCAAGTTAACTATAACTTGAACAATACACTTAGAGTACCTAGTACAATTGCTTCTAGAGAAAGCTGAAAGGTACAACTCAAAAGCCCTAGTACAATGAAACTAGAATAAAAGACATACACTTGGAACTGGTTCTTTTATCTGGGTCATGTTGCTTCAGGTTCGCACACTTGAAACACACAGGAATTGCTTGCAAAATGCCTTACTATTTTGCTTTCAACTCTCGTTTAACTTCAGCGTTTGTGCGTACCTATAAAAGAGAACACTACTGATATTTATGGAATTAGTAGAATAAGAAATAACTAGAGTTCTAATGCTTTACTCTTCCATGGTGGAAGAGTTCTAGTTATCTTCAACTTCTATCTCCTCCCTTATATATCTAGGATAGAGTTCTCTTCAAGTAAGGAGTCCTGCTTCTTATCAATTATGCAACCGTTTCGTTCAGAAGTTATGAGATATAACCACTTAAGCTTATCTCCTTCACGTGCATGCCTTATGCTTGAATTTGCCCGTACCCTGTGTACACTGTGTATGGACCTGGTTCATGCGTGTGTTTCTTTTGTCAATCATCAAAACTTACATTGTCACACCAGCCTCCCCCCTGAAAAGTCGGAATTAGTTATGTTGACGACGTATCTGCTGCAACAGATTAAAATATATCGATATTATAAGTTAAATAAAAAGTCGTATTTAGTTATGTTGACGACGTATCTGCTATGACAAGTTAAAATGTACAATAGCGAAAAAATATCTTACAATATAATGTTTTAGTGGATATTATAAGTCAAATAAATAAAGAAACTAGAAAACTGAGATTATGACTCTAACCTCAAGGTGAAGAAGCCAACTAGGAATTCCTGCGCCAGTTCCTCGATAAAAGTTGAAAGCAGGAGCACTTCCATCTAAACATACTATTAAAACAATAGCATTATATATTAACCAAAAACTTACAATTTTTATATTAGTAAAATTGCGAGGGTAAAAGGAAATTAGTAGCATAATTCTATTTTCGAAAGAAATTAAACTTCTCGCCAGCTCCCTCAGCCACAGCACTCTCAAGAATGGTTGTGTTAACGTACTGAGATATATATAACTCAATGTTAGTATTGGATTCGACACTGTTGATAATAAGTCTTTTAGACAAACTTATGAAAAAATAAAAGTAAAGACCCAATATAAACGAAATTAGAATACCAAACACTGCGTAAATATTTGACCCCATGAGCTTTTGCTGACAAAATAAATTAAGACGAATTGCAGAAAATTAAGATATCTTGCAAAGAAGTTAGGATGATTGGTATGTCTTGCAAAAGATATCTCCTTTTATAAGGGTGGATATAGTGATATCTTGCAAATGACCTTTAATTAATTGTAACAAGCATTTAAAGGGAGAAATATCTAGTAATTTTACGCGATACTTTATTTTCTTAATAATAATAAAATATGACAAAAATATTCCTCTCTTCATATCAGAATTGAACATATGATGGTAGAAGTAAATAAACTATTAGTAAAAGTTTTGGGTGTGCGAACAAAGCCAACATTGGTAGTTGAAAGATTTGGAGTCTACATATAAGGTGTAGTAATCTCTTAATGGTGTGAGTCCTTTTGGAGAAACCGTGTGGCTTGGCCCAAAGCGTACAATATATATATCACACCATGTTAAGCGTATCTTTGGGCCGTTTTAGCCTAACAACTGGTATTAAAACCCAGGTTTGACGGGACGAGTATGGCGATGGCAGAGTGATGGTGTGGGGCTCGGTTTGCTTATTCTTACAAGCTTGAAAATACATACAAGAAGAAGCTAGTTGCGGGCTTCAGTTGCCATAATACTTTAACAGTGTGGGTGGCACATAGTGAATTTTAAATATTGACATGTGCATTGTGGTAATGGGCCACGTGCAACTTAGTCCCATGCGAACAAAGTCACACATTAATAGCTGAAAAAATTGAGAATATACATATAAGGTATGGTGTCTCTTAATGGTGTGAGGCGTTTTGGAGAAAATCGTGCGGGCTTGGTCCAAAGAGGACAATATAACACCGTGTTAAGAGTATCTTTAGGTCGTTTTAGCATAACAATTGATATCAAAAACTAGATTCAACGGGACGAGTATGCCAATGGCAGAGTGACGGTGTGGGGCTCGGTTTACTTACTCTTACGAGCTTGAGGACACATACAAGAAGAAGCTAGTTGCGGATTTCAGTTGCCATAATACTCTAACAGTGTGGGTGACATATAGTGAATCTCAAAAATTGACATGTGGATCGTGGTAATGGGCCACGTGGAACTTACTTCGAGAGGGAGACAGGTGGATCGTGGTAACGGGCCACGTAAAACTTAGTTCGAGGGAGAAATTATTGGGTGTGCGAACAAAATCCCACATTGATAGTTTAAAAGATTGAGAGTCTACATATAAGGTGTAGTGTCTCTTAATGGTGTGAGAATTTTTGGAGAAAATAGAGCAGGCTTGGTCCAAAGCGGACAATATCACATCATGTTAAGAGTACCATTGGGCCATTTTAGCCTAACAAAAAGTTAATCTCCAATAAAAATCAACTTTTACAGGGCGAAATTGAAACCGGCCTCAATTTATATGTCAGGTTATACACATGTACACACATGAATGAAATACATATATTATCTCCATTCAATTTTGTTTGACACTATTTTTTTTATTAGTCTATTTTGAAAAGAATGGTTATCAATTTTCTCTAGTGAAGAACTTTTATAGTCACATAAATGCTATGGCGTATAATCATATAGTTTCAACTCTCTTTCTTTCTTTATTAAACTTTGCGGCAAGTCTGATGATCACGTCCAAAGCACACCTCAAAAGAGTTATGAAACAGTCGTATGAAATAATAGAAACCCAACTAAGAGTCGGGGTCGAATCCACATGGAGTTAAGATGGGAGTTAGGGATATATATTTTAAATAAGTAATTAGATTATCTAGATTGCACTTCTTCAACAAGGATTTGTTTACTACTTCTAATGTTACTTTAATGATTGAAAAATAAAGAACGAAGACTAGAGATAATTTTTTTTATGGTTTTTTCAAATGGATAAATAGCCTAGGGTTGTGACCATGACCTAGGTGTTTGCCTAATGAGATAAAGACTTTAATGTTGGTTATGTTGATTGAGGTGTATTATATCTCTCAACTCTAAATTACCCACTCAATACCTCTCGGTGAGAGAGTAGTTTTGCCTAATTTGGCTTTCTTAAGACCAAATGGGTATCACCCAAAACAGTTCATAAGAGCTCAAGTCAGGTTATTACCATCTCTAGGTTGAACTCTTTAATCGGGTTAATCAATCTCTCAATTGACCTAATTCCTTGTTAGCTAAGTTATCCTAGACTAGATCTCTCTTTCTCAAGTAGAGACTAAGTCAAATAGGCATGAATCAATATTTGTATCCATTAATTCTACAATTGAAGCATAAACTAAGCTAAATAATTAACACCCAATCATAACACAAGCACTAAATTAATCACCCATAAGATTTACACACTAGGGTTGGGTTACAACCCTAGTAGAAGTCTAGCTACTAATAAAAGCAATATAAAAAATAAAGAAGAAAATCTAATTAAACTCATCATGGAAGATTAAAATAAAGAAATACAATGTTAAAATACCAAAATAATGTAAAACTTCCTAAAGTAGTAAATGAAATAGCTACAACAACTTCATATTTTCAAAACTTGGCCTAATTTTGTAAAACTCGTCTATTTATACAAGGCTGAAACTCTCGGACTAAAATGCCCCATAGGAGGTTCTGTAGCCGCACAATTCCATGTGTGATCTGCATATTTCTTCATCTGGCAGGAACTGGAGTTCTGCGGCCGCACATTTCTGAACTGCGGCCGAGAGACATTCTTCTACGGTCCGCACAGTTAGGACTGCAGCCGAAAGGCACTCTTTTGCGGCCTCACAATTCTTATGTGGTCCGTAATTCATAGAGGCTCATGGATTTGGTTTTTTGCATACTCTCTAATCTTTGACGCTTAGCCCAGTTTTGCGGCCGCACAATTCATGTGTGATCCGCATTTTGCGCAAATATCTGCTATGTTCTTTCTCTTGGTTTGCTTCCGCAGATGGAATTCTACGGACCGTAATTTCTTCTGTGACCGCAGAATTCCTTCTGCAAACCGCACATTTGTGCTTCTGCGCCATTTATTGCCTTGTGCTTCGGAATACTCCTTTTTGAGTTGTATTTCATCTCGGGAGACCACTTTTAGCATTCCTGCAATATTTCACAATTTTATTAGTTTCGGGAACATAATTCAATTCTTCTAGACTAAAACGAAAGCTAAAATGCGCTAATAAGCAGTCAAAATCTTTGATGAAACGCAGGTAAAACCCCACGTGGCCTAAGAAACTCCGCACACCCTTCACCAAAGTTGGAGGTGGAAGTATAAAAAATACCTCAATATTTGCCTTGACACCTTCGATTCCATTCTTTGAGATTTTGTAGCCAAGGACAATGCCCTCCTCGACCGTGAAATGACACTTCTCCCAATTGATCACCAAATTTGTTTCTTCACATCTTGCCAACAATTATCAAAATTTGCAAGACAATCATCAAAAGAATCTCTAACCACCGAGAAGTCATCCACGAAAACTTCAAGGAAGTCCTCTACCATGTCCGTGAAGATAGCCATCATACACCTTTGAAAAGTCATTGGGGAATTTCACAAACCAAATGGCATCCGATTGAAGGTGAAAGTACCATAGGGACATGTAAAGGTTGTTTTCTCTTGATCCTTCGGAGCATTAAGAATTAGGTTTTATCGCGAATACCCATCAAGAAAGCAATAGAAAGCACAGCCAGTCAATCTATCAAATATTTGATCTAATAAGGGAAGGAAAAAATGATCCTTCCTTGTGACTATGTTAAGCTTGCGATAGTCAAGACACACTCTCCAACCGGTCACCGTTCATATAGGAATCAACTCATTATTGTCATTAATGACCACATGTGATGACCCAAGAAGTCGTCATTAAATTTAATAAGTAATTCTGTATTATAAGATCTCTAAAAGAACTATTCATCACTCCTCGACTTACGTGCACAGTCTGTATAATTTTCCGGAAAGTTTTTATATGAAAAAAAGATTAAAATATGAAATAGAGCTTTAAAACTTAATAAGTTTGACTTTGGTCAAGATTTTGAGAAAACGGACCCGGATCAGTATTTTGATAGTTCCGGTAGGTCCGTATCATAATTTGGGACTTGGGCGTATGCTTGGAATCGAATTAGGAGGTCCCTAGCTCGAGTTATCGCATGTTGTCGAAGTTTTGAAGTTTAAAGGCTTAATGACTTTAAAGAATTAACCAATGCTTGACTTTGTTGATACCCGGTCCGTATTTTGGTGCCGGAACTCGATATAGGTCTGTTACTATATTTATGACTCGTTTGTCAAATTTGGGGAGAAACGGAGTTGGTTTGACGTGATTCGGATGTCCGGTTGTTAAAATAGAAATTTTAAAGCTTTCTTAAAAATCTCATTTGATTTGGCGTCCGATTCTTAGTTCTAGGTGTTAAATTATTGTTTTGATTGCGCGAGCGAGTTCGTATGAGGTTTTTAGACTTGTGTGCATGTTTGGTTTGGAGCCCCGGCTCGGGTGAGTTTCGGACGAGCCTCAGACCATTTTTGTTCAAGAAACCATAGTTGGAATTTTGGTGCTTCACAGTACTGGTTTCCTTCTATGTGATCGCGTGACTATGTCTGTGATCGCGAAGGCTTAATGTCATTGATG
This sequence comes from Nicotiana tabacum, assembly GCF_000715075.1. NCBI lineage: Eukaryota > Viridiplantae > Streptophyta > Magnoliopsida > Solanales > Solanaceae > Nicotiana > Nicotiana tabacum. The sequence goes on along the minus strand of NC_134094.1, from coordinate 17,750,156 downwards.
AAAATTTAAACTATGCGATCGCATAGTAACGTCCGTGATCGCACAGTGACAGCAGGCAAAGCACCGCAAACGTGAGGGCCAAGCCGCGTTCGTGTAGAAGGAATGAGGCAGAAGCTGAAACACAAAATTTGTACTACGCGATTGCACAAGGATGTCCGCGATCGCGGAAGGCTAAGAAATTGTGCTTCGCGTTCGCGAGAACACAGCCGCGTTCACGTAGAGCAAAACACTGGGCAGCCAAAAACATGCTTCGCGATCGCGAAGCATTGTACGCGATCGCATAAGGTAAAATCTGGGCAAACAAAACTTATGTTCTTGAAATGGGATTTCGTCTCATTTTCTACCATTTCCGTATTTTTTTTGTTATTAATTAATTTAAAATTTTGTTAAATGGATAATTATACTCTAACGTTAGATTGCTTAGAAAGTGGAATATTAGGTGCCATCATGATCCCGAAGGTAGGAATTTCGGGTCGTGACAAGTTGGTATCAGAGCACTAGGTTACATAGGTCTCAGGAGTCCCGAGCAAGCTTTGTAGAGTCTGAAGGATCGGCACAGAGACATTTGTACTTATCTCTTAGAGGCTATTTAGTTTAGGAACAATATCACTTCTTTCTTATTCTGTTGTGCGATTTTATTCTGTTACCGATGATTGAACCATTGTATTCTTATTCTCTCGCAGATGGGGAGAACGCGTAATACATCTACCGACGGACAAGGGCCAGATCCCCCGGTAGCAACTATGGCCAGGGGTAGAGGTCGAAGCCGAGGTTGCGCTAGAGGCAGAGGCAGAGGCAGAGGTAGAGCTCAATCTAGAGCTCGAGCGGTAGCACCTGTTGTAGAACCTTAAGTGGATCATTAGGAGGAGGTTCCATTTTAGGTTCCGGAAGGGTTCATAACTACTCGAGTACTTCAGGACGCTCTAGCCTGTTTGATGAGCCTAATGGAGGGTGTGGCCCATAATGGCACATTTCCAGTGGAACCAGCCTTCTCACAGGCTGGGGGAGGAGCACAAACTCCTACTACTCCAGCTCCGTAGCAGATGTCTACCCAGTATCAGGCTCCAGCAACCTCGCCAGTTGGGGTAGTTCAGCCAGTTGTTGCGGTGCAGGCCGGTGATAGGCCCGCTATGTCTTCTGAGGCCTTATTGAGACTGGATAATTTTACTAAGCTCTTTCCAGTTCACTTTAGTGGTACACCTTCTGAGAACCAATAGGTTTATCTTGACCGCTGCCATGAGGTGCTGCGGAACATGGGTATAGTTAAGACCAATGGGGTCGATTTTGCTGTATTCTAGATGACGTGTTCCGCCAAGAGGTGGTGGAAAGATTTTATGTTGACCAGACCAGCTGGGTCGCCAACACTAACTTGGGAGCAGTTCTGTTACAACCAAAATTCGCATACCATAGATCACGCCGTAAGTTAGTCGACGTAAATCCAAGAAGAGATTATCTTTGAGATGATAAGAAGTTAATCCTATTGGTCTTAAACGATACAAGGGTGTATAAGAGTGGTTAACAAGTATTTGAAGTTAAATGAATCAAGGATGTTGTAACCCGTATTTTCGGGTAACACTAGAGGTGATTAATTGTCCCAAGAGGTCTTGTTTTAATGTATTTGAATCATATAATATCCGCATCATAAGTCTTGAATTCAAGCGAGTTATGAAACAAAAGTCGATAAAAGTTGTCGCAACTTAGGTTTATAATTTTACTTAAACTTTAGGTCAAATTTTACTGCATTTTTATCCCAATGTGCTTGGAATTATGGGGTAATATACCTATCAAATTGAATATCTATGAGTCTAGTTTCCAACGCATTAAACCGTTCGTCGATACAATCTCGGAATAGAGAGATATTGGCGTTTTCGCGAGAGTGCGCCAAGCTGCTCTCTATGGGGCCCACAAAGGCGGTTTAAGACATATGGACATATATAAGATACCTCAACCCCATTTTAAGTCATTATTTTTCAGTATATTCAGACCTTATAACCCTAAAAATAGTCTCTCAAGGTTCTCTCATGATCCAAGACCCAAACAAAGGGCAAACAACACAAATCAACTGTCGGGAATCCCGTGGCGCTAGTAAGTTTCTTGTTCTTCTTGTTGTTGCTGATTTTTGTGTTGTTCCAGCTCACGTGGGAGGTTGTTTTAAGTGTGTTTATGTCCTGTAAATACACCTTCAAGTTTTTAATATCAACCCTAGGTGATTTCAAGTCTTCTAAAGTAATTCTAGTGCCGAAAAACCCGAATTAATTGCTAGTTTTGCTTCCTTATTCTTGTGGCAGAATTGAAGGGATATTTCGTGGAAAATTAAGGTCAAATTGGAGTTTTTCTTTCTGTTTAAAGGTAAGGAACCTCTTACTCTATATATATTTAAGATTATCCAATTTGCAGCTAAGTCATTGAAGCTAGAACTTGTGAAATATATATCGAAAGGCTTGGTAGTAATGTTGTTGGTTGGTGGACTGTTTTGGAGGCTCAATATGATTATTAATGATATTGTTTGGGCTGTTTGGTGATTGTATTGACTTGTGGGAAGTCATATAAATAGGGGAGGTGCTGTCCGTTTCATCGTAAAATAGGTTGTGGTCGATACATAATAGTTACGACGCTTAAACGATAATGATAGTGTCATTTGTCTTATTGTAGACTAAGGAGTCGTGACATTTGCATAGCTTGAGGTTGGGCAGTATATACAAGGTATGTGAGGCTATCCCCTTCATTCTTTTACACGACTCCGATTGTACATAATGTAATGAACGAGCTCCCAAAGATACTCTACTCTTAGAAGCTAGCAGTACTTACATTGCTGCCCTTCTTATGAACGATTGATATTGATGTTACTTCTCTTATTCTTATATTATCAATGTTGTTTGTAGTTCCTGATTCTTATAAGATTCTTGATGAAAAGTTAATCCTAATAACGTGTACGAAGGATACCAACCTTATGTCACTCCGAAAGGTTCAAAATGTGATTCCAATGAGTCCAGCATGCATCATATATATGTATCTATTTTACTCTACCGAGCCGCGCTATAGTCGGCCGGGTACGGCACCTATTGTGCAACCACTGATCAGTTGGGTTTTACCGAGCTCCACGTGGCCGGGTACGATTCTACCGAGCCCTATGATGGCCGGGTACGTTTTACCGAGCCTATTATGGCCGGGTACGATATGATGATAGTGATGCCCACAAAGGCGTATGTTTTAAAAGTTTATGTATATATATGTATGTATCATGTATTTCATGTCAGTAGCCCTCAGAGGTACCCAGATGTCACAGGTTGTATATTCTCTATCCCTGTTTACATTACTGTTCTTACTTATGCTTTCTTGCCTCACATACTCAGTACTTTATTCGTACTGAAGTCCTTTTTATTTGTGGACGCTGCATGTCGTGCTGCAGGTCCTGATAGATAGGTAGATGTAGCTCCCCCACCACAGTAGGTTGTCCAGTTCAGCGGTTATTGGCGAGATCCCTTCTCCGGACTTGCCGTGGTCTTGGTATGCATTTTTGTTATAGACATTATGGGTATGTCGGGGCCCTGTTCCGGCAATGTTGTAGCACTTATGTTCCTTTATTGGCTCATAGACAGGTGTCGACTTATGTATGGTTTAGAATGCCTTTTCGGCTGATTTGTTGTATAGTCTTTCATGGCATCATGATAGCTCGTACCTTATATATAGTTTCTTGATAGTCTTGTCGTCCCATGTTATGTATGTTCATGACATTATCTTTCATTGTTGGATGTTCATGATCCATGTCTACTATTTATATTGATCTTGTCGGCCCTTAAAGATAATAAGGAATGTTAGATAAAATGTACGTTGGTGCTCGGCAAGTATGGCCCGGGTGCTAGTCATGACCCTCCAGTTAGGTCGTGACAAACTTGGTATCAGAGCAAGTCTGTCCTAGGGGATGTCTATGAGCCGTGTCTAGTAAAGTTTTGATTATGGATGTGTAGCGCGCCACATTTATAATCAGGAGGCTACGTGACATCTAGGGTTGTTACCTTCTTCCTGAATCTAGATCGTGCGTAGAGTTGAGTAGTAAGTGTTCATATCTAATATTCACCTTGTTTTCTTTCAGCGATGCCTTCGACTAGGAAGCAAGCAATTAGTAAACGGCTTGATACAGCTGTGGGAGAGGGTAACATTCAGGTGCCTCCAGCCAGAGCAGGCCAAAGTGAGGCTCAGAGTGAGATGCCGTCTCATACCTCTCCGTCTCCTCCAGAGGATATTAGGAGGCACCCAGTACATCCAGTTCCTCCGTCTAGCACTACAGACCACGATATGCGCAGTGCGGTGCAATTGTTGACTAGCTTGGTAGCTGCTCAGGCTCAGAGGCAGAATACCGGTGCTGCTGATAAACCGGTTAGTGCGAGAGTTCGTGATTTTATTAATCTAGACCCTCCAGTGTTTACCGGATCAGACCCCAAGGAGGACCCACAAACATTTATTGATCAGATTCATCGTACATTGCGGGTTATGCATGCTAGTGATACGGAGGCACTAGAGTTGGCTTCTTATCGGTTACGGGATTTAGCGGTTTTCTGGTATGATAGTTGGGAGAGATCTAGGGGTCCGAATGCTCCTCCAGCCGTGTGGAAGGAATTTTTTGAGGCCTTTCTTCGTCACTACTTGCCAGTTGAGATACGTCGAGCTAGAGCTGATAAGTTCTTGAACCTTCGACAGGGTAATATGAGTGTACGAGAGTATAGTATACAGTTTAATTCTTTAGCAAGGTATGCTCCCTATATGGTGGCCGAGATGAGTGATAGGGTGCATCTGTTCGTGAACGGGTTAGGACCACATCTGATAAATGAGTGCACAACAGCCTCCTTGGTAGAGGGCATGGATATTTCCTATATTCAGGCTTATGCCCAGACCCTAGAGGATCGTAAGCGCCAGCAAAGGGCAGATAGGGAGCAGGATAGGGGCCAGCATAAGAGGGCGAGATTTGCAGGGTATTCTGATGAGTTCAGAGGCAGTATCAGGCCCCAATCTTTGAGGAGTTCGGTGCCACCTGTAGCTAGTGCTCCTCCAAAGTTTCAGAGGCCTCGGTATGATCGATTTACCTATTCTGGTTCAGGTCAGAGTTTGAGGGCATCAGGCTCACAATTTCATAGAGATACTAGTCAGACGAGACCCCCAACACCTCATTATGATCAGTGCGGCAATGCCCACTTTGGACTGTGCCGTCGAGGTTCCGATGCGTGCTATTCTTGCGGACAGCGTGGCCATATGATGCGGGATTGTCCTAACAGAGGAGGTGGTGGTATGGCTCAACCGACTGGATCTGTGTCTGGTTCTTCCTCATCAGTTCGACCTCCAGCACAAGGTTTTCAACAGTCGACAGGTCGTGGTAGAGGTAGAGGTTCAGTGCCGAGTTCGAGTGGTGCTCAAAATCGAACCTATGCTCTAATAGGTCGACAAGATCTCGAGTCATCTCCGGATGTTGTTACAGGTATATTGCCTGTGTTTTCTTATGATGTATATGCGCTAATTGATCCAGGATCTACCTTATCATATGTTACACCCTTTGTGGCTAATAAGTTTGGCATTGAACCTGAATTGATAAGTAAACCACTTGCGGTATCCACTCCGATAGGAGATTCTGTGATTGCTAGAAGGGTATATAAAGGTTGCACTGTGATGATTTGTAGTCGTCAAACCTCGGCAAATTTATTTGAGTTAGAAATGGTTGATTTCGATGTGATAATGGGAATGGATTGGTTGGCCTCATGCTATGCAAATGTTGACTGTCGTACGAAGATGGTTAGGTTTCAGTTTCCTTGTGAACCCGCCATTGAATGGACGGGGAACATTGCTACGCTGAAAGGTAGGTTTATTTCCTATATTAAGGCAAGGAAGATGATCTCAAAAGGTTACATTTATCATCTTGTTCGCGTTAGGGATGCGGAGGCGAAGCCGCCTACTCTACAATTAATCCCCGTGGTCAATGAATTTCCAGATGTTTTCCCAGATGAACTCCCAGGCCTTCCTCCTGAAAGGGAGATTGAGTTTAGCATTGATGCATTGCCTGACACTCAACCGATCTCTATCCCTCCATACAGGATGGCCCCGGCAGAGTTGCGAGAGTTGAAGGCACAGTTGAAGGACTTGCTGGATAAGGGTTTCATTAGGCCTAGCACTTCACCTTGGGGTGCGCCAGTCTTGTTCGTGCAGAAGAAAGATGGGTCGTTAAGGATGTGTATCGATTATCGACAGTTGAATAAGTTTACAATAAAGAACAAGTATCCACTTCCAAGAATTGATGACCTGTTTGACCAACTCCAGGGTGCCAAGTATTTCTCCAAGATTGACTTGCGTTCAAGGTATCATCAGGTGAGGGTTAAGGAGAAGGATATTCCAAAGACGGCCTTCCGGACAAGATATGGGCATTTTGAGTTCTTGGTGATGTCGTTCGGGCTAACAAATGCCCCAGCAGCTTTTATGGATCTCATGAATAGTGTATTCAGGCCCTATCTTGATGTGTTCGTGATCGTATTCATTGATGACATTCTGGTGTATTCTCGTTCGGAGGCGGAACATGCGGGCCACTTGCGGATAGTATTACAGACCCTTCAGGATCATAAGTTATATGCTAAGCTCTCTAAATGTGAATTCTGGCTGAACTCAGTAGCATTCCTTGGCCATGTGATATCTGATGAGGGTATTAGTGTCGACACTCAGAAGATCGATGTAGTGAAGAATTTGGCCGAGACCTACAACACCGTCAGAAGTCCGCAGCTTCCTGGGGCTAGCAGGATATTATAGGCGGTTTGTAGAAGGGTTTTCCTCTATATCAACACCATTGACTAAGTTAACACAGAAAGCTACCAAGTTCCAGTGGTCTGATGCTTGTGAACATAGTTTTCAGGAGCTAAAGAATCGATTGACATCCGTGCCAGTGCTCACTATCCCAGAAGGAACAGAAGGTTATGTGGTATATTATGATGCCTCAGGTATAGGTTTGGGGTGCGTATTGATGCAACGTGGGAAGGTGATTGCTTATGCATCAAGACAATTGAAGAAGCATGAAAAGAATTACCCGACTCATGATTTGGAATTGGCTACAGTAATATATGCTTTGAAGATATGGCGGCACTACTTATACGGCGTCCATGTTGACATCTACACAGATCACAAGAGTTTACAATACATCTTCAAGCAGAAGGAGTTGAATTTGAGGCAGCGTAGGTGGCTTGAATTACTGAAAGACTACGATGTCGAGATATTGTACCATCCCGGTAAAGCTAATGTTGTGGCAGACGCTCTTAGCCGTAAGTCAATGGGAAGCTTAATACATATTGAGGCAGGTAGACAAGGGTTGACGAAAGAGCTTCACCAGCTGGCCAATATGAGAATCAGATTGTTGGACTCTGATGATGGAGGTGTTACTGTACAGAATACAGCAGAATCATCTTTGGTAGCCGAGGTAAAAGCACGGCAATATGAAGATCCTACCTTAGTAAGATTGAGAGAGGAAATTCAGCAGTGTAAGATTATAGCTTTCAAGATCGGAGGAGATGGGACACTGAGATACCAGGGACGATTATGTGTACCTAGTGTGGCAGGGTTTCGAGAGAAGATTATGATTGAGATTCACCAGTCCCGATATTCTATCCATCCTGGCTCGACAAAGATGTATCATGACGTTAAGGAGCAGTATTGGTGGGATAACATGAAGAAGTCTATTGCAGAATTTGTAGCCCAGTGTCCTAATTGTCAACAAGTAAAGATCGAGCATCAGAAACCTAGTGGATTGATTCAGAATAGAGAGATTCCGACCTGGAAATGGGAGGTGATTAATATGGACTTCATTATTGGATTACCTCGCTCTTATCATAAGTTTGACTCCATCTGGGTGATAGTTGATCGACTTACAAAATCTGCCCATTTTCTGCCAGTTAAGACAACTTACACGGCTGAAGATTATGCGAAGTTGTATATCAAGGAGATTGTTAGGCTTCATGGTGTGCCGGTATCTATTATATCAGACCGAGGAGCTCAATTTACGGCTAACTTTTGGAGGTCTTTTCAGAAGGGTTTAGGCACACAAGTAAATCTCAGCACTGCATTCCATCCGCAGACTGACGGACAGGCTGAACGTACCATCCAGACGCTTGAAGATATGCTACGAGCATGTGTTCTAGATTTCAAAGGGAATTGGGATGACCATCTGGCACTTATAGAATTTGCCTACAATAATAGCTACCATTCCAGTATTAAAATGGCCCCGTATGAGGCACTGTACGGGAGGAGATGTAGATCACCAGTTGGATGGTTCGAAGTCGGTGAGACAGAATTATATGGGCCAGATTTGATTCACCAAGCCATTGAGAAGGTGAAAGTGATACAAGAGCGACTGAGGACGGCACAAAGCAGGCAAAAGTCTTATTCCGACATCCGACGTCGTGATCTGGAATTTGAGGTTGGTGATTGGGTTTTCCTGAAGATCTCGCCGATGAAGGGTGTTATGCGTTTTTGGAAGAAGGGTAAGTTGAGTCCGCGGTATATTGGGCCGTACAAAATTCTTCGACGAATTGGACAGGTTGCTTACGAGTTAGAATTGCCATCTGAATTGGAATTTGTCCACCCGGTATTCCATGTATCTATGTTGAGGAAATGTATTGGAGACCCTTCTCGGGTCGTCCCTATCAAAGATGTACAAGTTACAAAGGATCTATCATATGATGAAGTGCCAGTGGCTATATTAGATAGACAAGTCCGCAAGCTGAGAACAAAGGATGTAGCTTCCGTGAAAGTATTATGGAGGAACAAGAATATAGAAGAAATGACATGGGAAGCAGAAGAGGAGATGAAGTCTAAATACCCTTACCTATTCCAGAGTGAAGATAAAGAGGATGCCGGGAGAAAGAAGGACGCATTATAAGGTGAAACGGCTCTATGAGGTAAGCAATAGCTTGTGAATACTCTTTTTTTAATACAAAATGGTAATATGCAGATAATGTACATATCCATAATGCTTTGTATAGTCTTGTAAGGCCATAGGTTAGGTTTAACTGCTTGCAAGTTTGGCTAGTGTCCATTTTATAGGGGAAACTCAGCCGGAAATCTCCGTCGGAATCCACAATGAGTTAGACACCCCATAAACCCTTACATTCGAGGACAAATGTTCCTAAGGGGGAGAGGGTGTTACAACCCAAATTCGCATACCATAGATCACGCCGTAAGTTAGTCGACGTAAATCCAAGAAGAGATTATCTTTGAGATGATAAGAAGTTAATCCTATTGGTCTTAAACGATACAAGGGTGTATAAGAGTGGTTAACAATTATTTGAAGTTAAACGAATCAAGGATGTTGTAACCCGTATTTTCGGGTAACACTAGAGGTGATTAATTGTCCCAAGAGGTCTTGTTTTAATGTATTGGAATCATATAATATCCGCATCATAAGTCTTGAAGTCAAGCGAGTTATGAAACAAAAGTCGATAAAAGTTGTCGCAACTTAGGTTTATAATTTTACTTAAACTTTAGGTCAAATGTTACTTCATTTTTCTCCCAATTTGCTTGGAATTATGGGGTGATATACCTATCAAATTGAAGATCTATGAGTCTAGTTTCCAACGCATTAAACCGTTTGTCGATACGATCTCGGAATAGAGAGATATTCACATTTTCGCGAGAGTGCACCAAGCTGCTCTCTATGGGGCCCACAAAGGCGGTTTAAGACATATGGACATATATAAGATACCTCAACCCCGTTTTAAGTCATTATTTTTCAGTATATTCAGACCTTATAACCCTAAAAACAGTCTCTCAAGGTTTTCTCATGATCCAAGACCCAAACAAAGGGCAAACAACACAAATCAAATGTCGGGAATCCCGTGGCGCTAGTAAGTTTCTTGTTCTTCTTGTTGTTGCTGATTTTTGTGTTGTTCTATCTCGTGTGGGAGGTTTTTTTAAGTGTTTTATGTCCTGTAAATACACCTTCAAGTTTTTAATATCAACCCTAGGTGATTTCATGTCTTCTAAAGTAATTCTAGTGCCGGAAAACCCGAATTAATTGCTAGTTTCGCTTCCTTGTTCTTGTGGCAGAATTGAAGGGATATTTCGTGGAAGATTAAGGTCAAATTGGAGTTGTTCTTTCTGTTTAAAGGTAAGGAACCTCTTACTCTATATATATTTAAGATTATCCAAGTTTCAGCTAAGTCGTTGAAGCTAGAACTTGTGAAATATATATCGAAAGGCTTGGTAGTAATGTTGTTGGTTGGTGGACTGTTTTGGAGGCTCAATATGATTATTAATGATGTTGTTTGGGCTGTTTGGTGATTGTATTGACTTGTGGGAAGTCATATAAATAGGGGAGGTACTGTCCGTTTCATCGTAAAATAGGTTGTGGTCGTTACATAATAGTAACGACGCTTAAACGATAATGATAGTGTCATTTGTCTTATTGTAGACTAAGGAGTCGTGACATTTGCATAGCTTGAGGTTGGGAAGTATATACAAGGTATGTGAGGCTATCCCCTTCATTCTTTTGCATGACTCTGATTGTACATAATGTAATGAACGAGCTCCCAAAGATACTCTACTCTTAGAAGCTAGCAGTACTTACATTGCTGCCCTTCTTATGAAACGATTGATATTGATGTTACTTCTCTTATTCTTATATTATCAATGTTGTTGGTAGTTCCTGATTCTTATAAGATTCTTGATGAAAAGTTAATCCTAATAACGTGTACGAAGGATACCAACCTTATGTCACTCCGAAAGGTTCAAAATATGATTTCAATGAGTCCAGCATGCATCATATATATGTATCTATTTTACTCTACCGAGCCGCGCTATAGTCGGCCGGGTACGGCACCTATTGTGCAATCACTGATCAGTTGGGTTTTACCGAGCTCCACGTGGCCGGGTACGATTCTACCGAGCCCTATGATGGCCGGGTACGTTTTACCGAGCCTATTATGGCCGGGTACGATATGATGATGGTGATGCCCACAAAGGCATATGTTTTAAAAGTTTATGTATATATATGTATGTATCATGTATTTCATGTCAGTAGCCCTCAGAGGTACCCAGATATCACAGGTCGTATATTCTCTATCCCTGTTTACATTACTGTTCTTACTTATACTTTCTTGCCTCACATACTCAGTACTTTATTCGTACTGACGTCCTTTTTATTTGTGGATGCTGCATGTCGTGCTGCAGGTCCTGATAGACAGGTAGACGTAGCTCCCCCACCACAGTAGGCTGTCCAGTTCAGCGGTTATTGGCGAGATCCCTTCTCCGGACTTGCCGTGGTCTTGGTATGCATTTTTGTTATAGACATTATGGGTATGTCGGGGCCCTGTTCCGGCAATGTTGTAGCACTTATGTTCCTTTAGAGGCTCATAGACAGGTGTCGACTTATGTATGGTTTAGAATGCCTTTTCGGCTGATTTTTGTTGTATAGTCTTTCATGGCATCATGATAGCTCATACCTTATATATAGTTTCTTGACAGTCTTGTCGTCCCATGTTATGTATGTTCATGACATTATCTTTCATTGTTGGATATTCATGATCCATGTCTACTATTTATATTGATCTTGTCGGCCCTTAAAGATAATAAGGAAGGTTAGATAAAATGTACGTTGGTGCTCGGCAAGTATGGCCCGGGTGCTAGTCATGACCCTCCAGTTGGGTCGTGACAAGTTCTCACAGCTATTTCTAGAGAAGTTCCTCCCTGTCACATTGAGAGAGGATTTCCGCAGGCAATTTGAGCATCTACACTAGGGCAGTATGATTGTTACTCAGTACGAGACCCGTTTTGTGGATCTAGCCCGTCTTGCTCTCATTTTACTTCCTACTGAGGGAGAGAGAGTGAGGAGGTTTATTGATGGACTCAGTCACCCTATCAGGAAGTGAGATTTCCTTTCAAGCGGCTGCTAATATTGCGAGGAGGATCGAGATGGTTCTTGCACAGGAGAGAGGGCAAGGGTCTGATAAGAGGCCTCGTCAGTTCGGTGGGTTCAGTGGTGCCTCGTCTAGAGGCATGGGTAATTTTGGTAGGGGTCATCCTTGCAGACCGTTTCATTCCGCACTTTAGGAATTTCACGATGCTTTATGGTGTAACGGTCCTATTATGCCTTACACTGGGCAGCTAGTATGTAGTGCACATTCAGCTCCTATCAGTGCACCACCACTCCAGAGTCACTACAACGGTTATCCGGCCCGTTCGGGTCAGCTTCAGCTTCAGCACCCACGACAGTATGATGGGTGTTATAAGTGTGGGAACATTGGTCACATTAAGAGGTATTGCCCTAGGTTGTCGAATAACAGATCTCGACAAGATTCTCGTGCCATCATACTGGCACTGGTTACTGCACCGCCTTTTTAGCCAGCTAGAGGTGGAGGTCAGGCCATTAGAGGTGGAGGCCAGGCCGTTAGAGGTGGAGGCTAGACCATTAGACGTGGAGTCCAGGTCATTAGAGGTGTAGGCCAGCCAGTTAGAGGTAGTCCAAGGGACGCGATTTAGAGTGGCGGGGCCCATCCTCAATTTTATGCTTTTTCAGATATGCCTGAGGCCGAGTCATCTAATACCGTGATCACAGGTATTGTTCCAGTTTTTCATAGAGATGCCTTAGTTGTATTTGATCCAGGATCTACTTATTCCTATGTGTCTTCCTATTTTTCTACATATCTAGTTGTACCTCATGATTATCTGAGTGCTTCTGTGTGTGTATCTACACCTGTGGGGGATTCTGTTATGGTAGATCATGTCTATCATTTGTGTGTGGTTACTATTGGGAGTCTTAAGACTAGCGTGGATCTTCTACTTCTTGACATAGTAGATTTTGATGTTATCTTGGGTATGGATTGGCTCTCACCTTATCATGCTATATTGGATTGTCATGCCAAGACGGTGACCCTAGCCATGCCGGGGTTACCTCGATTAGAGTGGAAAGGAACTTGTGGTCATACTACAAGTAGGGTTATTTCTTATATGAAGGCTCAACGTATGGTCGAGAAGGGGTGTCTAGACTATTATGCTTATATTCGCGATCCCAGCATGGAAGTTCCTTCTATAGATTCATTTCCAGTTGTTCGTGAATTTCAAGATGTATTTCCTGCAGATCTGCCGGGAATGCCACTTGACAAAGATATTGACTTCTGTATTGATTTAGCTCTGGGCACGAATCCCATTTCTATCCCACCATACCATATGGGCCCGCCGGAGTTGAAAGAATTGAAAGAGCAATTATAAGACTTGCTTGATCAAGGATTCATTAGACCTAGTGTCTTGCGCTGGGGTGCATCGGTACTATTTGTAAAGAATAAAGATGGGTCTATGCGAATGTGTATTGATTATCGGCAGCTGAACAAGGCCAGTATCAAAAAAAAATATCCGTTGCCAAGAATTGATGACTTATTTGATCAGCTTCAGGGTGCCAAGGTATTTTCGAAGATTGATTTGAGGTCTGGTTATCATCCGTTGAAGATTAGGGCATCCGATGTCTCTAAGACAGCATTTTAGACTCGGTATGGACATTACGAATTCCTAGTAATATCCTTTGGGCTGACAAATGCCCCAGCAATATTTATGGATTTGACGAACCTGGTATTCAAACCCTATCTGGATTAATTGTGGTTGTATTCATTGATGATATCATGATTTACTCCAGCAATCGAGAGGAGCATAAGCAGTATCTTCTGATTGTGCTTCGTACTTTGAAAAATAATCAATTATATGCAAAATTTTCAAAATGTGAATTTTGGTTAGACTCAATTGCCTTTTTGGGGCATGTTGTATCGGCAGAAGGTATAAAAGTGGATCATAAGAAGATTGAGGCTGTTCAGAGTTAGCCTAGACCTACTTAAGTTACAGAGATCCGGAGTTTCCTGGGTTTGGCAGGATATTATCGCCAGTTTATGGAGGGATTTCCGTCTATAGCATCTCCATTGACCAAATTGACCCAGAAGGGTGCCCCATTTAGATGGTCAGACGAGTGTGAGTTGAGCTTTCAGAAGATCAAGACCGCTTTGACTATGTCGCCAGTGTTGGTGTTACCCACAGGTTCAGGATCTTGTACGGTGTATTGTGATTCATTTAGCATTGGGCTTGGTGCAGTATTGATGTAAGATGGCAGGGTAATTGCATAAGCGTCACGGTAGTTGAAAGTTCATGAGAAGAATTATCCTTTTCATGACATGGAATTGGCAGCCATTATTCACGCGCTGAAAATATGAAGGCATTACCTCTACAGTGTCTCGTGTGAGGTATTTACTGATCATCGTAGCCTTCAGTATCTGTTCAAACAAAAAGATCTCAATTTGAGGCAGAAAAGATGGTTGAAGCTGTTGAAAGATTATGATATCACCATTTTATATCACCCTGGAAAGGCTAATGTGGTGGCCGATGCTTTGAGTAGAAAGGTTGTGAGTATGGGTAGCCTTTCTTATATTCCAGTTGGTGAGAAACCGTTAGCTGCAGATGTTCAGACTTTGGCCAATCAGTTCGTGAGGTTAGATGTTTCAGAACCCAGTCGAGTTCTAGCTTGCATTATCGCTCGGTCTTCTTTATATGAGCGTATTAGAAAGCGACAATATGATGATCCTCATTTGCTTGTCCTTAAGGATACGGTGTGGCACGATGATGCCAAACAGGTTACTGTGGGGGAAGATGGAGTTCTGCGAATGCAGGATCGTATTTGTTTGTCTAATGTGGATTGGCTTCGTGAATTATTTCTTGAAGAAGCACACAGTTCCAAGTATTCTATTCATCCAGGTGCCGCCAAAATGTATCAAGATTTACGGCAACATTATTGGTGAGGGAGAATGAAGAAGGATATAGTTACATATATAGCTCGGTGTCTAAATTGTCAACAAGTCAAGTACGAGCATCAGAGACCTGGTGGTTTGCTTCAGAAGTTAGAGATTCCTGAGTGGAAGTGGGAGCGTATCACTATGGATTTTGTTGTTGGGCTCCCATAGACTCAAAGCAAATTTGACGCAGTTTGGGTCATTGTGGACAGGTTGACCAAGTCAGCATATTTCATTCCAGTGGCAGTCACCTATTCTTCAGAGCGGTTAGCTGAAATTTACATTCGTGAGATTGTCCGCCTTCAAGGTGTGCCTGTGTCTATTATTTCAGATCGAGGCACGCAGTTTACCTCACACTTTTAGAGGGTTGTATAGCGTGAGTTAGGCACGCAAGTTGAATTGAGTACAACATTTCATCCATAGACAGACAGACAGTTAGAGCGCACTATTCAGATATTAGAACATATGCTTCGCGCTTGTGTTATAGACTTTGGAGGCTCTTGGGATCAGTTCTTGCCACTTGTGGAGTTTGCCTACAATAATAGCTACCATTCGAGCATTCAGATGGCTCCATATGAGGCATTATACAGAAGGTGATGTCGTTCGCCAGTTGGCTGGTTTGAACCGGGAGAGGCTCGGTTATTGGGTACCGATTTGGTACAGGATGCCTTGGATAAGGTTAAAATTATTCATGATCGACTTCACACAGCTCAGTCTAGGCAAAAGAGTTATGCTGGCCATAAAGTTCGTGATATTGTATTTATGGTTGGAGAAAGAGTATTGCTTCGGATTTCACCTATGAAAGGTATAATGAGGTTCAGAAAGAAGGGCAAGTTGAGCCATACGTATATAGGACCCTTCGAAATTCTTGAAAGGGTGGGCGAAGTAGCCTACAGGCTTGTATTACCACCTAGTTTATCAGCGGTTCATCCGGTGTTCCATATGTCTATGCTACGGAAATATCATGGTGATATGTCCCATGTGTTAAATTTTAGCTTAGACCAATTGGACAAGGATTTGTCTTATGAGGAGGAGCCGGTAGCTATTCTAGCCCGGCAGGTCCGACAGTTGAGGTCTAAGAGTTATCCATCAGTTCGAGTGCAATTGAGAGGTCAGCTGGTAGAAGGACGAACGTTTAAGGACGAACGTTTGTTTTAGAGGTGGAGAATATGATGACCCAAGAAGTCATCATTAAATTTAATAATTAATTCTGTATTCTAAGACCTCGAAAAGCATTATTCATCACTCCTTGGCTTGCGTGTGTAGTCCGTATAATTTTTCTTAAAGTTTTTATATGCAAAATTGATTAAAATGTGAAATAGAGATTTAAAACTCAATTAGTTTAACTTTGGTTAACATTTTGAGTAAACGGACCCGAATCAGTATTTTGACAGTTTGAGTAGGTCTGTATCGTAACTTGAAACTTGGGCGTATGCCCGAAATCGAATTCGGAGGTCCCTAGCTCGAGTTATCGCATGTTGTCGAAATTTTTAAGTTTAAAGGCTTAATGACTTTAAAGAATTGACCAATGTTTTACTTTATTGATACCGGGTCCGTATTTTAGTTCCGGAACCCAGTATAGGTCTGTTACTATATTTATGACTTGTCTGTCAAATTTGGGGAGAAACAGAATTGGTTTGACATGATTCATACGTCCAGTTGTTAAAATAGAAATTTTAAAGTTTTCTGAAAAATCTCATTTTTAAATTGGTGTTTTGATCGTAGTTCGTATTTCCAGGTGTTAAATTAGTGTTTTGATCACGCGAGCAAGTTCGTATGTGATTTTTGGACTTGTGCGCATTTTTGGTTTGGAGCCCCGAAGGCTCGGCTGATTTTCGGACGAGCCTCGGACCATTTTTGTTCAAGAAAAAATAGTTGGAATTCAGGTGCTTCACAATACTAGTTTCCTTCTATGTGATCACGTGACTATGTCCGCGATCGCGAAGGTTTAATGTCATTGATGAAATTTAAACTATGCGATCACATAGTAACTTCCGCGATCGCATAGTGACAGCAGGCAAAGAACCGCGAACGCGAGGGCCAAGTCGCGTTCGCGTAGAAGGAATGAGGCAGAAGCTGAAGCACAAAATTTGTACTATGCGATCGCGAAAGGCTCAGAAATTATGCTTAGCGTTCGCGAGAGAACTACCGCATTCACGTAGCGAAAAATGCTCAGCAGCCAAAAATGTGCTTTGCGATCATGAAGCATTGTACGCGATCGCATAAGGTAAAATCTGGCAAACAGAACTTAAGTTCTAGAGATTGGATTTCGTCCCATTTTCTACCATTTTCGATTTTGAGCTCGAGTAAGACATGTTTTGGGCTATTTTCATGAAAAAATGTTAGGGTAAGTATTCCTTATCCTATATTGATTATATCTCATGATTGCATATTCATTTACATCATGAATCCGTGAAATTTAGATTTGAAGGTCAATTCGATGTCGGAATTCGATAATTTTTATATGGTTGAACTCGTATCGGAACGAGTGTTCAAATTTCGTAAGCTTTTCCGAGATTCAAGACATGGGCCCCCTGTTGATTTTTAAAATGAATTTCGGATTTTAATCCGGAAAATTTGTAAATTGATATGAAATTAATTCCTACAATTTGTATTGAGTAAAGTGAATTGTTTATGACTAGATTTGAGGATTTCAGACACTAATTCGCGAGGCAAGGGTGTATTGGAATCTTGAGTTGGTTGCAAATCGAGGTAAGTGTCGTGGTTAACCTTGACTTGAGGGAATAGAACCCTTGAATTATTTGTTACGTGAATTCAATATGTACGGTGTATAGGCAAGATGACGAGTGCCTATACTTTGTCAAAATAATTGTTTGCATAATTATTAAAAAATCATAAATTATTTTAAGACACGAATTAATTATTATAATAATTGTTTCTCTCATATTCCTTGTCAAATATTAATTCTTGAATTCATGCAATAATTGTTACATGCTTATTTGATTTACGTGACTTCTTAAATACGCAATTGCCTATTTTGTCCTTGATTTTCAAAATTTAATTGCTACTTCTCATTACTTGTTTCCTAAACAATTTATATATATTGTGTGCCTTGTTTTCTAATAATTTCTTACTGAATGTGGTATTTATGAGGGTATTTTTATTACAATCAAGAGTTGTTAATTTTATATTGCTGGAGAGGGTTGCACGCCGCAACGGAGATGAAGATGAATATATTGGGGGATCGGGTTGCACGCCGTAACAGATTATATTTTATGTTTATATTGTTGGAATGGGTTACACGCCGCAATGAAAATTTATTGAAGAATTAAATTATTGGAGCAGGTTGCATGCCGCAATGGAAATTGATTGAAATAATAATTAGTTATGACTGCCGAGTTGGTTTCAACTGTTCAAATGAGTTATATGTTCTATTTCTATTATTGTTGCTTACAGGTTAATATAAGTGGCCTACCTTAGCCTCGTCACTACTTCGCCGAGGTTAGGCTCGGTACTTACAGAGTATATGGGGTCGGTTGTACTCATACTACACTCTGCACTTCTTGTGCAGATTTCGGAGTTGGTCCCAACGGCGTACCGTATAACTGCACAGCGTCCACAGTTTTGAAGTCCCCTTCTACTTTATTTTAGTTGTGTGTTTCCTTTCAGACATCTTTAATTTATTCAGACTCTTATTTGTATTATTTTAGAAGCTCGTGCACTTGTGACTCCACTTCTGGGATAGTATTTAGACATCGCGATTATTATGGATTATTCACTTTATTTCAGACTTTATTTCAGCATTTGTTTCTTTGTTATTAATTGATTTAAAATTTTGTTAAAATTGATAATTATATTCTAACGTTGGCTTGTCTATCAAGTGGAATGTTAGGCGCCATCACGGTCCCGAAGGTGGGAATTTCGGGTCATGACACCACCGTCATGCCCCCTTCTTCGGGAAAAATTGAACCGGAGAAGTCCACGAACTATCGGAGATGGGTAGACAATCCCGGCATCCAACCACTTGATAATCTCATTTTGGACAACTGCTTGAATAGCCTCATTGAGTCTCCTTTGATGTGCAATAGATTATCTGTCATCTTCCTACAAGTTGATCTTGTGCATGAAAAATGCGGGGCTTATTCCCCGAATATATGCCAATGTCCACCCAATAGCCTTCTTCCTCTTTTGTAGCACTGCCAGTGTAGAATCTACTTGCACGTTAGTCAAACAAGAGAAAAGAATAACCGGTAAAGTAGAACAAGGGACAAGAAATTCATACCGAAGATTTGGAGGCAATGGCTTCAAATCCAAGGTAGGAGGCTCTTCAATAGAGGGCTTTGTAGGAGAAGTTGTCCTATTTTCAAGATCCAAAGATAATTTCCGGGGTACATAGTTGTACGACCCCATTCCTTGCAAAGAGTTCACACATTCCATGAATCCATCCATCTGGTTATCATCAAAGTTGAGCAAGACGGTCTCCAACATATCACCAACAGTACATCTATCACCAAGTCTACAAAAGAGCACACCTCAGTGCAATTTGGTTGCCGCATGGACTTACACATATGGAAAACCACCATTTCATCACCAACCCGGAAGGTAAGTTCTCCGGCTTCAACATCACAAAGAGCCTTCCCTGTAGTAAGGAAAGGTCTTCCAAGAATAATCGGCACCTCATAATCAACTTCACAATCTAGAATGACAAAATTCACCGGAAGAATGAATTTATCAACCCGAACTAAGACATCTTCAATCACTCCCAAAGGTCTCTTCATAGTACGATCAGCTATTTGCAATATCATAGAGGTAGGTCTTGGTTGACCAATTCCCAATGTCTTGAAAACTGAATAAGGCATCAAATTGGTACTTGCCCCGAGATCACAAAGAGCTTTAGAAAATCTAGCACTTCTAATTGTACTAGGAATTGTGAAAGCACCGGGATCCTCCAACTTAAGAGCCATTGAATGCAGAATTGCACTCACTTGACGAGTGACTTTGATAGTTTCAAAATTCATTGACCGCTTCTTTGTCACGAGATCTTTCATTAACTTTGCATAGTCGGGCATTTGTTCCAAAGCATCAACTAATGGCACATTGATTGAGAGACTCTTCATTATTTGAATGAACATCTTGAATTGATTCTCACCATTTTGTTTGGCAAGTCTCTGAGGACATGGAGGTGGAGGCTTAGGCAATGGTGCCTTATCCTATTTCACCACCGACTCTGATATGTCAATAATGTGATCCCTAGACGGGTTCACCTCCTCTTGAGTCTATTCCTCACTATCATCAATAGCAATCCTAACTTCATCATTTAGTTGCACCATATTGTTCGAGACCTCTTCTTCTTGTACCACTTGCTCATCATCCACAAGTTTCTTTTTACTTGACGTGGGTTCATTCCCACCTCTTCCACTTCTTGTAGTAACGGTCATGGATGCCCCATATTCTTTCCACCCTTTGCGTTTACTATGTGTCACTTGGTAGTGCCTTCTTAGGACGAGAATTTAGAGCTTGAGAGATTTGCCCCATTTGAACTTCTAAGTTGCAGAACGATGTGTTGTGTGAGGCAAGTTGGGCATCCGAATCGGCATTCATTTCCATTATTTTCTTGAACATGTTCTCAATACGCCCTATCTCATTATTTGAAGAACTTGGACCATGGGAAGGATAAAGGGGTGGGTTGCTCGGTTGTTGATACATCGATGGCCTTTGAAAACCCAACCCCCGATTGCCTTGATTATTGTTCCATCCGCCTTAATTGTTACCTCCCCCATTTCCTTGATTATTGCCACTCCAATTTCCTTGATTGTTGTTGTTATGCCAATTCCATTGATTGTTGCCACCACTCCACTTTCCTTGGTTATTAGAATTCCAATTGACTTGATTGTTTGTAGGTCGCCATTGTTGTTGGTTTGGGCCTTGGAAGTTGTTTATTTCCCCTTGAAAGCTGTTCACATATTGAACCTCCTCTTCTTGTTTGTTGTAAGAGTCATCGTGATCAAAATCACTATCCTATTGCACATAATTCTCTGCTTGATGTTGCACTTGCGGACCACTAGTTCTTCTTTTGTTCAACATCATGTTTACTCTCTCCATGGCATTGACTTTCTTAGGATTTTGTACTTGTTGAAGTTGAGCCTTTGCTAATTGATTCATGGTGGTAGTCAATTCGGTAATGGCTTGCCTATGGTCATGAACCTCTTTATGAAGGTGGATCACGTTCGGATCACCTTGTGGAACATTAGCCCGTGATTGCCATGCTAATGATATTTTCTCCCTTTCATCTAAAATCTCATACGCCTCCACATAAGGCATAGTCATGAATTTCCCACCGGCAAGTTGATTCACTACATATTGGTTTGTTGTGTTGATCCCACGATAGAAAATTTGTTGAATCATATTCTCCTTCATATCGTTGTTGGGATATTCTTTAACCATTGTTCTATAGCGTTCCCATATCTCATGTAGTGGTTCATTTGGCTCTTTCTTGAATGCCAAAATCTCATCACGAATTGTATCCATCTATCCCGGAGAGAAGAACTTGGAAATAAATTTCTCCGCTAGTTCATCCTAAGTATGAATGGAATGGTTCGGTAAGCGTTCCAACCAATTTAAAGCTTTCCCCCGTAGAGAGAAGGGAAAAATCCTAAGCCTCAATGCATCCTCGGAGATATTTGTTTGTTTGCTCCCCCAACAAGTGTCAACAATCCCCTTCAAATGTTTGTATGCATTTTGATTTGGAGCACCGATGAAGAATCATCATTGCTCTAGCAAATTGAGAATCACATTGGTAATTTGAAAGTTGAACGCCTTAATACAGGGAGAGACTATTGCACTAGCATATCATCCATTGGGTAACACTCGGTGTGGAGCCGCTCGTGGTGGAGGTGGGGGTGGAATAGGGACATTATCATGAGGCACTCGGCCTCTTCTACTGTCTTGAGGTTCAAGATAAACCTCATCAAATTGGTCATCCTCGACGTCCACATCCCCCAAAGCAATATTTTCGAGCTCATTGTTTGCCATGGTTGTACCTATGATTTCTCAAATAAGTTAGTAACACGGAAGGAAAATAAGATACTCCAAAAATACACCCAAATATATAGCTAACACCCTTTTTAACTGCCCGACAATGGCACCAAAAATTGATCACGTCCAAAGCACACCTCAAAAGAGATATAAAACGGTCTTATGCAATAATTGAATCTTAACTAAGAGTCAGGGTCGAATCCACATGGAGCTAAGATGTGAGTTAGGGATATATATTTCAAATGAGCAATTGGATTATCTAGATTGCACTTCCTCAACAAGGATTTGTTTACTAATTCTAATGTGTCACAACCCGGAATTTCCACAGTTGGGACCATGATGGTACCAAACATTCTACTTGCCAGGCAAGCCAACGTTAGAAAATCATCAAGCCAATACTTATACATTTCAGTAAATAACAGCAACTAAGCTATAACGAGTTAAAATGAGTGCGGAAATTTATAACAACCCTCAATATATATATATATATATATATATATATATATATATATATATATATATATATATATATATATATATACACACACACACACCCGGATCTGGAGTCACAATTCATGAACTACTAAGATTTTTCTACAAGTAATTGTCTGAAATAAATACATTTATTTTGAAAGGAAAGAAACAGTAAAGTGCAATGCCTAGAAGGGGACTCCAGGGTCTGCAGACGCCGGTAGATCTACCTTAGGTCTCCTGTCGGATGAATCCAGCAGCTAACCTCACGATCAGCCCGGACCAGCACCAAAATCTGCACAAGAGGTGCAGAGTGTAGTATCAGTACAACCGACCCCATGTACTGGTAAGTATCGAGTCTAACCTCGACGAAGTAGTGACGAGGCTAAGACAAGAAACCTACAAATCAAACTTGTACAATTTAACATTGTATATACAAATAACAGCAATGAAGAACAAGACAGGTAGTATCGGGAGGGGGAATCATGCTGAGGGAATTACGAGATAGAGAACTACAACGAAATGGTAACTAGAATAGCCAATATACTATGAACCAATAAGAACAAGTAAAAACAGTAAAGGAAAAATGCACGGCATCACCCTTCGTGCTTTTACTCTCAACCTCACCACAAAATCAACAGAAACGGCATGGCATCACTTTTCGTGCATTAACTCTCATAACATGGCACATCATCACCAATCATGCATTAACACTCACAATATGGCACGACATCACCCTCCATGCACTAACACTCACAATATGGCACTGCATCAGACATCGTGCATTAACACTCACAATATGGCATGACATCACCCTTCGTGCATTTACACTCTCCCTTGCCATAATGCAAAGAACAAATAACAACAGGGAGATAGAATAACAAGTACAAGACTTACTTCAACATTTGGTTCCACAATATCAACCTCAAATTCGGAATCAATACTCAATTATCTCCGTAAGATCCATAAACATGATAAGAACGATCAATTTAACAATACTAATCTAAACATGGACAACATGAACAATGGAAGCTATAATTGCATGAAACCAAGCCCCACCCGCATGCTTTAACCCGACTACAACTCATAAGTATTCGTCACCTCACATATACGTTGTTCCCCAACATTAAAACATGAATAAAATAGACAAACAAGTCATATTCCCTCAAGTCAAAGTTAACCACGACACTTACCTCGCTCCAAAGGCTACTCAATGCTCGATTACCGCTTTTCCTCTAGAATCCACCTCCAAACCACTCGTATATATCCACAAATGACTCAATAATATCAAATATTGCTAAAGAAATCAACTAAAACGCATAAATTTAGATTTTTCAAACTTTCCCATAAAAAGTCAAAAATCGACCCCGGCCCCCTTGGTCAAAACCCGAGGTTCGGACCAAAATCCATTTAGTCGTTCACCCCCGAGCCCGATTATGTAATTTGTTTCGAAATCCGACCTCAATTTGAGGTCTAAATTCCAATTATGCAAAAATCCCTAATTCTATCCAAACCCCCAATTTTCACCATGCAAATCCTAGATTTTAGGTTGCAAACTCATGAAATGTAATAGAAAATTGAAAGAAAGTAGGCTAGAATAACTTACCAACAAATTGGGGAAGAAACTCTTATGGAAGAATCGCCTCTAGGTCTTTTAGTTTTGAAAATTTTGAAAAAATGCCAAAATACCGCTTAGCTTCTGTTTTGAATAACTGGGCGACAGTGTTCATCGCATTCGCGTGAACACTGTCGCATTCGCGAAGAGCATCGCCTTAATGACTTACGCGATCACGAGAGGCTACACACGTTCGCGAAGGTTTAGCCGCCCTGACCTTCGCGTTCGCGGGACAAGACCTGTGTTCGCGTAGTGTAACCTCAAGTTCCCGTCCCAGCCTGCCTATTGCTACGCGTTCATGTGTGACTATTCGCATTCGCGTAAAGAAATCCCCCTAATGCTCCGCGTTCATGACAGTAGTCTTCCGTTCGCGTAAGAGGGAAACCCACCCAGCCCAGTTCACACATCGGCGAAGAAGAAAACCAGAAGGCACCTGAAACTGCAGAAAAACTAGAATTGCTAAGTGCAAAAAGCTTCCGTAGCCTATCCGAAACTCACCCGAGCCCCGGGCTCCAAACCAAACATGCAAACAAGTCCTAAAACATCATATGAACTCGCTCGCATTATCAAAACACTAAAATAATGCCTAGAACTACGAATCGGACACCAAATCAAAAGAAATTTTCAATAAAACTTTAAAACTTCTATTTTCACAACCGAATGTCTGAATCACATCAAATCAACTTCGTTTCTAACCAAATTCGACAGACAAGTCATAAATATTATATTGGACCTGTACCAGGCTCCAGAACTAAAATAGGGACCCGGTATCAACAAAACCCACCTTAGTTAATTATTAAAATTATCAAACTTTTAATTTTTCATCAAAATTTCATATCTCGAGCTAGGGACCTCGGAATTCGATTTCGGGCATATGCTCATATCCGAAATTACGATACGGACCTACCGGGACCGTCAAAATATGGATCCGGGTCTGTTTACTCAAAATGTTTGACCGAGATCAACTCAAATTAATGTTTAAGGCAAAAATTCTTATTTTTATCAGTTTTTAACATATAAGCCTTCCGGAAGAACACTCGGATTGTACACGCAAATCGAAAAAGGCTAAAATGAGATTTTTGAGACCTTGAAAAATAGAATTAGGGTCTAAAATATAAGATGACCTATCGGGTCATCACATAATGTTACTCTAATGATTGCAAAATAAAGAACGAGGACTAGAGATAATTGTTTTTAAGTTTTTTCAAATGGATAAAAAGCCTAGGGTTGTGACCATGACCTAGGTATTTGCCTAATAGGATAAAGACTTCAATGCTTGTTATGTTGATTGGGGTGTATTATAGCTCTCAACTCTAAATTATCCACTCAATACCTCTCGGTCAGAGAATGGATTTGCCCAATTTGGCTTTCTTATGACAAAATGGGTATCACCCAAAACAGTTGATAAGATCTCAAGTCGAGTTATTACTATCTCTAGGTTGAACCCTTTAATTGGGTCAGTGAATCTCTCCATTGACCAAATTCCTTGTTAGAAGTTATCCTAGACTAGGTCCCTCTTTCTCAAGTAGAGACTAAGTCAAATAGGCATGAATCAATGTTTGCAATCATTAATTCTAAAATTGAAGCATGAACTAAGCTAAATAATCAATACCCAATCATAAACAAGCACTAAATTAATCACCCATATGGTTTACACACTAAGGTTGGGTCACAACCCTAGTAGAAGTCTATCTACTTATAATAGAAATTACTGAAAATAGAGAAGAAAAGCTAATTAAACTCATCATGGAAGATTAAAATAAAGAAATTCAATGTTAAAATATAAAAATAATGTACAATTTCCTAAAGTGGTAAAGAAAAACGGCTATAGCAACTTCAGATGTTCAAAACTTAACTTAATTTTGTGAAACTCATTTATTTATAAAAGGCTAAAAATCTCGGATAAAAATGCCCCTCGGGAGGTTCTACGGCCGCACAATTTCATGTGCGGTCCGCAGATTTCTTCATCTGGCAGGAACTGGAATTCTGCGGCCGCACATTTCTAAACTGCGGTCGCGAAGCATTCTTCTGCGGCTGTATATTTTTGGAATGCGGCTGCAAGGCAACTCTTTTACGGTCTGCACAGTTAGGACTGCGGCCGCAAGGCACTCTTCTGCGGCCGCACAATTCTTGTGTGGTCCGCAATTCATAGAGGCTCCTGGACTTGGTCTTTTTGCATACTCTCTAATTTTTGACTCTTAGCCCAATTTTGCGGGCGCACAATACATGTATGGTCCGTACTTTGCGCAAATATCTGCTAAATTCTTCCTCTTGGTTTGCTCCCACAGATGGAATTCTGCGGACCGCACATTTGTGCTTATGCGCCCTTTATTGCCTTAGGTTTCATACTACTCCTTTTTAGTCTGATTTCATCTCGGGAGACCAACTTCCAGCATTCTTGTAATTTTTTGCACAATTTCATTAATTTTGGGAACATAATTCAATGCTTTTAGACTAAAACAAAAGCTAAAAGGTGCTAATAGGCAGTAAATATTCCTACTTATCATCTGACTAAGTAAAAATCTTGAACCGAAGGGACCCTAGTATCAAGGAATTTTTTGAAGGGCTCAACTCTACTTGGATGGATGTAGGGGATTTTAATTCTATTACTGATTCGGTAGAAAAGAAGGGAGGAAAGATTCAAAACATATCCAAAAGTATGCCTTTCATCAATTGCATCATGGAAAGTGGGCTAATGGACCTGGGATATTCTGGTTCTACCATCACATGGTGCAATGGGTGGGCACCTGCGAGGAGGATTTGGGCAAGGTTGGACAGAGCATTAGCTAATTCTGAGTGGATTCGAGCATTTGCAGAAAATTATATACTCTTCTAGTGAGAACTTGTTCTGACCATGCGCCATTGATTATTTCCACTTACAATCCTCACATGGAACTTAAGAAGTATTTCAGATTCCTTGACTTTTGGACTGAACAAGAAGAATTCATGCAAGTGATTGATGTTGCTTGGAAAATACACGTGGATGGGGGTCTTATGTGGAAATTCCATCTTAATCTCAAAAATGTATGCATAAGGTTCTCTTATTGGTCCAGAAACACTATTAGTAATATCTTGGATAAGACCAAAGAGCTACAATCTAAGCTTGAGGAGTTGGAACAAAATTGTTTGATTGACAATTCTGAAGCTAGCACAATGGAATGCAATAATATAAATGCATATCTCATTAGACACATTAAGGAGGGAGAGTCGTTTTGGAGACAGGCTGGACTAAAGTGGTTAACAAATGAAGATAGCAACATCAGGTATTTTCACTCTCTAATAAACTCCAAGAAGAAGAAATTGCACCTGATTAGAATCCATAAGCAAGATAGAACATGGCTAGAAAATAGTGGGGACATAGCTGCCGAAGCTATCCAATTTTTTGAGCATCATTTACTCAAGAGACTACTTGCAGAGACTTCTCAATTCTGAGGAGGCTACCCAAACTGGTAGATGCGGAGGATAACTTGAGACTTGGGGATATTCCATCTGTAGGAGCTAAAGCAGGTTGTATTCTCCATCAGTATTGCTAGTTCTCCTGGACCAGATGGCATATCTTGGAAGTTTTTTCATTATTGTTAGGACATAATATCAGCTAATCTTTATATGGTAGTTTTGGACTTTTTATCTGGTAATGAGCTTCTCAAGTCTTTTACACACACTAATCTGGTGTTGATTCCTAAGATAGGTTATCCACAGGAATTCCCTGATTTCAGACATATTAGTTTAAGGAACTTTACTTCCAAGATTATCTCAAAGTTGTTTAACAATAGGCTAGCTCTTATTATGAACAAGATTATTTTCCCTAATCAAAATGGCTTCACGGGGGTAGATTTGTCTCAGACAATATCATGTTTACTCAAGAGATGGTTCATAACATGTATATACCTAACATCAATGGTAATGTGATATTCAATCTGGATATGGTTAAGCCATTTGATAGGGGGCCATGGGACTTTCTTTGTCAGGCAATAAGGCAATTGGGATTCTCTTAAATATGGATTGATATGATAGCTAGATTAATCTCAAACAACTGGTATTCCATCATCATTAATGAAGTTAGGCATGAGTTCTTTAAATCCTCCAGAGGACTAAAACAAAGTAATCCCCGATCACCTTCATTATTTGTTATCGAGGTAGAGTTATTGACCAATTTAATGGATCTGTTGCAACAGGATAATTTCATCCCATATTCAATAAATAGGGGCATTCCTCTCATCACTCATCTTACCTATGCTGACGAGAATATCCTCTTCTCCTATGGGGATCTTCTTTATATTGCCACGATGATGAAGAATTTGGAAACATGTGAGCAAGTTTCAGGACAGATGGTGAACAAGAGGAAAACAACTTTTCTCGTTTTTACTAATTCACCTGATCATGTTATTAAGGATATCAAGCTGATTACTGATTTTTCCCACTACCTATTTCCTTTTACATATTTAGGGTGTCATATTTAATTAGGAAGGAACAAAGTTTGTTATTTTGGTAATATATTTTCTAAGATAAAGAATAGAACTCAGGATTGGCAAGGTAAACTTCTGTTTGTGGGGGATAGATTATTCCTCATTAGGTCTATCTTGCACTCCTTACCATTGCATATCATCTCTATGGTCCATCCAGCTAATTCTATCCTTGATCATATTGAAATATATCTTGCTAATATGTTTTGGGGTTCATCTGAAAGCAAGAGAAAATATCACTAGTTTTCTTGAAAAAAACTATGTTTTCCCAAAATGGAGGGAGTGATTGAGATTACATCATTGCATGATATTTGCACTACTTTTCATGCCAAAGCTTAGTGGACTTTTGGAACTCAAAAATCTCTTCTTACCTTAGTTTTGGAAGCTAAGTACTGCAAAAGTGCCCATTCAGTTTCAAAAAAGAAAAACTATAAGCAATCTCATATTTGGAGAAGACTTTTGAATGCCATGAAAGATTGTGAAAAACATTATTTATGGAAGGTTGGAAATGGCAACATATCTTTTTCGCAGGATAACTGGACTAATAAGGGTGCCTTATCTAAGGTGATTGATCAGCGGAACAAGTCAAAAGTGTTAGGGTGTATGATTTTATTTCTCATAACTAGTGGAATATGGATAAATTGCAGACTAGTTTACATGCTAATCTGATTTCTCACATTCAATCCATCAAGCTTTGCACAGGTAAGGAGGATTGGCCTATTTGGATCCCAAATCACACTGGCACTTTAAGTATTCCTAGAATATACTTAGAAAATACAAAAACTCTTCTCTATACTTGTAATAAAATCGGCATAACAAATTGCCATTCAAAGTTTCATTTCATGTGCTCCGTTTATTGAATGGCAAACTGTCCACAGATGACTATCTGACGAGATTTGGGGTCCATGGACCATCAAAATGTTATTGTTGCTTTTCTGGTAAGGTTAAGGATGTTAACTACTTATTTAGTCAAGGACAAATTGCTGGGAAAGTATAGAAGTACTTTTAATATGCTTTGGATTGTCTATGTCTTCCACAGATAACATCAGTGTTAAACTTATGTGGTGGTGGCTTATAAAGCCTCAAAACAAGGTGCATGCAGTGTCTGCCAACTGTCATATGTTGTGAAATTTGGAATATAGGTGCACTTATAAATATGAAGGAATTAATTAGACGCTCTTCCAATAGCATCAAATAACCTACTTAATGCAGCTGTTACTTTCCTCTAAGTTCTCCTCTTTAAACTTTTTTTCTTCTTTCCCTAATATTTGTCATTTTGTTGATAGAATCCAGCATCAACTAGACATCACTCATGTGAGAATGAACAAGCCCAATTTCGGAGAATTTATGCTTAATGTGGATGGTTGTTGCAAAGGGAATCCAGGTAATGCCGGTGGAGGTGGGATTTTGAGGGATCACCTGGGATATGATCATGGCATTCACTGTCTATCTTGGATGCACCACTAATAAATCAACTGAGGTGCAAGCTATTAAAATTTGACTGAGATTGTGTATTGATCATGGTTTCAATAGATTAATAGTGGAATCTGACTCTCTTTTTGTGATCAAAATGATCAAAAAAGAAGTTTCCACTTATTGGCATATCAAAGAGGACATCAATGATATGAAGGTCACTTCTAGTTTAATCACTCTTCAGAGAAGGCAACATCCCTGCAGATTTCTTAGCCAATCTTGCAAAACATGATAAGAAGACTTCTTTCTTCACTGTGGCTATAAACTTACCAAGGAATATTACAGCCACAATGAAGAATGATGAGAAGAGTCGACCAAACTTCAAAATCAAGGTGAGAAAAAGCACCTTCATCTTTGATCCTGGCTGAATAATTCATTGATTGCACTAAGTCTAGTAATTAGTCCTTATTTTTGGGCGCTCAATCTGTACTAGGAGAAACCCTCCTCTTTCTGCTTTTATTTTTGTGATGAATCAAATTGTAGGAATGGGTTGTCCATTCTAGTTATGACAGGAAGAGGTCAGGTGTATGTCCCCTCTATGTCTCCTTTGACTTATTGAATATAATCCTTTGGGAAACCTTTAAAAAATAATATGTATGTATATTTAAACACTTTGCTTAAATTTTCTTCAAAAAAATAAACGGAAGGGAGCCTTTCATAAATGTCACGATTGCTCACTCCTTTACCTCATTAAAACATGCATTGAACACTTAGCACCATAAAATTTTATAAAATGAGTTTCTAAGTCTACTTACAATTTTTTTTTTAAAAAAATTATATTATTTTTATAAATCTCTTATGTTATTTTTATCTTTTCACAATTATAGTTGATTGTGCCAGCTCTTTTAAAGGTTGGCGGCTTAAAAGTTTACTTTATTACTAAAGAAAGTTTTGAAACCCTAACCAATATTTTGGATTTGGAGTTTTCGTCCCAACATAGACTTTTTTCTTTTAAATATATTGATAAAATAGCTTGATATTTAAACATCAATAATTATGATCTTTATTGTGTATATTATAATTGACCACTTCAAAAGTCGGAACTCGGAAGAAGATTCGTGGAGATCATGTCAACCCATGCCGAAAGGGGTATGAGGAAATTTAATAGTCTTTTTATGACAAAGAGTCGAAATAGAATCAAAATGAATTTGTCTTTACTCATGAATACCATGCCCATGAACATTCCTACATTTAACTACAACTCATTTGAATGTGCCAGAACACTACATGAGCTGATGAACTTATCACCACTGATCGTTTTCGATTCACCAAATTAAGCTTGGCGTTGTCAATCAATTTTTGATGGGTGCATCCTATGTGTAAGGAAGACATCTTCCTTTTGGCTTTGAAATGTCAAGCCAACTACAGGAATAGTACGGAAGGTTTTATGGCAAATATTTCTTTGGTTTCACATTGAATATTCGACTCTTGCCAAACTCATGAGATCATTGATGACATCAATGAAGCAATCCTAAACACTATAAATAGGTGTCTTGCTCTCATTGTAAAATACACCAACAAAGAAAGTAAGAAAGAGTGAGGCATCACAGACAGGGTATAAGAAAATAGTCTGTGAGAAAAATAGAGAGTGAGCGATATTGTAGTGAGGTAGGAATATCAAAAGGGGGTTATTTCTTTTGAGTGTTGTAGTGGTCTTTGGAATATTTTACTCGGACCTACAAAGGTAAAATTCCTTACTATAGTGATATCAGTTGCTCCTCTCAGGGTCGTGGTTTTTCCCTTATTCAAAAGAGTTTTTCACGTAAAACTCTTGGTGTCGTTGTCACTCTTTTATTCTTGTTAATTACCGCATCTCGGTGCTACGTTATTATTCTGCTTTTATTACTGTAAATATTATTTCTGTAGGGGGTTTATTCCCAACAACTGGTATCAGAGCACAAGTTCTACTCGTTCACAGAAGTATTATTCACTGTCGGTCGTACTATACTCGATGGAAATAAAAATGTCTGGAGTAAAGTACGAGGTAGAAAAATTCAATGGAGATAGCGGTTTCTCAACATGGAAAAGAAGGATGAGGGATCTATTCATCCAACAAGGATTACACAAGGTACTAGATGTTGATGCCAAAAAATCTGATACCATGAAAACTGAGGATTGGGGTGACTTAGATAAAAGGGTTGCTAGTGCAATCAGGTTGCACTTATCAGATGATGTGGAAAATAACATCATTGATGAAGACGTCGCATATGGCATTTGGACAAGGTTGGAAAGCCTATACATATTCAAAACGCTAACAAATAAATTGTACCTGAAGAAGCCACTATACGCCCTACACATAGGTGAAGATACAAATATTTTGTCACATTTAAATGTGTTTAACGAACTAATCACACAGCTCACCAATCTTGGAGTTAAAATCGAGAAAGAAGATAAAGCCATCTTGTTGTTGAAATCGTTGACATCTTCCTACGATAATCTAGCAACAACCACCCTGCATGGTAAGACTACCATTGAGTTGAAATATGTCACATCAGCTCTTCTACTCAATGTGAAGATGAGAAAGAAGCCAGAAAATAAAGGGCATGCTCTCATCACCGAAGGTAGAGGCAGGAGTTATCAAAGGAGTTCGAGAAACTACGGTAGATCCAGAGCTCATGGGAAGTCTAAGAACCGATCCAAATCAAGAGCCATAAATTGCTACAATTGTGATCAACCAGGTCACTTTAAAAGAGATTGCATAAATCCGAGGAAGGGCAAAGATAAAACTGGTGGCCAGAAGAATGATGACAACACAACCGCCATGGTGCAAAACAATGATAATATTATCCTCTTTATAAATGAGGAAGAGGAATGCATTCACTTGTCAGGTCTAGAGTCATAATGGTTGGTTGATACAGAAGCATCTTACCATGCCACACCGGTAAGAGATATTTTTTGCAGATATGTAGTAGGTAATTTTGGCCTTGTGAAAATGGTTAACACAAGTTACTCATAGATTGTGGGGATCAGTGACATTTGTATCAAGATAAATGTCAGATGCACATTTGTTCTAAAGGACATGCGACATATACCTGATTTACTGCTGAACTTGATCTCGGGAATTAATTTAGACCGAGATAGATACGAGAATTATTTTGCAAATCAAAAGTGGAGACTCACCAAGGGATCGTTGGTGATTTCAAAGGAAGTTGTTCGTGGCACGTTGTACAGGACAAATGCAGAAATATGCCAAGGTGAATTGAACGCGACACAAGATGAGATTTCTGCAGATTTGTGGCACAAAATAATGGGTCATATGAGCGAGTAGTGATTGAATATTCTTGCCAGGAAATCACTCATTTCTTATGCCAAAGGTACAACGGTAAAACCTTGTGACTTCTGTTTATTTCGTAAGCAGCATAGAGTCTCATTTCAGACATCATCTGAAAGAAAATTAAATATGCTTGATTTAGTATATTCTGATATTTGTGATCCAATGGAAATTGAATCGATGGGCGGTAACAAATATTTTATTACTTTTATTGATGATGCTTCAAAAAAATTATGGGTTTATTTTGAAAATCAAAGATCAGGTATTTCAAGTTTTCCAGAAGGTTCATGCTCTGGTAGAAAATGAGACATGACAAAAGCTAAAGCATCTCCGAAGTGACAATGGAGATGAGTACACTTCAAGGAAATTTGAAGAGTATTGTTCGATCCATGGGATCATACATGAAAAGACAGTTCCTGGAACCCCACAACATAATGGTGTAGCTGAAAGGATGAACCGAACCATTGTGAAGAAGGTGAGAAGCATACTCAAAATGGCTAAACTACCTATGTCATTCTGGGGTGAAGCAGTTCAGACAATATGTTACTTGATCAATAGGAGTCCATCAGTCATGTTGGCGTTTGACATCCCAGAGAGAGTTTGGACCAACAAGGAGGTGTCCTACTCGCATCTGAAGGTGTTCGGTTGCAGAGCTTTTGCACATGTACCAAAGGAGAAGAGAACAAAGCTGGATGATAAATTTGTTCCCTGTATATTCATCGGATATGGAGATGAAGAGTTTGGGTACATATTGTGGGATCTTGTAAAGAAGAAGGTCATCACAAGCAGAGATGTAGTCTTCTGAGAAAGTGAAGTTGGAACTGTTGATGATATGTCAGAGAAAGCCAAGAATGGTATAATTCCTAACCTTTTTACCATTCCTTCTTCTTCTAACTATACCACAAGGATAGAAAGTACGACCGACGAGGTTGTTGAGCAGTGGGAGCAACCTGATGAGGTTATTGAGCAGGAGGAGCAACTTGATGATAGTGTCGAGCAAGTGGAGCACCCCACTTAGGAAGAAGAATAACCTCAACCTCTGAGGAGATCACAGAGGCCAAGGCTAGAGTCATGTAGGTACCCTTCCACAGAGTATGTCCTCATCAGTGATGAAGGGGAGCCAGAAAGCCTTAAGGAGGTATTGTCCCACTCAGAAAAGAACCATTGGATGAAAGCCACGCAAGAAGATATGGAATCTCTATAAAAATATGGGACGTACAAGCTGGTTGAACTTCCAAAGGGTAAAATATCACTCAAATGCAAATGGGTCTTTAAACTCAAGAAAGATGGAAATGGCAAGATGGTCAGATACAAAGATCGATTGGTGGTAAAAGGCTGCGAGTAGAATAAAGGTATTGATTTTGACGAAATTTTCTCACCTATTTTCAAAATGACTTCTATTCGAACAATCTTGAGCTTAGCAGCTAGCCTAGGTTCTGAAGTGGAGCAATTGGACGTGAAAACTGCATTTCTTCACGGAGATTTGGAAGAGGAGATCTACATGGAGCAGCCAGAAGGATTTGAAGTAGCTGAAAGGAAACACATGGTGTGCAAACTGAATAAGAGTCTTTATGAGTTGAAGCAGGCACCAAGGCAGTAGTACAAGAAGTTTGACTCATTCATGAAAAGTCAAACTTATACAAAGACATATTTTGATCCATGTGTATACTTCAAAAGTTTTCTGAGAATAACTTTATTATATTGTTATTGTATGTGTATGACATGTTAATTGTAGGAAAAAACAAGGGGATGATCACAAAGTTGAAGGGAGATTTGTCCAAGTCATTTGATATGAAGGACTTGGGCCCAGCATGTCACGACCCAAAATCTCACCTGTCATGATGGCGCCTATCTCAATACTAGGAAAGCCGACAATATCAATAAACCACCATATCTTTTAAAAATTGAAAACATAATAATTAAATTCAGCAAAGAAATATCACAAGTACAAATATAAATACTCCCAAAACCTGGTGTCACTGAGTATATGAGCATCTAATATGAATAAAAGTCTGAAAAATACGGTCTATAATAGTCTGAGACCAAATACAGTAAACAAGGAGATAGGGAAGGAGAGACAAGGTCTGCGAAACACGGCAACTACCTTTGAATCTCTGGAAAATCAACTGTGCGAAAGAATCAACACCCGCTATAACCGGGAACACCTGGATATGCACACGAAGTGCAGGGTGTAGTATGAGTACAACCTACTCAGTAAGTAATAATAGTAAATAAATAACTGAATATTGACGAGCTACACAGTTATAGTTCATTTTCAGTAATTCCAGCAAAGAATAGACATGCTTTCAAATCCGACAGTTTAAGTCAAATCAATTTTATACATTTCAAGTTCATGTAATCCGGATATAGAATCCTTCAGAAATTTCAACATTAACAGATAGCAACTAAGTGAATCAATAAATGAAAAGCAAGTACAGCCTCTTAGGACAACAATCACTCAACTTGTCACAACAGCTCAACCACTCGGCTCTCAGTCCTCAGCACTCACACTCAATGGGTACTCGCGCTCACTGGAGTGTACAGACTCCAGAGGGGCTCCTACAGCCCAAGTGTTATAATCCGCATGGATAACTCACGTGTTGCACGGACAACTCACGTGCTATAGTATAAATATCGTGATCCGCAAGGACAACTCATGTGCTATAATATAAATATCTGGATCCGCACGGACAAATCACGTGCTATAATATCAATATCTGGATCTGCACGGACAACTTACGTGCTGTAGTATAATATGAGGATCCGCAAGGACAACTCACGTGTTGCACGGACAACAAACATGCTATAGTATCAATATCTCACAATCAGGCCCTCGGCCTCACTCAGTCATAAATCTCTCCAGCCTCAAGGGCTCTCAATAATAATGAAATTAGCCCAAACAACAATGATATGATGTATCAATAATAATAACAGAGACTAAGATAAAATGTGCGAGTAAAAACTGAGACTGAGTATAAATAGCATTTAGCAGGCAATTCAACAAGTAACGCGGCCTCTGTGGGTCCAAACAGTATCAACATATAGCCTAAACATGGTTTCTAACATGATTTACAATCAAATTTCTACAACACATAGAGAGCATATAGCTAACAACAAGTTATTCAACTTTACAGTTTCTACGGGACGGACCAAGTCACAATCCCCTCGGTGCACGCTCACACGCCTGTCACTTAGCATGTGTGTCACCTCCAAAATAATCACATGACACAAAACTCCGGGATTTCATACCCTCAGGACTAGATTTATAACTGTTACTTACCTCAACCCGTGTAATTTTTTATTTCGCTATGCCCTTGCCACGAGAATTGGTCTCCGAAAATCTCGTATCTAGCCATAATTAATTCGATTCAGTCAATACCAATTATAGGAATTAATTCCATATGAAAATACTAATTTTTCCAGCAAAATTCGAAATTGCACTCAAAAATTGCCCGTGAGGCCCACGTCTTGGAACCCGACAAGAGTTACAAAATATGAACACTCATCCAACCACGAGTCCAACCATACTTGAAACTTACGGGAACATCGTGGAATTTAATTCTAAGAGAGTAGTTTAGCCAACATCCCTTGATGGAGCTCTTTAGTGCTATTAAAACCACCCACTACTCTTACAACTTCAATCTACATCAACATAATTCAATTGGATCAATATTAGTAAAACTTTCCAGTTTTTGGTCGTTTTGGCATTTTATCAAACACCTAGAGTGCATAGAATTCAACTACCTCTAGTAATAGTGTTTCTTCATCCAAAAATCCCTCCTTCCCACCAATAAGAGATACTAAACCATATTTTATCTCCAAATTGCCTTCTTTAGCACCATTGCAATCATCAATGAACTCACATCCACCCAATTGTTACTAATTAATTCATTATAAAATTTCTAAAACACCCAATAATCTAGTTGAAGTATTTATGGCTTCCAAGAACCATCCACTAAGTGCTAATGATTATTTCTTGCTCATATATTCACTAACAATCCGTGATTATAGGTTTAAGAGTGAAAGATTACCTCTTGAAGACCAAATCTTGAAAGTCGGCTTTTGGGGTGTTCTTGAGATTTTGAAGAAATCCTATGGAATCCAATATAAAATCTTGTTGTAACTAGTGATTGAGAAGTGAAATCATCATAAAAACACTCTTAAAAACTCACCTTAAGTGTGTATTGGAAGCCTTGGACGGATGGGTGATGGAGAGAAAAGCCCTAGTCTTGAAATCCTTTTATTCTTCTCTCTCCCCGCTTATGTATTAATAGGCCCATGTACAGTATTTTCCACTGGTGTTATCCCTGTGCTATAAGGCAATAGCTCACTGGTTTGTGAAAATCGGATATAGTATTTTTCCACTGGTGTTATCCCTGTGCTATAAGGCTTTAGCTCACTGGTTTGCTAAAATCGGATACAATATTTTTCCAATGGTGCTATCCCTCTGCTATAAGGATTTACCTCACTGGTTTGCTAAAATTTTTAGCTTCCCTCCCGTGCTATAGCTGCGCTATGGGGAGATAGCCCACTGTATTATTTTTAGTATTATTGCTTTGAAATTAACATCCAAGGGAGAAAGTTCTACAACCTTTGTACTAATTGATCTATCTCGACATCACAAAACCTTAGTTTCATTAGAAAAGAATTCTTCGGGGTCGTTACACATAATTGAACATCTGGTTAGCCTTTTCAACTTAAGTTATAAACCTTGGAACTAAGTGTTCCAAATCATTCCAAAACCTCACCGGACCCGAACCAATTACCCCCGGTAAGTTACATAACCACTATAAAGCATAGATTGAGCAGTAATGGGGGAACATGGTTGTAATACTCAAAACGACTGGCCGGGTCGTTACATAGCACAACAAATTCTGGGTATGAAGATAGTTTGAGAGGGAACAAGCAGAAAGTTGTGGCTGTCTCAGAAGAAGTACAGTGAACGTGTACTGGAACGCTTCAACATGAAGAATGCTAAGCCAGTCAACACACCTCTTGCTAGTCATGTAAAGTTGAGCAAGAAGATGTGTCCTACACTAGTGGAGGAGAAAGGGAACATGGCTAGAGTTCCTTATTCTTTAGCAGTCGGAAGCTTGATGTATGCAATGGTATGTACCAAACCTGATATTGCTCATGCAGTTGGTGTTGTGAGTAGGTTTCTTGAAACTCCTAGAAAGGAACACTGGGATGCAGTCAAGTGGAGACTCGGGTACCAGAGAGGTACCACGGGAGATTGTTTGTGCTTTAGAGGATCTCATCCATTCTTGAAGGGTTATACAGATGCTAATATGACAGGTGATATTGATAACAGAAAATCCACTATTGGATATTTGTTTACATTTTCAGGGGGAGCTATATTATGGCAGTCGAAGTTCCAAGAAGTGTATTGCACTCTCTACAACTGAAGCAGAGTATATTGCCGCTACTGAAGCTGGGAAGCAGATGGTTTGGCTGAAACGGTTCCTTCAAGAGGTTGGATTGCATCAAAAGGAGTATGTCATCTATAGTGACAGTCAAAGTGCAATAGACATGAGCAAAAGCACCATGTATCTCGCAAGGACGAACCATATCGACGTGAGATATCACTGAATTCGAGAAAGAATATATGATGGATATATACAGGTCAAGAAGATCCATACAAGTGAGAATCTTTTGGATATGCTGACCAAGGTAGTACTAATAGACAAGTTCGAGCTATGCAAAGAACTTGTCGGCATGAACTCTATATGAAAAACTGGAGTTACCTCCTTCAGGTGCATGGGGGTGGAGGGGGAGATTTGATAGGTCCATCCCATGTGTAAGGAAGACATCTTTCTTTTGGCTTTGAAATGTCAAGCCAACTAAAGGAATAGTAAGGAAGATTTTATGGCAATTATTTCTTTGGTTTCACATTGAATATTTGACTCTTGCAAAACTCATAAGATCATTGATGACATCAATGAAGCAATCCTAAAAACTATAAATATGTGTCTTAATGTAACAACCCGACTTATCATTTTAAAAATTTAAGCCCCGTCCGGCGGCATAAGGCCCTGAGCAGCTTCTTATTATGTGTATTGACTTGCGTGCATGGTTGAATTCAGTTACCGGATGATTCTGAGTAATTTGGGACACTTGGTCTCCAAAACGGAAGCTTAAGTCTTAGAATTTTTACCGTAGTCGGAACTGTGTAAAGACGACTCTGGAATGGAATTTTGATGAGGTCAATAGCTCTGTATGGTGATTATGGACTTGGAAACGTGTTCGGAAATTTATTTGGAGGTCTCTAGAGGAATTTGGATTGAAATGGCGAAAGATGAATTTTTGAAAAGTTTGACCGAGTGGTTGACTTTTTGATATCGGGGCCGGAATCCGATTCTGAAAATTGGAATAGCTTCGTTATGTCAATTATGACTTGTGTGCAAAATTTGAAGTCATTCCAGATTGATTTGATGTGTTTCGGCACAAGATATAGAATTTAAAATTTTATTAGGATTGAATTGGGGTATGATTCGTGGCTTTGATGTTGTTTAATGTGATTTGAGGCCTCAATCAGGTTCGTATTATGTATTGGGACTAGTTGGTACGATTGGACGGGGTCCCGAGGGCCTCAGGTTTGATTCGAGATGGTTTCGGACCAAGTTTAGGTGTTTTGATGCTGCTGGTTGCTGGTTCTGGTGTTGTTCTTCGCGCTCGCAAAGAGCCTCTCACGTTCGCGAAGAAGGATTTTGCTGTTGGGACTTTGTTCTTCGTGTTTGCGAAGCAGTTCTCGCATTCGCGAAGAAGGAAATTTTGATGTTCGTCATCTGACTTTAGAGGCTCATATCTCGTAATCTATAAAGAATTTGGAGATAATCTAATAATCTAAGTTGTAGCCCTTTGTGTCTAGTTTTCAAAGAGACAAACCATTTGTCATTTGGAGTTGTGTACAGAAAGTTATGGTGGATACCCTATAGGCTATCCGGGAAGAGTTCGAAAATCTCTGTTGCACAGGGCTGAGTTTGAAAGCTTATATCTCGTAATCTATAAGGAATTGGGAGATGAGCAACAAATGTAAATTATAGTCCTTGGAGTCTAGTTTTAATAAAGTTAAACCATTCATTATTTGGAGTTGTGTACAAAAGGTTATGAACATTATACTAGAGGCTATCTGAGAAGAGTTTGAAAATGACTCTTGAAGAATTTGTTCATCACGAACGCGAAGAACAAATCCCTGAGTAGCAAAATAAAGTCCAAATTCATGTCATTCTTCCATTTTTAGACCAAGAAAGCTCGGGTGATTCGAGGTTTTGAGCGTTTTTCAAGGAAAACATTTGGGTAAGAATTCCTAACTTGATTTTGGTCAAATTACATGAATCTATTGTTGTTTTTATCACTAAATTAGTGAATTGGGTTGAAAATTTTAGAAAACCCTCATGGTTTAAATTTAAGATTTGGAGGTCGATTTGTTATTGGAATTTGATAAAATTGGTATGGTTGAACTCGTATCGGAATGGGTGTTCGGATTTTATGAAAATTATGTCGGGTTCCGAGAGGCGAGTCTCGCGTTGACTTTTGTTGAATTTTTGGAATAAAATTTTAAGTCGACGTATTATTATCCGGAATTATTTTTGATGAATTTTAATGAAGTTATACAATTAATTTGGATAGATTTGAACGGTCCGATGGTCAATTCAAGCAAGAAGGCGATTTTGGAATATCGGCATAACTTCAAAGAGGTAAGTGTCTTGGTTAACCTCGAGTGGGGGAATTACCCCTTAGGCATCGAGTTTTATGTGCCATTTGTGAAATGTGAAAAGTCATGTACGCGAGGTGACGAGCACGTACTCGGCATATATGTGCAAATTTTTATTGAGTTAAAGTCATGAGCATATTGTGTGGTAAATTGGGTAATTGTTGGTATATATTTAATCATCTATTTATCGTACCTAAATCCTTGTTGTTATTGAATCTGTTGTTATATGAAAATTTGATGTGATTGTTATTTGATTATTTATGTAATTCCGTGAATTTGTTAGTTTGATAATTATTGGAATTGAATTTCATTAAGGATTTTTTTCTCTGCAAATAATTAATTAAATGAGCTTAAGAAGAGGTGTTTATAAAATTATTAAAAATTTAAATTTAATGAAGACTTTGCTTTATGTTGAGTAGTTTCTATTTCTATTGGTTGTTTTTGGGTGTTGTACACATTGTGTGGAGCTTTTGGCTTTTTGTTATGAAATTAATTGATTTTATATCCTTGGAATTTGGTGTGGCCATTGAGCAAACTGTAATGTGAATTGATTTTGTTATGTTGCCGTGATAACTTGCCGTGTAAATTGTTGTGTTATGTGAATTATTATTTTAAGGAAATAAGGGTGGCATTTCACCATTGATATTATGTGGGTATAAGAGTGGCATTTCACTGCTATTCTGTTGTTGGAATATTGTCAGGCGGAGCGATAAGGGTGGCAATAAGAGTGATAAGGGTGGCAATAGGAGCGATAATGGTGGCTATTGATATTGTCTGGATGGAGCGATAAGGGTGGATATAGGAGCGATAAGGGTGGCAATAGAAGCGATAAGGGTGGCTATTATCGGGGATAATATGTGATGATGTGGGGTTGTGGTGTTGATAACTTTCATGTGATGTTGTGATTTTCTTGTGTTTATTTTTATACCTTCTCCAATTTGTCTGGTTGTTGGTAAATTGATAACTATCTAATTTATGTTGAAATTGAGAGCCTGTGGCTATGGCTAGGCGGATTATAAAATGAAATATGGGCATGAGGTGCCGTGAATAAATAATGAGGATATTTGGCAGGTGAATTGTCCGTACAGTTGAGATATGAAATGTGGGCACGAGGTGCTGTGATGAAATGATAATGATATTTGGCACGTGAGTTGTCCGTGAAGTTGTGATATGAAATGAGGACACGAGGTGCTGGGAAAATATGATGATTTAATTATGGGCACGAGGTGCCGTGGAAACATGAAAAATGGGTTGAGACCCGTGTTTACGAAAAATATGAAAATGGGCCGAGACCCGTATTTTTATGGTTTTGAAATGAGGTGTCACATGGTGACTTTTAATTGTAAGGATTCAAGGTAGAGCTGCTTAGTCGTCGCAGTCCCTTGGAGTCTTTTTATTTCATTGTAATGTTAATTTGTAATCAAACAGTATTGTATATTCGATCCTCGTGATCATTCCATGTATTCAGTTAGAGTTTGTGACTCAGTACTACCAGTCTTGGGAGGTTGTATATTGTAATTATTTCCGCTGTTAGTTTAAAAAACAAATAGCTTCAAAATATAATTGAAATCGGCTTGCCTAGTCTTAGAGACTAGGTTACATCACGACGCCCGTGGTGGGATTTTGGGTCGTGACAAGTTGGTATCAGAGCTCTAGGTTCATAGGTTCTACGAGTCACGAACGAGTCTAGTAGTGTCTTACGGATTGGTACAGAGACGTTTGTACTTATCTTCGAGAGGCTACAGAAATATTAGAAAATTTCCATTTCTTTCATTCCTGTCGTGTAGAATTTGTTGAATTTGGAATTTGAACGTTTGTATCCCCATTCTCTCACAGATGGTGAGGATACGTGCTACTGGGTTAGCTGAGCAGGCATTCGCACATACTGCTAGGGCTGCAAGAGGCCGGGGCCGAGGTAGAGGTCGAGAAAGGGCACGTGCTGCGACTAGACCACCTGTCAGAACAACAGTTGAGGAGCCACTAGTAGCTCCAGTTGGGGGACAGGTACCAGAAGCACCTGTTGTTACCCCCGGACTTTAGGAGACCTTAGCACAATTTCTCAGTATGTTTGATACATTAACTCAGGCGGGATTGATCTCTATTGCACCA
The DNA here is from genome assembly GCF_000715075.1 of Nicotiana tabacum. Lineage (NCBI taxonomy): Eukaryota > Viridiplantae > Streptophyta > Magnoliopsida > Solanales > Solanaceae > Nicotiana > Nicotiana tabacum. Next base: position 17,707,261 of record NC_134094.1, on the reverse strand, counting down.
AATATTTCGCAGATTGGGGGAGTAGCTCAGACTCCTACCACAACTCCAGAGCAGTAGGTTCACGTTGGTCAGGTTCCGAGTGTAGTACTGCTACAACCTGTTATTCTGGTTTGGCTTGAGGTCAGGCCCGAGGCATCAGAAGAAGAACAAAAGAGACTTGAAAGGTTTAAGAAATATGATCCACCAACTTTCAGTGGCACATCTACAGAGGATGCCCAAGGATTTCTGGAAAATTGTCACTGTATTCTCCGTACCATGGGTATTGTGGAAGTGAACGGAGTTGCCTTTACTACATTTCAACTGTCAGGCGTAGCGTATCGGTGGTAGCAAATTTATGAAGAAGATAGTCCAGCGGATGCAACACCACCAACTTGGACTCAATTTTCGGAAATGTTCTTGAAAGAGTTTGTTCCCCAGGCTCTCCGAGATGCATGGCGTACGGAGTTTGAGCGATTGTATTAGGTCACTATGAGAGTGTCAGAATATGATATCATGTCAGTAAGTTAGCCCGTCATGCACCTATCTTATTTCCTATAATTAGAGAACGGGTCCGCAAATTCATTGAAGGGCTCGATTATGATATTAAAATATGCATGGCTAGAGAGTTGCAAAATTATGCTTCATTTCAACAAGTAGTGGAGATTGCAAGGAAGATTGAGTGTGTTTTAGGCGGGGAAAGGGCGTCTAAGGAGGCCAAAAGGTCTCGAAGATCGGGAGGATTTAGTGGATTTTACTCTTCAGCTAGAACCCATTATAGCGGAGGCTCGAGCAGTCGGTCAGCTCAGTTTGCACATCAGATTACTCGGGGTGCTCCAGTTTATAGTGCACCACCGACACGAGATTCTTATAGTGGTTATTCCAGTTATCCGGTACAGACTCAGTACGAGCAGTCGCGACCTTAGAGGGGTTGTTATGAGTGTGGTGATACTAGGCATATCATGAGAGATTGTCCCAGACTTGGGAGGGGTGGATTTCATCAGAACACTCCAGCTACAAGCTTTATTCTAGTTGATACTCCACGTGCACAATCAACTAGAGGTGGAGGACAAGTGGGTAGTGGGCGCCTAAGTGGTGGAGGCCTGACCCGTTGATATAATCACTATGATTTGGTTGGGGCTAATACACCAGATGGTGTCGTTACAGCTACGATCCTGATTTTTATTATAAAGGATAATTTTTCTTAATTTAATTCGGTTCTGAATATTGAGGTGAGTCCTATTATGCTCCACTTATGATTGAGCTTCGTAAATTTGTGACACACTTATATGTTTATCCCTATTGGAAGATTTAAGAATGTGAACCCCTGTCTGTCATTTTATTTTTGTACACCAGTGAGGGATATAAGTCCAAAAGTAATTTTTTATTATTCATTACTGTGGGTTTAATGTGTTTCGGAATAATTGATTTCAATTTTTATGAATTATATGCCCTACCGGTATGAAGGTTAATTACGTGTCGTGAAAACTGTTTATGAAATTTATTGAAAAGAAGAAAGAAAGGAAATTGAAATTTCAGTTGGCACAATGTGCAAAATACTTGTGATTCGGAGTTGAGGACGAGATCCTCGAATTTTATATATGATGTGAAATATTTAAACCGGGCTGCAAGCCGCGATGGAAGTTATATAAGGACGAGGTCCTTGTGGTGAAATGTTTATGAGTTTAAAATTCTCCCTTGTGAACTTTAATTTGTGCAATAATATTAATAGGGAGTCATGCCTGTTAGGCTTATTTGATAATGCTTGTATATTTTCTGTTCATATTCAGCCATTTTCGTGCTGTAAATATTGAGTTTTAGCCTATGAGGTGAGTGCCCAGGTGGCATTAAATGTGACTCATTAATCCGAGTAAGTAATCATGAGGTCTTCCTGCCTCACGTTCTGTTGTCATTGTTGTGAAAATTCAAAACGAGGTGATGGTTAATATGAGATTAATTGATGATGCTGGAATTAATTATGAACAGCTTTTAAGACCAGAGATGTGGTGATGAGCATACATATGATGTGCTTCATGTCCTGATATCATTATGATAAGTCAATGCTAAGATTAATGTTATTGATATATACCCTGCGGTGTTTTGTTGGGTTGCGGATGTGTTGTAGGAGTTATTTGGTGTTACCCTGGCAGCTGGTTAGACCCAATTATAGGGGAGACTCTGTCAAAATTTCTGAAAAATTTGGGAGTTAGTAAAAATTTTGAGGATTGAGACGTGCAAAAGAATAGACAAATTATGTTATGTGTTTGAGGGCGAATGATCCTAAGCGGGGAAGAATGAAACACCCTAGAAATATTTTGAAGTACTTCAATACTATCAAGAAAGTTGATGTGTGCGTAGGCACGAGTTGCTACAGCCAGTTGAGACTAATATCGTGCGTTGATGAAAAATCGAACTTTCTGAAAATGTTTGGAGTGTAAGAAATTGGTCTTAAGGTTCACAAACATGGATAAAAGAAATAATCTCAAATGAGATGGTGTTGCCAGACTTACCTCCAATGTAGTAGCGTGGGACCAACCGTGAGTATATGTGTAAAAGAAAAAATCATCAATTCAGTAACCTTAGAATAATTATTAGCACATTCGAGGACGAACGTTTATTTAAGAGGTGGAGAATGTAACAACCCAATTTGTTGTTTTAAGAATTTAAGCCCCGTCTGGTGGCATAAGGCCCTGAGCAGCTTCTTATTATGTGTATTGACTTGCGTGCGTGGTTGAATTCAGTTACTAGATGATTCTGAGTAATTTGGGACACTTGGTCCCCAAAACGGAAGCTTAAGTCTTAGGATTTTTACCGTAGTCGGAACTGTGTGAAGACGACTACGGAATGGAATTTTGATGATGTCAATAGCTCTATATGGTGATTATGGACTTAGGAGTGTGTTTGAAAAAATTATTTGGAGGTCTCTAGAGGAATTTGGCTTGAAATGGCAAAAGATGAATTTTTGGGAAGTTTGACCGGGGGCTAACTTTTTGATATCGGGGCCGGAATCCGATTCTGGAAATTGGAATAGCTTTGTTATGTCAATTATGACTTGTGTGCAAAATTTGAAGTCATTCCAGATTGATTTGATGTGTTTCGGCACAAGATATAAAATTTGAAATTTCATTAGGCTTGAATTGGGGTATGATTCATGGCTTTGGTGTTGTTTGATGTGATTTGAGGCCTCAAGCAGGTTCGTGTTATGTATTGGGACTGGTTGGTACGATTGGACGGGGTCCCGGGGGCCTCGGGTTTGATTCGGGGTGGTTCCGGACCAAGTTTGGGTGTCTTGATGCTGCTGGTTGTTGGTTCTAGTGTTGTTCTTCGCATTTGCGAGGAGCCTCTCGTGTTCGCGAAGAAGGATTTTGCTGTTGGGACTTTGTTCTTTGCATTCGCGAAGAGGTTCTCGCGTTCGCGAAGAAAGAAATTTTGTTATTCGTCGTTTGATGTTAGAGGCTCATATCTCGCAATATATATGGAAATTGGAGATGATCCAAAAATAAAAGTTGTAGCCCTTTGTATCTAGTTTTCAGAAAGGTAAATTATTTGTCATTTGGAGTTGTGTACAAAAGGTTATGATAGATAAACTATAGTCTGTCCGGGAAGAGTTTGAAAATCTCAGTTGCACAGGGATGACATTGGAAGCTTATATCTCTTAATCTATAATGAATTGGGAGATGAGCAACAAATGAAAGTTATAGCCCTTAGAGGCTAGTTTTCAAAAAGTTAAACCATTCATCATTTGGACTTTTATACAAAAAGTAATGACTAATAAACTAGAGGCTGTCTAAGAAGAGTTTGAAAATAACTTTTGAAGAATTTGTTCATCGCGAACGCGAAGAACAAATCCCTCGGCAGCAGAATAAAGTCCAAATTCGTGTCATTCTTCCATATTTGGACCAAGGAAGCTCGGGTGAGGCGATATTTCGAGAGTTTTTCAAGGAAAATATTTGGGTAAGAATTCCTAACTTCATTTTGGTTAAATTACATGAATATATTGTTGTTTGTATCATTAAATTAGTGAATTGGGTTGAAAATTTTAGAAAACCCTCTTGGTTTACATTTACGATTTGGAGGTCGATTTGTTATTGGAATTCGATAAAATTTATATGGTTGAACTCGTATCGAAATGGGTGTTCGGATTTTATGAAAATTATGTCAGGTTCTGAGAGGCGGGTCCCGCGTTGACTTTGTTGACTTTTTGGAATAAAATTTTAAGTCGACGTATTATTATCCGAAATTATTTTTGATAAATTTTAATAAAGTTGTACAATTAATTTGGATAGATTTGAGCGGTCCGGAGGTCAATTCAAGCAAGAAGGCTATTTTGGAATATCAGTATAACTTCAAAGAGGTAAGTGTCTTGGTTAACCTCGAGTAGGGGAATTACCCCTTACGCATCGAGTCTTATGTGCCATTTGTGAATTGTGAAAAGCTGTGTACGCGAGGTGACGAGTACGTACTCGGCTTATATGTGTAAATGTTTATTGAGTTAAAGTCTTGAGTATATTGTGTGGTGAATTGCATAATTGTTGGTATATATTTAATCATCTATTTGTCATGCCTAAATCCTTGTTGTTGTTGAATCTGTTGTTATATGATAATTTGATGTGATTGTTACTTGATTATTTATGTAATTTCTTGAATTTGTTGGTTTGATAATTATTGGAATTGAATCTCATTATGGATGTTTTCTCTGTAAATAATTAATTAAATGAGCTTAAGAAGAGGTGTTTATATAATTATTAAAAATTTAAATTTAATGATGACTTTACTTTATGTTGAGTAGTTTCTATCTCTATTGGTTATTTTTGGCTGTTGTACACATTGTGTGGAGCTTTTGGCTATTTGTTGTAAAATTAATTAATTTTGTTATATCCTTGAAATTTGTTGTGGCTATTGAGCAAACTGTAATGTGAATTGATTTTTTATGTTGCCGTGATAACTTGTCGTGTAAATTTTTATGTTGTGTGAATTATTATTTTGAGGAGATAATGGTGCCATTTCACCGTTGATATTATGTGAGTATAAGGGTGGCATTTCACTGTTGTTGTGTTGTTGGAATATTGTCTGGGCGGAGCGATAAGGGTGGCAATAGGAGCGATAAGGGTGGCAATAGAAATGATAAGGGTGGTTATTGTAGGGTACAATATGTGATGATGTGGGGTTGTGGGGTTGATGATTTTCATGTGATGTTGTGATTTTCTTGTGTTTATTTTTATACCTTGTGCAATTTATCTTATTGTTGGTAAATTGATAACAATATGATTTATGTTGAAATTGAGAGTATGTGGCTATGGCCAGGCGGATTATAAAATGAAATGTGGGCACGAGATGCCGTGAGTAAATAATGAGGATATTTGACACGTGAATTGTCCGTACAGTTTAGATATGAAATGTGTGCACGGGGTGCTGTAATGAAATGATAATGATATTTGGCACGTGAGTTGTCCGTGTAGTTGTGATATGAAATGAGAGCACGAGGTGCCGGAGAAATATGATGATTTAATTATGGGCACGAGGTGCCGTGAAAACATGAAAAATAGGCTGAGACCTGTGTTTACGAAAAATATGATAAAAGGCTGAGGCCCGTATTTTTATGATTTTGAAATGAGGTGTCACATGGTGACTTTTAATTGAAAGAATTATATTCAAAATATTTATTTGGAAGGATTTTTATTCGAAAAGAATTATATGAAAGAATTGTAGTTGAAAGATATTTATTTAAGGAAATTATATTTAAAGATATTTATTGAAAGAATTTTATATTCGAAAGATATTTAATTGAGGAAATTATATTTGAAAAAGAGTTTTATTCGTAAGAATTATGTATGAAAGATATTTAATTGAAGAACTTGATTTATCTGGGTGTAAATGTATTTATCAATTGTTGAGCGATATTAATGGTGATTTTATTGTCTTACTGTGCACATCACTGGTTGTTTTATGTTGCCCTTATTGTTATTTGTTTCCTATTATTTTGTATATTATATTGCACTGGTTATTAGACTAGTGAGTGTCTTGAGTGTACCTCGTCTCTACTCCACTGAGGTTAGTCTTGATACTTACTGGGTACCGATCATGGTATACTCATACTACACTTCTGCACATTTTTGTGCACGGCCATGTATTGGAGACATCGGACTTGAACAGAGTTAAAGCGGGATCGTAAGGATTCAAGGTAGAGCTGCTTAGTCGTCGCAGTCCCTTGGAGTCTTTTTATTTCATTGTACTGTTAATTTAGAATCAAACAGTATTGTATATTCGGTCCTCGTGATCATTCCATGTATTCAGTTAGAGTTCGTAACTCACTACTACCAGTTTTGAGAGGTTGTATATTGTAATTATTTTCGCTGTTAGTTTCAAAAAAAAATAGCTTCAAAATGTAATTGAAATCGGCTTACCTGGTTTTAGAGACTAGGTGCCATCATGACGCCCGTGGTGGGATTTTGGGTCGTGATGCTTGCTCTCATTATAAAATACACCAACAAAGAGAGAAAGAAAGAGTGAGGCATCACAAACAGGGTATGAAAAAATAGTCTGTGAGAAAAATAGAGAGTGAGTGATATTGTAGTAAGGTGGGAATCTCAAAAGAGGGTTATTTCTTTTGAGTGTTGTAGTGGTCTTTGGAGTATTTTACTCTAACCTACAAAGTGTAAAATTTCTTGCTATAGTGATATCAACTGCTCCTCTCAGGGCCGTGGTTTTCTCTTATTCAAAAGAGTTTTCCAGTAAAACTCTTGGTGTCGTTGTCACTCTTTTATTCTTGTTAATTATCGTATCTCGGTGCTACATTATTATTTCTTTTTTATTACTGTGAATATTATTTCTGTAGGGGGTTTATTCCCAACAATTTTTACTATATATTTTGATAGCCAAGATTTATGAGCCATGTTGCATTGCGTAAGATTTACCTAATTTCCTGCGTTTAGCAACCTAGTCATTAATTGTCGATTGATTATTAATCGTCCCTTTTTTTTCCTTAGAAGTAATTGAACAGACGTTCCCTTTCCCTTTTTCTTTTTTCAAACAAGTGAAATAAAAATAGAAATACTGAATTAAATGATTAAGGTTGCCTCTGTGAGTTTTTACAAAATGAAATAAATTCTTAAACTATGTAGAAGAAAAGAGGGTAAATATTAGGAGTCTACAAAGAGAAAAAGAAAAGTGGGGAATATTATAAATTGGAATGCCGCGTGTCATTCTCTCATCCATTATCTTGCCACATCATCTTATTTAAACTTCAAATGGTCGGCTTATGGACCAATGGCTAGTTTTTTAAGTTTCTCATCCGGTATCCGATATAGAAATAGAACCCGTCTAAATTTGGATTTGCACCGAATAGTCTCATTGGGGTAAGACACTTTCTAACAAATTCGAAACATTTGCTTAAAAAATAAATGAGTACTTACTATTCCACCACAATTTTTGTTGGTGAGCAATTGCTAGTTACGTACTCAATAAAAACATTTGGTAACGTAAGGTGTTCAATAGGCACATAAGACCCCAATATAATGTGTACTCCAAATAAAAGTTGCCAAACTTTATAAGGGACCATAATTCTCTCAGTAGTAAACTAAGTCTTATAATTTTAAAATCCAATTACTTTACAGAATATTTAAATTATCAAATAAATTGTAGTCTATATCCAGAACTATCAAAGTTGAAATAATTGTAACCTGGTCAAGTTATTAAAAAATAAAAAAAAAAGGTCAAGTTATTCAATGCAATTAACTAGCCTCTTGAATGTACGTTTCCAATTATTTTCCTATAATTGATCTATATGGTGAAAGTTAAACTTACTTCTTTGAAACTCCCCAAAATAGTAAATGGACTTGAACCATGCGTTACAATGTCAACCAACTATTTACTGAATTCTCTATTAGTGTAACTTAGTTAAGCTTTACCACTCAAGAACAAATCTTTTGCGCAGGAAAATAGTTTGATTGCCAATAAATTGGTGTAAGAAAACTTAACTCCGATTTCTTAATTATCCGTTGCCATTTACATTTCTGTTTAGTTCCTTGTGATTCATTTTCGTGGTCCATATTTCTATTCATCCCTATAAGACAACCAGTAAATGAATAGTTTTTTTTTTAATTTCATACTATTAGACTATTTAAAAAAACAAAAATTTATAGTCTAATTAGTTAGCATTTGCCTATTATATTTATCATCCAAAATTGTTGTTCTCAATATCACTACTAAAAAATAAAAATTAGCGACGGACAAATTCTGTAGCTAAACAAAAATATTCATCGTTAATCATAAATAGCAACAGATTATCAAGAAATTCTATTAGCTACGAACGATTTAGCAATAGATTAACGATGAATTTCGTAGTTAAGGTTTAAATTAAAACAATTAAACTTTTTGCAGGAATCAGATTCATAAAAGGTGTCGTCAAATTATGGTGGTGTTACAAATTTGCATCTTTTTTTCATTATTATTTCCTAAGATAATGGTAAAAGGCATGACTCTTGAAGAACAAGGAAAGGAATATTGTCACCAAGAATGTGTGTACGACTTTTTACAGTTCGATGAAAATTCTTGGAATCTTCCTCAAGCAGCAATGGAGGAAAAATGACAATATAATAAAATAAAATGACAATGAAAATGAATCAAGTAGCATGTCACCATTTAATTACATCAAATAATGGTAAATAATATCTCGTGGAAACAAAATAAAATTTCCTTTCAACTTTAAGAAAATCACAACAATAAATCAAGGCAACTGCGGCCATAAATCAATATCAACAACGGCATTCTCGAGGTACCGCCTCGTAGTCCCAAATCATAAATAAATTCACAATATCTCATTTCCTTATCTCACCGCGGGAGCCTTCACAATTTATTTTAAAGAAAATATTTTTTTCGAAATAGTGTCCCGCATTTTAGCTATCCTTATCACATCGCATGACTTCTAGTAGTTCCCCTACTAGCCACGGGTATCAAGCCACCCTTATCTCACCGCATGCGTTTCAATACCCAGACCTTATACCACTGCATGCGTATCAATATCACAATATATCACAATTTGCACTTCAAGTGCTCAAATAATTTAACTTGCCAAAATAATTCAACAACAATATTTTTTCACAATAAAGAGATCACGGTTCATGCTAAAATAAATCATCAATAATATTTTTTCACAATAAAGAGCTCACGGCTCCATCACAATGAGTACGAAAAATCTTACAAAAATATTCGGGAATAAATAATTAAGCAAAATAATATTTCAAAATCTTTAATAGGTTGCTTCAATACAAAATTTTAAAAAAAATGTCAAATACTTCATATTAATAATATTTAATTTAAATAAAATCAACTTCAAATAATGCACAAAATAAAAGAAACCAAGTTTCAACTAAACAGATAAAATAATTAGCAGGAAAAGGTCAAGCAAACTTAAAATATAAACATTAAATCAATAATGAAGAATATAACAAAATAAAATAATTTAATTAATGCGCAACAATGATACATAATTTAAAAACATAATCTTTCACATTTAGCCCGTGTACACACTCGTCACCTCGTGTACACGACTTTCCACATATTACAATTATCAATCCTATGGGGAATTTCCTCCACACAAAGTTAGACAAGTCACTTACCTTGACTTGATCCTATTTAATCAAATAATATGTCTTTTTCTCGATTTTCCAACTCCGATTAACTAGAATCTAGTCATAATTAATTCGATATAGTCAACAAAAATTATAGAATCAATTCCATAAGAAAATACTATATTTTTCAATAAAAATTCGAAATTAACTCAACAATTGCCCGTGAGGCCCACATTTCGGAATCCTGCGAAACTCACAAAATCCGATAACCCATTCAATTACGAGTCCAACCATACCTGTTTCACTCAAATCAGACTCCGGATCGGCACCGAAATCTCAAAATTTATTTCTATGAGATTTCTAAATTTTCCAAAATTTCAATCTTAAAACTCTAATTAGATGGTGAAAACAATGATATATTCATCTATATTTTAATACAATTAACTTAGTAGCTAGCTTGATAAAATTCTGCGATCTACACGGTTGGAAAGTTATTTAATTAAACAAAATTTACCTAGATCTCCGGTAAAAATCTGAATTTTTACCTGAATTTTGTTTAGGGTTTTTGCCTAGATCTCAGTAGTTAGAAGGCGGTGGTTTGTGCGATAGCATTTCTTTAACTTATTTTTCTCTCGAGAAATATTGAAATGAAATCGCGTATCCACTGCCTTCAGAGTTGCAGCAACAGAAAAAAATCAAATGTAAAAGATTATGTACTTAAATACACTTTATTTAAGTGTCAATGCTGCAATTGTCTATTAACTGGATGAACTAAGTAGTGATTATTCCCACCCGATTTGAAACACACAATAATTAAAGCAGTTGGAGATTGGTTCTTCGATAGAAGATATATTGCCCCTATCATTGTGGCAAGTTTAGCATCAGATTCAACTCTCAAATTAATAATAGCAAAATTTGTCACAATGATAGGGCAATCCATCTTCGATCTTGTCCCCTCCTTTCGAAGAACCAGTCTCTAACTGCTTTGCCTGGTGTTTGCAAGAGATTTAATTAGTCTCAACAATAAAAGAAAAGGAAACTTGAAAAAGGAGAAAACAAAAGAGAGTGAGGAACTATGGTGTCTTGCAAAAGAGTTTTGAATTTTTAGAAATGTGAAGCTAGATATCCTTCTTTTTGAACTTGCACTTGCTTAAAGTTCTCTACTTTTATAGGCACAGATTTCTCAACAGTAAAAGAGAATTAATGAGACTTGAGACCGCGACATTTATCACTGACTAGGGTGTCAAATTTAGCACATGAAAATATAATTCGCCTAACGCACCTAAGTGTGTGACCAAATTGGATTATGCATATATATTATTTACAGGTTAATTTGGGCGTAAATCAAGTTAGTTCATTTAAAAGTTTTGGCCATTTTGAAACTTATGTAGCTCAAAATAGCCCATAAGAATACTTATCAAAAATATTGATTTTGTTTTATTGGTTTGATTAGTTAAATATAGTTATGTTAATTAAATGAAAGAAAATTTTGTTAGTCTGATTTGAAAATTTTAAAAAGGTTACAGAAGAACAACAAACAAACAAACAAACAAATGAAAATGATTATATTAAGGGGTTGGGTTATGACCGGTTGTTTAGTAAATATTGTATGGGGCGTTCTATTTAGTCACCCATTTTTAACTTGTACCCGTTTTATTTTTCCATTTGTATCCGTACCCTTTTTTGTTAAAAGCGTTCTAAAAAGACGATTTTGTCCTTCTTTAATAAAAGACTACTTTTCAGCAAAATAGACTTAAGTTTCGGATAAAAGCCATGACAAAACTATAGACTGCACGACAAAACTTCAGCATGTGTTTGGTATGAAATTTTAGCAAATGAACTAAATAACTTCAGCATGCATTAGCAAAAATTCATTAGAAAATTACATACTTCATGCTTGTATTCGATTAAAACTTCAGACTTCAACGTGAAATAATATTTTTCTATATCCTTCACGCATTAAATTTGAAGTTTTTAAATATTTTTGAAGATCTATAAGTGAAAACTTCATGCTATATCCGTCAAACATCTTCATGCAAGTGTGATTCTGAAGATGAATCTGGTTCAAGTTTCTTATTTTTTGATAAAGCTGTTGAGAAGAGAGGAGGAGATATTTTTTTACGAATGAAGTTGTAGATCACGCGATTAATGCGTGATGCAGGTATTATATCTTTTGTCAAGGGTATAATTATAATATTATTATGGATTTTTTGTCAGCTAGCTACCAAATCAATAATTTTTAAAAATAGATTGTAGGTTAAAAGGTAGCACAAATATAGGGTACAGAAAATCCCCGTTGTTTACCACAAATTTTGACTTGCACATCTTTGAGCGGGTTATGACCCAAACTATTTATCTAATTGATTTTATTTTAACGTGTCAAAATCTAGCTCAACCCGTCTATTTATACTCCTATGCCTAACCCATTTATCAATTTGACCTAACAATATGAATAATATGATAAATTTTATCATATTTATTATAGAAAATTAAGTAATACTAATATTTAAAAGTGCCACTACGTAAAATGTTAGAATAGAACTCAATCATACCCCTCTGTCTCAAATTATTTATCGTGTTTCTCTTTTACGACAAATAATTCGAGACGAAGGGTTTAAGTAATATTGTCTTGAATTTTTAAAATAACAAATAATTTAAGACAACTATTTTTAGGAATAACGATAAATAATTTGAGATATTGGGAGTAATGTAATACTCCCTCTGTCTTATATTATCAGTCACGATTAATAAAAACAGTTGTCTCAAATTATTTATCATTTTAGAAGTTCAAGACAAAATTAATTATTTTTTTCCTTTTTTACCCTTAGTAATAATTATCTTTGAAGACTACAAATACCTCAATTATGGATAAATTTATTTAAATACCAATAAGTCAACTTGTTTTCTTAAACAATTTATCAAGTTTTACAAAAATGCAATCAGTAATAATGGAGATGCCACATAAATTGAGAAAAAATTCAATGAAGAAATATTAAATATTAAGACATGAATAAGGGTAAAGTAGTCAAAATCCCATCCTAACTTATTTATTTTAAGGGACGTGTACAAGATAATCATGACAGATGATTTGAGATGGAGTGGTATAAGCTTCTTGGAAATGACATTTCATTTTCAGCAAAAAGAACGCTTCTGAACTCAAAGAATAATGCATTGACCAAAGAAGTGTCAGAGTTCCTATCAATTTGAGCTAACCATATGAATAATATGATAAATTTTATCATATTTATTGTAGAAAATTAAATAATACTAATATTTAAAAGTGTCACTAAGTAAAATATTAGAATAGAACTCAATCATACTCCCCTTGTCTCAAATTATTTGCCGTATTTTTTTTTTACGACAAATAATTTGAGACGGATGGAGTAATTAGTATTGTCTTGAATTTTTAAATTGATAAATAATTTGAAATAATTATTTTTAGGAATCACGATCAATAATTTGAGATACATGGAGTAATGTAATATAAGCTTCTTGGAAATGACATTTCATTTTCTGCAAGAAGAATGCTTCTGAACTTAAAGAATAATGCATTGACCAAAGAAGCGTCACAGTTTCCAAAAACTTCAATTCAAGAATCATAAAGGCAATTGTAGTTGCACGAGGAATGTCTCATTCCGTTCCAATTAATATAACGTGAATAGCAACAAGTTATGAAATGAAGTAATAATTCTTGCCCTCGGATTCAACTTAATTACCTTACCCGTTGAGCAAGTATGCTCTATCTAAATGTACATGCTGATAATTAAGGTTATTAAAACAATCCAATTATGAATAAGTCTTATATTAAAACCATCTAAAAATAGCTAATGATAATTTACCAAAAATATATATAAAAAATCTAAACCTTGCAACGACAATTATGAGCCTCCATGGACTAAAACAACTTCAAGAATCTTTCTAGTGTATCTTTTAAATGATATACTATACATCAGGGATTTTTCCTTTTGTTAGGTCTATGTGATCAAATCTATCAATTTTAGGCCAATGGAAGAAGAGTACTTTTAAGAACCTTTCCTAGCCAACTCTTTAAAATGGTGTATGGGTCTTGTCCTTTCTAGATGCATGAGACAGTGATCATGATGTCGTGTGATAGCGTGAATAGCAAGAAGTTATGAAATGAAGTAATAATAGAAGATGGTGTAATGTCTCTATTATTGTCCTTGGATTCTTTGTCACCTCGTCGACACGATATCTCCATATTTCTTTGTCCTACGAAACACCAAATTAGAAAGTCAGGGTCACGTAGGCATACCTATTTTTAGTAACCTAATTAAAGACGATTTTTTCATATTGCTTTTCTCCTACAAATTATGGACTCGTTTGGCCATAGATTTTGTTTGGCAAATATATATTTGTTCATAAATATTATTCATATTTTGGCAAATTTCTAAATCCTTTTGCCCAAAATATTACTATTATATTTTTTAAAAATTGCCCCAACTTTAGTATTGTATAAAAGAGTCCACATATTATTATTTTTTAACAATGTTACTTCGTCTTTTCGGTCATCTGATAGTGTATTATGTAATTCATTATAAAAATAATAAATTTGTACTAAATTTATTTATGTTCAAGACTATAGATGTTGTTTACCCGTAAAACAGTACAGTTGAATTTATAAGTGGTTTTTAGACAAGTGAACTAATTTGATCTTGAAATAATGTAATAATTCAACAAATGTACAATACTTAGCCTTAAAATATAGATGAAACAGCAGAGATGACAGTTCCGGGAACAAGGTTTCCAGGCACAGCAATGATGAGATCAAAAAGCGAGAAAGTAAGATTGTATTAAGCTTTGTATAGAATGTAGTGTAAGTTTAGCCAGAAAATTCATGTCCTTTACAATGATAACTGGGCTCACTATTTATAGTTGTGTCTAGGAAAGGAGGTCCTAGGATCGTGCCCTCCTTTAATATCAATTATGAGGGTCATTGATGAAGATGTAACGGTGAACGTAAATGCTAAATTCTCTGTAAGAGGTCGCCGTCCTTAATGCTGCAGAATATTCTTTATTAAATGCTACCGGGCGCATAGCTTTAAATACACCTTTATGAACGTTATCCCTTCCGGTGATAAGAAGAATAGTTGTGTTCAGTCTTCGGTCATCCCCATCTTGTGTTTCACGTGTCATATCATATTTTACCCAATAACGATAGTCCCCCTGCTTTTCGGTGACATAAATTTTGTGTCACCGGGAAGTTGGTAGAAACACTCTTTTGACGAGAATTACTATAACTCCCTCTAAAGTCTTCTGATGGTTGATTTGACGCACGTCTCTCCGCATTTAATGCCCCGAACACGCGTCATCCTACGATTCAGCGCAGTTTTTGCCGATTATCGAGGTAATCATGGCCATAAATTTAGCCGCCAATATTTTACGTATACGCATCATCATTCTCCTATATACTTCATAATTTCTCGAGCTTCTGACTTGCATCTTCGTTCTCCACCTTTTCTCTAATTCTCTTCAAAAAAAAACCTTTTCTTTCTTCTATTACATGGCTTCTTCTTCGAAGCGCGCTGGTTCTTCAAAGAGCAAGAACAAAGCCGAAAATTCTGCTCCTCCAATGGTGGGTTCCATCATTCCCAGAAGTCTTAACACCACAAAAGATTTCGAAGAGAAATTCCCTACTGCTAACCCTCGTACATGGGTTGTAAGTAGGTATCCTTCTTTCATTCGTCCTTCCAGTATTCTTACTGTGAAGGAAGAGTGTCATTGCCATGAGATAGATATTATTTCTCCTGATCTAATCAGAACGAGTAACCCTTCCCAAGGAGGATTTTACATAATTTTAGACGTACCCTTTTACTTTCGGTGCACTTTCTTTGAGTGGAGAGCTAGATTCCATGATTGCGGAGTGTTACCTCTACTACCAAATATATTTTTCACAAGTAAGTCGTTCAGTATGGAGGACGGTTGCTTGCCTTCGGCGCTTGTGCTAGGAGACTAGAGAAGAGCTAACCTTAGCTCATATGACGAATCTCTACTCTCACAAGATTTTTCGTAAGGGAATGATAAACCTCTGCAAACGTGACCACCATGCTTTATTAACCAATATGGATGATGATAACTACCGTGGGTAGACGAAATAGTTCGTTGTAGTTGCCATCGATAAAATCATTCCGACAACGGCTTCATCCTTACCGGCCACTTGGAACGGCACTCGTAAGATGTTTCAACTAATATCTCCCTTTACTAAATATTCCTTTGTGGGCGTATTGACTCTTCATCTCATCACATGTTTCAGCAACTCGGTGGGTATCGCCCAAATTTATACCACTGATTGGGATTGTGAAGCGGTCGATGCAATTATAATTACCCAACTTTGAGTCGGGGTTGATTCCTCAGAGAGCTTATATTGGATTAGATATATACTTAGACTAGGTGTATGACGTGCCTAAAACGCACTTCCACATACTTGGTTGTTTCTTTCTACTTCTAAAATTTATGCTATTGTTTGTAAATGTAAAACTATAGAATAATATTTTTGGTGTTGTTGTTTTTCAAGTTTATAAATGATCTAGGGCTGTGACTTCTACCTAGGTGATTACCTAACGGGTTGTGGGCTTTAGGGCATATTTTGTTTTGTCGGGGTGTAATATAGCAATCAACACGTGATTATCCACTCGATACCTCTCTCGATAGTTATAGTGGTTTTGCCCAATTTGGCTTTCTCAAGTCTAAATGGGTAATAGAACCGTTGATATATGCTCAAGTCGGGTCTTACTATATCTAGATTCAAACCTTTAATTGGGGCTATCAATTTCTTGAGTTCACCCCAATTTCTTGTTAGCCAAGTTTTCCTAGACTTAGTCTCTCTTTCTCAAGTAGAGACTAAGTCAATTAGGAATGAATCAATGCTTGCAACCATTAATTCCTAAATTCAAGCAAGAACTAGGCTAAATATCATACACCCAACCTTAAACAAGACCTAAATCAAACACCCATTAGGTACCCACATTAACTCCCCCATACTAAAGCTTTGCTTGTCCTCAAGAAAATAAGGTAATTCTTACCTCCACAAGAAAAGAGCTATTTCAGCTGGCCTAAGTTGCATCAAACACACATCAATTAGGACAAACAATTACCCACACACTCATGAATTATCAACAAGGCCATGTTTTGAATGTTAAAGGACAAATAGCTCTAATATGACACTTGAGCATTAAGAGTTAACTTTACTCATCAAGGAAGTTCCACTTTCATGTAGGTCATTGTGGATCCCAAACTCCTCCTCCTATACTCTCCGTAAGCTCATCTCACTCAAGAATGTAGCACTCAATACAATAATTCGTGAAAGGTTCGCTCATCACTCTCAAAAGAATGTCACAAGTACGGCTCTAAGTACCATATGCTTGCCCCTCATGTAGATCACCACTAAGGTAAGCATACTCGGCTTGAAATCACGTAGGGCTTTTTCGGCATGTAATGAAGGCTTTTGGACTAAGGAGGGAAATATTGGAATCGAATGGATTCATCTTTCCTTTAGCACTCCATTTTCTCTTTTTGGCTCATACTTTGACGACTTTTTGAGTCATTTTCTTTTTCCTTAGGGTAACTAGAGAGACTTGACATTACTCTTTCTTGGTCATGATATTCATATTCTCATTCTTTGTTTTCTCTATGCTTTGCACTTCTGCATTCTTTTGAATCCTTTCAACCCTTCAAATTATTCACTTTCTTGTTGTGTTTTTCTTTTGTTCTTTCTTTCTTTTTCTTTGCCTTTCCTTTTCTTCATTTATTTTCTCTTATTGTTCCTTGATACCACTTTCAAACTCCTCATCTCTCCCCCAAACTTATGTTTTCGCCATTTATTTCTCATGAGTGATAAGGAAAGCTCGGGTGCCAAGAGAGGGTCACTATAAAACGGGTAAAGGCTTATAACATGGTTATCGAATGAAAAAGGATTTAGGCTCAAAAGAGTTGACTAAGGATAACATCACGGGTGGGCCATGAAAGGTTTCAAAATGGGTCAAGGAGAGCCTACAATCACTTCTCAAGCCAAGCAAATTTAGAATTTTGCCTAGACACACATTCAGGGCAAGTTCTAGACCATTCGCATGGGTACTTGGACTTGTAACAAAATATCTCACCTCACACAGAGCTGGAGTGTTAAAGAGGATAGATTCTAGGGCCCACAACAATCGTATTCAAGATTGAAAATTATTAATTGTTCAACTAAACCACTCGATGATTGCCTAAGTCAACACAAGAGTCACAAGGTCACTAGCTAGAGCCATTTATTCCCAAACTTGTTTCTAACCATAAGCGTGTAATTAAGTGTGTTGGTACCAAGTGAAGCATGCTTGACCCTTATTTATACATTAATACTACTGTTTTTACCTAAACATCAAAATGGACTCAATCCCTTAAGATGGTTGTCACGCCATCCATCGTTGGGAAGAGCCACCCGATTCACACAAAACCCACCTTTGGAAAGAACGGTGGCATTAACAAAACCAAAGGCTTATTGCTCACTTAAACATAAAAAGAAGCTACCAAATCAAAAAGAAGCTATTAACATAAATAAGAAGGTAGACTACTAAGAACACAAAATAAAGAAGCTATAAAATAAGCTACTGAAAGTAAGACAAATGAATATACAAACCGAGGGGAATAAAATATATACATCAAAAGAGAGGGAGGAATATATACATAATGAAATAGAAAATAAAGATAAAAGAAAAATAGTATTAAAGTTATTATAGGCCAATGCCATCAAATCAAGCAAACTAAAATAGACCACCTCCCTGAACAAAAATAAGCATAGTCCTCAATGCTTAAAAAAAATCAAAATAAGGAAGGGTAGAGAGTACAGAAAGCTCCCTATGTGGTCTCAGTGTGCATGGAAGCATCACCACCCTCGGACTCTTCTAACTGGATCTCATCATCATCTGCTCGGGGAGTAACGAGGTTGGTAACATTTGAAGCACCTCCTCAGCAGTATTGGCAACAAGGTTTGGGTCGTCAGATTGGCTAGCTGGTGCCTCTATTGATGGTGTTGCTGGGTCTGTTGGTACTGATGGATCTGTCTCCATCAGTAGGTCAAACAAAAGATCACCAATAGCGCAATCTTGGTCACTTCTTTCCTCAATCTATCCACTGATTTCTTCGAGGCCTGAGACTTCCCCATCTTCTTCACCCGTTTACCCAACTTCTCAATAGCTCCCCCATGTGCCACCAGTGTATCCATAATGGTCTTCTGGTTCTCCAGGATCTTCTTCAATGTTTCCTCTACTGACGGAGGAACCTGTGGTGCTGTTGGGGTGGAAGATTGTGCTGCAACAGCACTGGATATGTTAGACAGCTTTGAAGTAGATGTCTGCATCTAGTTGTTGAGACTCGCCAATGTCTGGGAGACTCGCAGTGCAGTGATTGGATATGTGGATGAGGTAGGCACTAGTACTGATGTTGATGGTCTAGAAGATAAAGGTGGTGGCATGTCAGCTGTCTCGGTGAAAGGACCGGCTACTGTGGAAGGCATGGCAGTTGTAGAAGGCTCAGCAGTTGACTCTGTAACCACCACCGATGGCTCATCAGACTGAAAATGGTGGTAGTTGACTTACCCTTGAACTTTGGGTTTTCCGGACCTTTCAAGGAGTACCATGAGAAGGGCTTCTTGGCCCGCACTTTTGTATTAAAACTGCTCGGCTCTACCTTTGCATCTGTGAAATATTTCATAAGGCTGTTGGTATATGGGTAGGAGCTTTCACCTTTTCGGACAAGCACTGACATGTTGGCTAACATGATGGCACCTACATTGATTGGGTACCCGTCCATAATAGATGCCACCAAAACTGCTCAGGGGATTGGAAGATTGTTCTCATTCCGGCTTGGGTCAGTACGGCTGCACACAAATGTTTGCCACCCTTTTGCTTCAAAATTGAGGGTGGCCTGTGAAATAGGAACCCATGCTGTGATCCACGGTGGTGGTGGTCCTGGATCAGCCAAAATATCTGCTAACCAAGGGCGAGCTACATCACCCATGGCAAGTTTCTCCAAGTATTGGATTGCCTCTACCTCCTCAAGTCCCAGGTAACTGTTCAGAGTGCTTGGGTCGAATCTGACTTTCAAATTTCTCACTTTGGTACCCTTCTTGATGTGTGCCACATTGGCATAAAACTCTCGTACCAAGTGCTCTTTGGCATCCATAAAACTCTGGGTGAAACACATCCATCCCTTGCGCTACCTGAACTGCTTAAGGACATTTGGATTGTATTTATCCAAATCCTTCAGCAAGAATTGTTGCTCAAGTTTGAGCGATCTCTAGGGCCACCACTCTCTAAACTTTGTGAAGGTAGTCAAACTCACGAACCTATCTTCCCATGCTTCCTTCTTCTTCGACCTCTCTAGGCCGCCCACTCTAGTGTCACCTCCCCTACCATCGTCAGGAACATCATCATCATCTACTGCAACTGGTGCAGAGGGAGTGTGTGCAGAGGAGGGTTCTGAACCCTGACTACCGGCATCAGAACCCTCAGAAGAACTTGTTGTGGTAGAGGGTTCGTTGCGCAGTTGTTATCTCCCAATGAATTATCGTGGTTGGGACTGGGCCTCAAGCTGTACCTCCACTGAGTGACCCTCGGAGGCTTCCCTAGACGGGACATACGAGCTTGATTCTGAGGGATCTGTGGCCCTACCTCTCCCAATGGTCGGCTTTTTGGCTACTGCCTTTGATTGCACTCCTAGAGGTTGAGTGACCTTTCTTCGGCCTCGGTAGGGTTCACCCGTCCCTTTAGATGTATCACCTCTGCTTCGTGATCGAGCTATTGTCTACAATACGAAGCACATAAGTCAGTTAAAGTTCAGAAGCATGTTAACAATTGTAGGAAATCAGTGTACAAAAGAGACAGTGCGGACCGCACAATATTGAGTGCGGCCGAAAACTGCCTTGTGAGGACCTCACAATTTCAAAGTGCGGTCGTACATGCTGAAGTGCAGCCCGCATAATTTTTAGTGCGGCCGCACAAAACCAAGTTCAGACTACTGGTTATCTGATGTTCCAAAGTGCGGTCGCACATATTTTTCCGTGGACCGCACAATATTTCTGCAGTCCGCACAATTTTGAGTGCGGCTGCAGATTTCATTCTTAACATTTTGCCCTAATTGAGAATCTGCGGACCGCACAATTTCATGCGCGGCCGTACAATTTGAAATCAAACGGCACTGACTTTAGGTTTTTCACATTTTTGAACAATTTAGACATGGTATTTGTAAATTAAACATGATGAATGATCTACCTAGTCCCCAATGAGCACACATGACATTACCCATAAAATTTAAGCACACATGAAGAGCATTTGACATTTTAGGCCTAAAAATAACTATACTACTTAAGAACAAAAATTAATAAAAATTGAAAAATCTAAACATGAATTGAACATACCAATGATGAAGGATGCATGTAAGAATCTAAACTGATGAAATGAATGTGGAGTGTGAAACACTTTGTGTGCACTATGCTTGCTTAGGTCCCAAACGTTCAGAGTGTGTAAAGTTATGAATAGTGCAATGAAGTCTTATTTATAGGTTGACCAAAGTCGGTCAAAATTGAAGCTGAGTGCGGCCGCACAATTTTGAGTGCGGTCCGCACTCTTTACCTGAACCTTGCTGAAGTTATGCGGTTCGCACAAAAGTGAGTGCGGCCGCAAAAATTGATGCGGTTCGCACAATTTTGTGTGCGGCCGTATAATGGCCTTTTCTCTGCAATTCAAAACTTCAGAGAGTTGGATTTTTCTGTCTCCAGTTGTGCGGCCGCACAAAGAATTGTGCGGCCGTAGACTCCTCTCTGTGGTTGCAGTCACTATTGTGCGGTCCGCACTCTTTCAACACTTGGCCAATTCTTTTCGAGCACAGTATCTGCAATGCACACTCATTCCTGCAGTTCAGTTCAAAACCAGTTAGCTCAATACAAAACCTATCTAAAAAAGAAGAAAATGAAAAATGAAAAGAAACATGGGTTGCTTCCCAAGAAGTGCCTGATTTAATGTCGCGGCACGACGCAGATTACCATTAATCACTCGAAATAAATTAACGCCACGATGTGACCATCATCAAATTTTCCAAGATAATGCTTCACCCGGTGACCATTGACTCTAAAAACTTCATCATTTTTATTCTTCAAGTCTAATGCACCAATAGGGTGTCACATGCACAACCTCAAATGGACCACTCCACTTAGACTTCAACTTTCCCAGGAACATTCGTAATCGAGAATTGAACAATAACACAAGATCACCTTCTTTGAACTCCTTGTTCCAGATGTACTTCTCATACAGGTACTTCATCTTGTCCTTATATAAGGACGAACTTGTATAAGCATGGTACCGGAATTCATCAAGCTCATTCAATCGTACTATCCTTAAGTTGGCGGCGACATCCCATTCAAGATTAAGCTTCTTCAATGCCCACATAGCCTTGTGCTCAAGTTCCACCGGAAGGTGACAAGCTTTCTCGAACACTAACCGGTATGGAGACATACCAATCGGTGTTTTATAAGCCGTCCTATAAGCCCAAAGAGCATCATCAAGTTTCTTTGACCAATCCGTCCAGTTGGCATTCACTGTCTTTGACAAAATACTCTTGATCTCCCGGTTGGAAACTTTCACTTGCCCGCTTTCTTGAGGATGATAGGGGGTCGAGACTTTGTGAGTGACACCATACTTGGTGAGTAAGGTATCAAAAGATTTGCTGCAAAAGTGTGATCCCCCATCACTAATAATGGCCCTTGGAGTACTGAATCTTGTGAAGATATTTTTTTTTTCAAAAATTCCACCACACTTCGAGATTCATTGTTGAGTAAAGCCACGACTTCAACCCATTTTGACACATAATCCACAGCTACCAAAATGTAAGTGTTCCCACAAGATCTCACGAACGGACCCATAAAATCAATGCCCCACACATAAAAAATGTCAATCTCCAAGATGGTGGTGAGGGGCATCTCATATTTCTTAGAGATCCTACTGGCCCTTTGACATTCATCACAATGCTTGACGAGATCGCTAGCATCCTTATAAAGAGTAGGCCAATAGAATCCACAACTCAACACTTTTGTTGCCGTTCTAGCTCCACCATGGTGACCACAATATGGTGAAGAGTGGCAAGCCTTAAGAATTTTCACTTGTTCTTCCTCCGGTACACATCTTCGAAACACACCATCGGTACAAATCCGGAAGAAATACGACTCATCCCAATAATAGTCAAGGCAATCCCATTTGAGCTTCTTCCTTTGGTTTGAATAGAACTCATTCGGTACAATATCACTCACAAGATAATTTGCTAAGTCGGCAAACCATGGTATCCCGGTCATTTAAATGGCTAGAAGTTTCTCTTTGGGGAAGAAATCATTTATCTCAAGGCCGTCATGTGGCCTCCCCTCCTCCTCCAAATGAGACAAGTAGTCCGCCACTTCGTTTTCACTACCCTTGCGGTCTTGAATCTCTAGATCAAACTCTTGCAATAGAAGCACCCACTGCATTAACCTTGCCTTTGAATTCTTTTTTCTCATTAAGTACCGAAGCGCCGCATAATTGGTGTGGACAATCACCCTTGTACCCATCAAGTACGAGTGAAACTTCTCCATAGCAAAGACAATAGCAAGGAGCTCTTTTTCGGTCACTGTGTAATTGACTTGGGCATCATTCATGGTCTT
Organism: Nicotiana tabacum; assembly: GCF_000715075.1. NCBI lineage: Eukaryota > Viridiplantae > Streptophyta > Magnoliopsida > Solanales > Solanaceae > Nicotiana > Nicotiana tabacum. The sequence goes on along the minus strand of NC_134094.1, from coordinate 17,684,038 downwards.
ACTAGCATAGTAGACCAGATGGAAGATTTTGTTGATATGTTGCCCTAAAATTATTCTGACTGCCACATCACTTGCGTCACCCATGAGCTCAAAAGGCAAGCTCCAATCCGGTGCGGTGATAATTGGAGTAGTATTCAATTTGAACTTGAGAAATTCGAACGTCTTCATACAATCCTCGTTGAAATGGAACTTGACATCCTTCTCCAAAAGTTTACACAAGGGGTTCACCATTTTGGAAAAATCCTTGATAAATCGGCGACAGAACCCCGCATGACCCAAGAAGCTCCTCACTCCCTTTACGGATGTAGGGGTGGGAGTTTAGAGATCACCTCTAATTTGGCCTTGTCGACCTCAATACCATGCTTTAAAATTTTGTGGCCGAGGACAATGCCTTCCTCGACCACAAAGTGATATTTCTCCCAATTCAAAACCAAGTTTGTCTCCTCACATCTTGCCAAGACCTTATCCAGGTTGTTCAAGAAATCATTTAAAGAATTTCCAACCACAGAAAAATCATCCATGAAGACCTCAAGAAAATCCTCCACCATGTCGGTGAAGATGTCCATCAAACACCATTGAAAAGTCATTGGTGCATTGCATAATGCAAATGGTATCCCCGAGAATGCGAAAGTACCATAGGTACAAGTTAAAGTAGTTTTCTCTTGGTCCTCCAGAGCAATAAGAATTTGATTGTAGCCGGAATATCCAACAAGAAAATAATTGAAAGCTCGACCGGCCAACCTATCAAGCATTTGATCAAGAAATTTAAGTGGGAAATGATCTTTCTTTGTGAATTTGTGGAGCTTCTGATAGTTCATACACACTCTCCACCTGGTCACCGTTCTTGTAGGAATCAACTCATTCTTGTCATTGGTGACCACATTCATGCCCCCTTTCTTTGGGACATATTTCACCGGAGAGGTCTACGAGCTATCGGAAATGGGGTAAACAACACCGGCATCCAACCATTTTATGATCTCCTTCTTCACCAGCTCTTGCATTGCTTCATTTAGTCTTCTTTGATGTTCAACGTAGGGTTTGGAATCCTCCTCTAAAATAATCTTGTGCATGCAAAAGGTGGGGCTTATACCCCAAATATCCGCCAATATCCATCCGATAACTTTCTTCCTCTTTTGTATCACCGCCAAAGTAGAGTCTATCTGCACGTTAGTTAAGCAAGAGGAAAGAATAACCGGTAAAGTAGAACATGGGCCAAGGAGTTCATACCTGAGATGTAGAGGCAATGGCTTCAACTCCAAAGTGGGAGGCTCGTCGATTGAGGGCTTTGTCGGAGGAGTCTTCTGGTTCTCAAGATCTAAGGACAATTATTGGGGTTCATACATATACGACCCCATTCCTTGCAATGCGTTCACACATTCCACGTAGCCTTCCTTCTCATCATTATCATGATTAAGAAATACGACCTCCAAAGTATCATCAACATTCATCATGGCACTAGCATTATCAATAATCACCTCGGTCACTAAGTCCACAAAGGAACAAACTTCATTGCTATTCGGTTGCCTCATAGATTTGCACACGTGGAAAACCACTTTTTTATCGCCTACCCGGAAGGTGAGCTCACCGTCTTCCACATCAACAAGATCCTTCCCCTTAGCAAGAAAAGGTCTACCCAAAATAATAGGCACCTCATAGTCCACTTCATAATCAAGAATCATAAAGTCCGCTAGGAGGATGAACTTATCAACACGAACCAACACATCATCAATAATACCCAATGGTCTCTTCATAGTACGATCCACCATTTATAACCTCATAGATGTGGTTCTTAGTTGCCCTATTCCCAAAGTTTTGAACACCGAGTAGGGCATCAAGTTGATACTTTCCCCTAGATCACATAGAGCTTTGGCTAAGTCGGCGCTCCTAATAGTGCAAGGGATTGTGAAAGCGCCGGGATCATCAAATTTCGGAGCCATTAAGTGCACAATAGCACTCACTTGATGTGTCATCTTGATAGTATCACAATTAATTGATCTTTTCTTTGTCATCAAATCCTTCATGAACATTGCATAGCTGGTCATTTGTTCCAACGCCTCAACCAATGGAACATTAATGGATAAGCTCTTCATCATGTCAATAAACTTCTTAGCATTGTTAGAGAGACTTTAAGGGTATGGAGGAGGAGGCCTTGGCATTTTTGCCTTGGCCTTTGGCACTACCGGTTCCAGTATGTCAATCACGTGTTCCCTAGACGGGTTCACTTCCTCTTGAGTCTCCTCCAGATTTTCATCAATATCAATTCTCACTTCTTCAATAGCTTGAACCACATTGCTTGGAATTTCATCTTCTTGAATCACTACATCATCACCCACAATTCTTCTTTGGTTTGAGGTTGTTGCCTCCCCATCTTTTCCACTCCTTGTCGTTATAGCCATGGCATGTCTCGTGTTGTTCCCACCCTTCGGGTTCACCACCATGTCACTAGGTAGTGCCCCCTTAGGACGAGTGTTTAAATCTTGCGAGAATTGCCCTAATCGAACCTCCAAATCACGGATTGATGTATTGTGAGAGGCTAGTTGAGCATTGGAGTCGGCATTTTCTCCATCATTTGTTTGAACATGTTCTCAATTTTTCCCATCTCATTATTGGAAGATCTAGGCCCATGATACGGGTAAGGAGGTGGGTTGCTTGGTTGTTGATACATCGGGGTCCTTTGTTTGAACATGTTCTCAATTCCCTTGGTTATTGTTCTAACCGCCTTGATTGTTACCTCCCCAATATCCTTGATTGTTTCCACCCCAATTGGCTTGGTTGCCTTGATTATTCCAATTGCCTTGATTATTTTTATTCTTCCAATTACCTTGATTGTTATTACCACTCCAATTACCTTGGTGGTTTTGATTGTTCCAATTTCCTTGATTTTCTTGAGATCGCCATTGTTGTTGATTCGGGCTTTGAGAGTTTTTTCTTTTCCCTTGGTAGTTATTCACATATTGCACTTCTTCCCCGTGCTCATTGTATGATTCGTCTTGGTCAAACCCACTATCATCTTGTACAAATTATTCCACACGGTTTTGCACTTGTTGACGTTTTTGCCTTTGCTTGTTCACCATCATATTGATACCTTCCATTGCATTTACTTTCTTAGGACCTTGAACCTGTTAATGTTGAGCTTTGGCCAATTGATTCATTATAGTGGTCAACTCGGCAATTGCTTGCCCATGATCATGCAATTCTTTGTGTATGTGAATCACATTTAGATCACCTTGAGGAACATTTGCTCTACTTTGCCATGCCAGTGAAGTATTCGCCATTTCATCTAAGATTTCACAAGATTCGACATATGGTGATGTCATGAAATTTCCATCGGCAAGTTGGTTGACCATGCATTGATTGGTAGTATTGATCCCCATGTAGAAGGTTTGTTAAATCATAGCCTCAGTCATGTCATTATTCGGGCACCCTTTCACCATAGTACGGTACCTCTCCCAAATCTCTTTCAAAGGTTCATTGGATTCTTCTTTGAATGCTAGAATCTCGCCTCAAAGAGTAGCCACATGCTCGGGAGAAAAGAACTTGGTAATGAAATTTTTTGCCAATTCATACCATGTATGGATATAAATGGTTTGGCAATATTTCTAACCAATCCAAGGCTTTCCCCATAGATAGAAGGGAAATAGCCTCAACCTTAGAGCATCCTCGGAGACGTTGGTCTGTCCCCCAGCAAGTGTCCATAAATCTTTTCAAGTGTTTGCACACATTTTGATTCGGAGCCCCGGTGAAGAATCCCCGTTGCTCTAGCAATGTGAGCATAACATTTGTGATTTGAAAGTGGCCCGCCCTAATGCATGGCGGGAATATGGCACTTTCATACCCTTCATTCGGCAACACCCGGTGTAGAGCCGCTCTTTGTGGATTTAGGGTGGAACATGAATGTTGTCTTGAGGCGGTCGGCCTCGTCTATTTGCTTGAGGTTCAAAAGGAACCTCTTCAACTGGGTCATCTTCCACGTCCACATCCCCCAAAGGCATGTTTCCAAGAGGATCATTGTTGAGAAACACTTTTGTTCCTATAATCTATTCACAAAAAGGTTAGTAACCCGAAAGGAAAAGAAGCCAAATCATACATAAAACCAAATATATAGCTAAATCTGTTTTAGCTCCCCAGCAACGATGCCAAAAATTGATGTCGCCAAAATTTACACCGCTGATTGGGATTGTGAAGCGGTCGATGCAATTATAATTACCCAACTTTGAGTCGGGGTTGATTCCTCAAAGAGAATATATTAGATTAGGTATATACTTAGACTAGGTGTATGACGTGCCTAACGGGTTGTGGGCTTTAGGGCATGATTTGTTGTTCGGGGTGTAATATAGCAATCAACGCGCAAATACCCACTCGATACCTCTCAGTAGTTAGAGTTGTTTTGCCCATTTTGGCTTTCTCAAGTCCAAATGGGTAATTCACAAAACCGTTGATATATGCTCAAGTCGGGTCTAACTATCTCTAGATTCAACCCTTTAATTGGGGATATCAATTTCTTGAGTTCATCCCAATTTCTTGTCAGTCAAGTTTTCTTAGACTTAGTCTCTCTTTCTCAAGTAGAGACTAAGTCAATTAGGCATGAATAAATATTTGCAACCATTAATTCCAAAATTCAATCAAGAACTAGGCTAAATATCATATGCCCAACCTTAAACAAGCCCTAAATCAAACACCCATTAGGTACCCATATTAGAGTTGGGTCACAACCCTAGCTAGAGATTTAGCTACTCATAGGAAAACAATGAAGAAACTAGTGAGGAAAATAAGATTAAACTCATAATAGATGATAAAGGGATGAAAATACAATGTCAGAATGATAAACTAATACAAAGTTTCCCAAAGCAGTAAAGGAAAAATGACTATCTATTTTCTCGAGTTCAAAACTTGACCTAATTTTGACAAAAAAGACTATTTTTACATAGGTGACATTATCAGATAAAATTGACCCTGTGGAGGTTCTGCGGCCGGACAATTCTATGTGCGGTCTGCACATTGAAACTGGGATTGACAAGATGGACTTCTGCGGCCACACAATTCTGGGTTTCGGCCACATGTCTTCAGATTCTGCGGACCGCATATTTCTGAGTGCTGCCGCACTCTTGAATTTGAGCTTGACATGAAGGACTTCTGTGGACCACACATTTCTGAGTGCAGCCTCACTCTTGAATTCTGCGGCCGGACAATAATAGTGCGGTCCGCACTTATTCATGGACTCAAAACTCCAACTCTTTGATCTTCATCTTCTGCGGCCGCACAAGTATTGTGCGGTTCGTACTTTGCAAATGAGCTCTGACAGGTTTTCCTTCATGGTCTACCCTTTTTTCTTGACTTTTGTCCTTGTCCAAAAATACTCCTGCTTGAGTTGATTTTGATCTCTTTGGCTCATTTTCCAATGCTCCTGTAAGAAAGCACATTTCATCAGTTTTCGGGAATACCTTTAAGCATTTTTGAGCTAAAACTAAAGTAAAAGAGTGCAAATAAGTATTCAAAATCCCTACTTATCAATCCCACCGGTGGTGGAAGATTTGGACCGGTGGGTTCAGAAGATCTTGGATGTTACAACACTGGAAACTCATTTGTGGAAAGTACTGGCCCTTAAATATGGGTGGAAGGCCAAAATTCATGGTAATTTAAACTTATCTTGTTTCTATTTTTTTATGTGAAGAACTTGGTTGAACCCTTTTGACTTGTTCATGAAATTAGGTCTACCCGCGGGCTCTGTTGCTGTCCCCGAGGAGGGCGTCTTGGCTGATCCCGATGATGCAGTGATGTTGCTTCAGGAGGCACTTACTCGAGCAGGTATCTCCCGGCCTACTTCGGGCGCAAATGTTTCACCACGGGGTAGCCGGCCTGAGAACAAACAACTAAAAAGAAGGCATTCTTCTGTGGTCGGGGAAAGAAATAAGAGGGCGAAGATTATTGCCCCTGAGTGGTCTCCAGATGTTTTGATCACTAGCCCTCCTCCCGGGCCAATCATAGATACCGTGGTGGTCAAAGATAATAGAGAAGACAATGATGATGGGGCTTCTTTACATAGAGGACGGTGTTCTCATCAACACAACAGAATACTCATTTTGTTGAGTTAGTTACAACAATCGAGGATCACGTCTCGACGCTCTAGGGGGAGTTTGATTTGGTAGAGAATGCCAACTCCCGTTATCGGGTCCCAATTGTTATGCCTGGTACTGCGGGCCTGAGTACCGAGTCCATGCCATCTTTGGTTGGCGAGCATCCAACTATCAGCATTGTATTTGATGCAGCTTGCTTCACACCCTTCAACTCTATCAGCTTTATCCCCGTTTTCACCAACACCAGCAACCGCTACATCATTTCCATATTCATCCACTCTCCCGCCAGCAACTGCTACATCATCTTCACTGGACACATCTGATTACGAAGGAGATTTTCCTCCTCCCCAGTCCCTAGTTCATGGGAATTTGGGGCACAATTATGCTACCCCTTCTGAAGATCCATAGAGAAGGAGGAATATTACCCTCTCGGTCTCTACCAGGTGAAACCTTCTTTCCCAGCTGGAAGAGCTTGCTAACTATCAGAAGCCTTTGGCTTCAGATAAAGATTCAAGCACTCTCAGGGGAATGTTTGTTGAACAATGCCATGCACAATGCCGTAGCGGTGCGTTCCTTTCTTCCTTTGTTATTTCTTCTACTTTTGTATGAATGTATTCTAAGTTTTACTTCTCTTGTTTTGTAGGACACCTTTCTTGCTTCTGAGGGCCTTCAGAGGTTGATTCGTGAGAAGGAGGAACTTACTTCTGAGCGGTATCAACTTTTGATGGAACGGGATCAAACCGTTCTACGCCTCTCGGAGATGGAAACCAATGCTACTGAGGCTATTATTTAGGAGGCTCGTTTGCAGCAAAGCGAGCAAGAGGTGGTAACCCTTAGCCAAGAAATTGGCCCGCTAAGGGTTAGATTTAATGAATCTAAGGCTAAATGGGCTGAAGTACATGACGTTGTTCTTGTTGCAACCGAGCGCGAGGCTGCTACTGCTGAAAAAGTGACAGACTTAGTGGCAGCCTTGAACTCCGAAATCGAAGAGTTCGCTGCTATTAAGGCAAAACAAGCCCAGTTGGAAGAGAAACACAGGAAAACTATCGAGCATAACAGGCTCTTTAGTTCACCTGTCGGCGACCCTGATGTTAGCCTCAGGTCTGTTAGGTCTTCCCGGGAAAGTCTTTCTGCCACGGTGACTCAACTCAAATAAGAACTTAAGCGGCCGATTGACTTCCCTCATCATTGAAAAGATTTATGCCATGTATAGCATGAGAAGAAAAACCTTGGAAGAGGCCAAAGCAGGTATCATTGAATTTGATGCCGAAATTGCTAAGGCCCGAGAGCTCAAGTTGGCTACTAAAATTGGAGTCCTTGTGCAATCTGATGCTCCTGATTCTTTTTGTTCTGGTTTCGTGTTTTTGGGAGCTGAGGAGGAATCGAAAGGTGACGATGCTGAAGACCAAATTGGGGAAAATGTCGAGCCATCGGTGGATCCACCTACTTCTCCTGGGGGCGCGAAGGAGATGTTCCTCCTCCCTAGTTCCCAGTTCATGGGAATTTGGGGCACAATTATGCTGCCCCTTCTGAAGATCCACAGAGAAGGAGGAATATTACCCTCTCGGTCTCTACCGGGTGCAACCTGTTTTTCCGTCCAGTGGAGCTTGCTAACTATCAGATGCCTTTGGCTTTAGAGAAAGATTGAGAAAAGATTCAAGCACTCTCAGGGGAGTGTTTGTTGAACAATGCCATGCACAATGCCGCAACGGTGCATTCCTTACTTCCTTTGTTATTTCTTCTACATTTGTATGAATGTATTCTATGTTTTACTTCTCTTGTTTTATAGGCCAACTCTCTTGCTTCTGAGGGCCTTCAGAGGTTGATTCGTGAGAAGGAGGAACTTACTTCTAAGCGGTATCAACTTTTGATGGAACGGGATCAAACCGTTCTATGCCTCTCGGAGATGGAAACCAATGCTGCTGAGGCTGTTGTTTAGGAGGCTCGTCTGCAGCAAAGCAAGTAAGAGGTGATAATCCTTAGCCAAGAAATTGGCCCGCTAAGGGTTAGATTTGATGTAGCTAAGTCTAAATAGGCTAAAGTCCAGGACGTTGTTCTTGCTGCAACCGAGCGCAAGGCTGCCACCAAAATGTGACTGACTTAAAGGCAGCCTTGAACTCCAAAATTGAAGAGCTTGCTGGTACGAGGGAAAAACATGCCCAGTTGGAAGAGAAGCACAGGAAAATTATCGAGTATAACAGGCTCTTTAGTTCAACTGTCCGCGACTTTGATGTTAGCCTCAGGTCTGTTAGGTCTTCTCAGAAAAGCCGTTCTGTCGAGGTAACTCCACTCAAAGAAGAACTTAAGCGGCCGAGCGGCTTTCCTCATCATTGAAAAAACTTATGCCATGTATAGCATGAGGAGAAAAACTTTGGAAGAGGCCAAAGAAGGTATCATTGACTTTGATGCCGAAATTGCTAAGGCCCGAGAGCTTGAGTTAGCTGCTAAAAATGGACTCCTTGCACAATCTGATACTCTTGGTTCTTTTGGTTCTGCTTCCGAGTTTACGGGAACTGAAGAGGAGTCGGAAGGCGACGATGCTGAAGACCAAACTAGGGAAAATGTCGAGCCATCGGTGGATCCATCTACTTCTCTCGGGGGCACGAATACTTCTCTTCCTCCTTGTCCCGGAGATACTACAGTTTAGATTTTCCTTTCTTTTCCAATTCTTGTACTCTTGCCGTTTTATCACGTTCTTGTAAATAAAGACATATTTTTGTTCAAGTATATTTTTAGTCTTACTTTTGTTTGAATATCCATGCAAGTCTTTAACTTTTTCATTTGCTTAAGAATTTTGCGCACGTTTTTCTATTCGCACTTTATTATGTGTAGTCTCGGATGCATTTTCCTCGAAGCACTTTGGTTCCGAGCATTATCCCCTTTTACGTGAGTGTTTCTATAAGTATTTGTGCAAGTTTATTTTTCGCGTCCTTTTGTGTCCGTCTTCGGGTGCATATTTCCCCGAAGGCATTTTGATTCCGGGCATAAATTCTTCCGAAACCAACTCTTTATTGTGTGGGTTTTCATAAGAGAGGGCCCTCTTATGTTTACGGTGCTCTTGAAGAGGACTTCACATGTTCATTACGGCACTAACATTTGAAGTACTTGTTTAACTTTCAAATGAAAACGTTAGTTCATCGTTCAGATAAGAAACAAGATAAAAATAAAAGTATTTCATTTCATATAATTCCTTCTATTTTCAAAAGTACACAAGCATTTACTATGCTAAAACAAAACGTACATTACTTGTGGTTGTCTTGTACAACTTGTTTCTACAGGGGTGGCTGCGCAATCTTCGGTCTCGATGCTGCATTTATGTTTCCGAATTTTCGTTTTCCGGTTGACGTGGCAGTGAATGTTGACGTATCCTCATATCATTCCCCCTAGTGTTCAAATGCGAAGAATGCGAATTGGAACACTGGAAGTCTTATGCCTTCAAAGATTCCACCAATGAATTTCCAGATAATCCTTAACTCAGCAACATACCATACTTCCCCTTAGGAATCCATGCTATCGAGAAAAAGACTATCTAACAATCCTCTAGTGGTTTGTGCTCGTTAACTGTCAGGTAACCTTTGCTCGGTAGAAAACTTAACTTCCCAGTGGGAATTTGCTATCAAGCCAAAGATTATCTAACCGTCCCCGAGTGGATGCTTGCTTGTTTTCCTTGCTATCAAAGGTCTTATTGTTGTTGTCTTCGTAGTATGCTTTCTATCACTGCCTCGTTAAAAACCTTGCCAAAAAAATCTAATTGGGACAAAAACTGAACGAAGGGAAAAAGAGTACAGCATATACTTTCTGAAATACGATAGGGACCTTCCTAGTGATAGCTGAAATCCGGTAGGGACCTTCCTACGTCAGACCCAGCTTCCCCGCGTTGAGTTCCTGGGTATTTTGAGTTACCTTCCTTAGAACCAAATCTCCTACTTTGAAATAATGGAGGTTTCTTCTTTGATTATAATACCGCTCCATTCTGTTCTTTTGAGTTGTCATTCTTACACGCGCCATGTCCCTGCGTCCTTCAAGCACCTATAAGTTGATGAACATTGCTTCGTTATTTGATTCTTCAATTGCCTGGAAATATCTCAAAGTAGGTTCCCCTACTTCCATCGGAATTAGAGATTCTGCACTGTACACAAAGAAAAAGGAAATTCTCGTGTACTCAACTTGGCCGTTGTTCTGTAGGCCCATAGAACTCCTGGCAATTCTTCTGGCCATTTGCTTTTTGCTACTTCCAACCTTTTCTTGAGGTTTTGAATAATAACTTTGTTCGTTGATTCCACTTGACCATTTGCGCTCAGATGATAAGGTGAGGATGTGATCCTTTTTATCTTCAAAACTTCGAGGAACTTTGTAAATTTTGCACCGATAAACTGCGGCCCATTTTCGCATGCTATTTCTTTTGGTATTCTGAACCTGCAAATTATATTTTCCCATAAGAAATTGACCACTTTTAGTTCTCCGATCTTCTGATAAGGACCTGCTTCTACCCATTTAGAAAAATAGTCAGTTAGAATTAAAAGAAAGCTTACCTTTCCGAGAGCCGGTGGCAGCGGTCCGATGATGTCCATCCCCCATTTCATGACTGGCCATAGAGACAGAACCGAATGTAAGGGTTTTGCTGGTTGATGCATTAGTGGTGCGTAATACTGGCACTTATCACATTTTTGTATGAAGTCTTTAGCGACTTGTTCCATGCGCGGCCAAAAATATCCTGCTAGTACCAACTTTAGCACCAAGGAATCTGTGCCCGAGTGGTTGCTGCATATCCCTTCAGGGACCTCTCTCATGACATAGTTAGCTTCAGATGCTCCTAAGCATCGGGCCAACGGACCTTGGAAAGCTTTTCTATATAATTGGCCACTCTTGAAGTTGTATCGTGCAGCTTTGGCGCGTAATGCCCGTAATGCTTTGGGGTCTTCAGGAAACTTCCCGTGCTCGATATAGTCGATCATTTCATCTCTCCAATCCCAGACCAAACTAGTCGAATTTACCTTGTAGTAATCATCTGTATCCAGGACTGAGTTCGTCAGTTGTACTACCGTCTCAGACTCTATTCCCTTCATATCCGTTGATGATCCTAAGTATGCCAACGCATCTGCTTCTGCGTTATCCTCCCTTGGGATATGAGTAAGTGACCACTCCCACAATCGCGCCAACAAAGCGTGGACCTTTATCACATATTATTGCATGCATTCTTCTTTAGTATCAAAGATCCCATAGACCTAATTTACCACCAGCTGTTAGTAACATTTGATTTCGATGACCTCAGAGTTAAGTCCTAGAGCCAATTCAAGTCCTGCAATCAAAGCTTCATACTCTACTTCATTGTTAGTTAAAGGGATCGTTCTGATGGCTTGCCTCAAAGTTTTTCCCGAAGGTGTGATTAAGACTATTCTAAGTCTGTGTTGATATCCAATTTTGCCCTCATATTTTTATAAATGTCACATATACTTTAGTTTGCATTATTACCTAATTTACAGTGTTCATATAAGAATTTTCCATGATTTTCCATAATTTAAAAGCTTTAAAATGGATTTTCTTGCATTTTAATTACTTGAATATGTATTAATTATCCCTTTAAATTATTTTGTGATGACATAATCATCAAAATTTATTATTTTCATCTACATATATGTTTCATAATATTTTACTTTATTTTATATAAATATATTTGCATTTTAAAGTTATTTTACATTATTTTGCAGTAATAGCCTATATGATGTGCATGATTTAACTTTTATTATATTATTTGTGCAAAATAACATTTTTATATTTTTATAATGTTAAACTATTATTTTAAATCATCTTACTACATAAATAATTTTTTTATTATTTGTTAATTACCTCTTATAAATAATTTTTCGTGTATTTAATTTGGAGCCAATTTTGGACTCAATCTATCAGCCCACACGCCAAGCTAGCCTAATAACCCCAAAGACCAATACAAATGACCCCTATGATTAACCCGGTCACAACCCACTTCAAATAAACCGCCCGCCTATTCTTTAATCCAAACTATTGATCTCTCAAGATCAACGGTCCACGATAACCCCACCCTTTTTAATTACATCCACCCCAAACCCTAGCCCCATTCTTCAGGGACAACTGCCTTTGAACCCTCTCTACTCTTCTTCTCTCTTTTGAAGAACCCTAGCTGCCTCTCCCTTAATTCCCTCACCTAATCCCGTTGATAATGGGATTCCACCAATATTTGCTTACCATATATATGTTTCTCTATTACTGGTCACACGTTTATGGTATTACTTAGGTATTTGTCCAATTTTGGCAAATACCATCTCTATATTGGACTGGAATCAACCTCAATCTTGGAGATTTGGACAATATTTCGTCCATATACATGAAGAAAGGCTTGATTCTTCATACCAGTTGGCCGGTTTTAGAGTATTAAACCCTAACTAGGGTTTGGAGTTTGATTTCTTTCCTTTCCGGTTACTTTACTGATTGCATGTGATATTTTACTCTTTTCTTTTCATGTTTCTTTGATTTCTTTCCTTATTTACGTACCTGATTCAACACTATATAAACCCCCTCCCCAATTTTCCTTGGGGACAGACTTTGAATAACTGAAAAATTACTACTACACTCTTATTCTTATTCATCTTATGCTACTCTAAGGCTCAATTACTTGGCCGGCTGAAATCCAAGGCCACCAGAATTCAATTATCGAACCTTTCTCAGTATGAGCACTACCCAGGGTTCATTCGAAACCCTTAGGAACTCTGACGCACTGAGATTTCTGGGTTCTACTGCTTATTTCGCTATTTGACATTAGAGTATTGCTGAAATTATTCTTCGTATTTACTTGTTCCTTAATCTGTAACTGGTAAGTACCTACGGTCTTTGTAATTCCGTTCTCTTTTGTTTGATTTCCTGTTCTACATATCTCTGTCTCTAAGATTTTGTGAATCAACACGCTATTGTATACTCTGAAGCTCTTCTTGAGGCTCTATGCTTTCTAGTAATCGAATTTGCCCATTTGTTGTGTTGATTCTATTTTCTTAAGTCTGTTTGATCTAATGTGTATGTTGAATGCCTATTATTGTTGTTTATTCTGAGTTTAGCTTCTTACTTTATTTTGTACTCTTGTGATGAGACGAGTCATGTTCTAATTCTTGTTGAGTCATTCATGTATAACTTAATGTTTCACTAGAGTTAACTCATGATCATGTTACTAGCCTAAACCTGCTTTCCCTACTACTTGTAAACTAATGCATGTTCCCTGCTCTGTCTTATATCTTTGTAATAATCAATTTATATGTGCCAAACCTTGTTAAGTCATTCCTACCCAACCTGATGAGTTCCTGATGTTATACTGGTTAGCTAATGCCTGTTTCCATGCTATTTAAGTTCTACTGTATGCTTGGACTTATGCAATCCTGTGCTCTTCAACACTGCTTGAGACCTTAGGAAACCTCATAACTAATCTCTCATCTCATATATGGCCAACAAGTATTAGGTTCAATACTAGCCTATCTTGCTTCTAAGAATCGACATGTCTCTTATAGTAAGATTAATGTTTAGCATGCTAGGGTTTTTCCCATGTTCCATTAAGCAATTGCTTGAACATGAGCTGGTTCTGTTACATTGTTCCTTGCGGTTTTCATGATGAACATTTTCATGTGTTGACTGTTCTTTGTTTGCCTCTTGCTTGAATATGTTAGACCTTCATCTAAGTTTCCCTAGGTTGACTCTAAATCATGCTTCATTATTCAAACTCTTTGGAATGATTTACTATCCTATGTAGTCAATTAGGTCACTCTTAAACTTTGTCGCTAGAACTGCAAGTGTAAACTTGCCTTGTGTGCTTTCCAATCTAGCCTGATCATGTTTATATGTCTTGGCTAGAGCTGTTGTTAGCCACAACTCTAAGAACTAAGTGTTTGAGTTGTTTAGTTAATTCTATGAACATTTTGTCACATGTATGGAAGGCTTGAGTAAGTAAGGTTATTCGTTAGGCCTATTGTTGGTCCATACATGTTGGGTTGAGTATGAAGCTCAGGTTGCTATGGTAAGCGGTGTATGGGTTTGTTGTTGTACGAAGATTAAAACCATTGAAGGTCTGGGGACATCCATGGGTTGTTCTGCATTGGGCCTGTGTTTGTTCTATTTGGCTAGTAGTTGTATCATTTTGTAACTACTCATATTTAGGTTTATACTATGTCTAATAATTTGTAATAATGAATAATGGGGAGATTAATGAAAGGGGGCTGGGGTATTCTAATATTCGCATGAAAGGGTAGAAAACATGTATATAGGGTTTACATGCTTTATGTGCTACTTTGTTTAAACTTTCTTTATTTTTGCATATCAGTAGAAATCATGGCTATAGGAATCACGCACTTCTCACTTGCACACTGTTCAAACACATTAGTTCAAGTATTTACCATATTCAATTCTATGTTACTAGTGTGCATTTAGACAGTATGCCTATAAGATGTATAACTTATGCTTTTTGTCAACCTAGATACCATGCCTATAGGACTTCAAATAATCAATTGGTCGATTTCTTCTATTACTTTTAGTGTACTACCCATTTAGACATCATGACTATTGGACACCAATCTTTTAATCAACTACTCCTGTTGTTTTTATTACACCGCCTTGCCTAGATAACATGCATATAAGAGTAAAGTGTTATAAAATCAAGTCTCATTGTCAATGGTTAGAAATCCTGCCTATAGGATACTGTCACCTTCTCGAGACACACGTCTGTAAAATCAGCACTGGTAATTCATAATTCTGGGATCGTTTCATTGCGCAAACAATTCGAAATTATGCCTATAGGATTTACAATGCTTGTAATCTGCCTAAGAATTAGTCTAAAAATTGCAGTACTGCCTGCATAATACCAAAAATTAGAATCATATTGAAATCATGCCCATAGGACTTAACGACTCAAATACGTCTTAATCTTGAAATTTCTAATGTGTAGCCTTGTTACATCCCGTACTTTAATATTAGGATGAGTCGTAGTAATCCATATGAGCTTGAAGGGATTAAGACCATTCATGAGATTATAGAGAATTTATGACTATGTTATTGTAAGACCCCGTAAGTTATGGACTAGTGCCATACAAGGCACCACATGACCATGATAGTAGATTATATAAAGTGTGTTAAAGGTGAGTAGTATTTTAAGTAATTTAAGATAATTCTTAATTATGTGGGTAATTGGTTAATTATTGGTTAATAAGATATTAACTAGTTAATCAAGAGTTTGGTGGATAATTGATTCAAATATTTGGATAAGGTTCTCTCAATAGTTAAGGATGTCTATGTTATTCATTTCTATAAAGTTATATTCAAGTATGTCTAAGTACGTTCCTAAGTCCCTATTGAGGTATATGATAAAGATGTTAATGTTCATAATGGTATTATATGCATTTTCATTTACCACCGTGCTACGGCTGGTCGGGAAGTCATTCATTTACCATTGACCTACGACCGGTTGGGCAGTTACACATTTACCACCGAGCTACGGCCGGTCAGACAGTCATGCATTTACTATCGAGCTATGGCCGGTTGGGCAGTTACACATTTACCACCGAGCTACAGTCGGTTGGGCAATTACACATTTACCACCGATCTACGACCGGTCGGGCAGTCATGCATTTACCACCGAGCTAAGGTTGGTTGGGCAGTTACACATTTACCACCGAGTTACGATTGGTCGGGAAGTCATGCATTTACCACCGCACTACGGCTGGTCGGGCAGTTACCACTGATCAGTTGGGCAGTCATGTATTATACGAGATAGATAATAGTCTCAAAGAGAAGAATTATATATATAAGTATACTAAGTATGCATATACGGTGGCACTTCAGAGATTCAGGTTGATTCTTATATGTCTTTAATTAATGTTGACTTATGAATATGTTCCAGTTCTGCCTTACATACTCGGTACATTATTTGTAAAGACGTCCTTTTGTTGGGGACGCTACATTCATGCCTGCAAGTATAGATAATCAGTTTAACAAGTTCTCATAGTAGACGAGGTCAGCATTCAGCGACAGATCAGTAAGAATCCACCTCATTCGGAGTGCAGCCGAGTCTATAAGTCATCATGTTAGAGTTTTGCTACAGACTTATGGGTAGGCCGGTACCCTATCCCATTTGATGTCAAATAATCTTAGAGTCTTTGTAGAAAGAGGTTCATTTTGTACAGTATGTCAGAGGCCTTGATGGCCCATATGTATTCATGTTTTAAGAAAGATGGTTCATTGATACAGTGTTTTCCCACTTAAAATTATACATTATGAGTTGTGGCCATGTGGGCCCATGATAGTTACAAAATGAATGAGTTCAGCTAACTCGACCTATGTATGTTCTAGTTTTGGTCGAACGATCATGAATTATAGAGTGGTTCGCTCGGGCCAGCACGGCATCGGGTGCCAGCTACGCCTCCCCAGGTTTGGGGCGTGACAAGCCTGGAGCTTGTTTGCGTGCTTTGTTGTTACATATGGAGGCTAACATGAGCCACTCTTTGCTATTATGTGCAGTCCTACTTGTTTTGAATGTGCGATTAGTTTTATCATTTTGAGCAACCTCGGTAAAGTCTAGAACCACCCAAATAGAGGTCCAAAGCCTCCTAGACCACATGTATGGGACGGGTAGTGCACGCATAGATACAGTTTAGAATTAAATTAGAGTGCCTTTAAGTAACAACTTCAATATAGTAACCGGGTAGCAGGAGATGATAGTCTGTGCCCGGTGAATAATATGAGCAACCCCATACCTTAAGGGACTTGCGAAGTATTATTTATATTGCACGGGGTGATCCTTTAGGCTAAAAAACTTAGACCCCCTTTCTTTATATACTTGTTATTTACACTTAGTCATTTAACATAGACCAATGTAGTTGTATCCTTGAAATCATTAAATATTTGTACCGATTCTCATGTGTTATGATAAGAATCTTCGACTTCTATATTTCCCTTTGTTTATTTGATCACCTAGTCTAATTTCATAATCCATATAGTTTAAAGTTTGATCGGGACCCACAGTTGGGGACCTCGAAGAGTGCCTAACACCTTATCTTCTATGTAACTTGAGCCCTTTCCCGATCTTTGGTGACACGGACTAGTTAAAATAGAGTTATTCTCAAATAGGTGCCCTAACGCACCTTAAAATCGAGGTTGCGACTCTTCTCTTTTAATACCATCCTTTAAAAGAGTTGTGACACGTCGAAACCCACTTTCGCGAGAAAATGGGGTGCGACTGTCCGGACCCTTTTATGTTGGAAGCTCCGTCCGTAAATAAGGTCCAAACTCCGGATGTCAATTCTAACACCGTTGCTGCCTCCTTGGTTGCCAGAGGCAATAGACTCGGACTGAAATCGGCCACGAAGACTGCCAAGACCTTTGACTTAATTGCAATCCTTGGTTTGTATTCTATGTCGAACTCATTCATTTCAATGACCCATTTGTCCAATTTGTCCGAGAGCTCGGGCATATGGAGGATGTTCCGCAAAGAAAATGTATTCACCATGGCTATCAGGTATTATTAGAAGTATGGCCTCAACTTTCGAGCAGCAACTACGAGACCTAGGGCAAGTTTTTTCAAATGTGGGTAGCGAGTTTCTTCTCCCGTTAAATTTTTGCTAATATAATAAATGGGAGATTGCGTACCTTCGTCCTCACGGACTAAAACCGCACTTACCACAACTTCTGAGACCGTGAGGTAGACTAGCAATATTTCGTCTTCTTTTTGTTTTGAGAACAATGGAGGGCTTGACAAGTACCTCTTTAAATCCCTCAAGGCTTTCTGGCACTCTGGTGTCCATTCGAAATCATTTTTCTTTTTGAGTAATGCGAAGAAACAATGACATTTTTCTGACGACCGGGAAATAAACCTGCTTAAAGCTGCCAACCTTCTCGTGAGCCTTTGGACCTCCTTTACGCTCGATAGTTGATCCGAGTTTGCCTCAATTCCCCTTTGTGAGACCAGAAGACCTAGAAACTTACGAGAACTAACCTCGAATGTTTCTTGCAGATGTTTAAGGTGGTCACCTTTTTTCGAAGACTTAACAAGCATATCGTCTATATAAATTTCCATAGTTTTTCTTATTTGATTTTTAAGCATCTTGTTCATCAGCCGTTGATAAGTGGCTCCAACGTTCATCAACCCGAAGGGCATCACATTATAATAATATGTATCAAAATTTGTTATAAATGAAGTCTTTTCCTGATCTTCCGAGTTCATCTTGATTTGGTTATACCCGGAATAAGCATCGAGGAAACACATTAACTCTAGCTCGGTCATGGCATCAATCATTTTATCGATATTTGGCAGTAGGAACGATTCTTTTGGACACACCTTATTAAGATCTTTATAATCTACACACATACGAAATTTATTATTTTTCTTAGGAACTACCACTACTTTAGTCAGCTAGTCTGGATATTTTGCCTCTCGGATCGAACCGATATTAAGCAAGCGGGTTACCTCTTCTTTGACAAATTTATTCCAGGCTTCGTCAATAGGGCGCTTCTTTTGTCTTACCGGAGGTATGTTGGGATCCAAGATTAACTTTTGCACTGCTACCTCCATAGGGATACCTGTCATATCCCCATGTGACCATGAAAAACAATCGACATTAAATTTAAGAAATTCAATGAAACCATACTTGAGCTCCAGGTGCAGTCCCATCCCCAAATAGAATTTCCTTTCTAGGATTTCTTAGAACAATGCAACTCGCTCCAGTTCTCCTGCTGTGGACTTCGTTGTGTCCGTCTCTTCTGGAACTTGGAAATATCTCAGCACCTGATAAAGTTCTGACGACTCTATTACCGAGCTAACTTCGTCTAGCTCGAGAGTAGGTGTCGGTTCCTATAATTGCTATGCCGTGTGTTCCTTTCCTTTGCTACTGGAAACCGAAATTGCATTCATCTCCCTTGTGGCTGGTTGATCACCCCTTATCTGCTTGATTCCTTCGGGCGTTGGAATCTTCAGCAATTGGTGATATGTTGAGGGTACAACTTTCATCTCGTATAGCTATGGCCTTCCTAGGATGATATTGTATCCTATGTCTCCATCTACTACTTCGAAGAGAGTTGTTTTCATTAGTCCTTCAGCATTCGTGAGCAGAAAAATCTCCCCCAGGTTGTTACTCACGCAAGGTTTAAACTAATGAGGAGCTTTGTGGCCGGAATAATGCTTCCAATGAGTTTAGATTGCTATAATACTCTCCATTGTATGATATTAGCCGAACTTTCTGGATCTACTAGAACACGTTTAATTTTAATATCTAACACATTTAGAGAAATTAGCAGTGTATTGTTGTGCGGTAACAACAATCTGTCTGCGTCCTCCTCCGTCAAAGTGATATCATCTTCCCGGAGCCTTTCTCTATTAGTTATTGATACTTTCTTCTTCTTTGTTGCCGAAAAGGTGACCCTATTAATCTTATTCCCTCCGAAGATCATATTTATCATTTGTCATGGGGGTTTTTCTCCTGCTTTCGAGGGTTCCGCGTTGTCTCTATTACGACCATAGTTTTTCTTAGCTCGGTCACTTAAGAATTCTCTGAGTTGACCATTCTTCAATAGTGTTGCCACTTCTTCCCGGAGATATCGGCAGTCCCCTGTCCGGTGGACATTCATCCCATGGTATTCACACCATAAGTTAGGATCCCTCTTACTAGAATCAAATCTCATTGGCCTCGGAAACCATGCCTCTTTGATTTTTCGCATGACTGACACCAATTCCACTACACTAACGTTAAAATTGTAATCCGATAACATGGGGTAAGAAGGATCCCGAGACCCTGATATTTCTTTATCCTATTGTGAT
The DNA here is from genome assembly GCF_000715075.1 of Nicotiana tabacum. Lineage (NCBI taxonomy): Eukaryota > Viridiplantae > Streptophyta > Magnoliopsida > Solanales > Solanaceae > Nicotiana > Nicotiana tabacum. The sequence goes on along the minus strand of NC_134094.1, from coordinate 17,664,148 downwards.
CTAATGTTATGTCCACGATCAGTACTTATGTCAATGGTGAACTTGTCTGCTGTCCGGGAGGCTCTGCCACAGCCTTCGGCCCGCTCGTATGGCAAAAACCATCCTCTCGAAGTCCGTCTGTCCGCGTCGTAATCATCCTTTGATTTTTCTTTATTCTTCTCCTGTCCTTTGTTCGACGATGGAGAGACAACTTGATAATCTTTGATTATTATCTTTGACTCGTACCGATTGTGGACATCTCCCCAAGTTGTTGCTTGAAACTCAAGCATGCTTTCTGTCATGACCCAAAATCTCACCTGTCGTGATGGCGTCTATCTCAATACTAGGTAAGCCAACAATCTCAATAAACCCCCTATATCTTCTAAATTTGAAAAACATAATATTTAAATTCAACAGAAGAAATCTCACAACTATAGATAAAAACACTCCCAAAACCTGGTGTCACTAAGTACATGAGCATCTAAATTATAACAATGTCTGACTGATAAAAAAACACTATATGAAAAATGTAGAACAGTACAACAACTGAAAAGAAGAGAGTCAAGGTCTGCAGATGCCAAGCATCTACCTCGATAGTCTCCACGGATAAAGCTCCAAAAATAAACTAGCAACCGCCGTGTCCGGAGGTACCTGGATCTGCACACAAGATGTAGGGTGTAGTATGAATACAACCAACTCAGCAAGTAACAATACTACATAAAGAGCTAAAGATAGTGACAAGCTTCACAGCTGAGTCCAATTATAGTAATTTCCAACATAAGAATTAGGGCATGCTTTCATGTTCAACATTTAACACTCAACACTAATTTCATATCAAGTTCGACTAAAAAAGAAGATAATATCTTTCAGAAACTTCCAACACAGTAATATATGACAATTGTAGTGCAATAACAATGAAATCATATGCATCCTCTAAGGACCACAGTCACTCAGCACGCAACACTCAACACACAGCACTCAATAGGTACCTGCGCTCACTGGGGTGTGTACAGACTCTGGAGGGGCTCCTTCAGCCCAAGAACTATAATCCGCATGGACAACTCACGTTCTGCAAGGACAACTCATGTGTTATAGCATCAATATCTGGATCCGCACGGACAACTCACGTGCTATAGTATAATATCTGAATCTGCACGGACAACTCACGTGCTATAGTATAATATATGGATCCGCACAGACAACTCACGTGCTGCACGGACAACTCACGTGCTATAGTATAATATCAGGATCGGCACAGACAACTCACGTGCTATAGTATAATATATGGATCTACATGGACAACTCCCATGTTGCATGGACAACTCACATTCTATAGTATAATATATAGATCCGCACAAACAACTCACGTGTTGCACGGACAACTCACATGCTATAGTATAATATCTTACAATCAGGCCCTCGGCCTCACTCGGTCATAAATCTCTCCAGTCTCTCAGGCTCTCAATAATCATGAAAATCAGCCCAAACAACAATGATATGATGCATCAATAATGGACAATAAAGACTCAGATAAAATAAACAAGGAAACTGTGACTGAGTACAGAACAATAATTTAGGAGATAGTTCAACATGTACACGACCTCTTTGGGTCCCTACAATACTAACACATAATCTAAATATGATTTGTGGTTCAATTTCTCTACTACATGGAGATTGTAAAGATAACATCAGATTATTCAACTACACAATTTCATGTAATTTGACCAAGTCACAATTACTACGATGCATGCCCACACGCCCATCACCTAGCATGTGCGTCACCTCAAAACCGATCATATAACACATAATTCGGGGTTTCATACTCTCAAGACCAAATTTAGAACTGTTACTTACCTCGAACTGTGTAATTCTTTATTCTGCTATGCCTTTGCCTCGCGAATCGGCCTCTGAATGCCTCATATCTAGCCACAGTTAATTCAATTCAGTCAATACTAATTATAGGAATTAATTCCATATAAAAATTCTAATTTTCCAACGAAATCCGAAATTTAACTCAAAAATCGCCCATGCAGCCCACGTCTCGGAATCCGACAAAACTCACAAAATCCGACAACCCATTCAATTACAATTCCAACCATACCAATTTTATCAAATTCCGATAACAACTCGACCTCCAAATCTAAATTTTTCGTTCTTGAAACATTTTACAAAAACCTTGATTTCTTCCATTTAAATCCGAAATAAATGATGAATATAACCATGGATTTATGAAAAGTAATCACTTTTGGATATAGGACACTTACCCAAGTCGAATTCGTCAAGAAATCCTCAAAATCGCCCAAGAACCGTTCTCCAAAAATTCAAAACGAAATGAAGGAAATGAACATTTTTTGATACTTAAGTTTCAGCCCATCCGTCTTTAAAAGTCCATTTTCCGTCACTAAAAGTCCACACTAGAACTTGCTTGCACCACCAGTTATTGTTTTCACTAAAAATGCTCTAACTCCATCATACAAACTCGGAATTTGACGATTTTTTTTCCTATAAGTCAAAAATCATAATACGAACCTAGTCGTTCAATCGAAACTCAATTCGGAGCTCATTTTCTCAATGCGACACCAATTTCGTTCATCAAAGAATTAACTCATGTTTCGCGCTAAAAACCATACCGCGACTTGATGAAAGTAGACCAAACTTTCTAGATAACTCCTATAATTCATTATCAAAATATTGGAAGTCTCGAAATCGAATTTTGATCTCTAGAACTAAAAATAGACCTTTGGATCATTACATGCTTTTACTCAAAACACCAAACTCTTCCAAAACTCATCTGAGCCCATGGGACCTCAACCAAGTATATTAACAAGTCCCATAATATGACAAAAACTTAGTCGGTGCCTCAAATTATATTTAACAACACTAAAACACGAATCGCACCAAAATTCAATCCTATTCGAAAATATCAAATTCCAAATTATACATTCGATGTCGAAACCTATCAAATCAATTTCGATTGACCTCAAATTTTGCACATAAGTTATAAATGACATAACAGACCTATTCAGATTTTCAGAATCGGATTCCGACCCCGATATCAAAAAGTCAAACCCCCGGTCAAACTTTCCAAAAATTCAACTTACGCCATTTCAAGTCTAATTCAACTACAGACCTCCAATAAATTTTCCGGACACGCTCCTAAATCAAAAATCACCATATAGAGCTATTGAAATTATCAGAATTCAAATACGAGGTTGTTTACACATAAGTCAACGTCTGATTGACTTTTTCCAATTTAAGTTTTCAATTTTTAAGACTAAGTTTCTGATTTCACTCTGAAATCCTTCCGAACCCAAACCAACTAAACCGGTAAGTCATAAAACAACTGTAAAGCATAATTTGAGCAGTAAATGGGGGAACGGGGTTATAATACTCAAAACGACCGGTCGGGTCAGTACATTCTCCCCCACTTAAACATATGTCCATCCTCGAACGTGCCAAGAGTTGTTTCTAACCTTCAAATCTCTATTCCACCTTACCACGCACATACCCGGAGGTGATCCCATGTCACCCTATTCTATATCGGCCTGACAACGCAACATAATCGAAAATCATAAATTTAACCGTAGCCCAAAAACCTTGGAGCCTAATTTCTAACATCCAAAATTCTTTTCAAGACCCGAATCTCACATCTACACACTGTATAAGTCTGAATAAGCTGTATCGAGCTATAAACATATTCCCAGATATAATCACATAACATACTACACAACTCGCATACTCGCAGCACCATTCCCGATCACAGTAACTACTCAAAACCAACCGAGTACTAGTATAAAACCCTGCATTCAACAAAACCTCATTCCAAAACCATCGTACACTGCCAATGATAAAAGAAACAATCAAAACTCATAACCACTCATCAGATCAACTAGCCATGGAGCTCTCTCACCCTGACCAGAACCATAATCACCTTCTAAGTAGACTTTCAATATTATCCTCCCGAATTTACCATAATCAAACCTGATAGTACCCATTCTAGATTCAATAACTTTATATTATTAAACACAACTATTCCACAGACACTCAACATCAATATAACTCAAGCCACAACTGCGCAATCCGTGTACCCAAATATGGGAGATGTCTTCAGGAAGAGAACCGTATTGTAAGTTCAACAAGCACCACCACAACCGCAATGTTACAACCAACTCCTCAAATTTCCTGAAGAGGATAACCGTAGGAGAATGCGCACAATTGTAGAGGAAGGAAATTAATAAATCAGATAAATTATCATAGAAATAGAATTCCCACACACGGCACGAACAACTCACGTGCCAATAATATAAATCGCCCGGCATGGTCATAGGCCTCCAGTTCCAGCATATCATACAGGAGAAATTAAACAAGTACACATGTATATGATAATGAAATAATATTCTCATGCTCCTAGACTGGTATAAATATCATGCCATAGCGTAAGCATGTGCAAAGTCTGCTATCACACTTCAAATCGGCAAGTTAACGCAGAAATAGTAACTACCCCATTTATTCAGGGGAATTAGCCTCTTTGTAACCACAGATGTAGCCCAGATAGTTCTCGACAAAGGTACGAACACGAGAGACATTATAAATTTATGCTTAACAATCAACTCTAGGCATATCATAGCCTAAGCATTCTTTTGTGTATGAATACTTGCCCCGATGGCCGCACATTGGCTCAAACCTCACATATATGCACACTTATAACATGTAGCTAACGCACCTAGGGCTTCCACTAAGTTAAAATAAAATACTCACCTCAAATAGGCCGCAACCCGAAACAATATACTTCTAAGAACTCCCAGTTTCCAAATTCATCAAACACATGAATCATCGTAACTAATCCCAACTCCAGCACTAGAATGACTAACACATCTTCCATTCATGATCTTTCCATGAGGAATACTTTCATAATTCTTCCATGCCACAAAGCAATAATCTGAATATCAGCAGTTTATCAACCAGGTGAGTACCGCAATACCAATGAACATCCATAAGTCAAAACACATTGCGCCTTCTGAAATGTGCACCCTTCTCAGGGATTGCCGAGCAGTTATTGCATTCATCTAAATATCTAAAACTGGCAATTCTATCCAAAATTCGTGACCTTCGCTTCATGACTGAACTGCCATCTTGTACATGGAAATCTTAATCCAGCATAATCACCACATCTATTATGTGAAAAGTACGAGAATCCCATTATCAACTCTGAGTCACCAACAAATTACATACCCAGTCCGTTAGAAATTTTCCATTTGCTCCCATCCAGGAGAAAGTCACAATACATAACATGTTTCTCACACCGGTAGAAAATATCCAGTTCAAACCCTGGTAGAAACCACCAAGAATACTTTGAAATCTATTTGTACATAACCAAGCTATTAGAAATGAATCCCTCTAACTCTACCAAGCACGCATGTCACCAAACCCAAGAATATTTCCACGAAAATATCTGTAAAGTCTCACCACATCATAATTACCCAAAATAACCGAGCATACCATTACCATGTTGGTCTAGCCCACTATCCATTTATCCTATTTTCTCTATGTTTCTTCTGAATAACCCTCAAGTTGACACTTCTCCTTATCAGATAACTCCACGATCCTTACCTAAAGCTCACTACAAGATATCCTAACATAAAACCACACCGCCCTAAGGCCCATAAGCCATTGTATTCTTCTTAAGCACATCCATAAATACCACAACTGAGACACCCACTCTTAAGGACCTTATGTGAATTTAAAATTGTTCCTCTTTCCTTTATTATACTGAAATGTAGAATCCATAGTCAAACAGAATTACCGCAAGTCCCGATACTATCCAATGTAAGTAACTGATTCTAGTGATATACAAATTCTAAAAACAATTCAATTGCCACATATACATTTTGAATCCATGAAATTGAATTGTCAATAGAAGGCTCCCCCACTCGGCTCAAAGCCATAGAACAAAATACCTAATAACTCACAATACCCATACTTTATTACTACCATAATATTGCAGTCAGTTCAACGAAAATTCTTCTCAAGCTTATGCAACACCCACCATAAAATACCTCAATCATCCACTAAGTTCGCATTTATTCTCGTGACAGTCAAGTTAACTTTCTCAACTATATTCAAATTAAAATCTCAACACACACGCCCAACTGGTAGAAAAGAAAATCTCCACTCAACATTATAAGGAACACACCTACATAGATTACTCCACAGGAGATAACCCACCTGCTTAGCCTCAAATTGGCATCTTGTTATACCCTTTTGAAACCACAATTACTAAGGAATCAGTTAATATTTCTGAGTTTGAACTTATCAACACGACATGAAAATCTACTTCGCTCCACAATTAAACAGCATGACAGATCCCTCAACACACTCACAACTCAAGACTGTACGTCACATCAAAAAAGCAATCAAGTACCCAATAGCAAACTTTTGAGTCACAAGTAAACTTTATTCGTCTCATTCAACATATCTGAACATATCCCGCATTCACATCATACTCATCATATAGTCATTCAATTGCCCATCGAGCTACAAATTCCACTCATAGGAATACTACCGAACGCTTAAGTCCAAACGCACAAGTTCTCACAACCGAAACTACCGAGCTTAAGTTGCGGTCTAACCCTGGCCTCAAGTCCTCCAGACTGGCCCATCACCAAAAGACTGAATACGCATATCGAACTTCATTCATAGAATCACAACAGGCACAACTGGTGCCTGAGCTGGCCCTACCGACTCAACTTTATCTGGAATTTTCTCCTGAGCTGGTGCAACTGGTGGTACTATAGGTGCTGGTACCACTGTGGTACGGGCCTCACCTCGACCTCTACCTCGGCCTCTACCACGCCCCCGGCCTCTCATGGCCCTAACTGGTGGCACTGGTGGATGACTGTCTGATCCGATACGTGTCCTCATCATCTTGAGAGAATAGAATCGCAGAAATTTAGTTTCCGGAACTAACAAATTCGCACGAAAGAATACAAGAAAGTGAAATTTTCCTAAGGGTTCGACTACCTCTCGAATATAAGTACAGACGTCTCTGTACCGATCCGCAAGACTCTACTAAACATGCTCATGACTTGTGAGACATATGTAACCTAGGCTCTGATACCAACTTGTCACGACCCAAAATCTCACATGTCATGATGACGCCTATCTCAATACTAGTCAAGCCGACAATCTCAATAAACCCTCATATCTTCTAAATTTGAAAAATATAATATTTTAATTAAGTGGAAGAAATCTCACAACTATAGATAAAAACACTCCAAAAACCCGGTGTCATAGAGTACATGAACATCTAAATAATAACAACGTCTGACTCACAAAAAAACACTATCTGAAAAATATAGAACAGTACAACAACCGACAAGAAGAGAGTCAAGGTCTGCAGACGCCAAGCAGCTACCTCGATAGTCTCCACAGATAAAGCTCCGAAAAACAATTAGCAATTGCCGTGTCTGGAGGTACCTGGATCTACACACGATTTACATGGTGTAGTATGAGTACAACCAACTCAGCAAATAACAATACTAAATAAAAAGCTGAACATAGTGACGAGCTTCACAGCTGAATCCAATTAAAATAGTTTCCAACATAATATTTAGGGCATGCTTTCATGTTCAACATTTAACAATCAACAGTAATTTCATATCAAGTTAGACTAAAAAAGAAGATAATATATTTCAGAAATTTCCAACACAGTAATATATGACAATTGTACTGCAATAACAGTGAAAGCATATGCATCCTCTCAGGACCACAGTCACTCAACCATTTCATTCACTCATCACTCGCACTCAGTAGGTACCTGCGCTCACTAGGGGTATGTATAGACTCCGGAGGGGCTCCTTCAGCCCAAGCACTATAATCCACATGGACAACTCATGTGCTATAGTATCAATATCCGGATCCACATAGACAACTCACGTGCTACATGGAAAACTCACGTGCTATAGTATAATATCTGGATCTTTACGGACAACTCACGTGTTGCACGGACAACTCACGTGCTATAGTATAATATCTAGATCTGCACGGACAACTCACGTGTTGCATGGACAACTCACGTATTGCACGGACAACTCACGTGTTGCACGAACAACTCACGTGTTGCACATACAACTCACGCGCTATTGTATAGTATCTGAATCCGCACGTACAACTCACATGTTGCATGGACAACTTACGTGCTATTGTTTAATATATGGATCTGCACGGACAACTCACGTGGTATAGTATAATATCTCAGAATCAGGCCCTCGGCCTCACTTAGTCATAAATCTCTCCAGTCTCTCGGGCTCTCAATAATCATGAAAATCAGCCCAAACAACAACGATATGACGCAGCAATAATGGACAATAGAGACTGAGATAAAATAAACAAGGAAACAGTAACTGAGTACAAAATAACAATTTAGCAGATAGTTCAACATGTACACGACCTCTGTGGGTCCCTACAGTAGCGACACATAATCTAAACATGATTTGTGGTTCAATTTCTCTACTACATGGAGATTGTATAGATAACATCATATTATTCAACTACACAGTTCCATGAAATTTGACTAAGTCACAATTCCTACGGTGCACTCCCACACGCCCGTCATATGGCATGTGTATCACCTCAAAACCGATCATATAACACATAATCTGGGGTTTATACCCTCAGGACCAAATTTAAAACTGTTACTTACCTCGAATTGTGTAATTATTTATTCTGCTATGCCTTTGCCTCGCAAATCAGCCTCTAAATGCCTCAAATCTAGCCATAGTTAATTCAATCAGTCAATACTAATTATAGGAATTAATTCCATACAAAAATACAAATTTTCTAACAAAATCCGAAATTTAACTCAAAAATCGCTCGTGAGGCCCACGTCTCGGAATCTGACGAAACTTACAAAATCCGACAACCCATTCAATTACGAGTCCAACCATACAAATTTTATCAAATTCCGATAACAACTCGACCTACAAATCTAAAATTTTCGTTCTTGAAAGGTTTTGCAAAAATCTTGATTTATTCCATTTAAATCCGAAATAAATGATGAATATAACCATGGATTTATGAAATATAATCACTTTTGGATATAGGACACTTACCCAAGTCGAAGTCGTGAAGAAATCCTCAAAATTGCCTAAGAACCGTGCTCCAAAAATCTAAAACGAAATGAAGGAAATGACCATTTTTTAGTCCTTAAGTTTCAGCCCATCTGTCACTAAAAGTCCATTATCCGTCACTAAAAGTCCACACCAGAACTCGCTTGCACCAGCAGTTATTGTTTTCACTAAAAAGGCTCTAACTCCATCATACGAACTCAGAATTCGACGACTCTTGTTCCTATGAGTCATAAATAATAATACGAACCTAGTTGTTCAATCGAAACTCAATTCGTAGCTCATTTTCTCAATGCGATACCAATTTCACTCGTTAAATAATTAACTCATGTTTCGCGCTAAAAACCCAATCGCGACTTGATGAAATTAGACCAAACTTTCCATATCACTCCTATAATTCATTATCAAAATCTCGAAAGTCTGAAAATAGAATTTTGATCTCTAGAACTAATAATGGGCATTTAGATCATTACACGCTTATGCTCAAAATACCAAACTTTTCCGAGCCCATGGGACCCCAACCAAGTATGCTAACAAGTCCCATAATATGACACAAAATTAGTCGATGCCTTAAATTATATTTAACAACACTAAAACATGAATAGCACCCTAATTCAAGCATATTCAAAACTATAAAATTCCAAATTCTACATTCAATGCTGAAACTTATAAAATCAATTCCGATTGATCTCAAATTTTGTACACAAGTTATAAATGACATAACGGGCCTATTCAAATTTCTAGAATCAGATTCCGATACCGATATCAAAAAGTCAACCCCCCGGTCAAACTTTCCTAAAATTCAACTTACGCCATTTCAAGCCTAATTCCACTACGGACCTCCAATAAATTTTACGGACACGCTTCTAAGACCAAAATCACCATACAGAGCTATTGGAATAATCAGAATTCAAACCTGAGGTTGTTTACACATAAGTCAACGTCTGGTTGACTTTTTCCAACTTAAGTTTTCAATTTTTGAGACTAAGCGTCTCATTTCACTTCGAGATCCTTCTCGATCCAAACCAACTAACACTGTAAGTCATAAAATAACTGTAAATCATAATTTGAGCAGTAAATAGGGGAGCGGGGTTGTAATACTCAAAATGACATGTCGGGTCATTACACTTTCCTTCAGTTTTCGGGAAACGTCTGAACTTCTCGGATTCAGTCCCTTAGAGAATGCTTCAATCGCCTATTCATCCGGGAAAACCGAGAGCAATATTCTTTCCTTTTGGAATCAGGTGACGAATTCTCGTAGTAACTCGGACTCTCCCAGCGTAATCCTGAATATATCAGCCTTCCGGGCTTGTACTTTTCTGGCCCCAGCATGGGCCGTGATGAAAAAATCCACGAGCATCTCAAAGGAATCTATGGAATGCTCGGGTAATAATGAATACCACATCAGAGCTCCCCTCGTGGGAGTTTCTCCAAATTTCTTTAGTAACATAGATTCAATTTCGTGAGACGCTAAATCATTTTCTTTTACCGTCATTGTGCAGGTGGTAATACGCTCTTAAGGGTATGAAGTTTAGTCATATTTTGGTACTTCAGGAATTTTGAACCACTTCGGAATTAACTCTGGTGTCGCACTCGGCTTGTACGACAATTGAGTATACTTCTTTGAATCCGGCCCCTTCAGTACTGGAGGCGCGCCCGGGATTTGGTCCATGCAAGCATTTTCTTCCCTCATAAACCGTAAAAGTTTGTTCTTGAAAGGATCGTTCTCATTATTAAGACCGGATCCACTTCCCCCCAGCTCCGTCGGAGCCAACCTCACCCTTGGGAGTGTTGTTGTCGACCCTCTGCGTTGTTTGATTTTCGGGAACACCAGAAGAATTGGATCTCGTCTGTTTGCATTATTAGAAGCTCCCGACAGAGCCTACTTTAACTATGTCATAACCTTATCCTTTCGTGTGAGATGACCTAGGATGATCGCATGTCGCTCTTGAAAGACCCTCACCGCGTCAACGACGTATGCCTCATCATCATCATCGGGAGTTGCCTCTCGAACCTGTCAAGGATACTGCTTGTCATGCACCGGTGTGACGCCATTTCCCTCATTATGGGTGTCACTGATTGAGTCCTCGAAGTGAGGTTGATCTCCTCGAATCTCAGGGTTGTGTATGTTGCTAACGGTGTTATCTGCCATTTCTTATCATTTTTTCTAAGATAAAATAATCAAAGCATGTTAGTAAAAAAAGCAAGGATCAATTTAATTACACGACTATCTAGGCCCCACGGTGGGCACCTAACTATTTACACGTAAACAGTACAGTTGAATTTATATGTGGTTTCTAGATAAGTGAACTAATTTAATCCTGAAATAATAAAATAATAAAAGAATTATACAATACTTAGCCGCAAAATGTAGATGAAACAGCGGAAACGATAATTTCGGGAATAAGGTTTCCGGGCACGGCAATCATGACATCAAAAAGTGAGAAAGTAAAATCGTATTAAGCTTTGTATAGAATGTAGTATAAGTTAGCCAGAAAATTTGTATCATTTACAATGATAACTGGGCCCATTATTTATAGTTGTGTCTAGGGAAGGAGGTCCTAGGATCATGCCTTCCTTTAATGTCAATTATGAGGATCATTGATGAAAATGTAACAGTGAACATAAGTGCCAAATTCTCTGTAACGGGCCGTCGTCCTTAATACTGCAGAATATTCTTTATTAAATGCTACTGGGTTTAGAGCTTTTAATACACATTTATGAATGTTGATAAGCAGAATAGTTGCGTTCGGTCTTCGATCATTCCCATCTTGTGCTCCACGTGTCTTTCCTTTAGACGACCACATGTCATATCATATTTTACCCTATACAGGTTTGTGATAATGATTATGCATGCTATTGTTGAATATGCTGTTGTCCAAACATATTTTCATCTTCAAACCAAACTTTATCCAAATCAGATTTTTCAAAACAAATTTGAAAATCTATGACCAAACGCCGGCTAAAACATAAATTTGCTCCAAAGATATTGCAGAGCTTTAGGGGTCTACTATAGGCCAATATAAAGAACCCTCTATTAAATTGTTCCCCTACTTCATAAGGCAAAGGTAATTGGTAGGTAAAACTTAAAAGCGGGTCAATATATGTATTTAGAATATTTTTCAAAAGGCGCTTGAAATAGGCAGCTAAAAGGGACTGATATTGTAACATGGATCTATAAATAATATTCCCAATTGTGGTATACCATTTAATATTGTTGACTAAAATGGGGTCTTGAAAGAAGATATTGGTTGACATGATCACATGATATGGTTATACATTCAAGGATTCATTAATTTATTCCCAAAGAATATCATCTGCTAACAAAACTAGAACAAAAATCATCTGTAAAATTGATTGGTCTCAATCCAAACCAAGTTGCCTATTAAAAAAGTTATCTTCTTACGTTTCAAAAGCATCTTCGGTTCAGTTCTTCTTCTTTACAATTTCAAGCCTCTTGTTTCTTTGGACGGTCAACTGAAGCGAACACGACCTGTCTCGAGAGTGCAGTAGAAAGGGAGCAGGTGACAACTTAATTCTTGCTCCCTTTGCTATGGCACTCTATAGAATGGTCGTATTAATAGTTATTATACGTACTAAAAACGTCAAAGGCTAGAGTTTCAATGTAAAGTTGTGGTCATGAAAATGGAAGGAGGAAAATGTCCATTTGTTTTGTGCTCTGCCTCAATTATGATCATGTCCCATTTTACAATGTTTGAGTATCTTTTATTCCCCACCAAATAGCTGCTAAGTAAATTTATTGTTTTTGGTTATTAACTCCTCAAGAAGTTTATATTATCACACTTCCATATTTAAGTTCGTACATCAATATTTATATGTCCGTAAAAGTTATCAAATAGAGCGACCTTAAGAAATAGGCCAACTTAAGATAATTAAATGAAGCTACTCAAATACTAAATTGTATAAAAGTTAATGAAAATTTTCGGGATGTAACTGCTCCTCCGGCCTCTTCCAAATCGGGGGGAAGGCGCCTTCTACCTCTTGCTCACACGCCGTCAACGTTTCACCCTTTTTGCATGCTTGTTCGTATTCTTTTATTTTTTGTACCGTAAGACCCTCCGCCCAATAAAGTTGAAGATACTCCTCTACACATTCTTGCTGACAAACTTGTTCTTCTTTAGGTGTTAATGTACAATTTACCAATGCTTTAGGATATACCAATATTAAGAGAAATGTGCAAATTTGCAATAACACCATGTTTTGCTTGCCTGACATTTTCGGTTTTCAATTGATTTCAAGAATACTTTCAAGAAGATGATCAAGTAAAGATTTCTTACAGTTTCGGAAGTCAAATTATCGGTTCATTCACAAATGCAGCAGGTTGGTTTGGTCGAGTATAATTGAGACAAATGGGAAGTTACTAGTGCATTTACTCTTTAGGGGGTTATGGAAAAGTTAATTTTTCACCATAATAACGACCAATTAGGAAAAGGGAATGAACATGCCTCACACTTACATTTAATATCTTGACTAGTTTTCCTTATTGCTATGGCTAGGTGAAAAAACTACCCGTAGGTTTCAAGATAACAAACAAAAATATAATCTAGTCATAGATTGTAATCCAATGAGTCCGGAACCAAAATGTGGTTCTTTTGGACTCAAAGAACCAAAATATGTAGAAAACAAATTTGGGGACTATAATATGTATAGCGCGATATTTCACCGCGCTATACCTTAACGATATATTTGTCTGTTAAAGTTTAGCGCGGTAAAATACCCTGCTATATTTGAACTTTAAATTGTTGGGAAGGTATATCGCACGTATATACCGCGCTATAGTATAGCGTGATATATGTGCGCGCTATACCTAGATAAAAAAGTGTCAAAGTCTCCTTTCTTACAGACGCGAACAGGAACACCCCCCTAGTTTCCAGTGGTCCCCCGCCATTGTTAACCGAAAAAAAATCAGTTGGAGCCCACCGGTCCCACAAAAATTATAGATTGTCAGTCCCACATCGTATCTGAGGCTTTATCTCGTAGTGGGTTGCTCGTTTCAGCTCCAAATCACCAAATCTTCAACTTTTTAAAAAATTAAAATCGAGGTATTCCGACTTAATTTTTTTTTAAAACTAATGTATAAAAATTGCCTATTAGTTTTTTTTACTGTGTCTATGTTATTTCGTGATTGTTTTGCCATTTAATTAATTTATTATTTTTTATCCGGATTATGTTATTAGTGTGATAAAAAAATTAGTAAAATAGAGAAATTGTTATTAGTTGTTAAAAAATATATTTATTAGTTAATTTTTACTTTGTTATATGTTTTTTTTTGATTATTTTGTGATTAAATTAATTTATTATTTTTATCCGGTTTAGATTAGTTATTTGCTAAAAGATTATTAAAATAGATAAATATTTATTTTAGGAAAATTAATCTTATTTAGATGTTATTGTTGTACATTTATGAATATGTGACTTTAGTTCCCTGTAGTGGTATGTTGTGCCCGTAATTTTAATGTAGTACTCGTATTTGTAATGTAGTGCCTTTTAGCGTAGTAAAATGTAGTGCACTTTAGCGTAGTATCTTCGTAGTTATTGAAATTAATCATTTAATTATCTTTTGAACCCAAAAATATTTTAAAAAAGTTGACAGTTCAAACATAAACTCTCTTGAATTCTAGTCAACAAACGTAAGCAAATAACATTAGAAAATAACAATATTTGTCAAACTAATTATTATTATAAGAATATTTAATAATTAAATCTTGTATAGTTATGAAAATTATTTATTTAATTTTATTATAGTAAAAAATAGGCGAGTAACAAACAAATATGTAAAATAATAAACTAACATATAAAATAATAAACTAACATATAAAATAATAAAATAACATATATTAAAGATGCTAAGCAATAAAAAAGAAAAATACTTTAATTAATATTGTTCAATTTATAGTAGTCGTCATGGAGGTTCCGCCTGTACATCCCGGACCTACATCGCTAGAACTACTGTTGCTACAAGTCGAGCATATGTCTTCGTACATATGGGAGGGGTAGTGTTTGGCCCAGACATTCCACGCTAGACGGGTAGACGATATGTGGGACATTCTTAGGGCACACCCATTCCATCCCCGTATAGTCAGACGCCTTCAGGATACGAGTTTCTATACGATTATTGAGATCGGCCGGTTGTAGTTGGATTGGTCATTGATTATGGCTTTGATAGAGTGCTGACGACCAGAGACGCACACATTTCATTTACCCACTGGCGACGCTACTATCATGCTTAAGGACTTGGAGATTCTATATGGGCTGCCGGTTGATGGACATCCTATAGATTACCCACATGCGCTCAGAGATAATACGGGATTGCAGTACCTGGAGATATTGCAGTGGCTCACTGGGTTCCAGCCAGTGGAGGAGGCTGAATTGAGTGGGGCCAGTCGTTTGCAGTTGACGCCCGTTCGACTGCATTTGGAGGCGATGGATGTGGATATTACGGATGATACACCAGATCTTCATATCAATCGGTACACGAGATTGTTGTTTCTGCTTATGTTTTATGGGTTATTGTTCCCGAATACTTCGGGAAACCTATTCAGCTTGAGATTTCTTCATCATCTTGAGCGGCTAGATGATTTACCTGGTTACAGCTGGGGTGAAGTTGTTCTAAGTTACTTGTATAGGCAGATGTGCTAGGCGAGCATGGGCACCCATCGAGACATTGTCGGAGTTTTGCCGCTGCTATAGATGAAAACATAGTAAATTATTCTTATGATTATAACATACATAGTAAAAATATACCTTAAATTTTACGTCCACATTGTATATTAGGTTTAGGCCTAGGAGCGATTCCTACCGTTACAGCCACCTCTACCACCCATCGCTCCGGATGAACTACCTCAACCGTTTCTCCATTTAGCTAGGAGGTGGGTTGATAGGCGAGGCTACGGACGCGAGGTCGAGGCTCCACATAATCTCCACTTTTACAGGGATTTGTTGGATTTGCTAGAGGGCGCGCAGGTACATGTATACTTAAGTTTACTTGGCCTGGCTTTATATGTGTTGCGTTTACTCACGATTCCTGTTTTTACTTAATAGTTCATATGGAGGCCATACAACGACGAGCTAATAGCTGGTTTGCCCGATTATTGCTCGACCGACCAACTTATGTGGAGCTCTTCTGTCCCATTGATGTGTCTCGACATTGTTGAGAATCATGCCACCGAGCTAGTCCTTCGCCAGTTTCATCGACACCAGCTTGTACCTACTCCGCTCGCTTGGCTTAGGACACATTACCAGCGGGATGATCGTTCCAGGGTTGACCAAACATACATGGCCTGGGTAGAGGTGCAAATTGATATTTGGGACCGTCGTCATGATCTGATTCCGCCACACCTTCCACCTGAGCATACGGATGGTGAGCATGAGTATATGGGCTGGTACCGCAGTGTTACCCAACTTTTTGTCGGGAATCCCATTCATCGCACTGGTGGTCGGTACATTCCATACGCCGGGAGGTATGAGGCACTAGTATGTTATCTGTTATACTTACTTATAACGTTAACGAAGCATTCTATAATTAATATTTTACCTGTTGTGCAGACTATTGTCTTACATCTGTTCTACCAGTTGGGCCTGCAAGTGCAGCAACATACCATCGAGGGAGCGACAACTTTGCACGAGTATGGCCGCCAGGTTACAGATCTGGCTTCCCAAACATTAAGGAGAGCCCGAGATGACGAGCTCTTAGGAGACGAGGCTGATTATCTGCTGCCAGAGCAGTACAATCGTGGGCCAGCAGTGGAGTCTAAACGTGGTCGACATGGCAGGCGTGCCCAGAGAGGAAGAGGTGTCCTACGAGGTCGTGGGGGTCAGTGAGAACGTGGTCCCCAGCAAGGGGGCGTTGAGCCACCTATTGAGGATTTTGGAGTTAATCAACCGGGTGACCACCCTGAGCCAGACGATGCTCCTCATGATATACCATCATTTAGCCTTCAGCTGATGCCATGAACTTTGCAGGTGACCCCATCAGTTCCATTGTTGATCACGGGCATGGCCTTTACGCGACAGGAGCGGGATAAGTATTTTCCTGGTCCCCCAGAGCCATCGATGATTGCTGATGATCGTCCAACATGAGATGTGCATAGTGGGCACCGACTGGGTTATGGGTCATCATCGAGGGATGCTGAGGATCTTTCACAGGCGCATGTTTGTTTGTATAACTATTATTTATATTTATTTTTATCTCATTGATTAGTCATCAATATCTAAAGCATTTTTTTAAAGACATCATCCTTGCCTGTCACGGAGGCCACTTTGTTCGATAGTGACATGCCTGAGATGGATGATTATATTGAGGAGCACCACCGAGACCATGGTAAGACCATTAAAAGTTTTTTAGCTAACACGTACATTAGTAATATATATTTCATATACTAAAATATCTTATTATTCTGTAGGTTACAGCTGGACCGATGGTCCCTTCTACCGAGCCTGTCAGCCTTACCGACGATTATGCTGCAGCGCATCCTCCGATAAAGAGGCGACGTGATGAGGATGATCCTGATAGTGTAGCCGGGCGGGATGGGATGCGCCTCAGGCCAGCCAATGCTTTAAAGCATACAGGTTGTGGGACACATTGACATTTATTATTATTTATATATATGACATTCAGTATATATTAGCAACATTATTTATGCTTTACATTATTTGCGCATACGTTTTTATTTCTCGGGTTATTTATTAGTTTAATACTACAACACAAAAACAGAAACGACAACTTAACATAATTTAAATTCGATACAATTAATGAAAATATATGACACTTAAAACATAAAGATATAATACTACACTCAACACATGCATGTGTTTGTTTAGTCACTATCGCCCATTATTCTGTGCTTCAACCACTTAAATTGCTCTTCCAACCTATTTTTTTCTTCTTCTCCCTCTTGTAGTTTCTCCTGCACAACCGCAAGTTGTTGTTCTAGTTTAAAGATATGGATTTCGTATTCACCGGTCATATTCCAAACATACTGCAAATATGATTTATAGTATTCCTCGTTAATGGATTCATCATATCATTCTTCAAATCTGCATTGATTTTCGTCCTACCAATGGGGATTATAACACAACACTATTAGTTAACATTTTATATAAAAAATATTAACAAACATTTTTTCCTATACAATAACTTACAAGTTGTTGACATATCCAGTGTCTGCGCCCCACATTACTATTTGACCAACATGGCTTCAAAATCGAACGTTTGACACAATAACACCTTGGTACGTCATTGCGTCTAGCCATTTCTTAATGCAAGAACAATGAAAAGTTTATGGAATGTGTTTCTATTTATTTTGGTTAAGCGCTAATAATAACTAAAATGCGCTAGGCTTTTATAGGCAAGGTAATACACATAACTCCCTTTGGTGGTGCGTTATGTTTCTCGTGATAATGATTCTTTAGGGTACAAGACACCTTTTGCATAACATCAGCTTTTTCAGGTCGACATGACAATACACATAATGTCCTTTGGTGGCATGCCATGTTTCGCGTGATAATAATTCTTTATGGTATAATACACCTTTTGCAGAATATCGGCTTTTTCAGGTCGACAAGACAATATACATAACGGCCTTTTGTGGCACGCTATGTTTCGCATGATAATAATTCTTTAGGGTTCAATACAGCTTTTCCAGAACAATAGCTTTTCAGGTCGACAAGACAATATACATAGTGCCCTTTGGTGGCGCGCTATGTTTCAGATGATAATGATTCTTTAGGGTACAATACAACTTTTCCAAAATGATAGTTTTTTTAGGTCGACAAGATAATACACATAACGCCCTTTGGTGGCGCGCTATGTTTCGTGTGATAGTGATTCTTTAGGGTACAATACACCTTTTTCCAGAACTACAACTTTTCAGGTCGACAAGACAATACACATAACCATTTTGGTAGCGTACTATGTTTCACGTGATAATGATTCTGTAGGATATAATACAACTTTTCCAGAACGACAGCTTTCCAGGTCGAGAAGACAATACACATAATGCCCTTTGGTGGCGTGCTATGTTTCACGTGATAATGATTATTTAGGGTACAATTCAGCTTTTCCAAAACGGCAGCTTTTTCAGGTCGACAAGACAATACACATAACGCCCTTTGGTGGCGCGCTATGTTTCGCGTGATAATAATTCTTTGGGGTATAAGATATATTCTTAAACTGAACCAAGACATTTGTATTCTAAGACTAATTGAAGAAACATTACAACATCCATTTAAAAAATGCGACTAACATTTAATAAGTAGTTCAAAAGGAGGCAAATGGGTAATGGTAGTTCAACAGATCCCCATGGAACAAGTCTTAACACTATCCGAGCCCTATCTTGAAAAAGCATATGCTAGGTTGCTTTACTGACTTGGTTGATGATAAGTGGTATGGTATTCTACGTCCCTTGAAAAATAAGCCTATTAATATACACACGAATCTTAAAGTTGTAGGGCACATTATTGACGGCGAATCGCATTATACAAAGCTTGAAGGTATGCGAATATGGGGCGAAAACCTACAATGGGTTCCCATTTATTCAAAACGATGTGATAATAAAGTACTATGTCGCTGGCATGGGCTTGTTGTGCCACAACCACTATCTACAACCTTCCTAATAAACACACACAAAGATGAACCAAATATGATTCGACATTTGATGAAGGAGATTATAGAGATGGAAAAGGCACTAGTTATTCATCATGCAATGGATGTTTTAATGTGTGGAATCAAGACAAGAGAAATCAAGTCAACATTTAAGTTAAAATAATTCTCACTGAATGTGTCCATTTCATAATTATGGGTGCTAATGTATTTACCCACAACCCACATATTTATTTTCAGCCTCCTCGCACGGAGCATCCAATTACAACCCGTAAATCATCTACGGTAAATAACCTTGTATACATCCGGAGATAACTCATGAACCACGATCTCACGACACTCTTTTATGTTGTACATTCGCACTGCCCTACTTAGGCGCGCTTTATCAGCAAAAAATATGCCCTTTGACATCACCGTTATTCGAATTTCATCAAGATACCATATGAGGTATCCACATCCGGCATACTTGAAAAATGATCAAAGTAGGGAATCTCTTTTGAATGAAACGACACGTGGGATTCGTACACTCTTGGTCTAACGGGAGGTGGAGCATGCTCCCTCGTCAAATCAGGTACATCATTCTCTTCCTCCAGCATCCACACTTATCAGCATTATTTTCATAATCACTATTCTCTTTCTAACTCTGTGCATCTGCCAGATCCCAATTAAATATGTTGTATTCAGGCAATTAAGTAAGGACAGGACCTTCAAGTTGCTCGTTTTCACTGCATAACCAATAGAATAATGAGTTCCTCAAATTGATCCAAACTTTACATATAGCTTTATCACTTCACTTACAAATATAATGTGCTGATATCCCATGATGGACATTATCCTGCTGATAATGACTCCCGGATGGACCATCATGATCCAACACAACAAAACTAGGCATATTCCAATTAGGCGTTGGTTCATACATTGTAAATTTTATATCTGGCCGGTACCCCATGTGGAATATATGAGTGTTAATACAAATTCATTACATAAAAATAAACATCGTAACACAAAGAAAAATTGAAGTTTACCACTTGGCTTGTGGATTATGTAAACTAGGGGAGAAATGTTTTCCTCCCTCCTCATTCCCCCGTGGAGATATGTTTAGATCAGGTCAAACTCTTTTACCCGTAACCTGTTTGGCTAAAGCTGCTCCAAAATAATCACCCCATGATTGAGGGATATCCTTACTTTATGGAACCTCATTATTACGAACACTTTCAGCCTTAACGTACATTTCCAACATTTTTATCACAAAATATTCTCGATTTTCATCCGGAGTCCTCAAAAAATCTTTCAAAGTTTTATCGTTTTCGATGTTAAATTCAGCATAACAAGCAACCTCTTGCGGAGTAACAAAATACAGATTTCTTCTAGTTACTTTAATATTCACCGAACGTTTGCTCAAACTCATTTTTTTACATAACAACGATACCAATGTGTCATACTTCATTGTAAGTGACAACTTAACATGACACTGTAGAGAAAAACTATAGTGTACTGAGTTATTCTCCACCACAACCTCATCCCCCCCCCCCCCCCAATATAATGAAACCCTAATTCTTCGCTCTTCAGACATTATGACAAAATACAAAATAACTTAACGAACAAATATTTAACAAATAAATATTTCGGAAGACTTGAAGGATTTTGAATGGATTTTTACAAAATCCTCCTGAAAGTCTTTAAATAAGGAAAATATTAATGTATAGCGCCTTAAATATGCGCGCTATACCCAGTTGAATTATTGGTTTGTCAATTAAGTTCAGAAGATTTATTAATGGGCCCAACTTTTACGTATAGCGCAGTATTTAATCGCGTTATACACTGCTGAATTATTGGTGTGTCAGTTTATACCAGAAGTATTATTAGTGAGCCCAATAATTAAGTATAGCGCGGTATTTCACTGTGCTATACCTTAACGGACAAACGTTCCGTTAAGGTATAGCGCGGTAAAATACCGCGCTATACATATTATGGTCCCCAAGTTTTTTCCCCGCATATTTTGATGGTTCCGGACTCGTAATCCAATTGGATATTCGAGGACAAAAAGGATGCAAATGTAGAAAGCAACTATCTATATTCCTTCTTTTTATATTATGGGGACTACATAGGTAATATTTTATAGGAAGGTCTAACTTAGAGGAGGAAGTATTTTTTAAGTGGTGGTGCTCAATAATCTTTAACTGGACTATCTACTTTTAAGAGTGGGTGCTCAATAAAATGTTTTTGTATATAATTACTACTTCCTAATATAAAAAGATTGGGTGCTCAATCAAATATGAACTAGCAGTAATAAACAACACATTGGTTGAATAAAATTATTAACTCCCGAACGAAATTATTTTTTTACTAGTTTACCATTATATGAATTTTGCTATATTTACAAATAGCACCAAGAGTCCCCCTTTGTCTTTTGGGCATCAACCCCTAACATGTATACTAATATCATATAAAATACAAGGAGGGGGACATAAACCAAAACCTCCGAAAGACTTAGTACAAAAATAGCAAAAACTATCCGGAACATGAAGTAGAAACGTTGATACCGTGATGATGTTGAAACTTAAAGATGGTGTGCACTGGGACAATTTTATGATGCAACAATAACTTTGTGCCCAAGACACTACGCAGCATGGAGGCTGTATAGCTTAACACGTACGATAATACCAAGAGTCCGTTTAATTTGAGTTTATGTATGTATTTATGTATGTATATATGTAGGTATGTACGTATGTTGCGCGCATGTTTAATTGGATCAAATGGTGTTGCGAGGAGTTTCGATCGGATTCTTAGCTTTGATTTTTTTTCTTTTAATTTTTGCTCATCAGTTCGTAAAGTTGTGGTGATGAATATGGTAGGAGGGAATGTCGATTTGTCTTTAGCTTTGTTTTTCTTGCTCTGACTCAATTTGATCACATCAAATATTCTGCAAATTTGTTGTATCTTTTATTAATTCCCCCTAAATAGCTAGCACTGTAAAATCCAAAGAGAGAGAACAAGTGTTGAAGAAAATACAAAACAATTAAATATACCAATTTACGACAGTGATAAAGTTTGAATAACAATTTTAAGCAATCTCAAATGACTTAAGTACATCCTCTGCAAGTTCCTAGCTTTGGCAAGATTTTCCACAAGGATAAGGGCAAGATATTTCTTTGAATCTACTATTCTCGACAAAGAACCACTTACCAACTGCTTGAGCAATTTTCTGTACAATATAATCAGTAGTAAGTCTCATTAATAGTCAAAAGAAAATATTAATTGGGAAGATTTTGAAAAAAAAAAAAGGGAAATGATTATTTAATGTTAAAAAGCAAACATAAAATGACCTTATCAGCCAATTTAGGAGAGTTGGGGTAGAACCAATAGCTAGGTGTTTCAATGCCCTTGTAGGAATGGCAGGAGGTTATAAAATATCCACTTGGTGAAGTTGGTCGTATTCCATTTATAACTGCCCTTACAAATATTAGCCTGAAATCTGAAAATAATAACTCAAGATCAACATCAAGAGATCAATTGCAAATGTTTGGTATTCTATACTAATAAATGGTTCAAGGAAGGGATTTTTTCATTTTACAAGGGGCTTGAAACAAGGTGATCTCTTATCACACGCTTTGTTCATTATTGAGGCAGAGGTCTTGTCTAAACTACTCAATCAGCTATCCAGTTATCAAGATTTAAGGGGTTTTTCTATGCCAAGACAAGGACCACAAATCAATCACCTAGCTTATGTTGATGATGTGATTATGTTCTCAGTTGGAAATGATTTATCTTTAAATTTGATCATTCAGCAACTCCAAAAGTATGAAGTATGTCAGGCCAACTTATTAATACAAATAAAAGTTGCTTTATGGTGCATTCAACTACCTCCAGTGAAAGACATTCAAAGAATAAAGGATATCACAGGATACGAGTATAAAGAATTTCCTATAACTTACTTGGAGTGTCCATTGTATGTGGGAAGGAAGAGGATTTCTTTCATGAATGATATGATCACAAAGATTGTGAGAAAAATATATGCTTGGCAAGGAAAATTTCTATCAATAGGAGGCAACGCTATTTTAATCAAACATGAACCGCAGTCGCAACAAATCCATCTGCTAGCAGCTACGGAGCCTCCAATCACTGTTTTGAAGCAGATATCACTGGAGTTCTTGGGCAATTCTATATTATCCACTGGAAGAAGGGGGTGTAGGTTTTAGGAGTGTGATGGATATAAATGAAGCTCTGGCTATGAAAAGATGGTGGAGGTTCAGGACATGTAAGTCCTTATGGTTTACTTTCCTGAAATACAAATATTGTAGGATTGATCATCTAGTAAAGAAGAAATGGAGGACAGGGCAGTCACACGGATGAAAAAAGCTCATGCAAGTCAAGGACAAAGTTGAAGACAATATGCTATACAAGATAAATTCAAACAATTCTAGCTTGTGGTGGGACAACTGGACAGGTTTTGGGGCCATTTCTCAGGTCATTCATTATGATTATTCACCGGCTAATCAAACTGTTAATGATATCATCGTAGATGAAAGAAGGAGCATTGATCATGTACAACTACCTGAATACATGACTGAACAGATTTTATCCATTACCATTGGAGAACACAAGAAACATGATGCTCCTATTTGGATGCCAACTTATAATGGCAAATTTACGGCAACATCGGCTTGGAGGATAGCTAGACAAGTTAGGGGACACATTCCCCTTTTTCAGAATATTTGGCATAAACATTTGTCTTTCAAAATGTCTTTTCTCATGTGGAGACTTTTAAAAGAAAAATTGCCCTTCGATGAAGTTTTTCTCAAGTTTGGTCAACATTTTGCTTTCAAATGTTTTTGCTGGAGGATACCTAAAGGAGAAACAATTCATCACACATTCATGACCAGAGAAGTAGCAATGAGACTATGGAAATGCCAATACAGAAAAGAAAGATAACAAGAAAAGGAGAGACAAGGACTGGGAACGTCGGCAGCTACCTCGTGAATCTCCGATATTCAACCACACACGAGATCAACGTCCTCCGTGACTAGATATGCCTGGATCTCCACATGAAGTGCAGGGTGTAGCGTGAGTACAACCAACTCAGTAAGTCACAAAAATAAATAAGGAACTGAGAAGTAGTGACGAGCAATACAATTACCGTTCACTTAAAAAATTTCAGCAATGAAAGTAGACATGATTCAATTCCGACAATATAAGTTCAGTCAATTGTACATTTACTAAGTTCACATAAACCGGGTACAATATTTTCTAGAAGTTCAGAACAATAACATAAATTCAGTTAAGTGCAATAACAAAGGAAATAAATGCAACCTCTCAAGGTAACAATCACTCAAGCTCTCAATAGCTCAAACACTCGGCTCTCAGTCCTCAATAATCACACTCAATAGGTACCTACGGTCACTAGGAGTATACAGACTCCGGAGGGGCTCCTTCAGCCCAAGCGCTATATCGCTGCGGCGTGCAGCCCGATCCTATCATATAAGTATCCATAAGGCTCGTTGCGGCGTGCAACCCGATCCATAATCCATCAATAGCCATAAGGCTCGTTTTGGCGTGCAACCCGATCCATATACATTCATCCCTCAGGCTTGTTGCGTCGTACAACCCGATCCATATCCTCACATTGCTCACAACTCGGCACTCAGGCCCTATCTCAGTCACTAAACTCTCCAGCCTCTCGGGCTCTTAGAAATCATACAAATCAGCTCAAAAGATATGATAACGTGTATCAACAAGAAAACAAAAGGAAACGGATATATGACACGCAAGTAAAACTATGACTGAGTACAAGACAACAAATAGCAGCTAATTCAACAAGTACCCAATCTATGTGGGTGCCAACAATGATATTATATAGCCTAAGCATGGTTTCTAACATGAATGGCAGTCAAATTTCTAGGAGACAGGGGGCACTTGTAATTAACAATAAGTTATTCGACTTTATAGTCTCACGGGACGGACCAAGTCACAATCCCTCACGGTGCATGCCCACACGCCACAAGCAGTAAGATATAATTAATATAGGCTAAAGGAATCAATTCCACAAGAAAAATACAAAATTATAGGCCAAAATCCGAAATAGGCTCAAACCGGCCCCCCGTCAGCCCATTCACTCATGAGTCTTACCATACCAAATTTATCAAAATTCGACACCATTTAGGCATCCAAACCCCACAATTCACTCTCCAATTCTCTAACCCTAACCCCCAATTTCACCTCAAAAACTTACCAATTAGGTGTAAAATCAGTGGGGAATATCATTATTGAAGATAAATGAACACAAGGAGCTTACCTCAGTAATAACTTCAAAATCCTTCTCAAAATCCTCCAAAATCATTGTTCAAAATAGTGAAAAATGGTGAAAAATCTCGAAGTCCCGTATTTATATATTCTGCCCAGGGCTTTCGCATCTGCGCCGCACCTGCGGAACCGC
Organism: Nicotiana tabacum; assembly: GCF_000715075.1. NCBI lineage: Eukaryota > Viridiplantae > Streptophyta > Magnoliopsida > Solanales > Solanaceae > Nicotiana > Nicotiana tabacum. The sequence goes on along the minus strand of NC_134094.1, from coordinate 17,637,990 downwards.
TTCTGCGGCCCTTCGTCCACTTCTGCGGAAATGCCAAAACTTTCCCTTTTCGCATCTGCGCTCCATCCTTGCATCTGCGGGCTCGTAGATGCGCATCCTTTCTTGCACCTATGCCCCCTGCCCTTTCTGGCCTTGCCCGCATCTGCGGCCTCCTCTTCGCTTCTGCAGGTCCGCACCTGCGGTCTCCCCACCGTAGATGCGAAACACCAGAAAACTCAGCAATTACCTAAGTCCCAATTTCAACCCGTTAAGCATCTGAAACACACCCGAGGCCCCCGGGACCTCAACCAAACATACAAACAAGTCTTATAACCCAATATGAACTTAGTCGAACCCTCAAACTATCCCAAACAACATCAAAAATACGGATTATACCCGGATTCAAGCCTAATGAACTTCTAAACTTCTAAATTTCACAAATGACGCCGAAACATATCAAACCACGCCCGATTAACCTCAAATTTTGTACACAAGTCATAAATGACACCACGAACCTACTCTAATTCCCGAAAATCCAATTTGACCCTGGCCTTTGGATTTATTCACAGAACAGTTGCCTTTATGTAAAGAAGAGTACCAAAATATTCGCAAGAGCTATAGGTTATGATAATGATAAGTGCACCAGTCAACATTCGAGCACGAATATTTCAAATGGGGGAATAATGTTACAACCCATATTTTCGTACGTGAAAGTACGCCATAAGTAAATTGATGAAAGGTCGAAAATGAGATATTACATTTCGCATTTTTGTACGTTAAAGTTCCGTCATAAGTTAATCGACGTAAGTTCGGGAAGGTGATTATTTTGGGACTATAAGTATTACGCTATTTCAAACAAGCGATAAGTAAATTTGTGAAGGTGAGTTTCGTCGATGTTTGACATTCTGGGATAAAATACGGTCTAAGCTATAATACTCAATATTTATGGACTTGTGCCATACAAGGTACCACATGACCATGATAGTGAGGTGTATAAGGTATGATAAAAGTTATTAGTATTTTAAGTAATTTGAGATAATTCTTAATTATATGAATAATTGGGTAATTATTAATTTTAGTGGGAGATTAAAAATTAATTAAGATATTTGGTGGATAATATTAAGGAGGGCATCACCCAACGTGGCAGCAAATAAGGAAGGGCTCAAAGCCCAAATGGTGACTCTTTTGGCTAAAGGATAGGTGGCATAATTAGGCCCTAAAGTGGGACCCACTCACAAAGGTTAAGAGAACCTCTCTAATTATTTTTGAATCTATACATGTCAAAGAATGCTTCAGCAAACTCATTCAATGTGTTAGCAACGTAATATGCTATAAAGGTCATACACAAGATTATGATCAAATTCACAAAGTGAGATAGATTGGCAACATGATTTTGCTAAGCAACGGATGGGAAAGCCACCAAAAGAATTCATACAACCCACAAAATTCTATAAGCAGCGTGATAATTTTCAATAGCAACGTGATTGTTTCAACATTTCATACGAAGAGTACTTAATATTATAGCAACGTGGGATTTACGATTCTAAGGGAATACGATGAAATCTTTCTCAAGAATATCATACGAATTTTTTCCTACACCGATCTTTCCGTCATGTGTTTTGTCGAAATTGTCATGGGTTAGAGGGATTGTCCAGAGAACCGGCTCAAGAATGTTAAGGCTATCCCTTCTTTCTTTTTGGCATGATTCATACGATACAAACGAAACAAGAAAAAGCACAACTTTCATAAATGACTCTATTCATAGAAGTTCTAGGGGTGCCTATGTTCTTGATTCCCCATGTAAATTATTATTATATCTTCTGTTCATGGGTCTCAGAAAAATACATAGTTGATAAAATTTATCCGAAGGCATATTTATCTTATGACATACCTAGAAGTCTTATTAACGCACTTCCTTTGCATTTCTTGCATTTATACATGTACATTGACCCATGACCAGATGGCGTTATATACACGTATATTATATCTATATGGGATATGGGAAAATGTTACTGCATTATATACGTACCAACACTTGATCAGCTGATATACGTTGATGATTTACCCACAGTGGCCAAGATAATATAATGTGATGCCCTCAGAGGCTTGATGATGTTATGAACGCATATACCTATGCATGGTATGCCATTTATATGCATATGCATGACATTATAAATATGAAATAATTCACTGGGCTATTCAGACTTACATGTTGAGTCTTTACTCTATGTTTCTCTATGTCTTTTATTTACTGATTTTCATTCCTTACATACTCGGTACATTATTTGTACTGACGTCCCTTTTGCCTGGGGACGTTGCGTTTCATGCTCGCAGGTCCTCTAAGTAGGCTATCAGCTCACCGGAAGGTGTTGGTGCGCTCCATTTTCTCCGGAGTTGCTTATTTGGTCAGTATGATTTGGTCATGTATTGATTAGTATGGCGGGGCCCTGTCCCGATATTTATGGTGGTTATCTACTCTTAGAGGCTTGTAGACATATGCCATGTACGTGAAAGATTGTATTTTCTTATCGGCCTATGTTCAATATACGAGTGATCATTTTGGCGTTATACTATATGTCATATGTATAAGTTTGTATTACATATTTGGTCATCTTACGACAAGTGTTCCCTCATGTTTCATCCTAGTTATTTCATGATAATCGTTTGGCCCATTTACCAATGATAGTATGATACGAAAAATACGTTACGTTGGTAATCGGTAGAGTAAGGTACCGGGTGCCCGTCACGGCCCATCGGTTTGGGTCGTGACAAAAGTTGTATTAGAGAAATTCCGTCCTAGGGAGTCTACAATCCGTGTCTAGTAGAGTCTTGTTTATGGGTGTGTTGTGTACCACACTTATAAGCAGAAGGCTACAGGGCATTTAGGACTATCACTCTTTCTTCTTACTCTAGATCGTATGGTAGAGCTCAGTTGTAAGAATTCAAACTCCTAAACTCTATCTTATTCATAATACAACGATACCTACATCTTGAAAGACGGTTGATAAGAGATATAGCTATGGAAGAGTTGAGTTCGAGGAACTCGATTTTGCATCATGCTTTTGATGAGTAAATATGAGGTCTTCAGCAGATCATGCGTGTACAAAAATAATGTGTAAGCTTCTTGATAAAGAGCCTTAAGGCAAGAATATCTATCCACCCATATGGTGAAAAGAAATGAGAGAATCAGAAGGTACAAGTTTTAACAAGTAAAAGATGAAAGATGAAGAAGGGCACGAGGTACCCAGTTAGTGAAGATGATCATTATCTACAATTCAGGAAGAGAAATATAAGCATTTTGAGTTACCGTCAACAATAACATATTTATGTACAATCGGCCACAACCACCTCAGTTATGCCCTAGGGGAGCTAACAAATATAGTTTAAGAGGCAAACGGGATATCAGAATCCGGCTGGGGTTAGAGCAACCCAAAATGGTGGATGTATTATTTGCGTTAGTTGATATTTCTGAAGGATATTGCAAATGTGCTAATAAATCTCCTTGTGAGATACCCAACTGGTGCACTCTAGATAAGAATACTAGAATGTTAAAAAAAAAAATTACAAAGATAGGCACTGAAAGCCTAGAAGGGATAAATATTACCTTAGTGTGGCTCCCGTCCCTAGTAGAGAGAGAATTTTGGGCAACCCGAAGAGCCAGTGGATGGAGCAAGGGGAGCTAAAAGCAAAAGAATGTCTTGTTGAAGTTTTCAGAATAAAGTGATAGATAGAATTATTAGCAGAAAAATTAGAAGAGAGTTAATGAAGCATTATTAGTAAGATGTGATACATGGATGATAACGATAGATTAAAAAAAATAACATTATTACAGAGTCTATAGTCAAGGGAAGGAAAAGACGAGAGGTGACAGGCCTCGAGACAACAAAAGAGTATAGACCATAAAGTCATATCCTCATTTTGAGAAATAAGTTCACGACTCTAACGTAATTACCAAAAGGAAAAGTTAGACCCAGAGTAATAGAAATCAATATGGGTTGGTGAACAAGGTAAACTAAACATGAATTAGGGACTGAGTGATTTGATAATAGTCGGCATAATTAGAAATTCATATATTGCATTTCGGCGATAATAGAATGGATGACAGAAGAATATTCATGAGAAATACAGAGAATGGTCATTCAGGAAGACGCTTCCCTAAAGCAAGCAATGTGAGCAAAGTTAAGCTTAAGGGACTATGTGTGCCAGTTACGCTAAGTATCACCCTCGTGGGTGAGGAATTTTGTTATCCTTAGTACAGAAGGATTACCGCAAGGCAAGTAAGGGTCATCGATAATGTGAAAATACGCCAAAGATGAAGAGGTAACATATCTATAGGTAGATTGTTGTAGCACTAAATCTTAGTACTCCCCTAAAGGGAGGAATATGGAGTGATATGGCATTAAGTCATAATTAAGTGGTTCTGGTTACTATGGAATGGTAAAGGAAGAATGCGATAAACATTAGAAAGGAATGAGAGTACACTTATTCAAATCCTACAGATATACAACGATTCCAGAACATTATGCTAACACGATATCAAGGAGAGAAAGTAAGGGTTCATGCCCGAGATGTTATTAATAAATAAGGAGCCAGTGCGAGATGTAAGTTAAGACAAAGGAAATAACCTAAGAAATATTACACGGAATAGTGATATGAGAATGTGCCAACGAATAGTAAGCAGTTGATTCAGGAAGAGCCTAGTTATGACTAGACAAGAGGATACAAACAAATCAACAGAGCATGCAAGATAAACATAGTGAATCCAGTCTCGGAGATAATGATATCGTGATCCTTGAGAAATATTCAAATAGGAGTTAGGGTAGTTAAGGGTACCGTATGAGTGTTACGGAAATAAAAGAGAGTACCACTGGGAAGACAGCCAAAATATCAGTTCAGAAACAACCCTACAAGCACAAGGGCGTGGAAGGACATCAAAATTTCCGTCGAGTATACGATGTAATAAGCTCACAGCTTTACAAGAGTCAGAGGATCCTCCCTAAGTACTACAACGAAAGACTAGCTGAGGAAATAAGGAAGATGGCTTCAACTTAAGCACATCGACCTAAAGATGAAATGGTCTTATAACAATAGTCTCAAAACAACAATGTATGCACCGCATAAGAAAGTGGCACCTATCGTGGCTAATGAACGGGAATAAGAAGAAAAACTCAAAAGGTGATATTCAAGATCATATGAGTTGTATGAAAATTTTGGCATGTGTGGGAACTAAGATAAGCTAAGTATGCGCGCAACAAGGGGCAAAAACCGAGAACGAACGAAAGGAATTATTAGATTAATGATCTAGAGTTAGTTACGTTATGAACGCACTCAAGAGTTCGGAGTATTATCCATGCAACATATATGTTAACAATTATTCAACCGTAGAAGATTCAGGTATAAGTTAAAAGAAAGAATTGAGTCCACGTCATAGACAAATCATTGAATTATTAGAAGATTGTATCATGGATATTCCATAGCGTCCATGAAGGGCTAAAAAAATAACTAATACCACAAGCCGCAGATCGGAAAAAGGCTTAAGCCTACATAAAGACTGATCAGGAGGAAGAGGAAACTAAAGAGTTACATCAACCAAGTAAATCAGGAGTCTGATTATTAGACCCAGAAAATTATAGAAATCATGATTGAGAACATTACAGGATGACTCTTAATATCAGAGGTATAAGAAAGATAGAACAGTAGCCATATTCTATAACGGCTCTATGATAAATCCAGTTAGAAGAGTACGAGCCTCATAAGAAGTTAGTATGAAGCTCCTACAGGATTGTGTATACACCAGAGATGCAAGTATTATAATAAAGTTTCACATTGTGGATATAAAATATACCTGTGTAGAAGGGAGGTAATGAAAGAGATAGAAGATGTGATACGAGATTCTAAGGTAAGTAAGGTAAAGGTGAACAACGTACGAGATACTCAAGTGTAGAAGGTTGTGAATAGTCCATACTTCAGATAAAAAGCTAGAAGCGTGAGGATTCACTATCTAGTAATGATAGCGGCATCGTCAGTGACATATCTTCCAGCATATGGTTTCTAGGTACTGAGAGATCTAGTCAAGAGAGCGAAGAAGAGTTGGAGACTATGTGATGTATCGCTTGATGTTCCAGAATAAAATAAGGAAATCTATAGTGCAAGCAAGTTGAAGGAAGGTGGAGAATAATATAAATAGATATGTGTAGGTCGCAAGATAAAGTATGGTAAATCGACAAGGTTTTAGGAAGACATGAGTAATGATAAGAAAGGGCGAGTGAGAAGGTAACGAGAATGGATAAGTCCTCAGGATTAAGCCCATGAAAACAAGAGAGCTAGTGGTTTCTCTTAGTTATAGAAAGCTCAGTATAGCTTGAATGAACTCAAAGGAGTCTAAGACTAATAGCATTTAGAAGAGATTGAATGTAGCCCTGGTAGTAGAATAAGGGTATAATTCTGATAGATAAAGGATGATGTTTGGGCCTTCGATTGAGTAATGATTTGAAAAAAATAAAAGGGGATTTCACGGACGACACATGATTAAAATACCCACGTAAGGTGAATCACATTGGGATGCTATGAAATACTGTATGGAAGTATGCTATCGCCCCTAGGTAGGTCAGGAAAATCACTTCAGTTGTTCCCCGATGAGACGTGAGCCCTAGCGACAGTGTTACATAAGAGGTCAAGTTATCGATATTAAAGTGAATTAATAATGGGTGGATAAAAGTTATAAAGTATGAGATGAGATTAGACCATCATTCTTAAGATGAATAGTAATGAAGAAGCATTAAAGGACTTAGATTTATGCATATAGGATAAGCAACGACAGTAACCTGGAGTTTGGTAGCAGGCCTCAGTAACGATAAATCAAAGTAAGAGTTATGGCAGTAAAGTCATTACAGATGGATAAACGGATCTATGAAATAAGGTATAACAATATTCGTAAGTTCAACAAAGTACCGAGCGAAGAACTTCAGTATACCCATAGATGCCCATAGGGACATCTTATCAAACTCTGTATATATTTATAAAGTGAGGCCTAGAGATTTGCTAAAAGCCGAAGGAAAAAGGAGAGAAGAATCGCATAGGCACACTTATAAGGTCATAGTCGTACAGGCTGTATGAAAGAAGGTAGTAATAGTTACCAGATTGAAAAGATTCCAATCACAAGTCATGGTATGAGTAAGAGGCCTAGAGGGGAGAATGCCTTAGCCTTTGGATTTATTCACAGAACAGTTGCCTAGATGGTAAGGAGACTACTAAAGTATTCGCAAGAGCTATAGGTTATGATAATGATAAGTGCATTAGTCCACATTCGAGGATGAATGTTCCAAAGGGGGAAATGATGTTACACCCCATATTTTCGTATGTGAAAATATGCCATAAATAAATTGATGAAAGTTCGAAAATGAGATGTTACATTCCGCATTTTCGTACGTTAAAGTTTCGTCATAAGTTAATCGACGTAAGTTCGGGAAGGAGATTATTTTGGGATTATAAGTATTACGCTATTTCAAACAAGTGATAAGTAAATTCATAAAAGTGAATTTCGTCGAAGTTTGACATTTTGGAATAAAATACGGTCTAAGCTATAATACCCAGTATTTATGAACTTTTGCCATACAAGGTACCACATGACTATGATAGTGAGGTGTATAAGGTATGTTAAAAGTGATTAGTATTTTAAGTAATTTGAGATAATTCTTAATTATTTAGATAATTGAGTAATTATTGATTTTAGTGGGAGATTAACAATTAATTAAGATGTTTGGTGGATAAGATTAAGGTGGGGAGGGGGGCATCACCCCACCGTGGCAACAGATAAGGAAGGGCTCAAAGCCCAAATGGTGACCCTTTTGGCTAAAGGATAGGTGGCATAATTTGGCCCTAAAGTGGGGCCCACTCCCTAAAGTTAAGAGAACCTCTCTAATTCATTTTTGAATCTCTACATGACAAAGAATGCTTCAGCAAACTCATTCAAAGTATTAGCAACGTAATATGCTATAAAAGTCATACACAAGATTATGATCAAATTCACAAAGTTAGATAGATTGGCAACATGATTTTATTAAGCAACGGATGGGAAAGCCACCAAAAGAATTCATACAACCCACAAAATTCTATAAGCAGCGTGATAATTTTCAATAGCAATGTGATTGCTTCAACATTTCATACGAAGACTACTTAATATTATAGCAACGTGGGATTTGCGATTCTGAGGGAGTACGGTAAAATCTTTTTCAAGAATATCATACGGATTTTCCCTTACTCCGATCTTTCCATCATGTGTTTTGTCGAAATTTTCGTGGGTTGGAGAGATTATCCAGAGAACCGGCTCAAGTATGTTAAGGCTATCCCTTCTTTCTTTTTGGCATGATTCATACGATACAAACGAAACGAGCAAAAGCACAATTTTCATAAATGACTCTATTCATAAAAGTTCTAGGGGTGCCTATGTTCTTGATTCCCCATGTGAATTATTATTATTATATCTTCTGTTCATGGGTCTCAGAAAAATACATAATTAATAAAATTTATCTGAAGGCATATTGATCTTATGACATACCGAGAAGTCTTATTAACGTACTTCTTATGCATTTCATGAATTTATATATGTACCTTGACCCATGACCATATGGCGTTATACACGTATATATTATATATATATCAGATATAGGAAAAGGTTACGACGTTATATACGCACCACCACCTGATCAGCTGGTATACATTGATAATTTGCCCACAGTGGCCAAGATGATATGATAGGATGCCCTCAGAGGCTTGATGATGTTATGAACGCATATACCTATGCATGGTATGACATTTATATGCATATGCATGACATTATAAATATGAAATGATTCACAAGGCTCTTCAGACTTACATGTTGAGTCTTTTACTCCATGTTTCTCTATGGCTTTTATTTACTGCTTTTTATTCCTTACATACTCGGTATATTATTTGTACTGACATCCCTTTTGCCTGGGGACGCTGCGTTTCATTCCTGCAGGTCCCCAAGGACAGTTTGAGAGTCCTTCAAGTAGGCTATCAGCTCAGTGGAAGGTGTTGGTACACTCCATTTGCTCCGTAGTTGCTTATTTGGTCAGTTTGATTTGGTCATGTATTGATTAGTATGGCGGGTCCCTGTCCCGACCTTTATGGTGATCATCTACTCTTAGAGGCTTGTAGATATATATCATGTACGTGAAAGATTGTATGGCCTGGTCCGCCTATGTTCAGTATACGAATGATCATTTTGGCCTTATACTATATGTCATATGTATAAGTTTGTATTACATGTTGGGTCGTCCTACGACGAGTGTTCCCTCATGTTTCATCGTAGTTTTTTCCTAACAATCTTTTGTCCCATTTAGCAATGATAGTATGATACGAAAAATACGTTACGTTGGTAATCGGTTGAGTAAGGTACCGGGTGCCCGTCGCTGCCCATCGGTTTGGGTCATGACATCAAGCCTATTAAAACTAAGGAAATTTCAACTTCTACGATCGATGCCGAAACCTATCAAATCAAGTCCGATTGACCTCAAATTTTGTACACAAGTCATAAATGATATAATAACGCTATTCCAATTTCCAGAATCGGATTTCGATTACGATATCAAAAATTCAACTCCCAAGTCAAACATCCAAACTTAAATTTCTGTTTGAGCCATTTCAAGCCTAATCTAACTACGAACTTCCAAATAATCTTCCGGATATGCTCTTAAATCCAAAATTATCATACAGAGTTATTGGAATCATCAAAACTTTATTCTGGGATCGTTTACACATAAGTCAACATCTGGTCACTATTTTAACTTAAGCTTTAAACTTTAGAACTAAGTGTTCTAATTCATTCCAAAATCTCACCGGACCCAAAACAATCACCCCGTCAAGTCACATAACAACTATAAAGCATAAATTGAGCAGTAAATGAGGGGAACGAGGCTGGAATACTCAAAATGACCGGGCGGATCGTTACACAATGTAATATTGAAGCTAATCCTCCTGCTGAAGTTCCACTCAAAATGGCCTATCATGAAATTATAAAAAGGAAGAAAAAATCAAGATTAATAATCTGTTTGACCAAACTTCTAAAATCAGCTTATTATGGCATATTCGATGCGACTAGCATATAAGTTGACGTTAATAGAATATTTAATTTGCGATAAAAAGGCTCTATTTCCGAACAACTCTATTTGAGGAAATACGTACATTTTCAGCTTTCCACATTCCTTTGTATAATAAATCCTCCATGATGGCAAGGAAAACTCTTGCCCATCTGAAGTGGAGTCCGGTAACCTAGTTAATAAAATAATTGTCATTTGCAACGTAGAAAATTTACTACTATATACATTTTCTAGCTGTAATATGAAAATATTCTCGCTTACGGAGTCAATTTTTCCAATATCACCAGTAAAAGATGACCCGTCGCAATACTTAACCTTAACTCTGTTTCAATACTTAACCTTAACTCTGTTCCAGATAAAAAAGTCTGATCAGTTGCATTTTTATTAGTCAGGAGTTCTAAAAATATTTTAACAAGAAAAAAAGAAAAGAAAAAAAATACATTGTCATAACCCAATTTCACCTATAGGTCGTGATGGCGCCCAACGTCACCGCTAGACAAGCCAACTAATGAATTAAACATATATTTCCTCTTTTAGTAAGTTTCCGAGTAATTAACTTTCCTTATTTGCAAGATTTAAGAAAATAAAAAGGTTTAAATAAATAAAACGAAGTAATAGTTAAAAACCACAGTTCTACTAGTGTGTGTGCCAAGACCTGGTGTCACAAGTGTATGAGCATCTAGTGCATTATACCAAACTCAACTACTATCTGAACATGAAATAGACAGATTACAAATACAAAGGAGAGGCTCTCGGAATTGCAGAACAACTCAGAAAGCAGCTCACCACTAAGCGTCGGGATATCTAGGATGCGCGCCGGTAGGACCGCCTGATGCACCTGTCTCAGATCCTGCACAAAAAGTGCAGCAAGTGTAGGACGAGTACATAAACAACGTGTACCCAGTAAGTATCAAGTCTAATATCGAAAAAGTAGTGACGAGAGGTTGACTTCGACACTTACTATGGGCCAATAATATTGAGATAGGAATATTTAAATAAATACGGTTTATGGAAATAATAAAATATTTCCTTAACAAGCAGGAATAAATAATTATTTCACAATTGAATAATTTTTAATAAGTCATTTATCTTCACAAGCTGAAATAATAATGTCAAGACACAGTGTAATTGTTCTTATTAAGCACGATTTATGCTGAGGTCTTACGGTCCGATCCGGAATAATGTGTACACTACCGAGGGTCGAGCGACACAAACCATAGATGCATCTATCTACTGCCGAGGCGTTCGGACCGCTCCACAAAAAGAGAAGGATATTTTATAAGTATCTGACTTAAATATTTTTGAGGTTTTATACAAAAATAATACGAATTTCACTAGCGATCTTTCACAATTTCTCCAACAAATACCAATATAATTTAGGCATTTTTAAACTATCAAGTATGGTGCGAAAATTCCAAATAGATCATGAATTGGGTCCTAAGCTACCCGAACAATAGCATAATAGTAGTTACGCACAGACTTTCATCACCTCGTACCTACGTAGCCCCCCCCCCCCCACAATTAGGAAAATTTATTTATTGAAAACACCTATGGGGTAACTTCCCTCTTACAAGGTTAGACAAGAGACTTACCTCATCTCGGAGCTCACTTCCCTTTCAAATTTCGCGTTAAAGGCTTAATTGGTACCGAAAAATCCGAAACTAGCCAAATGTTATATAATTTAATCAATACATACGCAAAATTTCAAAATTAAGTTATTAGATTAATTACCCAACCCAAATCGAAAAAATTCCCAAAATTCACTCCCGGTCCACGTGCCCGGATTCTAAAAATTTTCAGAGGAAATCGTTACCCATAACCTTAAGAACACTCAAATATACACTTTTCATCCCATTCCATAACCATTTTCGTGGTTAAAATCTCATTTGTATCAAAACCTAGATTTTTCATCTAAACCCTTGATTTTCACAGTTTACATGTTATAATCTACCCATAATCTATATATTTAACTCACAACAAGTAGAATTAACTTACCTCCAAGTTTAAAGGAGAATACTCCTCTCAAGACGCTCCAAAAGCACCCAAGAATGGAGAAAATGGGCTCAAAAATGGCTGAGCCCCGTTTTAAGACATTCTGCCCGGTGATTTTTCGCTTCTGTGGCTCGACAACCGCCTCTTTGTCTCTGCATCTGCAGAAAGGGCCTCGCATATGTGGTCCTTCCCCTTATCCGGCTCCTTCGATTTTGCGACCAGCGGTTCGCTTCTTTGAGACCGCTTCTGCAGTGCGTGCGTCGCACCTGCGACCTCTGTCCGCTTCTGCGATGCCTTCTTCGCACCTGCGCCTTCGCATGCGCGTTATACTTCCCCGCTTTTGTGGTCAGTGGCAGCCCCCATCTGGGCCGCTTCTGTGGCTTGTGGCTCGCTTCTGCGAGCTCACACCTGCGATTGTCCATGCGCAGGTGCGGTTACATCAAAAACTGGAAGTTTCAGCCATTGCTCCTAAGTCCAAACTTGGTCCTAGCCTCATCCCTTTAACACCCGAGGTCCTCCGGGGTCCCGCCCGAACATACCAACAAGTTTAAAATCATGAAACGGACTCACTCGATCCCTCAGAATGCTTAAAACAACATCAAATCTAATAATCATACCCCAAACCAAATTGATTAAACTTAAAAATTTTCAAGTTCTTCAAACTTACTCCGAACGCGCCTAAACGTACTTAAACTACTCGGAATGACACCAAATTTTGTATGCAAGTCTTAAATAACCATACGGAACTATTCCCAGGCTCGGAATTCCAAACGGACCTCGATTACTCCAAAACCTACTCCAAACCAAATTTGAAGAACTTTAAACCTTCGAATAGACAAAATGACTAGTTGGGTCGTTATATTCTTCGCCTCTTAAACAAACATTCGTCATCGAACGTGTTTAGAATCATACCTGGAGTGCTGAATTAGTGTGGATATCTGCTCAGCATGTCCTCCTCGGCCTCCCAAGTCGCTTCTTTGACTGGTTGGCCTCGCCACTGAACCTTTACCGCAGAAATCCTCTTGGACCTCAATTAGCGATCATGTCTGTCAATAATGGCAATTGGATCCTCCTAACAACCCAAGCTCTCATCTAGCTGAACTGTGCTGAAGTCTAACACATCCGACAATAGATACATGAAAAACTGGATGAACTCCCAATAGACTGGGAGGCAAGGCAAGCTCGTAAGCAACCTCCCCAACTCGTCTCAACACCTCAAATGTGCCTATAAACCTTGGGCTCAACTTGCCCTTCTTCTCGAACCTAATGATTCCCTTCATCAGCGAAACCTTCAAGAGAACTTTCTCACCCACTATAAATGATAAATCACATGCTTTCTGATCCGCTTAACTCTTCTGTCTGGACTGTGTTGTACGATGTCGCTCCCGAATCAACTTTACTTTTCCAAGGCATCCTTCACCAAATTAGTACCATATAACTTAGCCTCGCCGGGATCAAAATATCTGATGGGTGAACGACATCGCCGACCATATAAAACCTTAAATTGAGCCATCTCGATGCTGGATTGGTAACTGTTGTTATAAGCAAGCTCGACCAAATGCAAGAAACGATCCCAATGACCTCCGAAGTCAATCACACATGCCTTGAGCATATACTCCACGATCTGAACTGTCCGCTCCGACTACCCATCAGTCTGTGGATGAATAGTTGTGCTGAGCTCTACAAGGGTCCCCAATTCACTATGTACTACTCTCCAGAAATGTGAAGTAAACTGAGGGCCTCTATCTGATATGATGGAAATTGGCATACTATGCAACCGAACTACCTCCTGAATATTAATCTGAGCCAACCTCTCTGAAGTATACGTAGTCACAATGACCCAAACTGCATCATATTTTCGCAAGGTTTGCGACAACCTAACTACGAAGTCTATAGTAATGCGCTCTAATTTTCACTCTGGTATAGTCATCTGTTGAAGTAGGCCACCTGGCCTCTGGTGCTCATACTTAACTTGCTTGCAATTTAGGCACCTAGATACATACTCAACTATGTCTTTCTTCATCAGCCTCCACCAATAATGCTGTCTCAGGTCGCGATACATCTTCGTAGCACTTGAATGAATAGAATACCGAGAACTGTATGCTTCTTCTAGGATCTTTTCCCCCAGTCCATCCATATTAGGAACACATAGACGACTCTGGAGTCGTAGAACACCATCTTCGCCGATAGTAATCTCCTTGGCACCACCCCATAATACCATCTCTCGGAGAATCAACAAGTGTGGATTATCAAACTGGCGAGCCTTGATCCACTCAAATAGTGAAGACTGGGCAACAACATATGAAAGAAGTTGACTGGGCTCTAAAATATCCAGCCTTACAAGTATGTTAGCCAAGGACAGAATATCCAAAGTTAATGGCCTCTCCTCTGTTGAAATGAAGGCCAAACTACCCATGCTCTCCGCCTTTCTGCTCAAGGAGTCTAGAACTACGTTTGTTTTGCCCGGATGATAAAGGATAGTAATATCATAATATTTTAGTAACTCAAGCCACCTACGCTGTCTTAAATTTAGATCCCTCTATTTGAATAAATGTTGCAAGCTGCGATGATCAGTGTAAACCTCACAGGATACCCCATAAAGATAATGCCTCCAGATCTTAAGAGCATGAACTATCGCGACCAATTCTAAATCATGTACCGGGTTATTCTTCTCGTGGGGCATCAACTAACGTGAAACATATGCAATAACTCGCCCCTCCTGCATCAATACTCAACCTAGGCAAACACGCGAAGCATTGCAATACACTGTATGCATCCCTGAACCAGAAGGCAACACTAACACCGGTGCTGAAGTCAGTGCGGCCTTGAGCTTCTGAAAGCTCACCTCACAATCATCGGACCATCGGAACAGAGCACCCTTCTAGATCAATCTGCTCAAAGGTTCTTCTATAGATGAAAAGCCCTCCACAAATCGACGATAATAACCTGCTAACCCCAAGAAACTCCTGATCACAGTCACCGAAGTGAGACGATGCCAATTCTAAACTTCCTCAATCTTTTTGGGATCAACTTTAATACCCTTGCCCGATACAATATGTCCCAAGAATGCTACAGAGTCTAGAAAAAATTCACATTTGGAGAACTAAACATATAGCCTTTATCCTCGCAAGGTCTGAAGTACCACTCTCAAATGATGCTCGTGCTCCTCCATACTATGTGAATAGAACAAAATGTCATCAATGAAGACGATGACAAACGAGTCGATATACGGTATGAACACCCGGTCCATTAGATCTATAAAAACCACTGGGGCATTAGTCAGACCAAAGGATATTACCAGAAACTCATAATGGCCATATCTAGTGCGGAAAGGGGTCTTCAGAAGATCCAAATATCGAATCTTCAACTGATGGTACCCCGATCTCAAGTCAATCTTAGAGAACACTCTGGCACCCTGCAACTGGTCAAACAAATCATCAATACGCGACAACATGTATTTGTTCTTAATAGTGACTTTGTTCAATCGGCGATAATCAATACACATCCACATAGCCGTATCCATATTCTTCACAAATAATATCAGTACACCCCAAGGTGATACACTCGGCTTGACGAACCCCTTTGGTAACAAATACTCAAGTTGTTCCTTCAAATCCTTCAACTCTTTTGGAGCCATACGGAATGGTGGGATAGATATAGGCTGGGTACCTGAAGCCAAATAAATATAGAAATCAATATCACTATCTGGTGGCATGCCCGGAAGATCAGAAGAAAACACATCGAAGAACTCTCGGACTACATGCATCGAATCAATCACCGGAGTCTCTGCCGTAGTGCCCCGAACATAGGCCAAATAATCCAAACAACCCTTCTCGGCCATGTGTCGAGCCTTCATAAAGGAAATAACTCAACTGGACGCACTGACAAACGAACCCTTCCATTCCAATCTAGGCAACTCTGGCATCACCAAGGTAACAGTCTTGGCATGGCAGTCTAGGATGGCATGATATGGAGATAACCAGTCCATGCCCAGGATGATCTCAAAGTCAGTCATATCAAGAAGTATAAGATCTGCTCTAGTTTCGTAATCACATAATGTAACAATGCAGGACCGGTAGATCCGATCCACAATAACAGAATCACCCACAGGAGTGGACACATAAATAGGAGTACCCAAGGACTCACGAGAAATACCCAGGAAATGAGCAAACTGAGATGACACATATGAATATGTAGACCCTGGATCAAATAGTACCGAGGCATCTCTACAGCAGACATAAATATACTTGTGATCACGACATCTGAGGCTACTGCATCTGGTCTAGTCGGAAATGCATAGAACATAACTAGAGCGCCACTTGACTGGCCTCCACCTCCTGGGCGGCCACTATCCACCTTCCCTCCGCCTCTGGGCGGCCAGATGGACGGTGGAACAATCAGTGTTGTAATCATAGGAAAAACTATTAAATTTCCTCATACCCCTTTCAACAAGGGTTGACATGATCTCCATGAATCTTTTTCCGAGTTCTGACTTTTGAAGTGGTCAATTATTATATACACAATAAAGATAATAATTATTGATGTTTAAATATCAAGCTATTTTATCAATATATTTAAAAGAAAAAAAAAAGCCTATGTTGGGGCGAAAACTCCAAATCCAAAATGTTGGTTAGGGTTCCAAAACTTTCTTTAGTAATAAAGTAAACTTTTAAGCCTTAAGTCACCAACCTTTAAAAGAGCTGACACAGTCAGCTATAATTGTGAAAAGATAAAAATAACATAAGAGATTTGTAAAAATAATATAATATTTTCAAAAACAAATTGTAAGTAGACTTAGAAACGCATTTCATTAAATTTTATGGTGCTAAGTGTACAATGCATGTGTTAATGAGGTAAAGGAGTGGGCAATCGTGACAATCATGGAAGGCTCCCTTCGATTTTTTTTTGAAGAAAATTTAAGCAAAGTGTTTAAATATACATACATATTATTTTTTTAAAGGTTCCCCGAAGGGATTATATTCAATAAGTCAAAGGGGATATAGAGGGGGCATACACCTGACCTCTTCCCTGTCATAACTAGAATGGATAACCCATTCCAACAATTTGACTCATCACAAAAATAAAAGCAGAAGGAGAAGGGTTTCTTCTAGTACAGATTGAGCGCCCAAAAATAAGGACTAAGTACTAGACATAGTGCAATCAATGAATTATTCCGCCAAGATCAAAGATGAAAGTGCTTTTTTTCACCTTGATTCTGAAGTTTGGTCGACTCTTCTCATCATTATTCATTGTGGTTGTAATCTTCCTTGGTAAGTTTATAGCCACAGTGAAGCAAGAAGTCTTCTTATCATGTTCTGCAAGATTGGTTAAGAAATCTGCAGGGATGTTGCCTTCTCTGAAAGAGTGATTAAACTGGAAGTGACCTTCAGATAGCATAGAGTGAATATCATTGATGTCCTCTTTGATTTGCCAAGAAGTGAAAATTTCCTTTTTGAACATTTTGATCAAAAAAAGAGAGTCAGGTTCCACTATTAATCTATTAAAACCATGATCAATACACCATCTCAATCAAATTTTAATAGCTTGCGCCTCAGCTGAGTTATTTGTGGTTCAGCCAAGATAGACAGTGAATGCCATGATCATATGCCCCAGGTAATCCCTCAAAATCCCACCTCCATCAGCATTACCTGGATTCCCTTTGCAACAACCATCCACATTAAGCATAAATTCTCCGAAATTGGGCTTGTTCATTCTCACATGAGTGATGTCTAGTTGATGCTGGATTCTATCAACAAAATGACAAATATTAGGGAAAGAAGAAAAAAAGTTTAAAGAGGAGAACTTAGAGGAAAGTAACAGCTGCATTAAGTAGGTTATTTGATGCTATTGGAAGAGCGTCTAATTAATTTCTTCATATTTATAAGCGCACCTATATTTCCAGATTTCACAACATATGACAGTTGGTAGGCGCTGCATGATCAACTCGTGCACCTTGTTTTGAGGCTTTATAAGCCACCACCTTATATGTTTAACACTTATGTTATATGTGGAAGGCATAGACAATCCACAACCATATTAAAAATACTTTCATACTTTCCCTGCAATTTGACCTTGACTAAATAAGTGATTAATATCCTTAACCTTACCAAAGAAGCAACAGTAACATTTTGATGGTCCATGGACCCCAACACTCATCAGATCGTCATCTGTGAACAATTTTGCATTCAATAAACGGAGCACATGAAATGAAACTTTGAATGGCAATTTGTTATGCCAATGTTTTGACAAGGATAGAGAAGAGTTTTTGGATTTTTATGAGTATATTCTAGGCAGAGTTAAAGTGCCTATGTGATTTGGGATCCAAATAGGCCGATCCTCCTTACCTATGCAAAACTTGATGGATTCAATGTGAGAAACTAAATTAGCAGGTAAACTAGTCTGCAATTTATCCATATTCCACAAGTTATGGAAATAAAATCATAAACCCTAACCCTTTTGACTTGTTCCGTTGATCAATCACCTTAGATAAGGCACCCTTATTAGTCCAGTAATCCCGCGAAAAGGATATGTTGCCATTCCCAACCTTCCATAAGAAATGTTTTTCACAATCTTTCGTGGCATTCAAAAGTCTTCTCCAAATATGAGATTCGTTATAGTTTTTCTTTTTTTGAAACTGAATGGGCTATTTTGCAGTACTTAGCTTCCAAAACTAAGGTAAGAAGAGATTTTTGAGTTCTAAAAGTCCACCAAGCTTTGGCAGAAAACATAGTGAAAATGTCATGCAATGATCTAATCTCAATCCCTCCCTCCATTTTAGGAAAACATAGTTTTTTCCAAGATAACTAGTGATATTTTTTCTTGCTTTCAGAGGAACCCCAAAAAATATTAGCAAGAGATTTTTCAATATGATCAAGGATAGAATTAGGTGGATGGACCACAGAGATGATATGCTATGGTAAGGAGTGCAAGATAGACCTTGTCACGACCCAAAATACTCTATAGGTTGTGATGGCGCCTAACGCCGCCGTCAGGCAAGCTAACAATGATTGATCCACTTAATTACTCATTTTTATTCCTTTTGAAATCATAATTTCCATTAATTAAATAGTATGAAATAGAATTTACGGGGTGAAATAATGATAATTACGTGAACTACCATACTAAACATCCAGTAGGAACCCCCAAAACCAGGTATCACAAGTGCATGAGTATCAACTAGGAAATATGATAAAATAGAACATATGTCTGGAATACAAATTAGATAGGAGAATGTAAATAACTCGGATGGAGACTCTGTATGCTAGAGACTCGTAACATGGGATGCAGCTCACCTAAGTCCCCGCAATAGCCGTACCTTTGCGCCCACAAGACCACTAGACATATATGTTCCTGCACAAAATGTGCAACAAGTATAGCATGAGTACGCAAAACAACATGTACCCAGTATGTATCTAGTCTAACCTCGAAGAAGTAGTGACGAGCGATCGACTTCGACACTTACTACAGGCTAACAACAAAATACAAAAAATATAATTAAGCATGGATTATGTAAATACAGCTGAAAACTCAATAACAAGAAATAAATAAATAATTCTTTCACTGAGAGTAAATTCCAAATTAATTTTCATCGTTTAACAAATTAATCTCTCAAGCCAATGAAACAAACTCAATTATATTTGGACTCCAAGAATTATTACACACGTATTATGCCGAGGTCGTACGGCCAGATCCAACATATAAATATATAAACTGTGCACTGCCAAGGGTCGAACGACACGAACCATAGAGGCATCTATCTGCTACCGAGGCATTCGGCCTGCTCCACGAGAAGAGAAAATACTTTATAAACAACCGATTCAAGATTATTAGGAGGCTAATATTCAAATGAATACCAATTCTCATTAACGGTCAAGTGACCCGTCCAAAACTCAAGTAAATAAAATTTAACCTTTTATAATTCCTTTATCAAGTTTCAATATAATTTAAGCAACTAAATTAACAAGTAGGGTGCAAACACCGTAAGTATAACATGATTTGGTTCTTAGACTACCCGGACATAAGCATAATTAGTAGCTACGTATGGACTCTCATTACCTCGTGCATACGCAGTCTCCACAAATAGAAGCACATATTAAATCAATTCACCTATAGGGTTAATTCCCTCTTACAAGGTTAGAAAAGAGACTTACCTCGCTCCGAAGTTCCATAACCGGCTACAAAGCTTTTCTAAAAACTGAAACCGATGTCCGTCCCTCCAAAATTAGTCAAACCAAACCAATAAAAATATAATCTAATACTCATAACAAATCAATTTAGATAAATTTCCAACTCCGTTCGAAAAGTCAATAAAGCAACCCTCGGCCCCACGTGCCTGGATTTCGAATATTTTCGAAGATAACCATTACCCATAGTACTACGAACTCAAATATATAATTTATTCCAAATTACATGACCAATTTCGTGGTCAAAATCCAAAATACCAATTTCTAGGTTTTCTTCAAAACCTCGCATTTTCCACTAATTTTCATGTTCAAATCCATATGTAACTCATGTATTAAACTTAAAATGTAAGGGAATCACTTACCTAGTGGAGGATGATGAAAAAGGTCCTTCAAAAATTGCCCAAGCTCGACCCCAATGGAGGATTTGAGATAAAATGAGACAAAAGCCGTTTCTTGCAACTTATACATTGCCCAAGCGACCCTTCAACGCAAACGCATCATTTCCCTCGCGTCCGTGAAGCTCAGCAAACTCCATCCTAGAAATTCTTCTTCGCGAACGCGGCAATCCCCTCACGTTCGCGAAGCACATCCTGCATCGGCCCCTAGTTCCTCTATCTCTTCGCGTTCGCGACCTTCATCTCGCATTCGTGAAGGCTTTTCCAGCATCTGCCTCGCGTTCGCGAAGGACAAATCCCAGCATCCCCAAAATTCCTCTTTGCGAATGCATGAGATCCTTCGCGTTCACGAAGGAGGAAACCAGACACCAACGCAACTGCTCCAAAGCAGCCGAACTTGGTCTGAAACCACGCCGAAATACACCCGAGTCCCCCGGGACCCCGTCAAATCTCACCAACCTGCCCCAAAACATGACACAAACTCGCTCGAGTCCTCAAATTATACCAAACAACATCTAAATCATGAATCGCACCCCAATTCAGGTTTAATGAACTTTATAACTTCAAACTTCTATATTCGATGTCAAAACCTATCAAATCACATCCGATTGACCTCAAATTTTACACACAAGTTACATTTGATATTACAGACCTACTCCCAACTTCCGAAATCGAAATTTGAACCCAATATAGAAAGTCCACTCCAGGTCAAACTTCCTAAAACCTTCAAACTTCCAACGTTTGCCAAATGACCACGAAATGACTTACGGACCTCCAAATCCACATGCGGACGCGCTCCTAAGACCAAAATCACTATACAGAGCTATTCCCAAGATTGAAATTCCAAACGAACTTTGATAATATTGCAATACAATTCAACCCAAATTCATGAAATTCTTCCACAATACTAACCTTCCACATTAAGCGCCATAATGCTATCGGGTCATACAAAACTCTACTCGGACATACGACAAGTCCAAAATCATCATACGAATCTTTTAGAATTTTCAAATCCCGATTCTGAGGCCGTTTACTCAAAGTCAAATTTTAGTCAACTCTTTCAGCTTAAAGCTTCTGAAATGAGAATTATTCTTTCCAAATCAACTCCGAACTCCCCGAAATTCAATTCCGACCACACGCATAAGTCATAATACCTGAAGTGAAGTTACTCAATGTATCAAACCTCTGAAAGATGCACTAGAGATCAAAACAACCGATCAGGTTGCTACAGACCTTATGCGGACTAATCTATCCCCCACAGACAGAAGTTTATGTTGCCAACCCCGAGTTCTATTTCTTATCTTAGAAAACATATTACTAAAATAACATACTTTGTTCCTTACTAAGTAAACAGGATGCCCCAAATAAGTAAAAGGAAATAGGTAGTGGGAAATATCAGTAATCAGCATGATATACTTAATAAACAGATCAAGTGAATTAGTATAAATGAGAAAATTTGATTTCCTCTTGTTCACCATCTGACCTAAAACTTGCTCACATGTTTCCAGATTCTTCATCATCGTGGAAATATAAAGAAGATCCCCAGAGGAGAAGAGGATATTCTCGTCAGTGTAAGTAAGATGAGAGATGAGAGGACTACCCCTATTGATTGAATATGGGATGAAATTATCCTGTGCAACAGATCCATTAAAATGGACAGCAACTCTGCAATGAAAACAAATAATGAAAGTGACCGGGGATCACCTTGGTTTAGTCCTCTAGAGGATTTAAAGAACTCATGCCTAACTCCATTAATGATGTTGGAAAACCAGTTGTTCGAGATTAATCTAGCTATCATATCAATCCATATTTCAGAGAATACCGATTGTCTTATTGCCTGACAAAGAAAGTCCCATGGCCCCTTATCAAATGCCTTAGCCATTTCCAGCTTGAATATCACATTACCATTGATGCTAAGGTCTATTCATGTTATGAACCATCTGATATTGTTTGAGACAGATCTAACCCTCGTGAAGCCATTTTGATTAGGGAAAATAACCGTGTTCATAATAGGAGCTAGCCTATTGTTAAGAAACTTCGAGATAATATTGGAAGTAAAATTCCTTAAACTAATAGGTCCGAAATAAGGGAATTCATGTGGATAACCTATCTTAGGAATCAACACCAGATTAGTGTGCGTAAAGGACTTGGGAAGCTCACTACCAGATAAAAGTCCAAAACTACCATATAAAGATCAGCTTATATTATGTCCTAACAATAATGAAAAAACTTCCCAGATATGCCATCTGGTCTAGGAGAACTGACAATACTCATGGAGGATAAAACCTGCTTTACCTCCTCCAGATGGAATATCCCCAAGTCTCAAGTTATCCTCCTCATATATTAGTTTGGGTAGCATCCTCAGAACAGAGAAATATCTGCAAGTAGTCGCTTGAGTAAACTGATGCTCAAAAAATCAGATTGCTTTGGCAGCTACGTCCCCACTATTTTCTAGCCATGCTCTATCTTGCTTATGGATTCTTGTCAGGTGCAATTTCTTCTTCTTGGAGTTTATTATAGAGTGAAAAAATCTGGTGTTGCTATCTCCATCTGTTAACCACTTTAGTCCAGCATGTCTCCAAAATGACTCTTTCTTCTTAATGTGTCTAATGACATGTGCATTTATATTACTGTATTCCATTTTGCTTGCTTTAGAATTGTCAATCAAACAATTTTGTTCCAACTCCTCAAGCTTAGATTATAGATGTTTGGTCTTATACAAGATATTACCAATAGTGTTTCTAGACCAATAAGAGAACCTTATGCATACATTTTTGAGCTTAAGATGGAATTTCCACAGAGGACCCCATCCACGTGTATTTGCCAAGCATCCTCAACCACTTGCATGAATCTTTCTTGTTCGGTCCAAAAGTCAAGGAATCTGAAATACTTCTTAGGTTACATGTGAGGATTGGAACTGTACCATTAGCCCACTGTCCATGATGCAATTGATGAAATGCATGCTTTTGGATGTGTTGTGAATCTTTCCTCCCTCATTTTCTACCGAATCAGTATTAGAATTAAAATCCCCTACAACCATCCAAGTAGAGTTGAGCCCATCAGAAAATTCCTTGATACTAGGCTCCCTTCGGCTCAATTTGTTTTTTTTAGTCAGATGATAAGTGCAAATTTTGACTGTTTATTAGCTAGACTTTTAGCTTTTATTTTAGTCTAAAAGCATTGCATTGTGTTCCTGAAACTAATAAAATTTTAAAAATTTGTAGGAATGCTGGAAGTTGGTCTCCGGAGATAAAATCAGACTAAAAAAGGAGTAGTCTGAAACACAAGGCAATAAATGGGTGCAGAAGCATAAATGTGCAGTCCGCAGAAGGAATTATGCGACAACAAATCAAGAGGAAGCATTTAGCAGACACTTGCGTAAAGTGCGGACTGCACATGAATTGTGCGCCCACAAAATTGGTCTAAGAGTCGAATATCAGATAGTATGCAAAAAGACAAAGTCCGGGAGCCTCTGTGAATTGCAGACCGCACATGAATTATGCGGCCGCAGTCCTAACTGTACGGACAATAGAAGAGTTGCCTTGCGGCCGCATTCCATAAATGTGCGACCGTAGAAGAATGCCTCGTGGCCGCAGTTCAGAAATGTTCTGCCGCAGAACTCCAGTTCGTGCCAGATGAAGGAATATGCGGACTGCACATGGAATTGTGCAGCCGTAGAACCTCCCGAGGGGCATTTTTATCCGAGATTTTCAGCCTTGCATAAATAAATGAGTTTCACAAAATTAGGTCAAGTTTTGAACATCTGAAGTCTTTATCCCATTAGGTAAACACCTAGGTCATGGTCACAACCCTAGGCTTTTTATCCTTTTGGAAAAATCATAAAACAATTATCTCTAGTCTTCGTTCTTTATTTTGCAATCATTAGCGTAACATTAGAAATAGTAATCAAATCCCTATTGAGGAAGTGCAATCTAGATAATCCAATTTCTCATTTGAAATATATATCCCTAACTCCTATCTTAGCACCCTGTGGATTCGACCCCGACTTTTAGTTGGGATTCTATTATTGCATACGACCGTTTCATATCTCTTTTGAGGAGTGCTTTCAAAGTGATAAAGTTTTGATGCCATTGCCAGGGAGTTAAAACGGTGTTAGCTATATATTTGGGTGTGTTTTTGGAGTATCTTCTTTTCCTTATGTGTTACTAACCTATTTGGGCGATGTGGACGTCGAGCATGACCAAGTTGATGAGGTTCCTCTTGGAACCTCAAGCCAATAGAAGAGTCCGAGTGCCTCATGACAATATCCCTATTCCACCCCACCTCCATCACGAGCAGCTCCACGCCGGGTATTACCCAATGAAGGATATGCTAGTGTAATAGTCTCTCCCCGTATAAGGGAGGTCAACCTTCAAATCATCAATATGATGCTCACTTTCCTAGAGTAACGAGGTTTTTTCAGCGCTGCACCAAGTCAAAATGCATACTAACACTTGAATGGATTTGTGTACACTTGTTGGGGAAGCAAACAAACAAATGTCTCCGAGGATGCATTGAGGCTAAGGCTTTTTCCCTTCTCTCTACGGAGAAAGCTTTATATTGGTTGGAATGCTTACCGAACCATTCCATTCATATTTGACAATTCAGGATGAGATTTTGACATGCAAGCAAGTTCCAAATGAACCACTACAAGAGATATGAGAATGCTATAGAACAATGGTTAAAGAATGTCCCAACAACGATATGACGAAGAATATAATTCAACAAACTTTCTATCGCGGGATCATAACAACCAACCAATGTGTAGTGAATCAACTTGCCGGTGGGAACTTAATGTCTACGCCTTATGCAGAGACGTGTGAGATTTTAGATGAAATGGCAGAAACATCATCACCATGGCAATCCCAGACTAGTATTTCACAAGGTGATCTGAACGTGATCCACCGTCTCAAAGAGGTTCATGACCATGGGCAAGCCATTTCTGAATTGACTACCACCATGAATCTATTAGCAAAGGCTCAACTTCAACAAATGCAAAATCCCAAGCAACTCAATGCCATGGAGGGAGTGAACATGATGGTGAACAAAAGAAGGACCAAGGGTCCGCAAATGCAACATCGAGTGGAGAATTATGTGCAAGAGGATAGTTATTTTGATCATGATGATTCATCCAATGAACAAGAAGAGGAGGTGCAATGTGAGAACAACTTTCAAGGGGAACGAAACAACTTCCAAGGCCCAAATCAACAACAATGGCGACCTCAAAATAATCAATGCAATTGGAATTCCTACAACCAAGGAAATTGGAGTGGTGGCAACAATCAAGGGAATTGGCATAACAACAACAATAAAGGAAATTGAAGTGGCAATAATCAAGGAAATGGGGATGTTAACAATCAAGACAGATGGAACAATAATCAAGTCAATCGGGGGTCGGGATGTCAAAGGCCCCCGATGTATCAAAAACCAAGCAACTCGCCCCGTTATCCTTCCATTGGTCCAAGTTCAAACAATGAGATGGGTCATATTGATAACATGTTCAAGCAAATGGTGGAAAAGAGTGTCGATTCGAAGGCCCAACTTGCCTCAGACAATACATCGATCCGCAACTTAGAAGTTCAAATGGGGCAAATCTCTCAAAGTCTAAATTCTCGTCCTAAGTGGGCACTACCAAGTGACACAGTAGTAAACCCAAAGGGTGGAAAAAATACGGGGCATGCCATGGCCGTTACTAGAAGAAGTGAAAGAGGTGGGAATTCACACACCTCAAGTCAAAAGCAACTTGTGGATGATGAGTAAGCGGTACAGGAAGAAGAGGTCTCGAACGGTATGGTGCAATTTAATGATGAAGTTTGAATTGATATTGATGATAGTGTGGAAGAGACTCAAGAGGAGGTGAACCTGTTTAGGGATTATATTATTGACATACCGGAGCCGGTAGTGCAAACGGATAAGGAACCATTGCCTAAGCCTCCACCTCTATATACTCAGAGACTTTCCAAACAAAATGACGAGAATCAATTCAAGAAGTTCATTTAAATGATGAAGAGTCTCTCAATAAATGTACCATTAGTTTAAGCTTTAGAGAAAATGCCCGGCTATGAAAAGTTTATGAAGGATCTCGTGACAAAGAAATGGTCAATGAATTTTGAAACTATCAAAGTCACCAATCAAGTGAGTGCAATTCTGAATTCAATGGCTCCTAAGTTGGAGGATCCCAATGCTTTTTCAATTCCTTGTACGATTAAAAGTGCCGAGTTGGCTAAAGCTCTTTGTGATCTCGGGGCAAGTATCAATTTGATGCCATATTCAGTTTTCAAGACATTGGGAACTGGGAAACCAAGATCCACCTCTATGAGATTGCAAATAGCTGATCATACTATGAAGAGACCTTTGGGAGTGATTGAAAATGTCTTGGTTCGTGTTGATAAATTCATTCTTCCGGTGGAATTTGTCTTTCTATATTGTGAAGTTTATTATGTGGTACCGATTATTCTTGGAAGACCTTTCCTTAATACGCGAAAGGCTCTTTGTGATGTTGAAGCCGGAGAACTTACCTTCCGGGTTGGTGATAAAAAGGTGGTTTTCCATGCATGTAAGTCCATGCGAAAACCAAATAGCAATGAGGTGTGCTCTTTTGTGGACTTGTGACCAATGTTATTGTTGATGATACAAGTGCTATGATCAATGTTAGTGATATGTTCGAGGCAATCTTGCTCAACCTTGATGATGAAGAGATGGATAGATTCATGGAATGTGTGAACTCGTAGCAAGGAATGGGGTCGTACAACTATGCATCCCAGAAAGTATCTTTGGATCTTGAAAATAGGAAAACTCCTCCTATAAAGCCCTCTATTGAAGAGCATCCTACCTTGGAGTTGAAGCCATTGCCTCCACATCTTCGGTATGAATTTCTTGTCCCTTGTTCTACTTTACCGGTTATTCTTTCCTCTTGTTTGACTAACGTGCAGGTAGATTATACATTGGCGGTGCTACAAAAGAGAAAGAAGGATATTGGGTGGACATTGGCGGATATTCGGGGAATAATCCCTACATTTTGCATGCATAAGATCAACTTGGCGAAAGGTGCCAAACCATCTATTAAACAATAAAGGAGACTCAATGAGTATATGCAAGAAGTTGTCTAAAAGGAGATTAGCAAGTGGTTGGATGCTGGGATTGTCCACTCGATCTACGATAGTTCGTGAACTTCTCCAGTTCAATATGTCCTGAAGAAGGGGGCATGACGGTGGTCACCAATGACAAGAAAGAGTTGATTTCTATAAGAACGGTGACCGGTTGGAGAGTGTGTATGGACTATTGCAAGCTCAACAAAGTCACAAGGATCGGTCATTTTCCACTTCCCTTCTTAGATCAAATGTTTGATAGATTGGTCGGTCGTTCTTTCTATTGCTTTCTTGATGGGTATTCGGGCTACAACCAAATTCTTATTACTCCAAAGGATCAAGAGAAAATAACCTTCACATGTCCCTATGGTACTTTTGCCTTCAATCGGATGCCATTTGGTTTGTCCAATACACCAACAACTTTTCAAAGGTGTATGATGGCTATCTTCACGGACAGAGTGGAGGACTACCTTAAAGTTTTTATGGATGACTTCTTGATGGTTGGAGATTCTTTTGATGATTATCTTGCAAATTTAGATAATGTGTTGGCGAGATGTAAAGAAACAAATTTGGTGCTCAATTGGGAGAAGTGTCATTTCATGGTCGAGGAGGTCATTGTCCTTGGCCACAAAATCTCAACGAGTGGAATTGAAGTTGACAAGGAAAAGATTGAGGTGATTTCTAAACTTCCATCTCCAACTTCGGTGAAGGGTGTGCGGAGTTTCTAGGGCCACGCGGGGTTTTACCGACGTTTCATCAAAGATTTTGACTTCTTACTAGTGCTTTTTAGCTTTTGTTTTAGTCTAAAAATATTTAATTATGTTCCCGAAACTAATAAAATTGTGCAAAATTGTAGGAATGCTTGAAGTTGTTCTCCTGAGATGAAATTCGACTCAAAAAGGAGTATTTCAAAGCACAATGTAATAAAGGGAGTAGAAGAACAAATGTGCTATCCGTAGAAGGAATTCTGCGGCCGCAGAAGAAATTGCAGTCTATAGAATTCCATCTGCGGAAGAAACCAAGAGAAAGATTTTAGCAGACATTTGCGTAAATTGTGGATCACACTTGAATTGTGCGGCCGCAAAACTGGGCTAAGAGTCGAAGATTAGAGAGTATGCAAGAAGACCAAGTCGAGGAGCCTCTATGAATTGCAGACCACACAAGAATTGTGCGGCCGCAGTCTTAACTGTGCGGACCACAGAAGAGTAGCCTTGCGGCCGCATTCCAGAAATGTGCAGCCACAAAAATCCAGTTCCGTCCAGATGAAGAAATCTGCAGACCACACATGAAATTGTGCGGCTGTAGAACCTCCTGAGGGGCATTTTTGTGCGAAATTTTCAGCCTTGTATAAATAGACGAGTTTACAAAATTAGGTCAAGTGTTGAACATTTGAAGTTGTTGTAGCCGTTTTTACTACTTTAGCAAGTTTTACATAATTTTGGTATTTTAACATTGGATTTCTTTATTTTGATCTTCCATGATGAGTTTAATTATATTTTCTTCTCTATTTTCTATATTTCTATTATGAGTAGCTAGACTTCTACTAGGGTTGTGACCCAACTTTAGTGTGTAAACCTTATGGATGAGTAATTTAGTGCTTGTTTATGATTGGGTGTTGATTATTTAGCTTAGTTTATGCTTCAATTATAGAATTAATGGTTGCAAATATTAATTCATGCCTACTTGACTTGGTCTTTAATTAAGAAAGAGGGACCTAGTCTAGGATAACTTAGTTAACAAGGAATTGGGTCAATTGAGAGATTGATTAACCCGGTTAAAGGGTTCAACATAGAGATGATAATAACCCGGCTTGAGATCTTATGAACTGTTTTGGGTAATACCCACTTGGTCTTGACAAAGCCAAATTAGGCAAAACCACTCTCTGACCGAGAGGTATTGAGTGGGTAATTTATAGTTGAGAGCTATACACCCCAATCAACATAATAAGCATTGAAGTCTTTATCCTATTAGGCAAATACCTAGGTCATGGTCACAACCCTAGGCTTTTTATCTATTTGGAAAAACCTTAAAAATAATTATCTATAGTCTTCGTTATTTATTTTGCAATCATTATAGTAACATTAGAAGTAGTAAACAAATCCTTGTTGAGGAAGTGCAATCTAGATAATTCAATTGCTCATTTGAAATATATATCCCTAACTCCCATCTTAGCTCCATGTGGATTCGACCCCGACTCTTAGTTGGGTTTCTATTATTGCATACGACTGTTTCATATCTCTTTTGAGGTGTGCTTTGGACGTGATAATCAGACTTGCCGCAAAGTTTAATAAAGAAAGAAAGAGAGTTGAAATTTTATGATTATACGCCATAGCATTTATGTCACTAATAAAAGTTCTTCACTAGGGAAAATTGATAACCATTATTTTCAAAACAGACTAATAAACAATTAGTGTAAAAAAAATGGTATGAAGATAATATATGTATATCATTCATGTATGTACATGTGTATAACCTGACACGTATATTGAGGTCGATTTCAATTTCGCCCTGTAAAAGTTGATTTTTGATTGGAGATTAACTTTTTGTTAGGCTAAAACGGCCCAAAGGTACTCTTAACATGGTATGATATTATCCGCTTTGGATCAAGCCCGCTCGATGTTCTCCATAAGTTCTCACACCATTAAGAGACACTACACCTTATATGTAGACTCTCAATTTTTTAAGCTATCAATGTGAGATTTTGTTCGCACACCTAATAATTTCTCTCTCGAACTAAGTTTCACGTGGGCACGATCCACCTGTCTCCCTCTCGAACTAAGTTCCACATGGCCCATTACCACGATCCACATGTCAATTTTTGAGATTCACTATATGTCACCCACACCGTTAGAGTATTATGGCAACTGAAACCCGCAACTAGCTTCTTCTTGTATGTGTCTTCAAGCTCGTAAGAGTAAGTAAACCAAGCCCCACACCATCACTCTTCCATCGGCATATGCGTCTCGCTAAATCTTTATTTTGATATCAATTATTAGGCTAAAACGACCTAAAGATACTCTTAACACGGTGTGGTATTGTATGCTTTGGACCAAGCCTGCACGAGTTTCTCCAAAAATCCTCATACCATTAAGAGACACCACACCTTATATGTATATTCTTAATCTTTTCAGCTATTAATGTGTGACTTTGTTCGCACACCCATCAATTTCTCCCTGGAACGAAGTTCTGCGTGGCACATTACCACGATGCACATGTCAATATTTGAAATTCACTATGTGCCACCCACACTGTTAAAGTATTATGGCAATTGAAACCCGCAACTAGCTTCTTCTTGTATGTGCCTTCAAGCTCATAAGAGTAAGCAAACCTAGCACCACACCATCACTCTGCAATCGCCATACTCGTCCCGTCAAACATGGGTTTTAATACCAGTTGTTAGGGTGCGGTTTTCTCCAAAAGGCCTCACACAATTAAGAGATCACTACACCTTACATGTAGACTCCCAATATTTCAATTACCAATGTTGGCTTTGTTCGCACATCAAAAACCTTTACTAATAGTTAATTTAGTTTGTCAACTTCTACCATCAGATGTTAAATTCTGATATGAATAGAGGAATAATTTTGTCTTATTTTATTATTAATAAGAAAATAAAGTATCGCGTAAAATTACTAGATATTTCTCCCTTTTGATGCTAGTTACAATTAATTGAAGGTTATTTGCAAGATATCACTCCATCCTGTTATGAAAATAATTATATTGTGGATGTCCATTTATTACTCCGCTATAGATAATCTTCCTGAAGAAGATTATCCATTTAGTACTCTGTTGAAGTTTATCTACAAGCAGCTGATGCAGGCAAGTTGCAAGTAGCTCAATGAAATGATTTGCAGCAGCTTCTTATTAAACAGGCAGGTTGCAAGCAGCTCATGCAGACAACTTACAAGCAGCTCAAGAAAAGCCTTGCAGCTGCTTCCTGAAAAGCCTTGCAGCTGCTTCCTTTCTTCTATAAATAGAGGAGTTTTCAGTTCATTATGTACATAAGTTTGAAGTCAGAATAATATATCAGTTTCTCTCTATACTTGTCTTTACTTTGCAGTTTTTATTTTATAACACGTTATCAGCACGAGACTCTGCCATCTCGAGCAAATACTTTGAAAATATCACAGGTACGAATATTTTTTTCTAAATAACGTCAAATCTTTCTAAACTTGAGTTTGTAGCCCCCGATATATCGGGCAAAAGCTACATGTCTTGGGTGCTTGATGCCGAAATTCATCTTGATGTGATGGGTCTGGCATACACCATCAAAGATAAAAATCAGGCATCAAACCAAGACCGTGCCAAAGCAATGATATTCCTACGCCATCACCTTGATGAGGGCCTGAAAATGGAATATATTACTGTTAAAGATCCAGTCATACTGTGGAATAATTTGAAAGATAGATATGACCACCTGAAGATGGTTATTCTTCCACAGGCACCTTATGATTGAACTCATCTAAGGTTACAAGATTTTAAATCTATCAGTGAGTATAATTCTTCTATGTTCAGAATTATTTCCCAATTGAAACTATGTGGTGATAATATTACAGATCATGATATGTTAGAGAAAACTTTCACCACTTTTCATGCCTCGAATATGCTCCTGCAGCAGCAATATCGAGAAATGGGATTCAAAAAGTATTCTGAACTTATCTCACATGTTCTTGTAGCCGAGCAACATAATGGGCTATTAATGAAAAACCATGAAAACAGACCTACTAGTTCTTGTCCATTCCCTGAAGTGAATGAGACGAACTTTCACCAAGCTAAGCGTGGAAGAGGACGTGGCCCCAATTGTGGTCATGGCCGTGGTCGGGGAAGAAACTCTAATCATGGTAATAATAATGCACCAAAGAACCCTTCTCACCACCAGCAGTGGAAAAGGAAGGAACAAAAGCATGAAACGGTGCAAGCAACAAAGCCAAAAACTGCATGCTATAGATATGGAGGAAAAGGGCGCTAGTCACGTACATGTCATATGCCAAAGAACCTGGTTGAGCTGTATCAAGCCTCCCTGAAGAAGACAGAGAAAAATGCCGAAGCAAATTTTATTTCTGAAGATAATTTAGAGTTCATGCATTTGGATGTAGCTGATTACTTTGCACTCCCAGAACGAGAAACAAGTCATGTGATCGGCAGTGAATCTGTAGAAATGAAAATATTTTAATTTTTGTTATTTGTAGTAGATAGTATGGTTATGTAATTGTTGTACATAAATAAAAGTTATGCTTTGATATTAATGTTTACTATCATATTTATTTTGTTTATGTCATTTTGAAGAATATGGATAATCCTCAAATTATGTTTGGATCAAAGACCAATCATGAAGATATTTGTGTAATTGATAGTGGAACAACTCATGCCTTATTCAAAGATCAGAAATACTTTTCTTATTTGCATAAGGAAAAAGCAAATGTTTCTATAATTTCTGGTAATATAAGTTTGATTGGAGGCTCTGGAAGAGCTATTGTATTTCTGTCTAAGGGAACAAAACTTATTATAGACAATGCATTATTCTCCTCCAAGTCCCGAAGAAACTTGTTGAGTTTTATAGATATCCGCAAAAATGGGTATTACGTTGAGACAATAGATAAAATGAACGTGGAATATCTTTGTATTACAAAGAATATTTCTGGCCAGAAATGCATTGTAGAAAAGTTACCAACTTTATCTTCTGGCTTATACTATTCAAAGATTAGTACAGTTGAAGCACACTCTATCGTAAACCAGAAGTTTACGGATTCAAATACTTTTGTGCTTTGGCATGGCCGTTTGGGCCATCCTGGATCAATAATGATGAGACGAATTACTGAAAATTCGAGTGGGCCTCCATTAAAGAACCTGAAGATTCTTACAAATGATGAATTTTCTTGTGATGCTTGTTATCAAGGCAAAATGATCTCTAGACCATCACCAATGAAGGTTGGCATTGAGTCCACTGCCTTTTTAGAACGTATACATGGGGATATATGTGGACCTATTCACCCACCAAGTGGACTGTTTAGATATTTTATGGTCCTAATAGATGCATCTTCAAGATGGTCTCATGTGTGCCTACTATCATCTCGCAACCTGGCGTTTGCAAAGTTATTAGCCCAAATAATTCGATTAAAGGAACAATTCCCATGTTATCCTATAAAGGCTATTCGTCTTGATAATGCTGAAGAATTATCATCTCGAGCTTTTGATGATTACTGTCTATCAGCTGGGATAAAAGTTAAACATCCTGTAGCTTATGTTCATACTCAAAATGGCCTTGCAGAGTCATTTATTAAACGACTGCAATTGATAGCAAGACCACTACTTATGAAAATAAAATTGCCCACTACTGTTTGGGGCCATATTATCTTGCACGCAACATCACTTATCCGTCTCAGACCAACACATTATAATAAATATTTTTTTTCACAATTAGTTTTTGGTCATGAACCAAATATTGCCCATATACGAATTTTTGGATGTGTTGTATATGTGCCAGTAGCACCACCACAGCGCAGTAAGATGGGCCCCCAAAGAAGGTTAGGAATATATATTGGGTTTGAATCACCTTCTATTATTCGCTATTTTGAACCATTGATGGGAGATTTATTTACTGCTCGATTTGCAGATTGTCGATTTGATGAAACAAATTTCCAACAATTAGGGGGAGAGAAAAAGGAAATCAAAAGAGAAATTTTATGGAAAGTTTCATCATTATCTCACTTTGATCCACGTACCCCTATATGTAATCAGGAGGTCCAGAAGATCATCCATTTACAGAATATAGCAAATCAAATGCTAGACGCATTTACTGATTTGAAAAGGATAACTAAGTCGCATATCCCTGCAGAGAATGTGCCTATCCGAATTGATGTCCCAGCAGGACCATCTACTAGCATGAGAGCCCTAGAACCCTGATCCACGTACCCCTATATGTAATCAGGAGGTCCAAAAGATCATCCATTTACAGAACATAGCAAATCAAATGCCAGACGCATTTACTGATTTGAAAAGGATAACTAAGTCGCATATCCCTGCAGAGAATGTGCCTATCCGAATTGATGTCCCAGCAGGACCATCTACTAGTATGAGAACTAGTGAACCTAAAGCACGCCTGAAGCGTGGTAGACCTTTGGGTTCTAAGGATCGAAATTCTAGAAAAAGAAAATCGACAAATGATCAAAATAATATTACGAAGGGATCTCCTGAAGAGACCCAAGAACTGATTAGTTCTGAGATTTCTGAAGAAATCAATAAACCCGAGACTCAAGTGATTGAGGAACTTTTAATAAGTTCTACTAGTGATGGGATTAATTTAAATCGATCTGAAATAGTAGTGGATAATATTTTTGCATGTAATGTTGCACTTAACATTATGCAAGATAGTGAGAATCTTGAACCCCGATCTATCAAAGAATGTTGACAAAGATCTGATTGGCCAAAATGGCAAGAGTCAATTCAATCGGAATTGAAGTCACTTGCTAAAAGAGAGCTCTTTGGACCAGTAGCCCAAACACCTGCTGGTATAAAGCCAGTTGGTCATAAATGGGTTTTTGTGCAAAAAAGGAATGATAAAAATGAAGTTGAAAGATACAAGGCCCGCCTTGTTGCACAAGGATTCTCACAACGACCTGGAGTCGATTATGAAGAAACATATTCACCAGTTATGGATGCCATAACATTTCGATATCTCATCAGTTTAGCCTTACGTGAAAGGCTTGAAATACATCTAATGGATGTGGTTATAACTTATCTGTACGGGTCACTTGATAATGAACTTTACATGAAAATCCCTGAAGGATTTAAAATGCATGAAGCATATTCAAAATCTCGGGAAATGTACTCAATCAGATTACAAAGATCTTTGTACAGTTTAAAGCAATCTGGGCGCATTGTGGTATAATCGCCTCAGTGAATATTTGCTGAAAAGAGGTTACATAAATGATGTTATTTGTCCATGTATTTTTATAAAGAAAATGGCTTCAGAATTTGTTATACTTGCTGTTTATGTTGATGACATAAATCTTGTTGGAACTCCAGAAGAGCTCCAAAAGGCAATTGAATATCTTAAGAAAGAATTTGAGATGAAAGATATTGGAAAGACAAAACTTTGTCTTGGTTTGCAAATTGAACATTTAGCAGATGAAATCTTTATCCATTAATCTGCCTATACAGAAAGGGTCTTCAAACGCTTTTATATGGACAAAGCGTACCCATTGAGTACACCAATGGTTGTTCGATCACTTGAAGTGAATAAAGATTTGTTCTGACCTCCAGAAGAGGATGAGGAACTCCTTGGTCCCGAAGTACCCTATCTCAGTGCAATTGGTGCACTAATGTATCTTGCTAATGCTACAAGGCCTGACATAGCATTTTCTGTTAATTTACTAGCAAGATATAGTTCTTCTCCTACACGGAGACATTGGAATGGGATTAAGCATATATTACGATATTTAGAGGAAACTTTTGATATGGGTTTGTTTTATGCTAACAAAGATAGTGCAGATCTTGTTGGTTATGCAGATGAAGGTTATTTATCCGATCCGCATAAAGCTAGATCTCAATCGGGGTACGTTTTTACATGTGGAGGTACTATCATATCATGGCGCTCCACAAAGCAATCTATTATTGCTACTTCTTCAAATCATGCCGAAATAATAGCTATTCATGAAACAGTAGCGAATGCGTATGGTTGAGATCAATAATTTATTTTATTCGGGAAAAATGTGGTTTGGAATATGAGAAAAGACCCACAATTTTATACGAAGACAATGCTACATGCATAGTCCAATTGAAGTGGGGATTTATAAAAGGAGATAGAACGAAGCACATTTCACCAAAATTATTCTACACACACGATCTTCAGAAAAATGGTGACATTGATGTGCAACAAAACCGTTCAAGTGACAATCCGGCAGATTTA
Source organism: Nicotiana tabacum (assembly GCF_000715075.1). NCBI lineage: Eukaryota > Viridiplantae > Streptophyta > Magnoliopsida > Solanales > Solanaceae > Nicotiana > Nicotiana tabacum. The sequence goes on along the minus strand of NC_134094.1, from coordinate 17,601,324 downwards.
TCCACTAAATCTTTACCAACTTCAACTTTTGAGAAGATGGTATACAAGATTGGAATGCGGAGATTCAAATATTTAAAACAAGGTTTTCATCAGGGGGAGTAAAATACGCGATGTACTCTTTTTTCCTTTCTAAGGTTTTTTCCCACAGGGTTTTCCTTATAAGGTTTTTAATGAGGCAACTAGCAATGCGTATTACTCAATATGTGTACTCTTTTTCCTTCACTAGGATGTTTTCCCACAGGGTTTTTTCCTAGTAAGGTTTTAACGAGGCACAATACCTTTTAATAAACATCCAAGGGGGAGTGTTATGAAAATAATTATATTGTGGATGTCCATTTATTACTCCGCTATAGATAATCTTCCTGAAGAAGATTATCTATTTAGTACTCTGTTGAAATTTATCTACAAGCAGCTGATGCAGGCAGGTTGCAAGCAGCTCAATGAAATGATTTGCAGCAGCTTCTTATTAAACAAGCAGGTTGCAAGCAGCTCATGCAAACAGCTTACAAGCAGCTAAAGAAAAGCCTTGCAGTTGCTTCCTGAAAAGCCTCGCAGCTGCTTCATTTCTTCTATAAATAGAGGAGTCTTCAGTTCATTATGTACATAAGTTTGAAGTTAGAATAATATATCAGTTTCTCTCTATACTTGTCTTTACTTTGCACTTTTTATTTTATAACAAATCCACCCTTATACAAGGAGATATCTTTTGCAAGACATATACCAATCATCCTAACTTCTTTCCAAGATATCTTAATTTTCTGCAATTCGTCTTAATTTATTTTGTCAGCAAAAGCTCATGGGGTCAAATATTTACGCAGTGTTTGGTATTCTAATTTCGTTTATATTGGGTCTTTAATTTACTTTTGTTTTTTCATAAGTTTTTCTAAAAGACTTATTATCAACAATGTCGAATCAAATACTAACATTGAGTTATATATATCTCAGTACGTTAACACAACAATTCTTGAGAGTGTTGTGGCTGAGGGAGCTGGTGAGAAGTTTAATTTCTTTCGAAAATAGAATTATGCTACTAATTTCCATTTACCCTCGCAATTTTACTAATATAAAAATTGTAAGTTTTTGGTTTATATATAATGTTATTATTTTGATAGTATGTTTAGATGGAAGTGCTCTTGCTTTCAACTTTTATCGAGGAACCGGCGCAAGAATTCGTAGTTGGCTTCTTCAGGTTAGAGTCATAATCTCAGTTTCCTAGTTTCGTTTATTTATTTATTTGACTTATAATATCCACTAAAACATTATATTGTAAAATATTTTTTCACTATTTGTACCTTTAACTTGTTATAGCAAATATGTTGTCAACATAACAAACTACGACTTGTTATTTAACTTATAATATCCGTTAACATTTATATTGTAAAATATGTTTTTACTATAGGTATATTTTAATCTGTTGCAACAGATACGTCATCTTTGTTGGCCTAAGTAAGTATTGATGATTGACAAAAGAAACACATGCATGAGCCAGGTCCATACACAGTGTACACAGGGCACGGGCAGATTCAAGCACAACGCATGCACGTGAAGGATATAAGTTTAAGTGGTTATATCTCATATATTCTGAACAAAACGGTTGCATAATTGATAAGGTGTGATGACCCGATAGGTCATCTTATATTTTAGAACCTAATTCTGCGTTTCGAGGTCTAAAACAACCTCAGCTTAGCCTTCCTCGATTTATGTGCACAGTCCGGGTGTTTTTTCATAAACTCTCCATTAGAGCTCGGCCTAGGTGCGATTTTGAAGGAAAAACTCAACATCAATTCAGAGGTTTGTATACTTTAACTCATTTTCATCAATTTCTATCATCACCCATTAAATTCCTAGCCCTAATCTTTGTTCTTTCGTGGTAGAAAACTAGGGATTTAGGAAGAATTGGGTTTTTTTTACAAATTGGGGATTTAGACCTCAATTGTATAGTCCGGCTCGGGGGTGAACGGGTGAATGAATTTTGGCCCGAACCTCGGATTTTGACTAAGCGGGCCTGGGGTCGATTTTTGACATTTTGGGAGAAAGTTTGGAAAACCTAAATTTATGCATTGTAATTGATTTCTTTAGTAATATTTGATATTATTGAGTCGTTTGTGGATAGATAGGAGTGGTTTGGAGGTGAATTCTAGAGGAAAAGTTGTAATTGAGCATTGAGTGGCCTGTAGAGCGAGGTAAGTATTGTGTCTAACTTTCACTTGAGGGAATTAGGAACCCTCAGACTATTTGCTATGTGATATTTATGTGAGCGGCGTATATATGAGGTGACGACTACTTATGTGCAGCCAATTTATCTATTTTTCTCTGATTTCCTGTTTTCTCATATTATCTCTATCCCTGTCTTAATTGTTACATGTTCTAATTGTGTTCCCATGCCTAATTGCTACTTGTTAGACATTGTTTTCTCTTGTTCATGATATTGTTCTTTCCATAGTTCCATTATCTCCTATTATTTTCTTAAGCTATTTTACCGGTACCTTTCTGTTGTATATTCTAAATTGGTCTCGCTGTGTAGTATTACTTATGTGAACTTTCATGGGGTGCAAGATTCCTATTTGTTTCAGTTTGAGGTTTAAGTTTTGTGAAAGGATTATGTGACTTAAATTGTGAAATTTTTGTACATATTGAGCAATTAATATTGATATGGTGGGATCGGGTTGCACGCCGCAACAAGAGGAATAAGAATGAAATATATTGAGGTCGAATAAGGGTTATCTGATACTGAACGGTAGGAACGGGTTGCACGCCGCAATAGGTGTAATAAGGGTGGATTGTTTGGTGGAATAAGGGTGAACTATGATTGTATTATTGTGATATGGTGGGATCGGGTTGCACGCCGCAACACTTTTATTTATATTCACTGTCATTTATGCTATTATGAGGAAAAAAGGACGGAATATAAGTTGTACGGTGGGACCGGGTTGCGCGCCGCAATGACCTATGTATTTATGTTTTTCCTGAACTGTGTTAGCCTTATGGTATTCTCTAAACTCCGTTGATATATCTTCGGGAGTTGTCATATTTCTTGCCATTTATTGCTTCCTTCTATTCTGCATTGCCTATCCTACTTTTATTATATATACTGCATACAGGTTGTAGTGTGAGTGACTCGTCTTAGCCTCACCACTACTTCATCGAGGTTAGGCTCGGCACTTACCAGTACATATGATCGGTTTTACTGATACTGCACTCTACACTTCCTGTGCAGATTTTGGTGCTCGTCCGAGCTTATCGTGAGGTTGGTTGCAGGATTCGTTTGATAGGAGACCCAGGGTAGATATGCCAGCGTCCGCAGACTCTGGCGTCCCCTTCTATACATTACTAGAACAATTGTATCTCTTTCAGACCTTTACTTGTAGAAAAATCTTAGAAGTTCATGAATTGTGACTCCAGATCCCGGTAGTAGTATGTCTATATTGAGGCTATTATAAATTTCCTCACTCATTTGTAACGCGTTATAGCTTATTTGTTATTAATTACTGAAATGTGAAAGAATTGGCTTAATGATTCTCTAACGTTGTGTAAGGACCCGTAAAAATTTAAACCAAAAACTCGGAGATTCGTGGTGCCAAGATACACTCCTACATTATTATAGTAGAACTCGCAAAAATTCGCAAGCTCGCCGCGGTTCGGACTTGTTGGATTGAACAGTACCCTACAGACTTAGAGGAAAATGTTTCGCAGAAGAACACATTTTTGCGGCCCATTATGAGGCTGTATAATTACTCTGCGGACCGCATAATGGCCGTAGAGTGAAGCAGGACGTTGGCCAATTTGAGGTCAGCTTTGCGGTCGATTATGCGACTGTATAACCACTATGCGAACCGCATATCGGTCGCATAATCCTTCTTGGGTTTTTGTGGAGGGAGTTCTGCAGTGCATTATGCGACTGCAGAACAAGTTTGCAGACTGCATACTGGTCGCATACCTGGGTCAAAAGTTCAGGCCCCTGAGGGACATTTCCGCGGTCACTTTGCAGACCGCATAACCATTATGCGATCGCATATGCGACCGCAGACCTGTGTCGGGGCACCCATTTTCTTAATTTAAAACCCGACCCCCATTCAGTTAAAACACCCTTTTAGTCTATTTTGAAGCTCATTTATGATATTTCTAGAGTGGGAGAGAGAGGGTTCTAGAGGGAGGGCCTAATTTTCATCAATTAATCTTCAACCATCACTCAAATCTTTGGAAATATTAAAGTAGAGCACCAAATTCTTCATCCTAAGAGGTAAGACCTCATCATCCTAACTCTTAATTTGAAACATAGCTATAATGGGGTACTAGGGTGATACTTCATGGGGATGAGGGTGGTTTATCTTACATGCATGTGTGATAAAGAGTGTGAGGGAAAAAGTAAGCTAGAACCATGAACATTTTCCTAATTCTGGGTTCAATTTGTATATTACTAAACTAGATTGAGGTTGCTAAGGGTTCCGGAAAATTGTTGAGTCTAAAGGAGCGCAATTGAGGTATGTATGGATAACTCTCTTCTTCCTAGATTCAAACTCCTGGTGTTCGAATAATTGGTGTAAGTTCCGACTCGATCATACTAGAATTGTTTGCCTTAGTGTGTTGTGTTGAAAGATTCATGTTCCCTAATTGTTTTAGATGTTTACCATGTCATCATGCTATTTGAGAACGTAATTATGATTTTTCAAGCTCCTTCCCTTATGTGTGCAATGCCTTATGTGATGGTACTTATCAACATGAATGGTGATGTTATTTGAACGAATAAAAAGGGAAAGACATGAATTGTAAATTGTTCCCAAGTGCCAAGAACTACTTAATAAATGAGATTGTTTGTGCCATGTAATGCAAGATGGGAAAGAAATGTGAATTGGGTGAACAATTGAAAGAGGTTATGCCTCAAGTGATTTGGCTTAGCCGATCAGGCCAATATCGGACGCCATGCTGTATACATGGTGGAATTTGTGTTGGAATTATTGATTTATGTTGTGGATATGGATATGTCTCACTTGATATGGCTTAGCCGGTCGGGTCGAGACCGGACTCCGTGTAAAAACATGGTGGCATTGTGAGTTGTGGCATTTGGCACTAAAAATTATTAACCTAAAAAGATGAAAAGATTGAATTGGAAACTATGTGATCCTTACTTGGTGTTTCTTTGTATCTCTACGAAGTACTTATTGATTATTATGACTGCCTTCTCTATGTTTCATTGTTCATTCTACTAAGATTGGTGTTTGTCTTACATACTAGTACTATTCGACAGTACTAACGTCCCTTTTTTCGGGGGCGCTACATCTTTGAATGGATGTAGGTAGTTCCATGGTAGATAGCGCTGATCGCAGATACTGGTGCTCTCCCTCACACTCATCACAACAGTCTTGGAGAGCCCCATTTCTTCCTGGGGTCTTGCAGTCCTTTTTTTGTATAAGTTTTCATATTTTGAGGTATAGCTGGTGCCTTATTGCCGGCATTGTCATGTTGCTCTTTTGTACCCTTAGAGGCTTCGTTGACGTTTATATGGGTCATGTATGTGTGTTGGGATGGTCATTGGATCGAGTTGTATTTTGGAAACTCAAGTATGGCATAATGTATATGAGGAAAAAAAATGAACTATCAACGTTTATATATTTATATAATTGATCTCTCATATGTTTTACAAATGGCGATGCGTTCCCTTTTTGGATTATGAATGAGTCGGGTATGAAAGGTTTAATAGCCTTGCTCGACCGGGTTCATTCGGTTGAGCGCCGGTCGTGCTCCCTGAGGTTGGGGCGTGACACGTTGGATTGCCTAGAAAGTAAAATGTTAGGCCCCATCACGGTCCCGACAGTGGGAATTTCAGGTCGTGACATGTTGGTATTAGAGAACTAGGTTGCCTAGGTCTCACAATTCACGAGCAAGCTTAGTAGAGTCTGGAGGATTAGTACAGAGACGTATGTGCTTATCTTCCAGAGGCTATGAAGTTTAGGAACAAATTTCACTTATATTCTTCTTTGTTGTGCGATTTTTGTTTCTCAATACTGATTGAACTCTTCTACTCTTATTCTCTCGCAGATGGAGAGAACACATACTACTACTATAGTTGAGCAGCATCCATAGCCCCTAGTGGAAGCTCCTACAAGGGGCATAGGTCGAGGCCGAGGCTGTGCCAGAGGCCGAGGCAGGGAAATGGTTCAGCCCAGAGCCCGGGCAGCATCCCCAACCACGGAGCCTCAGGTAGAGCTTAACGGGGAGGTTCCAGTCCATACTATTCCTGCCAGGCCAACTCAGGTTCTGGTGGGGTTTATTGCCACCCCAGTGCTTCAGGATGCTTTGGTCCGTTTGGTGGGCCTTTTGGAGAGTATGGACCAGACTAACGCATATACTAGGGCACCAGCCGTCTCTCAGGCTAGAGGAGGAGCCCAGACTCCTGCTACTCATACTCCAGAGTAGATGGCTCCCCAGTACCAGACTCCAGCAGCTCTTCCAATCGGAGTAGCTCAGTCGGTTATTGCGGCACAGACCGGTGATGGGTCAGCGATGTCTTCTGATGCTTTGTGGTAATTGGACAGGTTTACCAAGATCTTTCCAGTTCACTTTAGTGGTGCACCTTTAGTGGATCCCCATGAGTATCTTGACACCTGTCATGAGGTGCTACAGAACATGGGTATAGTAGAGACCAATGGGATCGATTTTAATGCATTTCAGATGACTGGTTCCGCCAAGAAATGGCGGAGAGATTATTTGTTGACCAGACCAGCTGGGTCGCCTGCTCTTACTTGGGAACCGTTCTCTCAGCTATTCCTAGAGAAGTTTCTGCATATCACATTGAGAGGGGAGCATCGCCGTCAGTTCGAGCGTCTCCAGCAAGGCAATATGACTGTTACTCAATATGAGACCCATTTTGTGGATTTCGCCCGTCATGCTCTTATTCTGCTTCTAATCGAGAGAGAGACGGTGAGGAGGTTTATTGACAGACTTGCTCAACCTATCAGATTGCAGATAGTTAAGGAGACTAGGAGTGAGATTACTTTTTAGACGACTGCCAGTGTTGCCAGGCTAGTCGAGATGGTTCTTGCACATGGAGGAGCGGTGCCTCACCTAGAGGCAGGGTACTTTTGGTAGGGCCATCCACCCAGGCCGTTTCATTTAGCGCTTTGGGCATCCCACAGTGCTTCAGGGAGTCGTGGTCCTTATGTGCCTCATTCTGGGCAGCCAACCTATAGTGCACCATCAACTCCTATCAGTGCACCTCCTATTCAGAGTTACTACCATGGTCCTTCGTCCCGTCCGGGCCAGTCTCAATTTCCATTGCCACAGTACCAGGATGAATGTTTTGACTGTGGTGGTTATGGGCATATCAGGAGGACCTGTCCGAGATTATTGGGCATCCTGCCATAGCATCAGTGTTCTCGCGCCATGGTTTCGGCACCAGTTGTTGCACCACCTGCTCAGGCAGCCAGAGGCAGGGGTCAGGCAGCCAGAGGTAGAGGCCAGACTATTAGAGGTGGAGGTCAGGCCGTTAGAGGTGGAGGTCAGTGAGCTAGAGGTCGTCCCACGGACGTAGTTCAGGGTGGTGGGGCCCAGCCCCGGTGTTTTGCTTTTCCAGCCAGGCCTTAGGCTGATTTATCTGACTCTGTTATCACAGGTACTGTTTCAGTTTGCGGTATAGATGCTTCAGTTCTATTTGATCCGGGTTCTACTTACTCCTATGTGTCATCCTATTTTGATTCATATTTGGTTGTGCCTCGTGATTCTTTGAGTGCTCCTATGTATGTGTCCACACCGGTGGGAGATGCTATTATTGTAGATCGTGTTTATCATTCGTGTGTAGTCACCATTGGGAGTCTTGATAATCGTGTAGATCTTCTACTTCTCGATATGGTCGATTTTGATATCATTTTGGGTATGGATTGGTTGTCACCTTATCATATTATATTATATTGTCACACTAAGACGGTGACCTTAGCCTTGTTGGGGTTGCCTCGACTAGAGTGGAGATGGACTCCTAGCTATTCTACCAGTAGGGTTATCTCTTATGTGAAGGCTTGGTATATGGTCGAGAAAGTGTGTATAGCTTATTTGGCTTATGTCCGCGATTCTAGTGCGGAGGTTCCTTCCATGGATTCAGTACCCATTGTTCGTGAGTTTCCAGAATTGTTTTTGGGCACTCAGCCCATTTCTGTATTGACTTGGCTCTGGGCACTCAGCCCATTTCCATTCTGCCATACTATATGGCCCCGCCATAGTTGAAAGAATTGAAGGAGAAGTTGTACGATTTACTTGATAAGGGCTTCATTAGACCTAGTTTCTCACCATGGGGTGCACCTGTGTTGTTTGCGAAGAATAAAGATGGATCAATGAGAATGTGTACAGATTATTGGCAGTTGAACAAAGTCACCATCAAGAACAAATATCCATTGCCGAGGATTGATGACTTATTTGATCAGCTTTAAGGTGCCAAGGTGTTTTCTAAGATTGATTTGAGATCTAGCTATCATTAGTTGAGGATTAGGGCACCCGATATCCCTAAGACAGCTTTTCACACTCTGTACGTACATTATGAGTTTCTTGTGATGTCCTTTGGGTTGACAAATACCCCAACGACATTTATGGATTTAATGAACAGAGTGTTCAAGATTTATTTGGATTCCTATGTGATCATGTTTATTGATGATATCTTGATCTACTCTCGCAGTCGAGAGGAGCATGAGCAGCTTCTCAGGACTGTACTTCAGACTCTGAGAGCCAGCCAGTTGTATGCTAAATTTTCAAAGTGTGCGTTTTGGTTGTATTCAGTCACTTTCTTAGGGCACGTTGTATCAGTAGAGGGCTTCCAGGTAGATTCTAATAAGATTGAGGCAGTTCAGAATAGGCCTAGACCTGCTTCAGCTACCGAGATCAGGAGTTTCTTGGGTTTGGTGGGATATTACCGTCGATTTGTAGAGGGGTTCAACTATAGCAGCCCCATTGACCAGGTTGACCAGAAGGATGCCCTGTTGATGTGTGGCTGTAATTCATGATTTAGCACATTATTTTCCTTGCATTTTTATACGCATTAATGATAAAGTACACCTTATTTGCGTGTAATAGGGTCCATTTTATGTGTAGGTGAATTGGAGATGAAAGTAGAAGAAAAAGGAGACCTAGAAGTCGAAAGCGTGCGCGGGAGCAGTGAATGAGAGAACCTAGCGATACCAGGCTTAAAGCTGGCATTGCAAGGCAAAGTCCAGGATTGAAGCTGGCGTTAAGCAGGCGACACCAGGCCTAGAGCCAGGTTCATCAGGCGTTAGGCTAGCGACGCCAGGCCTGGGGCCAGGTCCAATCCGAGTTTTGAAGACTTAATTCGTTTTTGGGTTTGACTAGGACTTGGCCTACACGTTTAGAGTTTTTCCTACACATATAAATAGACCTAAAAACGCCACTTGGAAGGGACTTTGGAAACCGGAGGCAAGGATAGCTCATAGAACAACCGTAGGGAGTTAGAGTCAACAATTTCTACATCACTTTATCTTTATCTTGTACTTTAATTATGCAACATACTTTGGATATTGTTACTTTGATCAGGAGTAGCTAAATTCATAGTCTAAAGTTTTGATGAAACCTATTGAAGGATAATTTTCTTGTTACGTTAATATAACTTTGCCGAAGTATTTTCTTTTTTTATTCAACTTTTTTAGTCTTGTGATTGATTGAAGGGCTCTCAATTAACTGTGCCAATTTAGTATGTATTACTGGGGAGAGAGTGTATATTTAGGTAGTTGTTGAACAACATCACTCCTAAACGTATATGAGGGATCAATACAGAGGTTTAAAGGTGGGATTAGGGATAACGAAACCTTGGTGCGATCTGAGTGAGCTGTACTTAATGTTAGCTAGCGTAATTCGGGAAAATATGTCTAGTAAATTGGGGTAATTACTCGGGAGAGAGTTACGAAAGTTAGAGTGCTCATGGTCGATAGAGAAGACTTAGAAAAATTTGTAGAAAACGTAGCGGAAAAGATTCCGACAATATGGGAAATCACAACCTTAGATCATTCCAATTCTTTTTTACAACCCTTTCGTAGTTAGTTATTAATTATTGCATTTTTATTACATAATATTTAGTTAATAAAAACCCAAATTATTCCTTAAATATTTCTGATAGGTTAATTCCCTGTGGGATTCGACTACGGACTTATTAGCCGGAATATATTTGCAATGATCGCTAAGTCCTTTTTATAAGGCATAGTTGGACGTGATCAAATTTTATCATTAAAGCGTATAAAAATGCAAGATGAATAATGTGCTAAACCATGAATTATAGTCACACATCAATACCCCACACTTAAATATTGCTCGTCCTCGAGTAATAAAACTACACTCAAAGACACAACCTATTAAGCAATTCCCTTAACTCATTATACCAAGAATTTTTAAAATAGTTTAAGCACATAGGTGTGACATCCTCGCCTCAAAATTCGACTCACAAACACAATGCCTTATTCACAATTCACTTACTTACTCTACATGGAAATCAATAACATTACCTTTCCTTTATGAATCATGTGCCCTCACCCAATCAAAGAGCTTAGTTCTACACACAATGAATTTTAAGAACATAGGAACTCCAGATAGATAAAATTTATTCGCTCTCAGAAATAACATTCATATGCCACAAATGATGCACTGTAGGCTTGCTTGTAGTATAATACTCTACTAATTGAGTTCATTAAATCTAAGATCAAGTAGGACTTTCATTGGTTGTAATGTAGGCTGCGGGTCAGGTAGGATACATTTGGATGTAAGTGACTATACCTCCCTTAAGCACTTTAATACATATACTTTAATACACAACCCATACTTATGTCAAACCCAACATTCCACCTTTATTTCAATTTATATTTCCTTAAGCATGCATATATCACTAGCCACCATCATCAATACTTATTTTCATACAATATACTATTGTCATTCATTTTTTTTAAATGCACCTTTCTCCTTATTTCAATTGTTCCACTCAAAAACCAACCCACCACCCCACACTTTGACTTTTTCATAATTCCTCACAATTCAAGTGCTCATGAGAGGTGACAAGGTTCAAATATATGGTCAATTAAAACAAAGGGGTACAACTAGAGTAAAAAATCGAGCCTAAGCCTCACGACCATAGTACTAACTATTCTCAAGGCATAACAAACCTAATTGATATTGCTACACTTAAAGGCATAGTGCCGTGATTCCTACTCCTAAAAATTAAAAGTAACTATACCCGGTTCAACTAAAAACTCTTGGAAAAGAACCGCGACCCAAAACAAAACCAAGGGGGAATTACTACACTACCTACACAAAAAAAAATCTTTTGGGTATTTTCTTTAGAATTACTTTCCTCAAGAAAGCTGTCTAGGAGATCCATCGTCAGGAAGAGTCCAATTTTTCTTTTTTCTTTTTTTTCTATTTTTTTCTATTTTTCTAAAACACATAGCCAAATCAATTAATAAAACACATACTAAAACAAATCAAACAAATACTAAATAACTAAAATTAACATGTACAAGTCCCCACCCCACACTTAGATCATGCATTGTCCTCAGTGCATGCACAAAATGACAAAACACAAAAAATGAGTAGGGTGTAAAGAAACTCCCCGATCAAGGAGCGTATTCATCCTCTGACGCTCTCCACTCTTCATCATGTTTGTCCTCCTCCCATCGTCATCTCCCTCATTATCTGATTGCTCTGGCTCAGCCTCAGACTGCTCAGGTGTGTTGATATCCTCATCATCGGGGAGTCTGTATCCATCTCCTATACCAATACTTAGTATGCGATAGTATGTTGTTGATGCCAAACTCCAGTTGGCCTTGTGTTTGTTGACACATGGCTGCTATAGCTACCACAACTTGTACTCCACTTAGATTGGAGGTAGCTTCTCCCCCTTTTATCTTCTTTGGGGGAGGTGCAGAGGTCGCCTTTGCTTTAGTTGGCATAGTGGAAGTTACCTTTCCTTTCCCTATGTATTTTCTGGGAGGCATCTTCGTTCCTACACAAATAAGCAGTAGCAAGATAAAATTTCATTACACACTACACACATAATCTTGCCCAACTTTCCGAGGTTACTTAGACTTCACCTCGTATTTTCTTAATATTAGAATCAAGGAACAACACATGGGCTACCCGTAAGCCACCCCACACTTATGATTTTATTATATCAAACACTTAACACGCATTAGTGCCATGGGAGTTCTTATGGAAATGAGGGATTGCCTCATCCTCCCAAATCGTCTTGGGGGTTCCGTACTACCATATGTTTTCACAATCGCAGCACCATTCCTATGGGGTTTCATGGGGTTGGGGCACACAAACCCAATACTACAATGAAGAACAACCACCAATTTTTGTGTGTAATTGTATACCTGTACCCAACTCAAAATTACAAAGGAAAGAGATCAAATCATACCTTTGAAGCTTTTGAGAGGAGGGAGTTGCCTTAGAATTTCTGATGAGAGTGAAAGAATAGCACGACTGTGTGTGTTGAGTGTGTGTGGGTGAACCAATTCGTGCAGTGTGTTTGGTTGAGAGCAAAGATGATGAGCAGATGTGTGTGCTTGTGAAGTTTTCTTTTAGAGATTGATGTGTGTTTGGTTTACGTGAGGTTAGGGTTTTGTACTACATTTAGTGTTTAGGGCGTGTAATATGAGGAGGTTCGACTAAAATAAGGAGAAAAAAACATTAAACTAGGCTGAAATAACTTACATGGCGTTATCCAGGCATCGCCAGCTTAACGCCAGCCTTACATGGCTTTACCGAGGCGTCGCCAGCCTAACGCCTGATGGACCTGGAATTAGCCAGGCATCGCTAGCCCCAACACTAGCTTTGCCTGGCTTTATCCTGGGGTCACCTGCCCCAGTGCCTAGTGACGCTGAAACCCTGCTCGACTTGCCCAAACTCACCTGCAAACTTGTTAGTACCTAAAAAAAAAAAAATTCTAACTACATTAAAAATCAACTAGGAATTGGGTTGCCTCCCAACGAGCACCTTAGTTAACGTCGTGGCACGACGAATACAACAGTCCAATGGGTTGCCTCCAATGAAGCGCCTGATTTAACGTCGCGGCACGACGCAAATAATTGCACTTAAGGCTCTCTTAACCTTGGTGGCTAGAGAAAATGAGCCACCGGCAATACTTTTGCATCTTCTATGCCCCAATAATGTATTAACCGGTCCCCATTGACTCTAAACGTGCGAGAGTCATTTGATGCAGCAATCTCTATGGCTCCGGTGGGGTGAATCTCCACCACACTAAATGGTCCCGACCATCGTGACTTTAACTTACCCGGGAATAACCTCAACCTTGAGTTGTATAGCAATACCTTATCTCCGGGTTTAAAACTCCGCTCAAGAATATTTTTATCGTGCATTATTTTCATTCTCTCCTTGTATAATCTTGTGCTCTCAAAAGCGTGGTAACAAAATTCATCAAGCTCGTGCAGCTCTGTGACTCTACTTGTGCCCGCAGCTTCTATATCGAGATTCAACTGCCGCAGTGCCCATAAATCTCTATGCCCCAACTCCACTGGTAGGTGACATGCCTTCCCAAATACCAATTTATACGGCGACATACCAATCAGAGTTTTGAAAGCGGTACGATAGGCCTAGAATGCATCATCTAACTTTCTTGCCCAATCCGTTCTTGTAGCATTCACAGTCTTTGTCAAAACACTCTTTATCTCACTGTTCGACACTTCTACTTGCCCACTCGTTTGTAGATGATATGGGTTGTCAACTTTGTGACGTACACCATACTTTTCTAATAGCTTTGCGAAGGCTCGATTACATAAGTGAGTGCCTCTGTCACTGATTATCACCCTTGGAATGACAAATCGGGTGAATATGTTCTTTCTCAAAAAGCCAATTACCACCTTGGCATCATTTGTCAGAAGCTGTGAAACCTCCACCCATTTTGACAAGTAGTCCACAGCTATGAGTATGTATTTGTTGTCATATGAGCTGACGAAGGGCCCCATGAAATCGATTCCCCACACGTCAAACACTTCTACCTCTTGAATTGGGTTCATAGGCATCTCATGTCGGCGGGAAATATTCCCAGTTTGTTGGCATTCGTCACAACCTTGCACCTACAAGTGTGCATCTTTGAACATTGTCGGCCAGTAGAAGCCCGATTACAGCACTTTCGCAGTAGTCCTTACTCCCCCGAAATGGCCACTATATGGTGATGCATTACAAGCCTGCAAAATAGAAGATTGGTCTATATCAGGGATACATCTCAGGATCATGTTATCAACACAAATCCTGAACAGGTAAGGCTCATCCCAATAATGCATGTGATAGTCACGAAAGAACCTTTTATTTTGAACAGAGGAAAGATAATAGGGGACAATACCGCTTGCCAGGTAGTTTGCAATGTCTGCATACCATGGCGCCTCCTCCATTGCAATTGTCAATCTGGGAATGTCTCAGTTATATCTTCTACCTCGACTTTCTTTTCAGCTCCCTCCAACCTTGAAAGGTGGTATGCCACTTGGTTCTCTGCCCCTTTTCTATCACGGATCTCCAAATCAAATTCTTATAGCAAAAGAACCCAACAGATCAAGCATGAATTTAACTCCTTTTATGTTATCAGGTACCTAAGTGTTGTATGGTCAGTATAAACAATCACTTTTGAACCAATCAAATAAGACCTAAATTTTTCGAATGCAAACACCACAGCCAACATCTCTTTCTCAGTCATGGTATAATTGAGTTGTGCACCGCTTAGCATTATGCTTGAATAGTAAATCGGGTGCACCAGTTTGTCCTTCCGCTACCCCACGACTGCTCCTATAGCATAGTCACTCATATCACACATGAGCTCAAACGGTTGCTCCCAGTTGGGTGCAACGATGATTGGTGCAGTCACTAGTTTCCTCTTCAGCTCCTCTAATGCTAACCTGCAATCATCAGAAAACACAAAAGAATGATCCTTTTCAAGGAGTTTACATAAGGGGTTAGAAATTTTAGAGAAATCCTTTATAAATCGTCTGTAGAACCCGACGTGCCCAAGGAAAGTTCTTACTGCCTTGAGTGAAGTGGGCGGTGGCAACTTCTTAGTGACGTCAACCTTAGCATGGTCAACCTCAATACCCTTACTGGACACTCGATGCCCTAACACTATACTTTCTTGTACCATAAAATGTCACTTCTCGTAGTTCAACACTAAATTTGTCTCCACACACCTTTTCAACACTCTTTTTAAATTGTGAAGACAGTCTTCGAACGAATCCCCCACCACAGAGAAATCATCCATAAAGACTTCCATAATATCTTCAACCATATCAGTGAAAATGGCTAACATACACCTCTAAAAGGTGGCAGGTGTATTGCATAGGCCAAACGACATTCTCCGATAGGCAATGATGCCATACGGACAAGTGAATGATGTCTTCTCTATATCCTCAGGGGCTATGGAAATTAGGCTTTAGTTATATTGTAGTAGAAGCTCATGAGTAGTGACACACCGATGTCGGGCTTTTCTTTTCCGCACTTTTGTTTTCTTTGATTTGAACTCCTTAAATGAAGGTTTTATGTTAAATAGTATTGAAATTAACTTTGAAATGAAAATATCAGTTGTTTGGAAAAGAGTTGGCTTGCCTAGTTCCACGATAGGCGCCATCACGACAGATTAGGTTTTTGGGTCGTGACAATGTTAAGAAATGGGCCAGCTCAACAGTGTTAATTCAGCATAACAAAAGAAGAAATTGGCCTTGGGAGAGATAATTCTCCACATGTGTCTGTGGCAAGCCTATGAAGAGGGCAGACCAGCCAATGCAACACCGCCCACTTGGCTCAGTTCTTAGAAATGCTTTTGAAACAATTAGTTCCCAGATTCTTCGTAATGCGTGGAGCATAGTGTTTGAACAGTCGTGTTAGGTCACCATCACAGTGTCATAATATGCCATCAAGTTCAATAAGTTAGCCCGCCATATTCCTACTTTGCTTCCTACAACCAGAGAGCGAGTCCACAGACTCATTGAAGGACCCAATTATAATCGTAAAAGTTTGTACGACTCGGGAGCTACAGGCTAATACTTCATTTCTGCTAATGGTAAAAATTGCCAAGATAAGGAGACCAAGACGTCTCGAATTTCTGGGGGATTTAGTGGATTATACTCAATAGGTATAAATAATTATGGCGGGGGCTCGGGAAGTCGGCCAGCCCAGTCCGCACAACGGATTACCCAGGGTGCTCCAATAAATTCTTTTAATGCACCACCGACATGAGTTCCTACAAATGGTTATTCCAGTTATCTCGCACAGACTCAATATGAGCAGCCAAACCTGCAAAGGGGTTGTTATGAATACGGGAATACCAGGCACATCATGAGAAAATTGTTCCAAACTTGGGAGAGATATATTTCATCAAAGCACTCAGGCTACGTACCCCATTGCAGTTACTACACCACCCACACGATCAGTTAAGGGTGGAGGACAGGTGGGTAGAAGGCGTCTTAGAGGTGGAGACCCAGCCGTTGCTGTCGTTACAGGTACGACTTCGATTTAATATAAAGGAATAATTTCCTTAACTTGATTCAGTTCTGAGTATCGAAACGAGTCCTCCTATTGTGCTCCACCTATTAATGAGCTTCGTGATTCTATAATCTACTTATGAGTTTACTCCTATTGGGAGGTTCTATGGAGATAACTACGCCTATCATTCCATGTTGGTCACTAATAAGAGCTGTGAGGCTAAAGGTGGCTTTCTGTTACCTATTTCGGTAAGTTTTGATGCAATTTCTGGATAATTAATAACAAATTGTGAGTTATATGCCCTACCGGTGTGGGGTTATGCGTTGTGATTTGGTGTAACCGAAATTGTTTTAAAAGAAGAAAATGGATTTTTTTTATTGGCACGATGTGCATATTATTTATGATTCGGAACTGAGGACGAGATCCTTACACTTTAATATAAATTGATATGTTTAACCGAGCTACGAGCTGCGATGGAAGTTATATAGGGACGTGATCCTCGTGAGCAGAATTTGTGTGTTTATGTTCTCCCTTGTGAAATTAATGTTGTACTATAGCAATATTAGGGTATCATGCCTGTTAGGCCTAATTGAAATTCTTGTATGAAATTCTCTATTCTTGCTTGCCAAATTCGTGTAGTAATAATTGAGTTTTAACTTACGAGATAGGTGCACGCCGAGGTGGTGTTAAATGTGACTCGTTATTTTGGGTAAATAATTATAAGGTCTGGTTACCATCAATTGAATATTAGGTCATCTGATATCCCTAAGACAACTTTTCGGACTCGGTATGGGCATTATGAATTCTTAGTAATATAATTTGGGCTTACCAACAACCTAGCAACACTTATAGATTTGATGAATCGGGAGTTCAAGCCCTATTTGGGTTCTTTTGTGGTTATATTCATTGATGATATCTTGATTTACTCCAGCAGTCGAGAGGAGCATGGGCAGCATCTCTGGAGTGTGCTTCATACTTTGAAGAATAATCAGTTATAGGACAAATTTTCAAAATGTGAGTTTTGGTTAGACGTAGTTGCCATTTTGGGGCATGTTGTATCGGCCAAAGGCATAAAGATAGATCCTAAGAAGATTGAGGCTGTTCAGAATTGGCCTAGACCTACTTCAGTTACAGAGATCCAGAGTTTCCTAGGTTTAGCAGGTCATTATCATCGGTTCGTGGAAGGGTTTTCATCTATAGCAAGCCCATTGACCAACCTGACCCAGAAAAGTGTCCCTTTCAAGTGGTCAGATGAGTGTAAGGCGAGCTTCCACAAGCTCAAGACAGCTTTGACTATGGCACCGGTATTGGTGTTACCCACAGGTTCAGGATCTTATATAGTATATTGTGACGCATCTCATATTGGTCTGGGTGCGGTATTGATGCAGGGTGGCAAGGTTATTGCATATGCTTCGCGGTAGCTGAAGGTTCACGAGAAGAATTACCATGTTCATGATGTAGAGCTGGCAGCCATTGTTTATGCGCTGAAGGTTTGGAGGCACTATCTTTACTGCCTGCCATGTGAGGTATTCACTGATCATCGTAGCCTACAGTATTTGTTCAAACAAAAAGATCTCAATTTGAGGCAGAGAAGATGAATGGAATTGTTGAAAAACTATGATATCACTATTTTTGTATCACCCCGGAAAGGCCAATGTGGTGGCCGATGCCTTGAGTAGAAAGGTTGTGATTATGGGCAGCCTTGTGTATAATCCGGTTGGTGAGAGGCCATTAGCTACAAAGGTTCAGGCTTTGGCTAATCAGTTTGTGAGGTTTGATGTTTCAGAACTGAGTCGGGTTCTAGCTTGCACAGTTGCTCGGTCTTCTTTATATGAGCGCATCAGAGAGCGACAGTATGATGATCCTCATTTACTTGTCCTTAAGGACACGGTGCGGCACAGTGATGCCAAACAGGTTGCTATAGGGGAAGATTTAGTCACGTAGCTAATTTCTAAGTCCCCGGCAACGGCGCCAAAAACTTGTTGCGACCAAACACACTCACGCAAGTATACGCGGTCGTCAAGTAATAAAGTGACTAAAAGTCGGATGTCGAACCCACGAGGACTTATGATTAACTATTAACTAAATTAGACTATCCTAATTATCTAAACAAGAATTAAATCTAAAAATATTTT
This sequence comes from Nicotiana tabacum, assembly GCF_000715075.1. Lineage (NCBI taxonomy): Eukaryota > Viridiplantae > Streptophyta > Magnoliopsida > Solanales > Solanaceae > Nicotiana > Nicotiana tabacum. Next base: position 17,582,725 of record NC_134094.1, on the reverse strand, counting down.
ATTCTAAACTAATTAAATAAAAAAATATAAATAATGAACTTTGAACAGAGAAAGAGCAGATATTTTATGATATCAATGTAATGAAAACGATCTAGGGTTATGGGCTATCTAATAATCCTATTGTATTCTTCAATTGAATTGACCGACTAATTTATTTAGCTTATTAGTTGACAGGGTTAATATTGCTCATAAGAATCTGTCGAGTTCTTACTCGCCTATTCAAGCTAACCTAACGCCTATATGTCTATGGAGTTAGAATCAACAAGAACGCATTTATAGTTCCTGTAAATCAACCAAGCAAGGCAATTAGGTATATGTCTATCCTAACCACGAATCCGTTCCCCGATGCCCGAATTCAAGAACTTGCCCTACTCAATCCTATATGCAATATAGAATTCCCACTTTCGAGTTCAATTCTAGATTCATAGATAATATTCAATTGGTGATCAAGCAATTAAATAATTAAGTGCAAGATTGAATAAATAAACTAATATGATAAATCAAGAAGTCAAAATCAATATCTGAATAACAATAGTCATGAAAGAACCACAACCCTAGAATGTGAAGTTTAGCTCCATATAGACATGGTAGCCAAACAACAAATCATACAAAGAAACATAAAAATTACTAAGTTTGGTGGGAGAAAGATGGAACTTGATGAATTCCGGCCTCCACAGCTTTGTTGTGGCTTTTTTTCCCTTTCCAATATGTTAGATAACCTAAAGGAGGTGTTTTTGTCTTATATATTACGTACAAAAGTCATGGGCCAAAGCTCTCCTATTCCTAGTCCAAATCGGCTTCAGGGATTGATGCTAAGGTGGATGCGACGCATCCACCTCGTCCTCCATTTCAGTTTTGCCTACGAGGGTGGATGCGACGCATCCACCTTGTCCTCTACTTCTCAGCTTTTCATGCGAGGGTGGATGCGACACATCCACCCCTTGTTCCTCCATTTCAGCTTTGCCCAGGTGCGGATGCTATGGGCCGACTTCACTGCTAAGGGTGCACGAAATATGATGTTTTTCTAGATTGGATGCGACGCATCCAATCTCTCTTCCACTACCTAGAGCACCTTTTCTTCATATTTTTGCACTCCAAACACCCTAATTCACCACACACAACTCAATTAGTCATAAAACTAATAATTAAATCATGTTGGGCATTTTAAAGATCAAATAACATCAAGAAGTGGTTAAAACATGGGTAAAGTAACATCAACACATATCGAAATATGCCAAACATCACTACCCCACACTTAAACCTTTGTTCGTCCTCGAACAAACCATCATATAGTAGACGAAACAAAATTAAGCTCTTATCATTCAAAGCACACTGCACCTATGACCATGGTTATTTTGCACAATTAGGCTCTAGACTATGCATCACATATACTTCCCTTTACTTATGCCCTTCTTTAAACATATTCGAACAAAGACAACATGCTCATAACAACCCTAACCTCAAAAACCGACTCAATGTCACAATGCACTCATGGCTTGAGCACCCAACATCATAGAGAAGTCTAATAACGTTACCTATCCCTCGTGAAACCATGTGCCCTCACAACAAGAACAAGAGAGCGAGTTCAATCTACACATTCGAATCTCATGATTAAATATTTTAATGACTCACATATATCAAAGAAAATCGCTCACTCTCACAGAGAAGTCACATGTATGCAATTGGTACCATAGGCTTGCCCTTAATGTAAATCTCTACTAATGTAAGCTCGCTCGATCTAAAATCAATTAGGACTTTTTCATGGTTGTAATGTGGGCTAAGGGAAAGGTAGGATATATTTTAGGAATAGTAACTCAACCTCCTAAGCACTTTAACACATCATCAAATAACTTAAGCGCAAATTCTTCAACACCACTTCAATTTCACAAATAATATCACCCCAACAATATTTCCTCTTTCTTTAAGCACTACTTTAATTCATACCCACTAGCAAGAACAAGACAACAATTTATTCATCTATATTTTTCTTTCTTTTTTTTCTAGATTTTTCTTTTCTTTCTTTTTTTTCTTTCAATTTCCGCTAGTGGTGTATTATTTTACAAAATAAGTGCACCCTTCTTTCTTTCATTGGTTCCACTCAAAAGTCACCCCACAATTAGTCCCTTCTTACTTCTTTTAGCGCTCATCTAACAATTAAAGTGCTTTAAGAGGTAAAAGGATCAAAACAATGTCAATTAAGAATAAAAAGGGTATAGGCTTGTAATGTGGGTACCAAATAACAGGTCTACAGGCTCAAAAGGGTTAACTAGGGATAGATTTTATTTGTGATAAGCAATAAGCTCAAAAAGATCAAAGAAAGCCTAAAATTATTTTTCAAATCTAGCATCACCTAAAATTTCGCTTCAACTCACATACCGGGCAAGTTCTAGACACAAGTACAATACATGGACAACACAAAAACCTCACCACACATGACACATGACTCACTAAGGACGATCACATTCCGACTCTCAAGCAATGCAAGTATACACGGAGCCGCGAGATATTAAGTATTAAACACAAGGTGAACATAAGTCATGTAAACGAGACATAGGCGCCACAAAACATGCTATCCAATTTAACAAGGCATCATTAATAAATTCAAATCATACAGAAGATACTACACATGCCAAAGCATAAATATGTTACTATCAAACAAGTCAAGGGCGCCTAGGTTCATCATTCTTGCTCCTTTTATTCCCTAAATTCCTAATCTACTAGGAAAGAAAAAAGCTACCCGGTTCAAACTACATCCCATGGAAAACAACCGAGGCACAAAGAAAAACCACAGGGGATTATTACTACCTAAAGAAAGCTAAAAGACATATTTTGGATTTTTGCTTAGACTTTAATCCCTCAAGAAAACTGTCTAGGAGATCAATCGTCGGGAAAAGTCCAATTTTTCTACTTTTTTTGTTTTTTTTTCCACAAAAGCTACTACACTTAAGAATGAGTACTACAACTACGCTAAAATAGCACAGAAACTCATCCAAACGATCTCCTCATCCCACACATATAATTTTGCAATGTCCTCAATGCACACTATAAATAATAAGAGGGTAAACGAGACTCCCTGGTAGGCCAAAGGCCGAAGCAATAGCGGCTCACGAGGTACTCAGACTTACCCCAGGCATCGTCCTTTGTGTGGGCACCCTACACTTAGTCCTTACCTTCTAGCTCGCCTTTGCACTCTTCTAATGGCTTTGCTTCTTATGCTCATAATCCTATAAAACAAAAATAAAATAAAATAAAAAGTAATCAAAAATAAAAGAAAGCAGTAAAGCTGGGTTGTCTCCCAACAAGCGCTTGATTTAACGTAGTGGCATGACTTGAACCACTTTCTGCCTCCACCTCGAACTTATGAATTGTACCCCTAACATGGCATCCAGTCTGTGGCTATGCTCCTTTGGTGGGGATACAAAAATAAATAGGCCAAGTAACAAATTTTTCACTCTATACTTCTCGGCCTTTATATGAGGAATGTAATTTTTTCTCTCTGGCACGACAAATCCAAGAATGTAAGCATCCTGTTCCTCTTCCATTGACTCCTCCAAAGGCTTAGATGACTCGATTTCCATGTCATCATCCAAATACAATGTCAAAAAATGTTTAGAATGAGGACCAACATGCCCCAACTTTGGAATTGTATTACTATTTATATCCTCATATGTGCACACATTAGAGTCTTCAAATATAACATTATCTGCTACCTCGCATGGCTCTAGTGTACTTTTCTCAACATGGGCATCATCAACAGAAATATGCTCGAATGATTGGCTCTCCACTTTTAGCTCCTCAATTTGGCGTATAAGCTCCTTTTCAGCTTCTGACAACTCATTACTATTTTGTTGGGCGATAGACGCAACAACCTTTGCATTTAATTTATCTTGCAAGTCGTGAATAGTAGTGCCAAATTTATAGATCTCTTGTCCCAATTCGACTCTTCCTTCTATAAAGTATCTCATCTCATTTGTAATTTTCTCACGTTGAGCCTCATATATTTTTAATCTTTCGGATTGTTCCACCAGAGACATATGGCTCAAAATCTCCACTTTTTCAAAATTATCTTCTTGCTGATACTCACTCTCTTCATTCAATTCTTCCATATTGGCCTTCATTCTTGTGATTGCTGCCCTCATTCTTTTCATATCTTTTTTGAGTTCATCCTGTTGCTCTGCTACTTGCCTCAGAATATCCCTAATATATGCATCAGGTTCCATATCCTGCACTTTATTGCCCCTATCAAACTCAAAAACATCATTAGAAAGATCGTTATAAGGGCTCAGAGAAGGATGAACAGGATTAGGACAACCATCCCAATGGCCATCTTGACCACCACACATATTACAAATATTCCACTCAAAGGATTGAGATTATGCACACAAATCGGTCCCGGAAATATTCTGACAATTTTTCCACCAGTGGGGTCCTCCACAATATGGACAAGGATCATCAAAATAAGAATAACCATCATTCGAATAATTTTCATTCCAAGATGCCATGTTAAAATAAATAACAAATACTAACTAAACTAAAAAAATTGAATAGATAAAAAAAATGTCTAATCTAGAAAAATAGCTAATTTCTAAGTCCCCGGCAACGGCGCCAAAAACTTGTTGCGACCAAACACACTCACGCAAGTATACGCGGTCGTCAAGTAATAAAGTGACTAAAAGTCGGATATCGAACCCACGAGGACTTATGATTAACTATTAACTAAATTAGACTATCCTAATTATCTAAACAAGAATTAAATCTAAAAATATTTTATTCTAAACTAATTAAATAAAAAAAATATAAATAATGAACTTTGAACAGAGAAAGAGCAGATATTTTATGATATCAATGTAATGAAAACGATCTAGGGTTATGGGCTATATAATAATCCTATTGTATTCTTCAATTGAATTGACCGACTAATTTATTTAGCTTATTAGTTGACAGGGTTAATATTGCTCATAAGAATCTGTCGAGTTCTTACTCGCCTATTCAAGCTAACCTAACGCCTATATGTCTATGGAGTTAGAATCAACAAGAACGCATTTATAATTCCTGTAAATCAACCAAGCAAGGCAATTAGGTATATGTCTATCCTAACCACGAATCCGTTCCCCGATGCCCGAGTTCAAGAACTTGCCCTACTCAATCCTATATGCAATATAGAATTCCCACTTTCGAGTTCAATTCTAGATTCGTAGATAATATTCAATTGGTGATCAAGCAATTAAATAATTAAGTGCAAGATTGAATAAATAAACTAATATGATAAATCAAGAAGTCAAAATCAATATCCGAATAACAATAGTCATGAAAGAACCACAACCCTAGAACGTGAAGTTTAGCTCCATATAGACATGGTAGCCAAACAACAAATCATACAAAGAAACATAAAAATTACTAAGTTTGGTGGGAGAACGATGGAACTTGATGAATTCCGGCCTCCACAGCTTTGTCGTGGCTTTTTTTCCCTTTCCAATATGTTAGATAACCTAAAGGAGGCGTTTTTGTCTTATATATTACGTACAAAAGTCATGGGCCAAAGCTCTCCTATTCCTAGTCCAAATCGGCTTCAGGGATTGATGCTAAGGTGGATGCGACGCATCCACCTCGTCCTCCATTTCAGTTTTGCCTACGAGGGTGGATGCGACGCATCCACCTTGTCCTCTACTTCTCAGCTTTTCATGCGAGGGTGGATGCGACACATCCACCCCTTGTTCCTCCATCTCAGCTTTGCCCAGGTGCGGATGCTATGGGCCGACTTCACTGCTAAGGGTGCACGAAATATGATGTTTTTCTAGATTGGATGCGACGCATCCAATCTCTCTTCCACTACCTAGAGCACCTTTTCTTCATATTTTTGCACTCCAAACACCCTAATTCACCACACACAACTCAATTAGTCATAAAACCAATAATTAAACCATGTTGGGCATTTTAAAGATCAAATAACATCAAGAAGTGGTTAAAACATGGGTAAAGTAACATCAACACATATCGAAATATGCCAAACATCACTACCCCACACTTAAACCTTTGTTCGTCCTCGAACAAACCATCACTATAGTAGACGAAACAAAATTAAGCTCTTATCATTCAAAGCACACTGCACCTATGACCATGGTTATTTTGCACAATTAGGCTCTAGACTATGCATCACATATACTTCCCTTTACTTATGCCCTTCTTTAAACATATTCGAACAAAGACAACATGCTCATAACAACCCTAACCTCAAAAACCGACTCAATGTCACAATGCACTCATGGCTTGAGCACCCAACATCATAGAGAAGTCTAATAACGTTACCTATCCCTCGTGAAACCATGTGCCCTCACAACAAGAACAAGAGAGCGAGTTCAATCTACACATTCGAATCTCATGATTAAATATTTTAATGACTCACATATATCAAAGAAAATCGCTCACTCTCACAGAGAAGTCACATGCATGCAATTGGTACCATAGGCTTGCCCTTAATGTAAATCTCTACTAATGTAAGCTCGCTCGATCTAAAATCAATTAGGACTTTTTCATGGTTGTAATGTGGGCTAAGGGAAAGGTAGGATATATTTTAGGAATAGTAACTCAACCTCCTAAGCACTTTAACACATCATCAAATAACTTAAGCGCAAATTCTTTAACACCACTTCAATTTCACAAATAATATCACCCCAACAATATTTCCTCTTTCTTTAAGCACTACTTAAATTCATACCCACTAGCAAGAACAAGACAACAATTTATTCATCTATATTTTTCTTTCTTTTTTTTCTAGATTTTTCTTTTCTTTCTTTTTTTTTCTTTCAATTTCCGCTAGTGGTGTATTATTTTACAAAATAAGTGCACCCTTCTTTCTTTCATTGGTTCCACTCAAAAGTCACCCCACAATTAGTCCCTTCTTACTTATTTTAGCGCTCATCTAACAATTAAAGTGCTTTAAGAGGTAAAAGGATCAAAACAATGTCAATTAAGAATAAAAAGGGTATAGGCTTGTAATGTGGGTACTAAATAACAGGTCTACAAGCTCAAAAGGGTTAACTAGGGATAGATTTTATTTGTGATAAGCAATAAGCTCAAAAAGATCAAAGAAAGCCTAAAATCATTTTTCAAATCAAGCATCACCTAAAATTTTGCTTCAACTCACATACCGGGCTAGTTCTAGACACAAGTACAATACATGGACAACACAAAAACCTCACCACACATGACACATGACTCACTAAGTACGATCACATTCCGACTCTCAAGCAATGCAAGTATACACGGAGCCACGAGATATTAAGTATTAAACACAAGGTGAATATAAGTCATGTAAACGAGACATAGGCGCCACAAAACATGCTATCCAATTTAACAAGGCATCATTAATAAATTCAAATCATACAGAAGATACTACACATGCCAAAGCATAAATATGTTACTATCAAACAAGTCAAGGGCGCCTAGGTTCATCATTCTTGCTCCTTTTATTCCCTAAATTCCTAATCTACTAGGAAAGAAAAAAGCTACCCGGTTCAAACTACATCCCATGGAAAACAACCGAGGCACAAAGAAAAACCACAGGGGATTATTACTACCTAAAGAAAGCTAAAAGACATATTTTGGATTTTTGCTTAGACTTTAATCCCTCAAGAAAACTGTCTAGGAGATCAATCGTCGGGAAAAGTCCAATTTTTCTACTTTTTTTGTTTTTTTTTTCACAAAAGCTACTACACTTAAGAATGAGTACTACAACTACGCTAAAATAGCACAGAAACTCATCCAAACGATCTCCTCATCCCACACATAAAATTTTGCAATGTCCTCAATGCACACTATAAATAATAAGAGGGTAAACGAGACTTCCTGGTAGGCCAAAGGCCGAAGCAATAGCGGCTCACGAGGTACTCAGACTTACCCCAGGCATCGTCCTTTGTGTGGGCACCCTACACTTAGTCCTTACCTTCTAGCTCGCCTTTGCACTCTTCTAATGGCTTTGCTTCTTATGCTCATAATCCTATAAAACAAAAATAAAATAAAATAAAAAGTAATCAAAAATAAAAGAAAGCAGTAAAGCTGGGTTGTCTCCCAACAAGCGCTTGATTTAACGTAGTGGCATGACTTGAACCACTTTCTGCCTCCACCTCGAACTTATGAATTGTACCCCTAACATGGCATCCAGTCTGTGGCTATGCTCCTTTGGTGGGGATACAAAAATAAATAGGCCAAGTAACAAATTTTTCACTCTATACTTCTCGGCCTTTATATGAGGAATGTAATTTTTTCTCTCTGGCACGACAAATCCAAGAATGTAAGCATCCTGTTCCTCTTCCATTGACTCCTCCAAAGGCTTAGATGACTCGATTTCCATGTCATCATCCAAATACAATGTCGAAAAATGTTTAGAATGAGAACCAACACGCCCTAACTTTGGAATTGTATTACTATTTATATCCCCATATGTGCACACATTAGAGTCTTCAAATATAACATTATCTGCTACCTCGCATGGCTCTAGTGTACTTTTCTCAACATGGGCATCATCAACAGAAATATGCTCGAATGATTGGCTCTCCACTTTTAGCTCCTCAATTTGGCGTATAAGCTCCTTTTCAGCTTCTGACAACTCATTACTATTTTGTTGGGCGATAGACGCAACAACCTTTGCATTTAATTTATCTTGCAAGTCGTGAATAGTAGTGCCAAATTTATAGATCTCTTGTCCCAATTCGACTCTTCCTTCTATAAAGTATCTCATCTCATTTGTAATTTTCTCACGTTGAGCCTCATATATTTTTAATCTTTCGGATTGTTCCACCAGCGACATATGGCTCAAAATCTCCACTTTTTCAAAATTATCTTCTTGCTGATACTCACTCTCTTCATTCAATTCTTCCATATTGGCCTTCATTCTTGTGATTGCTGCCCTCATTCTTTTCATATCTTTTTTGAGTTCATCCTGTTGCTCTGCTACTTGCCTCAGAATATCCCTAATATATGCATCAGGTTACATATCCTGCACTTTATTGCCCCTATCAAACTCAAAAACATCATTAGAAAGATCGTTATAAGGGCTCAGAGAAGGATGAACAGGATTAGGACAACCATCCCAATGGCCATCTTGACCACCACACATATTACAAATATTCCACTCAAAGGATTGAGATTATGCACACAAATCGGTCCCGGAAATATTCTGACAATTTTTCCACCAGTGGGGTCCTCCACAATATGGACAAGGATCATCAAAATAAGAATAACCATCATTCGAATAATTTTCATTCCAAGATGCCATGTTAAAATAAATAACAAATACTAACTAAACTAAAAAAATTGAATAGATAAAAAAAATGTCTAATCTAGAAAAATAGCTAATTTCTAAGTCCCCGGCAACGGCGCCAAAAACTTGTTGCGACCAAACACACTCACGCAAGTATACGCGGTCGTCAAGTAATAAAGTGACTAAAAGTCGGATGTCGAACCCACGAGGACTTATGATTAACTATTAACTAAATTAGACTATCCTAATTATCTAAACAAGAATTAAATCTAAAAATATTTTATTCTAAACTAATTAAATAAAAAAATATAAATAATGAACTTTGAACAGAGAAAGAGCAGATATTTTATGATATCAATGTAATGAAAATGATCTAGGGTTATGGGCTATATAATAATCCTATTGTATTCTTCAATTGAATTGACCGACTAATTTATCTAGCTTATTGGTTGACAGGGTTAATATTGCTCATAAGAATCTGTCGAGTTCTTACTCGCCTATTCAAGCTAACCTAACGCCTATATGTCTATGGAGTTAGAATCAACAAAAACGCATTTATAATTCCTGTAAATCAACCAAGCAAGGCAATTAGGTATATGTCTATCCTAACCACGAATCCGTTCCCCGATGCCCGAGTTCAAGAACTTGCCCTACTCAATCCTATATGCAATATAGAATTCCCACTTTCGAGTTCAATTCTAGATTCGTAGATAATATTCAATTGGTGATCAAGCAATTAAATAATTAAGTGCAAGATTGAATAAATAAACTAATATGATAAATCAAGAAGTCAAAATCAATATCCGAATAACAATAGTCATGAAAGAACCACAACCCTAGAATGTGAAGTTTAGCTCCATATAGACATGGTAGCCAAACAACAAATCATACAAAGAAACATAAAAATTACTAAGTTTGGTGGGAGAAAGATGGAACTTGATGAATTCCGGCCTCCACAGCTTTATCGTGGCTTTTTTTCCCCTTCCCAATATGTTAGATAACCTAAAGGAGGCGTTTTTGTCTTATATATTGCGTACAAAAGTCATGGGCCAAAGCCCTCCTATTCCTAGTCCTAATCGGCTTCAGGGATTGATGTTAAGGTGGATGCGACGCATCCACCTCGTCCTCCATTTCAGTTTTGCCTGCGAGGGTGGATGCGACGCATCCACCTTGTCCTCTACTTCTCAGCTTTTCATGCGAGGGTGGATGCGACGCATCCACCCCTTGTTCCTCCATCTCAGCTTTGCCCTGGTGCGGATGCTAAGGCGGATGCTATGGGCCGACTTCACTGCTAAGGGTGCACGAAATCTGATCTTTTTCTAGATTGGATGCGACACATCCAATCTCTCTTCCTCTACCTAGAGCACCTTTTCTTCATATTTTTGCACTCCAAACACCCTAATTCACCACACACAACTCAATTAGTCATAAAACCAATAATTAAACCATGTTGGGCATTTTAAAGATCAAATAACATCAAGAAGCGGTTAAAACATGGGTAAAGTAACACCAACACATATCGAAATATGCCAAACATCAATGAGCTTTATGAATTAATTCTGGAAGAGGCCCACAGTTCCAGGCATTCTATTCATCCAGGTGCTACGAAAATGTATCAAGATTTGAGGAAACATTGTTGGTGGAGGAGAATGAAGAAGGATATAGTTGCATATGTAGCTCAGTGCCTGAATTGTCAGCAAGTTAAGTACGAGCAATAGAGACTTGGTGGTTTGCTATAGAAAATAGAAATTCCTGCTTGAGAGTGGGAGCGTATCACTATGGATTTTGTTGTTGAACTCCCACGTACTCAGAGAAAATTTGACGAAGTTTGGGTCATTGTGGATAGGTTGACCAAGTCAGCACATTTCATTCCGGTGGCAGTTACCTATTCTTCAAAGTGGTTATCTGAAATTTACATTCGTGAGATTATTCGCTTTCACGGTGTGCCCATGTGTATCATTTCTGATCGAGGAAATCCAGTTCACTTTACACTTATGGAGGGCTATACAATGTGAGTTGGACACGCGGGTTGAGTTGAGTACAATATTTCATCCACAGATAGACGGACAGTTAGAATGCACTATTTAGATATTGGAAGATATGCCTCGTGCTTGTGTTACAGACTTCGGAGGTTCTTGGGATCAATTCTTTCCACTTGCGGAGGTTGCTTATAATAATATCTACCAGTCGAGCATTCAGATTGCTCTATGTGAGGCATTATATGAAAGGCGATGTCATCCACCAGTTGGATGGTTTGAACCGGGTGAGGCTTGGTTGTTAGGTACCGATCTAGTACAGGATGCCTTGGATAAGGTCAAGGTTATTCAAGATCGACTTTGCATAGCTCAGTCTAGGCATAAGAGTTATGTCGACCGTAAAATTCATGATATTGCATTCATGGTTGGAGAAAGAGTATTGCTTCGCATTTCACCTATGCAAGGTGTAATGAGGTTCGTAAAGAAGGGCAAGTTGAGCCCTAGGTATATAGGACCCTTTAAAATTCTTGAAAGGGTGTGGGAAGTAGCCTTCAGGTTTACATTACCACCTAGTTTATCAGCGGTTCATCCGGTGTTTCATGTATCCATGCTTCGGAAATATCATGGTGATTCGTCCCATGTATTAGATTTAAGCTCAGTTCAATTGGACAAAGATTTAACTTATGAGGAGGAGCTGGTATCTATTCTAGATCGGTAAGTTCGCCAATTGAGATCAAATAGTTACCCATCAGTTTGAGGGTAGTGGAGAGGTCAGCCTGTTGAGGCAGCTACTTGGGAGTCCGAGTCCAACTCAGGTACTTTTCTATGTCCATTCGAGGATGAACGGTTGTCTTAGAGGTGGAGAATGTGATGACCCAAAGGTCATCATATGTTTTAGAACTCAATTCTGCGCTCTTAAGCCTTAAAATCTTATTTTTACCCTCCTAGATTTGCGTGCGCATTCCGGGTGTGTTTCCGGAAAGCGTTTATGTTTAAAATTGATGAAAATAAGAATTTTTGCCTTAAAAGTTGATTGTAGTTGACTTCGGTCAAGATTTTTGGTAAACTGGCCCAGATCCATCTTTTGATGATCCCTGTGGGTCCGTATCGAAAAATGGGACCTGGGCGTATGCCCGTAATCTAATTCGGAGGTCCCTAGCTCGAGTTATGAATTTTTGATGAAAATTAAAAGTCTAAAAATTTAATTAATTTTAAGAGTTGGTTGATGTTTGGCCTTGTTGATTCCGGGTCTGTATTTTGGTTTCGGAGCCCGGTATAGGTCCAATATAATATTTATGACTTATATGTGAAATTCAGTGAGAAACGGAGTTGGTTTGACGTGATTCGGACGTCCATTTGAGAAAATGGAAATTTTAAAGTGTTTTTGAGAATTTTATTTGATTTCGTGCTAAATTCATAGTTCTAGGTGTTATTGTGGCAATTGGATCGCTCGAGCAAGTTCGTATGATATTTTTATACTTGTGTGCATGTTTGATTTTCATCCCCGAGGGCTCGGGTGAGTTTCGGATAGGCCACGGGATGTTTTGGACTTGGGAAAATCTGGTTTTCTGCAGATTCTGGTGTTCTGGCATGTCCTTCTTCGCGTTCGCCAAGGTACTCTCGCGAACACGAAGAGTAAACTGGTGAGGCTGAAATTTCTTCTTCGCGAAGGCGAAGGCCTGGTCGCGAATGCAAAGTGATGGGGGATTTACCTTTCGCGAACATGACCGGCTCATCGCGAACGCGAAGCACTTGGGGGCCTGGGGGAGGTTTTGTCGTTCCTTCATCGCGAAGGCGAGCCATGTCTCGCGAACGCAAAGGCCAGGGGGGAGTAACCGTCATGAACGTGAGCAAGGTATCGCGAACGTGAAGGCTTGGCAGCCGATACTCTTCGCGAACGCGACAGTGGCCTCGCGAATGCGATGCACACTGTTGTCCAGTGCATAAAACAAAATCAAGAACGGGAATAAGCCATTTTTCCAACTTTCATAAAAACAAACGGGCTAGAGGCGATTTTCAAGAGTTAATTTCTTCCCCAAAGTATTGGTATGTGAATCTAAACCATTTTCTTTAAATTACCCATTACATTTCATGAATTTTCAACCTAAAATCTAGAGTTTTCATGGTAGAATTAGGGGTTTGGGTAGAAACTAGGAATTTCTGAAATTTGGGGATTTAGACTCGATTTGAGGTGGGATTCCAAAACAAATTATATATACGGGCTCGGGGGTGAATGGGTAAATGAATTTTGGTCTAAACCTTGGGTTTTGACCAAGCGGGCCCAGAGTCGATTTTTGGCTTTTTGGAGTAAACGTTTGGGAAATTTAATTTATGCAATATAATTGATTCCTTTAGCAATATTTGATATTATTGACTCATTTTTGAATAGATACAAGTGGTTTGGAAGTGAATTCTAGCGGAAAGGTTGTGATAGAAAACCCAAAATATACAATTGGCCAACCTATTGCAAGTAGTCTCAAAGACATAAATCTATAACTATATGCAAAAACAACATAACGAATTTAAATTTAAAAGTAAGTAATATTTAAAAAATATTAACCACAACATTAAATAGTCATTGGGCCCGGGCTAGCCCGGACTACACTCACTAGTCCTAGCCCGGGCTGCCCCTCACTAGTCATAAGAAGAAGAGTGTGAAGTGTGAACTCATTCTCAACCAGTTAGACTTCCTAATTTCCAAATTCCAAATTCCAACTACTTATGTGATTTTTAAAAGAAAATAAATAAACAAATAGATAAATAAATACGGGTCATCATGTCCGGAAACACCTGGATCAGCACACGAAGTGCAGGGTGTAGTGTGAGTACAACCAACTCAGTAAGTAGCAAGACTCAAGAAAAGACTGAAAGTAGTGACGAGCTTCACAGCTATAGTTCAATTATAGTAATTTCAGCATAGGAAGGCAGGCATGCTTTTAAGTTCGACAATTTAGGCCACAACAATTAATCCATATCAAGTTCAAGTGAAACCGAATATAATATCTCTCAGAAATTACAAGACGGTGATATATGACAGCTGACGTGCAACATAAATGAAAGTCAAATGCATCTTCTTAGAGCAACAGTCACTCAGTCCTCCCATTCACTCCAACCTCACAATCACTCATTCCTCATAGTTACTCATTCCTCTCAATCGCTCAGCACTCGTGACTCGGCACTCGAAACTCGCACTCAGTAGGTACCTGCGCTCACTGGGGGTGTGTACTGACTCCAGAGAGGCTTCTTCAGCCCAAGCACTATAACAAGCCAATCATGACATAAATAAGTAAAACATGTTGCGGTGTGCAACCCGATCTCATAATTATCCTCACAATCAGGCCCTCGGCCTCACTCAGGCATTAACCTCTCCAGTCTCTCGGGTTCTCAATGATCATGAAAATCAACCAAAACGAAAATGATATAATGTATCAATAATGAACAATAGAGATTGAGATGTAATATGCAAGTAAAACTGTGACTGAGTACAAAATAACAATTTAACAGATAATTCAACATGTACGCGACCTCTATGGGTCGTTATAATGCCAACACATAGTCGAAACATAATTTCTAATATGATTTGTAGTTTAATTTTTCTAATACATGGAGAATGCACGGATAACAACAGATTATTCAACTACACAGTTTCATGGAATTGACCAACTCACATTCTCTATGGTGCACGCTCACACGCCCGTCACTTAGCATGTGTGTCACCTCAAAATCAAATACATGACACATAATACGGGGTTTCATACCCTTAGAACTAAATATAGAACTGTTACTTACCTCAATCCGAGCAAATCTCTACTCCAACACACCCTTGCCTCGCGAAACGGCCTCTGAATACCTCGAATCTAGCCATAAACAATTCGATCTAATTAACACGGGCTAAAGGAATCAACTCCATAAGAAAATACTAAGTTATCAATCAAAAGCCAAAAGTCGACTCAAAGTTGGCCCCCGGGACCACGTCTCGAAACCTGGTAAAAGTCACAAAATCCAAAAGCCCATTCATCCACTAGTCCAACCATACCAAATTTACCAAAATCCGACTCCAAATCGTCACTCAAATGCCGAAATCAGACTCTCCAAATTCTTAGCCTAAAACTCCCAATTTATACCTCAAAACCACATAATCTAGACGGGATAATCAATCGAGAAACAATATTTTTGAAAAAAACAATGAGCATAAGTGACTTACCTCAAGAAATCCCTCTAAAATCCTTTTAAAAATCACCCAATCTCGATCTTGAAATGTTGCAAATGAAGCAAAATCGTGAACCCTTGAATTTAAATATTGTGTCCAGCCTTTCCGCTTCTTGCGGCGCTTAAACACATATGCGGCGTCGCAGAAGAGATAAACCTTCCACTTCTGCTGTTTCCTCCGCTCTTGCGTCCCATCAATCCGCTCCTGCAAACCCAGCTCCCAGCTCTATTTCCGCTTCTGCGCTCCCATCGCCTCATCTACGGCCATGCAAGTTTGGAAAATCATTCGCACATGCGACCCCAGTCCCCCTCACACCTGGCCATACCAACGCTCCCCCATCTCGCACCTGCGAGCTCACACCTACGACCAATATTCTGCAGGTGCGATTGCACCAGAAAACTTCAGCTACAACAGTCTTTCAACCTCAAATTTCATCTGAAAACCTTCTGAAATCAACCCGTGTCAGTCAGGACCTCAACCAAACATATCAACAAGTCCTAAAACATGATACGAACTTAGTCGAGCCCTCAAATCATCGCAAACACCATCAAAATAGACTAATCGCACCCCAATTAAAGCCTAATAAAAATTAAGGAATTCTAACTTCTACAAACGATGCCGAAGCCTATCTGACCCCGAGATAAAAAAAGTTCACTCTCGGTCAAACTTTCCAAAAATTTAATTTTTGCCATTTCAAGCCAAGTTCAACTACGGACCTCTAAATCTCAATTCGGACACGCTACTAAGTCCCAAAGCACCCAACGGAGTCAAAACTCCATTTCGAAATTATTTACATATAAGTCAACATTCGGTCAACCATTTCTACTTAAGCTTTTAACCTAGAGAATAAGTATCTCATTTCATTCTTAAATCTCTCCGGACCCGAGCCTACTACCCCGGCAAGTCATGTAGCAACAGTAAAACATAAAATGAGCAGTAAATAGATGAACGAGGCTACAACTCTCAAAACAACTGGCCGGGTATATATATATATGTATATGTATATATATATATATATATATATATATATATATATATATATATATATATATATATACACTACAAGACCTTCTTTTTAGGCCCCTTATTTATTGCATGATAAATGGACACTAAATTCCGTCCCCCTAAACAGAAAACTTAAAATGCCAACTTATATGACTCAACATAATTGTGCAGTTTCCAGATTTGGTATAAAAGCTTTTGCCGCCTCTCAAAGCATGTAGCTTTGCATTAGTTATGAATCAACACACAAAATGAATAGTAATAAAGCAGCCGAACTACATAATTATGTACTTATCATATAGTTAACATTAGATTTCCTTTTTAAAAATTTGCACTGTTTTTCTAGCCTCTTTGGTCAAGGTTTTCCGAAGCCAAAAGCGTTTTTTTCAAAAACGTATTTTTTTTCTAAGTTTAAATGTTTGGACAAGATTTTAAAAGAAAAAAAGTGCTTTTGAGTAAAAGCATAAGCAATCTTGGAGAAGCAGAAAAAAATTATTTCTCTACAAAAGCCCTTTTTTAAAAAGCAATTTTAAAGAAAAGTACACTTAACAGTTTTAAAAAGCTTGGCCAAACACTAATTGCTGCCCAGAAGTGCTTTTCAAATTAATTAGCCAAACACAAACTGTTTTTCTCGAAAAGTACTTTTGAGAAGTTTTCTCAAAATAAACTAGTTTTTGCAGCTTGGCCAAACAGGCTATTAGAGAGACATTTAATAGTACAAAATACAGAAATATCTATCCAAACTACTTTTTATCTCTCTTTACGCATTTTTATATAACTAACACGATACAATTGAATTTGTTACGTGGTTTATAGACATGCAAGCTGATTTGATCCAAAATGATAAATAAACTAGACTAAAAATAAGACATACCAATAAAATAAAAAGAAATGACGAGCCTGGTTCTAAGAGCAATGCCTCTGAGAGAAGAAATAAGAACAATATAAGACGACGACAACAACAACAACAACAACAACAACAACAACAACAACAACAACGACGACCTAGTGTAATTCCACAAGCGCATTCTAGAATATAAGAAAACAAGTAAAGTTATTTTATTTAGCTTGAGAATAGAATATAGCATAAGTTTTGCCAAGAATTTCGTGTCCTTACAATGGTTGTTGAAACTATTATTTATCGCTATACCTAGGAAAATAAGATCATATGATCAAGCCCCTCTTAAATAACAATAAAGGGGCCATTGATGAATATGTAACAGCAGGATATGAATGCAAATATTCTCTCCAATGACTGCCTATTTAATACTATGGAATATTCTTCATTTAATTCCATCTGGTGACAAATATTGGACCCATTCACGTTGATTGTGCCCCCTTTGGTGTAATGACCCAACCGGTCATTTTGACTTTTAGAACCCCATTTTCTAAAATAAAACTTCTCGTATGTGTTTTTAATGATTTATGACTTGCGGGGATGGTTGGTTCGGGATTTGGATGTGTTTGGGTTAAAATCGGAACACTTGGTTCCTTAAGTTAGCTTTAAAAGGCCAAGTGTGACTCCGGTCAACATTTTGAGAAAGTGACCCCGGAATAGAATTTTGACGATTCAAACAGCTATGTATGGTGATGTTGGACTTAGGAGAGTGCTCAAAATTTTATTTGGAAGTCCATAGTTAAATTAGGCTTGGAATGGCTAAAATAGGAATTTAAGTTTGGATGTTTGACCGGGGAGTTGACTTTTTGTATCGAAAGTCGAAATCCAGTTCTGAAAATTTTCATAGCACCGTTATGTCATTTATGACTTGTGTGCAAAATTTGAGGTCTATCGGACGTGATTTGATAAGTTTCGACATCGAATGTAGAAGTTGGAAATTGTAAGTTTCATTAAGCTTGAATTGGAGCATGATTCGTGGTTTTAGCGTCGTTTTATGTGATTTGAGGTTTCAAATAAGTTCATATGATGTTTTAGGACTTGTTGGCATATTTGGTTGAGGTCCCGAGAGCCGAGGATCGAGGCCATGATCGAAGACCCAGGCTCGAGGACCAGGATTGAACCATGATCATGGCCGCGGATCGAGGTCATGATCGAGGGCTGCATAGGCAGAATTATAAATGAGGGCATTCGTCCCATTCGCCATTTTTAACAAATTAGAGCTTGAGCAGCGGTAATTTCTGATAGGTTTTCAAGGAAAAGATATTGGGGTAAGTGATTCTAACTCGGATTTGGTCAATATATACGAACATATCATTGTTTCCACCAATTAATTAGTGTTTTGAGATTGAAATTCGGGAATTTTTTAGAAATCTCATAGAAACGAATATTTGAGATTTCGGTACTGATTCGGAGTCGGATTTGAGTGAAACTGATATGGTTGGACTCGTAATTGAATGGGTTGACGGATTTCGTAACTTTCGCCGGATTCTGAGATATGGGCCACACAGACGAATTTTTAATTAATTTTGGAATTTTTATTGAAAATGTAGTATTTTATAATGAAATTGATTCTATAATTTTTGGTGATTGTATCGAATTATTTTTGGTTAGATACGAACCATTGAGAGTTGGATAATCGAGGAAAGAGTCTACTAGTAGATTAAATTAGAGCAAGACGAGGTATGTCTCTTGTCTAATCTTGTAAAGGGAAAATTACCAATTGTGGGGGGGCTACGTACGCACGAGGTGATGAGAGTCCATGCGTAGCTACTATTAATGCTAAAGTCCAGGTAGTTTAGGACTCAAAGCATAAATTACTTGTGTAAATTGTATTCTTTGTTTAATTAATATTAATTGATATACATATATTGTGAATTATTAGATAAAAATATTAAAGGATGAAAAGGCATATACTTGATTTTCTGTTTAAATTAATTTATTATTAAAAGAAATTATTCATTCTCCCGAATTTATCTTATACTAAATATACTCTTCTTCCGGAGATACATAAGAAAATGTCCTCCTTTCTTGTGGAGCGAGCCGAATGCCTCGGCAGGATAGATGCATCTATAGATCGCGCCGCAGGTCCCTTGGTAGTGTACACAACATTCTGGATCGGACCGTATGACCTCGGCAGAAATCGTGCTTAATAATAATAATTACATGATATTTGGATAGTTTATTGCAGCTTTTGAAGCTTATTGCTAAATTGAAAATCTTTGGAATTTAAAGAATTAATTATCTCTGCATGTTAGGGAATTATTGTTATCCGTGTAAATAAGGCTAATTAATAGTTTGGAAATTGTTGCATTTGAAGGAACTTAACTATTTCTGCTGGTTAAATAAATTATTGTTAACTCTGTAAATCATATTGATATAGATATTGCTATTTTTATTTTATTTCAATTATTATTATTGACCCATAGTGAGTGTCAGAGTCCGCCATCTCGTCTCTACCACTTCGAGATTAGGCTTGATACTAACTAGGTACACGTTGTTTACGTACTCATGCTACACTTGCTGCACTTTTTGTGCAGGATCTGTGGCAGGTACTAGGGGAAGACCTATCATCGCACATCTATGTTATCCAGAGGCGTAGTGGTAAGCTGTCTTTCTAAGCCGTTCTGCAGCTACCAGTGCCTCTTCTTGCATTTTTATTCTGTCTATTTTTATTTCAGACAGTATTTGGAATTTTGTATAATCTACTAGATGCTCGTACACTTGTGACACCATGTCTGGTCACACACATTGATAGAATTTGGAATTGTCTTATTTTCTTGGATTTAAGTTAATCGGTATCCTTTCTAATTTCTTCTGGTAAAATAATAAAATTTCTTAGAAAACTATTCTGAAAATAATTGATATATGTTTAATTTATTTATTGGCTTGCCTAGCTGTAGTATTGGGAGCTATCACGACCTATAGGTAAAATTGGGTCGTGACAACATTGTATTAGAGCACTAGGTTCACATAGGTCTCACGAGTTATGAGCAGACCTAATAGAGTCATGCGGATCGGTACAGAGACGTCTGTACTTATCTTCAAGAGGCTATAGGGTGTTAGGAAACTACCTTTCTTCATATTCCATCGTGCAATTAATGTAGTACTAAATATCCTTCTCTTGTTCTCTCACAGATGGTGAGAACGCGCTCTAATGAGGTTCTAGACCAACGAAGAGCTACTCCCTAGTTGCTAGATGCCGAGGCAGAGGAAGAGGCAGAGGGAGGGCTACAGACCATGGTAGAGGGCAAGGACGTCCCAGGACTATTCCAGTTATGGTGCCAGTGGGTCCAGCAGAGAATCCCATTATTGAGGAACAAGGTGAGGTACCTGTGGCAGAGCCAGCTTTGGTGGATTTCACATCTGCACTGGGATTCCAGAATGTCATCGGTCGTATGTTGCGGTTCATGGACAATATGACTCAGGCCGGTTTATTTCCAGTAGACCCGTCCACATCCCAGGCGATTGGGGGAGCACAGACCCCTACCGCGCAGGCTCATGGGCAGGCAACTGCTGTATATCAGATCCAGGGTGCACTACCCGTGGGTGGAGCCCAGCCAGTGGCAGCAGCTACACTTGAGACCAGGCCAGCTGCAGCCGTTGATCCTCAGAAACTATTGGATAGATGGACTAGACTACATCCTCCTATCTTTGGGGGTGAGCGACATGAGGATCCCCAGGATTTTATTGATCCGTGCAAGGATAGACTGTACAACATGAGGATACTGGAGTCTCATGGGGTAGACTTTGCTACTTTTCAGCTACAGGGCAGAGCCCGTAGATGGTGCCGGTCTTATGTTCTTGGCAGACCAGCAGATTCTCCTCCCATGACTTAGGACAAGTTCACCCGTATTTTCTTGGACATGTATATTTCACCCTCTCAGAGGGAAGAGTTGTGGTTTCACTTTTTGCAGCTCCATCAGGGTCAGGTGTTAGTGACCAATTATGAGGCGAGGTTCTATGAGGTATCTCTACATGCACTTATGATACTCCCTAATGAGGCGGAGAGAATGCAGAGGTTTTGTTTCGAGTTTACATACTTGCATTCAGGCCACTATGGCTCGAGAGGTTGAGATGGGTACTTCTTATGAGTTGGTCGTAGAGATAGCCCGCAGGATTGAGGGTGTACGTCAGCAGAGCCGAGAGCAGGTTGGGAGAGATAATGGGTTTAGGTATTCTGGAGGGTTTAGAGGTGCTCCGTCTGGGGGCAGAGGTCAGTTCGTGAGAGGACAGACCAACATGCCCCCATATCCATCACCACTGCTTCCTTGAGGTACTATAATGTGACCTTATCTTAGTGCTATACCAGAGAGTTCTTATCGCCCACCAGCTATTCAGGGTCCTCCCAGTGGGTATTCAGTTCCCTAGGGTTAGACTTTTAGTCAGCATCCCATCGCCCCGAAGAGTTGTTACGAGTGTGGCGATCGCAGTCACATATGGAGATTCTGCCCCAGACTTCGGGGTAAACGAGTGCAACATGGTCAACAGCCTATGATTACCGGACCAGTTGGTCCACCCGTTGTCCGACCGCCAAGAGGTGGACGACAGGTGGGTAGGGGTCTTCCTAGAGGTGGAGGTCAGTGTTGCTCCCAAATGCACACGTAAATATACGTGATCGACAAGTAATATAGGATTGTAAGTCCTAATATCGTACGCACAGGGACTTGTGATTAACTATCAACTAAATTAAATTAAACTATTAATCTATTCAAGTGAATCCTAAAGTATGAATATTATACTAAGATTTAATCTAGAATAATAAATAAAGAGATTAAAGAAACAAGTTGGTAAAATTCGACACGAATTCAAGAAGAGCCGATATTCTAGAGCTATGGGTTAGCTAACAATCCCGTTGAGTTTTCTACTTAAATTGTCTAATTAATCTATCTAGTTTATTGATTGGCATGGTTAATATTACTCGTAGCCTTCTCCCGAAATTCTACTCGTCTATTCAAGCTAATCTAACGCCTATATTCCTATTGAATTAGAATTAACAAGAATGCATTAATAATTCATGTATAGTAACCAAGCAAGGCGATTAGGTATATTCCTATCCTTAACGCCAAATCCGCACCCCCCTCAGAGTTAAGATCTTGCTCTACTCAATCTTATATGCAATCTAGAATTCCCTCTCCCGAGTTCAATCCTAGATTCGTAGATAGTATTCAATTGGTGATCAAGCAATCAAATAATTAAACGCAAGATTGAATAAATAAACCAATATGATAAAATAATAAGAACAATTCAAGTTTTAAACTACAACGTTTATGCAGCACCCAAAATTCTAGAACAAAAGAACTATGAGATTAAAGGAAGAGAAGAGAAAAAAAAAATTAGTTAGAAGCCTCCTCCAAGCGTGGTATGTGTTCATCCACGTGAATTCTCCTTCAAATTATGTTAGATCCCCTCCAAAATAGATTTAAAACTTCTTTTATACGATTTGGGAGGGTATTGGGCCGAAATAACCTGGCCTTAGCGCCGAATCCAGATTGTTTTTACGTTCATTCTTTAGCGTTACTTTTCATCCATTGCATTTAGAATGCAATTGCATTATATATCTTTCTTGTTTTGTTGTCTCCACTTGGGGGACAAAACCCAAAGGGTGTGCCCCCGTTTTATATTCTTTTAATTTTCTTTTCTTTTTTTTCGTTTTATTCAATTTTGCTTCAAATCTTTTTATCTTCACACTGCTTTATTTTTACATAGTTAAAATATAATATTAAGCATCGTATAATATAATTAATACTCAAAAGATAATTAAAAGTACTAGAATATGAGGCAACAATGAGTAAATATGTGTATTTTTGGCCGAACATCAACACCCATACTTAGACTCTTGCTCGTCCTCAAGTAGGCATTAAAAACACTGTCAATAAATCAAGCCTAGAAACACCACCACTTTGGTAGATACTAACAATTAGACCCTATAACAACTCAAATCATCAGATATACACTTCCTTATCATCGTGCAAGATATACAAGTTATAAACAAACAACAAACTTCTAACCTCCTAACCTCAGAGATGGACTCTAACTTACCAAATTTAAGCTCGCTCACCTACTCTGTAAAAGAAGCTAATAATATCACCTATCTATCATGAAACAAGTGCCCTCACAAGAATGAATAGTTCATACTCTCAAATCAAAAAATGAATATAATTTAAGAACTTAGCATCAAAGAACAACTCTCGTACTCACAAATGAATTCACATGTATGCACAAAGAACCATAGGCTTGCCCATTATGTACATCTCTACTAATTAAGTATGCTCGAATAGAATCAAATATGGCTTTAAAGGGTTGTAATGTTGGCTAAGGGACGGGTAGGAGAACTATATAATAGTGACTTACACTTACCAAAGCACTTTGCACTTTTAGACTTCATCGCCCATTATTTTCTACTCTTCACTTTTATTTTTCAGCCCTCTCTTCATCTATTGATTCAAAAGTATTTTTCTCGTATCAAGAACGTTTCAATTTTTTCTCAAAGCAATTTTTTCATTTTTTTTTTCATGTCACATTATTTTCAAGAGCGCCTTTCCATCACTTTGCAGCTATCATTGGTCACAATTTTCCACTTCATTATTCCTTTCTTCAAATTTATCAATTAATATCACAGTCTAAGCAACAGTGCTCAAGGAAGCAAGGTGCAAAAACTAGGGATTCAACAAAAGGATCAAGGCAAAAATACGGCTTTCAAACAAAAGGCCACAGACTCAAAGGGCTAACTAGTGGTACAATATTTGAAAAGGCTAAAATTCACAAGACACATCAAAGAAATCCTATTATCACCTTCTAAACATAGCAACACTTTTATTTCACTTCAATAACATGCAGAGCAAGTTCTAGACTAAGATGCAAAACATAAAATTTAAGTAAGAAATCCTCACCACACATGTCACAAGTATCAATCAAGATGGATCAATTCTACTCTAAGATAGACAGGATCATAGCGAACTACAAAATAAGAATAAGGTATAGACAGAGTCACCACCCTGAGCTTAGGTGTCAGAAAGTCTGTTATTTTATTCATTACTCAAGCACTCAAAGAAAAGTACCACTCAAACTCAGGCCTAAATATGCTAGTATAAAAAAAGTAACAAAAGTTTTTCTTCTCTCTTTTACTAGTCCTAAAAAATATCTAATCCTAAAAATAAGTTAGCCGATCTAAGTTACATCCCCTGAAAAAAAACTGATGCAAAAAGAAAAACCAAGGGGGATTGTTACCTAACTAAAACTAACTAGAAAAAAAAAGTATTTTTAGATTTTGTTTTTTTCGTTGGACCTTAATCCCTCGAGAAAGTTGTTCACAAAATCCATCATCAGAAAACGTCCCAATTTTCTGATTGTTTTTCTTTTTCATTTTTTTTACACAAAAACTATTACATTAAGAAAAAGTATTACAACTAAGCTAGGATTGCAGAGGAAATCACCCAAACAATCTCCTCACCACACACTTAAAAGTTTACAAAATCCTCAATGCATAATATAAATAACAAAAAGGTAAAAGAGACACCTTGGTAGGCCAAAGACCGAAGTATTAGCAGCTCATGGGTTACTTAGACTTCTCCCATGTATGATCCTTTGTGCGGGTACCTCACACTTAGTTTCAACTGCCTGCTCGTGTTTGAACTCTCCTATTGGTTTTATTCCATGCTCATACTCCTACAAAACATAAACAAATAATACAACCATAATAAGAAAAAAATAGAAATAAACGAAAGCAGTAAAGATGGATTGTCTCCCAACAAGCGCCTGATTTAACGTCGCGGCACGACGCCATCGCTTCACCACTTCTCCTTCCACCTTGAGGATATGAATTGCGCCCCCAACTTTGCATCAATTTTTCTGTCACGTTCCTGGGGAGGTGGTGTGAAAATAAAGGAACCAATCAATATATATCGCATCTTGCACTTCTTTCCCTTTAAGTGAGGGATGTCGTTTTGTCTCCTTGGTATGGCAAATTTCAGAATATAAGGGTCTTGATCTTCATCTATACATCTCTTCAAAGGCTTGATCTCCATGTCTCCATCCAAACATAATGTAGAAAAATAATTAAGATGAGGACCAACACGCCCCAACTCCAAAACTATATTATTTTTAACATTCTCAATAATATATATTTCATCATCTTCAACATCATCCACCAGAACATGGTTTAATAATTTGTATTCTCATTTTAGCTCCTCAATTTGGCCTAGAAGATCTTTTTCAACTTCACACAACTCATCACTAAATTGTTGGGCGTTACACGCATCATCCTTTGTACTCAATTGAGCCTCCAAATCGCGAATAGAACTACCAAATTGGTCGATCTCTTGTTCAAGTTCAGCTCTTCCTTCTATAGACTGTTGTATCTCATTTGTAATTTTCTCACGAAAACCCCCATATTCCTCTAATAATTTCATGTGCATATCAAGAATGCGAACATCATGTTCCACGTCATCCAATTCGTTACTCCTGTCAAACTCACAAGAAATGTTAGAATCAACATAAGAATGGATTGGAGTAGGATAACAACACTTACGACAATTATTCCAATTACCATCACAAATAGTACAAGATTGAGATGGTGCACACAACTCGGTACTGGGCATATTTTTATAATATTGCCACAAGTGGGGTCCTTTATAATATGGACAAGGATCAAAAAATAAGAATACTTACTATCCCGCCATTTTTCTTTCGAAGATTCCATATAAAACAAATTATACTAACTACACTAAACTAAAATTAAAAACATAAATAGATAAAAAGTAAAAATCTAATCTAGTAAAATAGCTAATTTCTAAGTCCTCGTCAACGGCGCCAAAAACTTGTTGCTCCCAAACGCACACGCACGTATATGTGGTCGACAAGTAATATAGGATTGTAAGTCCAGATATCATACCCACAGGGACTTGTGATTAACTATCAACTAAATTAAACCAAACAATTAATCTATTCAAGCGAATCCTAAATTTTGAATATTTAACTAAAATTTAATCTAGAGTAACAATTAATGATATTAAAGAAACAAGTTGCTGAAATTAGACACGAATTCAAGAAGAGCCGATATTCTACAGCTATGGGCTAGCTAAAAATCCCGTTGAGTTTTTCACTTAAATCGTCTAATTAATCTAACTAGTTTATTAATTGACATGGTTAATATTACTCGTAGCCTTCTCCCGAAGTACTACTCGTCTATTCAAGCTAACATAACACCTATATTCCTATGGAATTAGAATTAACAAGAACGCATTAATAATTCCCGTATAGTGACCAAGCAAGGCGATTACGTATATTCCTATCCTAACCGTAAATCCGCCCCCACCCCCATCAGAGATAAGATCTTGCTCAACTCAATCTTATATGCAGTCTAGAATTCTCTTTCCCGAGTTCAATCCTAGATTCGTGGATAGTATTCAATTGGTGATAAAACAATCAAATAATTAAGCGCAAAATTAAATAAATAAACTAATATGATAAAATAATAAGAGCAATTTGGGAGGGTGTGTGTTCATCCACGTGAATTCTCCTTCAAATTATGTTAGATCCCCTCCAAAATAGATTTAAAACTTCTTTTATACGATTTGGGAGGGTGTTGGGCCGAAATAACCTTGTACCAGCACAGGCACCGTCGAGACCAGTGCGAGGCGCTGGCCTTAGCGCCGAATCCAGATTGTTTTTACGTTCATTCCTTAGCGTTACTTTTTATCCATTGCATTTAGAATGCAATTGCATTATATATCTTTCTTGTTTTGTTGTCTCCACTTGGGGGGACAAAACCCAAAGGGTGTCCCCCCATTTTATATTCTTTTAATTTTCTTTCTTTTTCTTCCCCGTTTTATTTAATTTTTCTCCAAATCTTTTCATCTTCACACTGCTTTAAATCCTACACAGTTAAAATATGATATTAAGCATCGTATAATATAAAATGCTCAGTCAGCGAGGTGGAGGTCAGCCGATTGGCGCTCCAGCTCGATTCTATGCTTTTCCGGCCAGACCAGATACAGAGGCCTCAGATGCCGTGATTACAGGTATTATTTCTGTTTGCGGCAAAGATGCCTCAGTATTATTTGATCCAGGATCTATGTATTCATATGTGTCATCTTTATTTGCTCCATTCATGGATATTTCTCGTGAGTCCTTGAGTACTCCTGTTTATGTGTCCACTCTCGTGGGCGATTATGTTATTGTGAATCGGATCTACCGGTCCTGTATTATTACATTCTGTGGTTATGAAACTAGAGCAGATCTCTTATTGCTTGAGATGACCGATTTTGAAATTATTCTGGGCATGGACTGGTTATCTCCATATCATGCTATTCTAGATTGTCATGCCAAGACTGTTACCTCAGCTATTCCAGCATTGCCTAAGCTGGAGTGGAAGGGTTCGTTTGTTAGTTCATTTAATCGAGTTATTTCTTTTATAAAGGCTCAACACATGGTTGAGAAGGCACTACTAGAAATTCGGTAAAAGCCGACCAAAGAAACCGACCAACGTTGGTTGGTAATGGCAAAAAACCGACCAAAACGCGACCATTTACGTGTGGACGGTATTTTTGTGGTCGGAAAGGAATACCGACAAAAGTTGGTCAATTAAATTCAAAAAAAAATATTGCTAAAAAAACCAACCAAAGTTAGTCGGTTTTTTCCGACCAAAGTTGGTCGGTATTTTAATTATGTAATAAAAAGATTCACCATCTGGGAATCGAACCGGGGTCTATACTATGGCAGGATACTATTCTACCACTAGACCATTGGTGCATTTTATTTTAAGACTGTCTTTTATTTGATTTATACTCTTTAATTGTATTTTCGCACGAAAATAACCAACCAAAGTTGGTCGGTTTTATTAAAAAGTAAAATTACCGACCAAAGTTGGTCGATTTTTTTAAATGACCCGTCGAGTTAACCGACCAATTTTGGTCGATTTTTTAATATTAATTTTTATTTATTTTAATTGAAAAACCGACCAAAGTTGGTCGGTTTCTTGAAACATAAATTTCGCGGGACTCAAAAATAATTTCTCGCATTTTTGCGCCAAAGAAAACCGACCAAAGTTGGTCGGTTTCGTAAAAAAAAAAATATTTTGAAAAACCGACCAACTTTGGTCGATTTTTTGGTCGGTTGTTTGACCGACCAAAGTTGGTCGGTTTTTGCCGAATTTCTAGTAGTGAGGTTTGTTTGGCATATCTAGCCTATGTTCGGGATACTACTACAGAGACTCCGGCTATTGATTCAGTGACTGTAGTTCGGGAGTTCTCCGATGTATTTCCTTTAGATCTTCCAGGTATGCCACCTGATCGTGATATTGATTTGTGTATTGACTTGGCTCCAGATACCCAGCCTATTTCTATCCCACCGTATCGCATGGCTCCGAAAGAATTGAAAGAATTTAAAGAGCAGCTTGAAGAGTTAATAGCAAAAGGGCTCGTCAGACCGAGTGCATCGCCTTGGGGTGCACTGGTATTATTTGTGAAGAAGAAGGATGGAACAATGTGGATGTGTATTGATTATCGCCAATTGAACAAAGTCACTACTAAGAACAAGTACCCGTTGCCGCGTATTGATCATTTATTTGACCAGTTGCAGGGTGCAAGGGTATTCTCTAAGATCGACTTGAGGTCGGGGTACCATCAGTTGAAGATTTGGGATTCAGATGTTCCGATGACTGCTTTCTGGACTAGATATGGTCATTATGAGTTTCTGGTGATGTCCTTCGGTTTAACTAACTCCCCAACCGCATTTATGGATCTGATGAATATGGTATTCAGACCATATATTGATTCTTTTGTCATTGTCTTCATTGATGACATTTTGATCTACTCGCACAGTAAAGAGGAGAATGAGCAACATATGGGAGTAGTGCTTCATACGTTGCGGGAACAAAAGCTATAGCATTTTTGGGGCATATTGTATCGGGCGAGGGCATTAAGGTTGATCCCAAAAAGATTGAGGTAGTTCAGAATGGGCATCGTCCCACTTTGGCAACTGAGATCAGTAGTTTTCTGGGTTTAGCAGGTTACTATCGTCGGTTCGTGGAGGGTTTTTCGTCTATTGCAGCACCTTTGACTAGAAGGGTGCTCCATTCCAATGGTCCGATGATTGTGAGGCGAGCTTTCAGAAGCTCAAGACAACATTGACTACAACACCAGTGTTAGTGTTGGCTTCCGGTTCGGGGATGTATACAATGTATTGTGACGCTTCACACGTTAATTTGGGTTGTGTATTGATGCAGGAAGGGCGAGTTATTGCATATGCTTCATGTCAGCTGAAGCCCCACGAGAAAAATTATCCGGTACATAATTTAGAGTTAGCTGCGATTGTTCACGCTCTAAAGATTTGTAGGCATTATCTTTATGGGGTGTCTTGTGAAGTTTACACTGATCATCACAGTTTGTAGCATTTGTTCAAGCAGAGGGACCTAAATATGAGACAGCGCAGATGCCTTGAGTTACTAAAAGATTATGATATTACTATCCTGTATCATCCGGGAAAAGCATATATGGTTGCAGACGCCTTGAGTAGAAAGGCGGAGAATATGGGTAGTTTGGCTTTCATTTCATCAGAGGAGAGGCCATTAGCTTTGGATATTCAGTCCTTGGACAACAGACTTGTGCGACAGGATATTTCAGAGCCCAACCGAGTTCTTGCATGTGTTGTAGCTCAGTCTTTGCTATATGAGCAGATCAAGGCTCGCCAGTATGATGATCCACACTTAATGGTTCTTTGAGAAACGGTACTACGGGGTGGTGCCAAGGAAGTTACTATTAGAGCGGATGGTGTTCTGCGACTCCAGTATCGTCTATGTGTTCCTAATGTGGATGGACTGAGGAAAAAGATCCTAGAGGAGGCACACAGTTCTCGGTATTCTATTCATCCAGGTGCTACGAAGATGTATCGTGACCTGAGGCAGTATTACTGGTGGCGATGAATGAAAAAGAACATAGTTGAGTATGTAGCTAGGTGTGTAAATTGTCAGCAAGTTAAATATGAGCACCAAAGGCCAGGTGGCCTACTTCAGCAGATGACTATACCAGAGTGGAAATACGAACGCATCACTATGGACTTTGTAGTTGGGTTGCCGCGAACCTTGCGGAAATTTGATGCAGTTTGGGTGATTGTTGATAGGTTGACCAAGTCGGCACATTTCATTTCGATTGTGACTACGTATACTTCAGAGAGGTTGGCCCAGAAATATATTCAGGAGATAGTTCGATTGCATGGTGTGCCGATTTCTATCATATCAGATAGAGGTCCTCATTTTACTTCATATTTGTGGAGAGCAGTACAGAGTGAATTGGGGACCAGTGTAGAGCTCGACACAGCCTTTCATCCGCAGACCGACGGGCAATCAGAGCGAACAATTCAGATTTTGGAGGATATGCTCAAGGCATCTGTGATTGACTTTGGAGGTCAGTGGGATCGTTTCTTTCCTTTGGCCGAGTTTTCTTATAACAACAGTTACCAATCCAGCATAGAGATGGCTCCATTTGAGGCTTTATATGGTCGGCGATGTCGTTCTCCCATCAGATGGTTTGAGCTCGGTGAGTCTAAGTTATATGGTACTCATTTGGTGAAACATGCCTTGGAAAAAGTAAAATTTAATACTGGAATGACTTCGTACATCACAGTCCAGACAGAAGAGTTATGTAGATCAGAAAGCGCGTGATTTATCATTTATGATAGGTGAAAAAAGCTCTCTTGAAGGTTTCACCGATTAAGGGAATCATGAGACTCGGGAAGAAGGGCAAGTTGAACCGAAGGTTTATAGGCTCATTTTAGGTGTTGAGACGAGTTGGGGAGGTTGCTTATGAGCTTGCATTGCCTCCTAGACTATCGGGAGTTCATCCGGTTTTCTATGTATCTATGCTCCGGAAGTAACATGCCGACCTATCACATGTGTTAGACTTCAACACAGTTCAGCTAGATAAGAGTTTGGGTCATGAAGAGGAGCCGGTTGCCATTGTTGATAAACAGGTTCTCTAGTTGAGGTCCAAGAGGATTTTTGCAGTAAAAGTTCAGTGGAGGGGCCAAACAGTTGAGGAAGCGACTTGGGAGGCCGAGAAAAATATGCGGAGCAGATATCCACACTTATTCAGCACTTCAGGTATAATTCTAAACACATCCGAGGACGAACGTTTGTTTAAGATGAGGAGAATGTAATGACCCAACCGGTTATTTAGACTTTTAGAATCTCATTCCCTAAAATAAAATTTTCTGTATGTGTTTTTAATGATTTATGACTTGTGGGGATGGTTGGTTCGGGTTTTGGAAGTATTTGGGTTGAAATTGGAATACTTGGTCCCTTAAGTTTGCTTTAAAAGGCCAAGTTTGACTTCAGTCAACATTTTGAGAAAATGACACCTGAATAGAATTTTGATGATTTCAACAGCTTTGTATGGTGATGTTGGACTTTGGAGCGTGTTCGGAAATTTATTTGGAAGTCCGTAGTTAAATTAGGCTCGAAATGGCTAAAATAGGATTTTAAGTTTGGAAGTTTGACTGGGGAGTTAACTTTTTGTATCGGAGTCGGATACAAAAATGATAAAAATCGCGAAGCCCTTCGGTTTTAATTACTACCCAGGTATTTCCGCACCTGCGAAACCTGGGCTCGCACCTGCGGGTGCGCTTTTGCGGAAAATGTGCGCATCTGCGCAACTCACTTGCCCCCTCTGCCTTCGCACCTGCGACGAAAGGGCCGCACCTGCGCGCTCGCGCCTGCAGACATCCCTTCTGCTTCTGTGCATCTTGCGCATTTGCGAATAGCCTTGCGCATTTGCGGGCATCGCAGATGCAGAACTTCCTCGCACCTGTGACCCCAGGTCAACTCTCGAATTTCTCGCATCTGCGCCTGCAAGCCTCGCTTCTGCGAGGCCGCACCTGCGGACTCCCCACCGCAGGTGCGAAAACACCAGAAACAGCAAAAAAAATCAGAAATTCCTCTAAGTCCAAACTTTCACCCGTTAAGCATCCGAAACACACCCGAGACCCCCGGGACCTCAACCAAACATGTCAACTAATCCAAAAATACCATACGAACTTAGTCGAGCAAACCACATCGAACAACACCAAAATCATGAATTAAGCACAGATTCAAGCATAAGAATTTAAAATCTTCAAAATTCTACAACCGACGCCGAACCACACCAAATCTAGTCCGAATGACCTCAAATTTTACACACATGTCACAAATGACACTACGAACCTACATCCACTTTCGGAATTCCATTATGAGCTCGATATCAAAATTTTCACTATCGGCCGAAATCGCCGAAAAACTAACTTTCGCCAATTCAAGCCTAAATCTACTACATACCTCCAAAACACTTTCCGGACGCGCTCCTAACACCAAAATCACTTAACGGAGTTGACGGAATTCCATTCTGGATCCGTCTTCATATAGTTCTGACTACGGTCCAAACTCTAAGGCTTAAACTCACAACTAGGGACTAAGTGTCCCAAAACTCTCAGAATCTCATAACCAATCACTCCGGCAAGTCCCAAAAGCAGAAACAGATATGGGAAAAGCAGATATTGGGGGATCGGGGCTCTAAATCTCAAAACGACCGGCCGGGTCGTTACAAATCTTTGTAAAATTAAGCCTTGGACGTGAGTCTCAGGATATTTTTGCAAGTGTCCTGCCTAGGAGCGAACGGCGAACCCCGAGCAAATCCAAAATAAATCTTTTAAAACACAGTTTATATG
This sequence comes from Nicotiana tabacum, assembly GCF_000715075.1. Classification (NCBI taxonomy): domain Eukaryota; kingdom Viridiplantae; phylum Streptophyta; class Magnoliopsida; order Solanales; family Solanaceae; genus Nicotiana; species Nicotiana tabacum. The sequence continues at coordinate 17,549,687 of NC_134094.1, read as the reverse complement.
TAAAGATGATAACAAATTCAGGGTAAATACTAGTAATACTTTTGAAATTTTTATTATATCTAAGAAGACAACGCCAAAAAATTTGGCATTCTTGCAATAGCTGCCACCTAATGGCATCTCTCATAACATATGATAAGAAAAAATTTCAAGAACTCATATACAAGATAGGAATGGTTAACCCTGCTCAATAGAGTAGTTATGCCGGTCATATCCCTTTGTGATGAAACCTCTAAACGTAGCTGTGAATTTGAATGGTCTAACGCATACATATCTTATTATTGCATGAAAAAAGCAAAAAAAAAAAAATTAAACAAAACATTTACTCAATTCATAAAATATCTTTAATGTTAGCCTTAAATCCTCTTTTTATTACAAAGTGACTAAAGCTTCTTTCTCTTTACTTTGTGGCCTCTTGGTCGTTACTTTCTCTACGCACTGACATATACAAAGAACCAGCTACACTAATTTAAATAATTTATTGTCTTAACGGCTATAGATGGGTCTGTCTATATATACAAACATATAACCCTAAGTGAAGTAGATTAACATTGATAGAATAACATTTAAAATTGAATATCATCTCGAGAATGTTCCCGCGGATAACAAAAGCAATTGACTTTGCAGCACACAAATTGTCACCAACAGTAATAGTCATTTTTGTGATTATAGCAACAAAGCTTCTTATGTTGCTGAATTAGCATCTTGTTTAAAGAATGAGGATTTTACTCCTTCTACTCCTCCGGGTAGGGGTAAGGTCTGCGTACACACTACCCTCCCAGACCCCATTAATGGGATTTTACTAGGTTGTTGTTGTTGTTGTTGTTATTGTTGTTGTTGTTGTTGTTGTTGTTTAAAGAATGAGGATTGAGGCCTGTACTCGCATACAATTTGTGATAGTTAAAACGGCAAAGGGCCAAATATACCCTCGTTATATTTCTGATAGTGTGTGTTACACGCTCCAAATTATTATAAACATTTTCCATGTGGCAATCCACGTGTGGGGTTAATTAGCTTAATCTAAAAAATGATTTAATTAGTTATTTTAAATAATAATAAAGTATTATTAGAGGGATAAATATTCACCCAATTAGAAACAAAAAACAAAGAGGGGTAGGATAAAAATAATTCCGTCAATTCCCCTTTCACTTCTCTCTCCCGATGATGGATATTGCACCTCTCAGTAGCAATTTGCTCCATTAAATTTCGTTGTAACCTTGACTTTCCCCCCAATAACTCTCGATTGCTTAGTCTTATTTTATTTTTGTTCAAAATTGAGAATTACAAATTAGGGTTTGCTGAAAAATCTGGGGTTCATTCGAGTTTTGGCTGAGTGAAGATTATTGGTAAAACTTCGAGTAGCTTTGAAGAAGATAGCTATGCACGGATACTACTTCTTTAAAAACTACCAACTTCTTTGTTGCAAAATTATTGTATAAATTTGCTGGGTAACTTCAAGTCAATTTTATCAAAATAATTTAGATCATTTTTGTGAGTTGTGGAATGAGTGTTTCTTCTTTCAAATACATTCGGGTAATAAATGAAAGAAGAGTAAAATGAGAAAGATAATAAATAGATCCAGTAATAACAAGAGAGAGAGAATTTCAGATGGAACCAGATGGAGAAATGAAGAAGAAAGGACAAAATATGGGGGGAAATGGTGAAAACAAGAAGAAGAAAGTCAATAAATGAGGAAAAAGGTTTAATTAGCCGTTACATGTTGTCAGGTGGGGACCATTTGATAGATTTTTCAGTCATCACGCGCTCAATAGCAAGTTATTACACACGGTTTGTCAAAAATATAACAAGAGTGTTTCAATATGAAGTAAAATATAGTTTAGGGTGGTTCTAGGGACACCGGATAATTTAAGCTGGAAACCGACAAAAACGTGATAGTTTAGGGGGTTTTAGGGTATTAGCTCTCTATTATACGTAGTCGTTTGGATTATGAAAAGGTGGAAATTTCATCTTTTATGTTGTTATGTTAGGTGCCTTTTGGAATATGTATCGGGTGGAACAAATAAGTCTTTAAGAAATGGAGAACAGATACAAGTATAACTTCAAACTATTTCTATTTTTATATTTAATGAAAAATATTACTCCTTCGTGAATAAATATAAAATTACTTCAAATAAAAAAATAATAAAAGACTGATAATTTTAAAAGATATAGAACAAAGACACGATGACTAATAACTATTGAAGATAAAAATTTCACCTATCTATTTTTTGAAGAAATGTTTAAATAACATTCATCGGTTCACGATATTCTCAATTAGTAAATATGCAATATTATGGCTCGTTATTGGAGTTACTCTGAATGTATGTATTTTTATAGATGAATTTATCTTTCATTTGTTAAAGAACTCAGGATCAACAATGGTAATTAGGCACTTGGAGTATAATCTTTATAAAATTAAGCCTTGGACGTGAGTCTCAGGATATATTTGCAAGTGTCCTGCCTAGGAGCGAGCGGCGAACCCCGAGCAAATCCAAAAAAAAATCTTTCAAAACACGGTTTATATGTAAAGATGATAACAAATTTAGGATAAATACTAGTAATACTTTTGAAATTTGTAACGACCCGACCATTCGTTTTGAGAATTTAAGTCCCACCCGGTGGCATAAGGCCATGAACAGCTCGTATTATGTGCCTTGACTTGCGTGCAGAGTTGAATTCAATTATCGGGTGATTCGAAGGGGAGTGGGACACTTAGTCCCTAAATGAGAGCTTAAGTCTTAAAATTTGAACCGTAGTCGGAACTGTATGAAGACGGATCCGGAATGGGATTCTGTCGACTCCGTTAGCTCCGTTGAGTAATTTTGAGTTTAGGAGCACGTCCGGAATGTGTTTTGGAAGTTTGTAGTAGATTTAGGCTTGAATTGGAGAATGTTAAATTTTCTGCGATTTCGGCAGATAGTGCAAATTTTGATTTCGAGCTCAGAATGGATTTATGAAAGTGGCTATAGGTTTGTAGAGTCATTTGTGACATGTGTGCAAAATTTGAGGTCATTCGGACATGGTTTGATAAGTTTCAGCATCGGTTGTAGGAATTTGAAGTTTCAAGTTTTTTAAGTTTGAATTGGAAGGTGATTCGTGATTTTAGTGTTAGTTGATGTGATTTGAGGGCTCGACTAAGTTCGTATGGTATTTTAGGATTGGTTGGTATGTTTGGTTGAGGTCCCGGGGGAGGGGGGGCTCAGGTGTGTTTCGAGTGCTTAACAGATCAAAAGTTGGATTTGTGTTGCTGCTGAAGTCTTCAGGCATCTGTCATTTTTGCACCTGCGGTGGGGAGACCGCATGTGCATGATCGCACGTGCGGAGAGGCAAGCGCAGAAGCGGATTTGGGATGTGTGGTCAGGGGTAGCAGGTGCGAAGGGGAATGCCGCATCTGCAGGCACGCAGGCGCGGAGGAGATCGCAGAAGCGGACAATAGTCCGCAGGCGCGCACTGGCAGGTGCGGCCCTTTTTCCACAGAAGCGGACCCAACCCTCTTAAGTTGTTTCCGCACCTGCGAAGGAAATTGTCACGCCCCGAACCTAGGAGCGAGACAAGCACCCCGTGCCTCACCTAACCTGGCGTACCAAATTGCGACTAAGGGACTCTGAACACATAATGTCATACTTTGGCCATGGGGCCACCTTGCAAGACAATTTGCGAAGCAAAATATAAAACTGAATGGAAACTAACACTAACTAAATATCAATATAAAGCTAGGCCGACAAGGCCGTCATAGCTACTACAGCTGACAAACCACCAATTTATACAAACCCAACATACTGCACTAACCAACAGGATATGCCTACAAGCCTCTACTGATAGATGTACTGTGATCGGAACAGGGCCCCGACCTACCCATAACATATATATAGATATACATAAGATGTACACAAAACTCTAGTCCTGGCAACTCCGAAAGACGTGGAGCTTACCGATCAGGCGGAACTCGGAAAACACCTACTGAGGAGGTCTACCCGTCTGTCTGTCTGAACCTGCACGCATGAAATGCAGCGCCCCCAAAAAAGGGACGTCAGTACGAAATAATGTACCGAGTATGTAAGGCAATAAAATAGCTGAAATCTGAAACTGAACTGATAATATGATAACTGAAATTAACTGGGAGTCAAAGATGATCTGGAGATATACTTACCTGCTGATACTGACTCAACTCCTTCAATATAGTAAGTAAAATTATTGTACGGCCTTATAAGGCTCGGTATATATAACTGCTCTGCCATAGTAGGCTCGCTTATAGGCGCTCGGCCATACTAGGCTATGTATCTCGACCATGCTGGGCTCGCTCATAGGCGCTCGGCCACAGTAGGCTCGGTATATAACTTTCCATCTGATCAGTGGTTGCCCAATAGGGGCCTGCCCATCGATTATAGCTCGATGGTAATGAAAATACTGTAATACTGTATATATAGGCTTGCTGCTCTCTTGACTGAAAGAAGACAATACTAAAATTGAATATAGAGTCTCGATAAGGAATAATATTGTAACTTATGAGACTAGAATAGTGTGAATAAATTCATGAATATGAACTTCTCTTTTGTCTCATTACTAACACATGTAGCTACGAGATCATGCCAAAATGAAGGAAGGCTTAGCCTTAACATACCTTATCACAATCTTTTCAATCACCAAGTTGAACTCACCTCTTCGCACCTTAATCTACAAGAATGATAATAATACTATCGTTAAGTTACGAAAGGTACAACTATCGCACAACGAACGACAAACCTATTTTGTATTAAAACGGGCAGCATCTCCCCTATAATATGCCCTTCCTCCAACTTCAAGATAACACCAACAATACAAGGACAGAATAATAACAACATATATACATCATTTTCCAGCCCTATATACACCATCAAATACTACAAAACAGCCCAACACACCCCAATCTCTTCGTACACAAAACGACCACCGTAGTAGTGTCAAACGACCCGAAAATGTTATGACGAATGACCAGCCAACCACCCTACATTTATATGGTGTTTATAAACCCCCTTCCTCCTCCAAAACTCCACAAAATAGTAATAAAACACGCAGCCCAACAGCAACACAAAACAGTCCACAAAACAGTCCGCTACAAGTGAATAACTCGAACTCACGGCTTCCGATCACCATCCCGTGAGTTCTTACAAGTATAGAACGACTTACCATGAATTTACAGCAGAAAAAAATGGATGAAAGAGAGCAGTAAACTCACCTTATTTGTTGGATAACTCAGCTCCTATCTTGGTTCTTCAAACTCTAAGTTTTATCTCCAATTGGAACTTGAAAGGGAGAGAAAATCAATTAGGGTTTGTGGGAAATTTTTGGGAGGATTCTTTGCAGAGCTTATGTCTGGTTATTATGCTCTATTTTAAGTCTAATATATGAAGAAAATAGGCCCTTAAAAGGCCTCTTTGGACGACCCGAAATGGCCCATTTTTGGGCTTTCATTTAAGCAAGTAGGTGACACACCTACTTGTCACCTAGCAGCTTGCGCAGTATCGCAAAAATGCACATACCTCTCTACTCCGATGTCGTATTGACAAATGGTTTAATGCGTTGGAAAATAGACTCATAGATCTTTAAATTGATGGGTGGAACACACCATAACTCTAAGTATATTGGGAGAAAATTGCAGTTACATTTGACCCAAAGTTTCAATAAAACTTATGAATGTAACTTGTGATGACTTTCATCGACTTTTGTTCCACAACTCGCTTGACTTAAAAACATAACACACGGATGTAATACGACTAATATAAATCATAACATAATCTCTTTATCATGTTAATCACCCTAGTCTCACCCCAAAGGTACATGTTATAACATTCCCAACTTGTCGACTTTCGATGAAACATTGTTTTATTTAATTGCTTTAGCTTCTGAACTGTCCAACCCTCTTTGTACTTGTTGTTCATGATCTTCAATATTTGTAACCTCAGAGGTAACATGATTAACTTACTTTATATACTTTTAAATATTATCTCATTTTTTTGTCCTACATTAGTTTGCTTACGACGCATTTTTACATACGAAAATATAGGGTGTAACATCACTCCCCCTTGGGAACATTCGTCCTCGAATGTTTACTCTTGGAGACTTTGGAAACTTTTTCCAGAGTATCCTTCGTACACTAGGTTAAAACCAACCTGCACGTAGCCAGAAACATACTATGCATGCCACACATGGCCAATCTTTATAAATAGCAGCAATTTGCCTCACCGACCGTAAATCATAAATATTGAAAGTGAAAAATAAAAGCTTACCTGATGACCTGCTAGCCTACATAGAGCTATGTTGTAGCGTCCCATCTCGAACCATATCTTCATTTTGAAATAGGTGGGGGTATTTAGACTTCATTTCTTCCTCCGATTCCCACGTCATCTCTTCTACATTCTTGCTCCTCCATAAAACCTTTACGGAAGCTACCTCCTTATTTCGTAGATTGCAGATTTGTCGGTCTAGGATGGCAACTGGAATTTCCTCGTATGACAAGTCCTCTGTAATCTGTACATCATCCGTGGGCACCACTCGGGTAGGATCGCCAATGCACTTCCGTAGCATAGATACGTGAAAAATCGGATGGACAGACTCCAATTCTGAGGGCAACTCTAACTCATAAGCTAGTTGGCCCACTCTCCGAATGATCCTATAAGGCCCAATATACCGTGGGCTAAGCTTTCCTTTCTTGCCAAACCTCATCACGCCCTTCATAGGTGATACCTTTAAGAATACCCAGTCATTAATCCTGAACTCTAAGTCTCGTCGCCGCACGTCAAAATATGACTTCTGACGACTCTGAGCTGTCAACAGTCGCTCCCGGATAACCTTTACTTTCTCTACGGCCTGCTGAACCAGGTCTGGCCCATGTAACCCAGATTCTCCAACATCAAACCACCCTATAGGAGATCTGCACTTACGCCCATACAAAGCCTCGTACGGAGCCATCTGGATACTGGAGTGGTAACTGTTATTATATGCAAACTCGATAAGAGGTAGATGTTCATCCCAACTTCTTTTAAAATCCAACACACATACTCGTAACATATCCTCGAGCGTCTGAATTGTGCGCTCGGCTTGTCCATCAGTCTGTGGATGAAAAGCTGTGCTGAGATTCACCTGAGTCCCTAGACCTCTCTGAAATGACCTCCAAAAATGTGCTGTAAACTGAGCCCCACGGTTAGATATAATAGAAACTGGTACTCCGTGTAGCCGCACTATCTCCTTAATATATAACTTTGCATAATCTTCTGCTATATATGTAGATCTGACCGGTAGGAAGTGAGCTGATTTCGTGAGCCTATCGACTATCACCCATATGGAATCGAACTTACGATTAGAACGAGGTAAACCCATGATAAAGTCCATGTTTATCGCCTCCCATTTCCATGTCGGGATCTCTATAGTCTGCATTAGCCCTCCGGGCTTCTGGTGTTCTACCTTCACTTGCTGGCAACTAGTATATTGGGCGACAAACTCAGCAATGTTCTTCTTCATATCATTCCACCAGTACATATCCTTAATGTCATGATACATCTTCGTCGATCCAGGGTGGATGGAATACCATGAATAATGTGCCTCTGACATAATCCTGTCTCGTAGCCCTGCTACATCTGGAACACACAAATGACCCTTGTATCTGAGAACCCCATCTCCCTTGAGCTCTAACAATGGCTTCTTCTGCTGCGGAACTCGCTCTCTCAACTCGACCAACTCTGGGTCCTCGTACTGCCTTTCCTTGACTTCAGCTATGAGGGATGATTTTGCAGTGTTTTGGATTACAACTCCACCATCCTCAGAATCTACTAACCGAACCCCCAACGAAGCCAATTAATGAATATCTCTAGCTAATTGTCTTTTCTCGGGCTCTACATGTGCTAAGCTACCCATAGATCGGCGACTTAAGGCATCTGCTACAACATTAGCTTTCCCTGGATGGTAGAGAATGTTAACATCGTAATCTTTCAATAACTCAAGCCATCGCCTCTGTCGCAAAATCAACTCTTTCTGCTTGAAAATATATTGTAGGCTTTTATGATCAGTAAATATATCAACATGAACACCATATAAATAATGCCGCCATATCTTAAGTGCATGGACAACCGCAGCTAACTCGAGGTCGTGGGTCGGATAATTCCTCTCGTGCTTCCTCAACTGCCTTGAAGCATATGCAATTACCTTCCCATGTTGCATCAGGACACATCCTAACCCGACACCTGATGCATCACAATACACGGCATAACCCTCTAGACCCTCTGGAAGTGTTAGAACTGGAGCTGAGGTCAACTTGTTCTTAAGCTCTTGGAAACTCCGCTCACAAGCCTCTGTCCATTGAAACTTAGTTTCTTTCTGTGTCAACTTCGTCAATGGTGCCGAAAGGGAAGAAAAACCCTCTACGAACCTCCGATAGTATCCTGCTAAGCCTAGAAAGCTACGAACCTCTGTCGGAGTGGTAGGTCTAGGCCAAGATTTCACGGCCTCAATCTTCTGAGTGTCCACCTTTATCCCTTCATCTGATACAATATGCCCCAAGAATGCTACAGACTTCAACCAGAACTCACATTTAGAAAACTTAGCATACAACTTACGATCACGGAGGGTTTGGAGTACCGCTCGCAGGTGGTCCGCATGCTCATCCTCTGAACGGGAATAAACCAGAATATCATCAATAAATACTATCACGAACAGATCTAAAAATGGCCGAAATAGGCTATTCATCAAGTCCATAAATACAGCGGGTGCATTAGTCAACCCGAAGGACATGACAAGGAACTCGAAGTGGCCATATCGGGTCCTGAAGGCTGTCTTCGGAATATCTTTTTCCCGAACTCTGACCTGGTGGTACCCCGACCTCAAATCAATCTTGGAAAAGCATCTAGCTCCCTGCAACTGATCAAACAAGTCATCGATCCTTGGAAGTGGATACTTATTCTTAATAGTTACCTTGTTCAACTGCCTATAATCGATACACATCCTCAGCGAGCCGTCTTTCTTCCGCACAAATAGTACCGGTGCACCCCAAGGTGAGGTACTGGGCCTAATGTAACCTTTCTCCAGCAAATCTTTTAACTGCTCCTTCAACTCCTTCAATTCGGCAGGTGCCATTCTATACGGAGGGACGGATATTGGTTGAGTTCCTGGAAGCAAATCGATGCTAAAATCAATCTCTCGCTCTGGAGGAATACCTGGAAGCTCATCTGGAAACACATCTGCATACTCTTTGACTATGGGAATAGACTGAAGTGTAGGTATCTCAGCATCGGCATCTCTAACTCGCACAATATGATAAATGCACCCTTTTGCGATCATTTTCCTCGCCTTCAGATAGGAAATAAACCTACCTCTGGGTGTTGGTGTATTACCTACCCATTCAAGGACTGGCTCACCCGGAAAATGAAATTTGGCTACCTTTGCTCGGCAATCAACTGTGGCATAGCAAGCTGCCAACCAGTCCATGCCCATGATAGCATCAAAGTCCATCATCTCTAGCTCAACTAGGTCAGCTGAGGTCTGACGACTACAAATTGTCACCGTACAACCTCGGTAAACCCGTCTAGCAATAATCGATTCTCCGACCGGTGTAGATACCGCAAAAGGATCACTTAGTATTTCAGGCACTATACCAAACTTCCTCGCGACAAATGGGGTAATATACGATAAAGTAGATCCTGGGTCTATCAAAGCATAAGCATCGTGAGAGAAAATGGTTAATATACCTGTCACAACGTCTGGTGAAGACTCCTGGTCCTGTCGACCCGCTAAAGCATAGATACGGTTCTGATTACCACTTGAACTGGAACCTCTACCTCTGCCTCGACCTCTACCAGCCAAAGACTGAGACTCACGCCTTGAAGGATGCACGGACATAGACGATCCTGTTGCTGAACTCGCTGGTTGTGCCATTCCCCCAGAATCTCTATTTGGGCAATCTCGCATCATATGCCCCGGACGCCCACATGTATAACAAGCATCAGAACCTGCTCGGCATTGACCCAAGTGTCCTCTACCACAGATGTCACACCGCGGAGGAAATGACCATGTCTGCGCAGAACCTCGTTGTCGCTGCAAACCTGACGCCCGTGAGCTCTCACCTGGTCCTGACTTAGTATAGCGGTCAAACCCGTAACCCTGTAACTGAGGTGGCGGAGGCCTAGGTGGCCGTCCGAAGTACTGGGTCCTATAACTACCCTGAGATTGCTCCTGAGACCTGGGAAATCTCATCCTCTTACGTTGCCCTTGCTCAGCCCTCTCTGTACCCTGCTGCCGACGCCTACCCATTTCTATATTCTGGGCGAATGCCTGAATCCGAGAGATATCCATACTATCCTGCAATGCAGCGGTGGCACATGCCTCGGTTAACTCTGGGGCTAACCCTGCTATAAACCTATGAATCCTGTCCCGCATAGTAGAAACTATGGATGGTGCATATCTGGCCAATGAGTCAAAACGGAGACTATACTCTCGAACACTCATATTACCCTGCTTGAGGGTTAGAAACTGATCGACTCGAGCCTGTCGGATCTCCCGCGGTAAGTACTGGTCAAGGAAAGCATCTGAAAAATTCTCCCAAATAGCTGGAGGTGTATCACGTCCCCTGGACCTCTCCCATCCCTCATACCAAAGGATGGCTATATCTCGGAGTCGAAAAGCTGCTAGCTCAACTGCCTCTTTCTCCGTGGCATGCATAACACGAAAGATCCTGTGAAGCTGATCTATGAAATCCTGCGGGTCCTCCCTCTGATCTGTCCCCGTGAACTCTGGGGGACTCAAAGCAATAAACTCTCGGACCCTTGAACTCCCAGACCCCTCAGAAGTTCCTGCACTAGCTGATGCCCTAGCATGTTGCTGGGTAGCTACCAACTGTGTCAACAAATGCACCGCACTCCTTAAGTCCTGATCTGATGGAAGTGGAGGGGGAACTGGATGTGCGGTTTCCCTAGGAATCTCCGTAGTTGGTGGAGGAGCCGGTAATGGCTGAGTAGGGGTCTCCCCTTGAGCTTCAGACTGGGCCCCATCTACTGGGGGTACCCTGTTGGTCCCCTCACCTACTACTGTATCTCTCCTCTGGCTAGCCGTAGTCTTCCTAGTCACCGTCATCTGTGCATGCAAACACCAACACATAAGTTTAATTCAAATTTCCTATAACTCAGTTCTATAGCACGATTTAGATTTCAAAGAAGTGTAACCAACTCCTAAATGCCCTGTAGTTCCTTGCTTATATAATGTGGTGCACAACACATCTATAAACAAAACCCTACTAGACACGGCTTGTAGACTCCCTAGGACAGAACTGCTCTGATACCAAGTTTGTCACGCCCCGAACCTAGGAGCGAGACAAGCACCCCGTGCCTCACCTAACCTGGCGTACCAAATTGCGACTAAGGGACTCTGAACACATAATGTCATACTTTGGCCATGGGGCCACCTTGCAAGACAATTTGCGAAGCAAAATATAAAACTGAATGGAAACTAACACTAACTAAATATCAATATAAAGCTAGGCCGACAAGGCCGTCATAGCTACTACAGCTGACAAACCACCAATTTATACAAACCCAACATACTGCACTAACCAACAGGATATGCCTACAAGCCTCTACTGATAGATGTACTGTGATCGGAACAGGGCCCCGACCTACCCATAACATATATACAGATATACATAAGATGTACACAAAACTCTAGTCCTGGCAACTCCGAAAGACGTGGAGCTTACCGATCAGGCGGAACTCGGAAAACACCTACTGAGGAGGTCTACCCGTCTGTCTGTCTGAACCTGCACGCATGAAATGCAGCGCCCCCAAAAAGGGACGTCAGTACGAAATAATGTACCGAGTATGTAAGGCAATAAAATAACTGAAATCTGAAACTGAACTGATAATATGATAACTGAAATTAACTGGGAGTCAAAGATGATCTGGAGATATACTTACCTGCTGATACTGACTCAACTCCTTCAATATAGTAAGTAAAATTATTGTACGGCCTTATAAGGCTCGGTATATATAACTGCTCTGCCATAGTAGGCTCGCTTATAGGCGCTCGGCCATACTAGGCTATGTATCTCGACCATGCTGGGCTCGCTCATAGGCGCTCGGCCACAGTAGGCTCGGTATATAACTTTCCATCTGATCAGTGGTTGCCCAATAGGGGCCTGCCCATCGATTATAGCTCGATGGTAATGAAAATACTATAATACTGTATATATAGGCTTGCTGCTCTCTTGACTGAAAGAAGACAATACTAAAATTGAATATAGAGTCTCGATAAGGAATAATATTGTAACTTATGAGACTAGAATAGTGTGAATAAATTCATGAATATGAACTTCTCTTTTTGTCTCATTACTAACACATGTAGCTACGAGATCATGCCAAAATGAAGGAAGGCTTAGCCTTAACATACCTTATCACAATCTTTTCAATCACCAAGTTGAACTCACCTCTTCGCACCTTAATCTACAAGAATGATAATAATACTATCGTTAAGTTACGAAAGGTACAACTATCGCACAACGAACGACAAACCTATTTTGTATTAAAACGGGCAGCATCTCCCCTATAATATGCCCTTCCTCCAACTTCAAGATAACACCAACAATACAAGGACAGAACAATAACAACATATATACATCATTTTCCAGCCCTATATACACCATCAAATACTACAAAACAGCCCAACACACCCCAATCTCTTCGTACACAAAACGACCACCGTAGTAGTGTCAAACGACCCGAAAATGTTATGACGAACGACCAGCCAACCACCCTACATTTATATGGTGTTTATAAACCCCCTTCCTCCTCCAAAACTTCACAAAATAGTAATAAAACACGCAGCCCAACAGCAACACAAAACAGTCCACAAAACAGTCCGCTACAAGTGAATAACTCGAACTCACGGCTTCCGATCACCATCCCGTGAGTTCTTACAAGTATAGAACGACTTACCATGAATTTACAGCAGAAAAAATGGATGAAAGAGAGCAGTAAACTCACCTTATTTGTTGGATAACTCAGCTCCTATCTTGGTTCTTCAAACTCTAAGTTTTATCTCCAATTGGAACTTGAAAGGGAGAGAATATCAATTAGGGTTTGTGGGAAATTTTTGGGAGGATTCTTTGCAGAGCTTATGTCTGGTTATTATGCTCTATTTTAAGTCTAATATATGAAGAAAATAGGCCCTTAAAAGGCCTCTTTGGACGACCCGAAATGGCCCATTTTTGGGCTTTCATTTAAGCAAGTAGGTGACACACCTACTTGTCACCTAGCAGCTTGCGCAGTATCGCAAAAATGCACATACCTCTTTACTCCGATGTCGTATTGACAAATGGTTTAATGCGTTGGAAAATAGACTCATAGATCTTTAATTTGATGGGTGGAACACACCATAACTCTAAGTATATTGGGAGAAAATTGCAGTTACATTTGACCCAAAGTTTCAGTAAAACTTATGAATGTAACTTGTGATGACTTTCATCGACTTTTGTTCCACAACTCGCTTGACTTAAAAACATAACACACGGATGTAATACGACTAATATAAATCATAACATAATCTCTTTATCATGTTAATCACCCTAGTCTCACCCCAAAGGTACATGTTATAACATTCCCAACTTGTCGACTTTCGATGAAACATTGTTTTATTTAATTGGTTTAGCTTCTGAACTGTCCAACCCTCTTTGTACTTGTTGTTCATGATCTTCAATATTTGTAACCTCAGAGGTAACATGATTAACTTACTTTATATACTTTTAAATATTATCTCATTTTTTTGTCCTACATTAGTTTGCTTTCGACGTATTTTTACATACGAAAATATAGGGTGTAACAGAAATTCCGCAGGTGCGGTGTAGCAGGTGCGACCCAAGGTCCGCAGATGCGAAATAACTAGGTAGAAAAGGGGCAGATTCGAGGGTTTGAAGTTCACTTCACAAATTTAATCGAGAGCTCGGTAGAATGCAGAATTTGAAGAGATTTTTGGGGGAAATATTTGGGTAATGATTCTTAACACCCTTATGGTTATATTCCACTAATATATGCTCATATTCATCGTTTAAATTCGGATTTGGGGTAAAAGCTTGAAAAAAGGTATTAGGCCGAAATTTGGGGTTTTGATCGAGATTTTGGTGTCGGATTTTAGTAAATTTGATATGGTTAGACTCGTGAGTGAATGCGCTTTCATATTTTATGACTTTGACCCAATTCCGAGAAGTGGGCACCACATGCGATTTTGAGTTAATTTCGAAATATTTGTTAAAATGTTAATTTCGTTAATTATATGAGTCTATTATTGTTGTAATTATGATATGTAATTACTTTTGGCTAGATTTGGGCCATCCAGAGCCGGATATTTGTGGAAGGGGAATTCTTACGGATTGATTGAGCTTGACTCAAGGTAAGTATCTTGCCTAACCTTGTTTGGGGGAACTACCCCTTAGGATTTGAGTCATCTATGTTGATTGTAGTCTGTGTACGCGAGATGACGAGTTCGTGCTAGGACTTATTTGTGAAAAGTTGGCCTTTTAGGGTTCTTATGTCCTTATATTCACTGTGTATGATGTTGTTTTTGATACGTTTGAATTCCTATTTGCTAGTTTCACCTCTACATACTTTGATTAAAGATAATTGCTTTAGGATTCACTCTTACTGTCTATTTAACCCTTATTCGACTTAACCAAAGATTTTATCTCTTCTATCGCCGTGCTATATTTTCATAACTGCTTATCTTTAATTGAAATCATAATTTTCTTACCCTATAATTGTTTAGTCTTATTTGGAGTTATGATTATCTTCCGTTGCTTATCCTTACTTGAATTGTTGAATTTTTCTCGTAATTGCTCAACCTCAAAAGGAGTTTAGATAACCTATATCTTACTTGACTTGCCATTATTTGGAACTATTTGACTCGTGTTGGCTTCTTATTGTTGACTTGAATATTGTGGAATTGTTACAAAATTTTTGTTTTGTTTTCCCTTGTTAAGCTGTTCTCCTTGTGCCTAACATTCTTTACTGTGGTTATTCATTGTGAATGATTTATACCGTTCTTGTGATTTAAATTCTTGAGTTGATTTGCTCGTCATACTTTGCATTTCTGTCATTGTTGCTTTTGTACTCGTTGTGGTGATTTACGAGGTTTCTGTCGTGTTATAGTTGTTATCTTTGTTGTTTGCGCAATATATTTAAATTGGGACTACGGACGTATTCCGGGAGATCCCCCAGCACTGCATATTGAAATTGAGATTACGGACGTATTCCGGGAGATCCCCCTATCTGGCATATTTTCTTTGGGACTACAGACATATTCTGGGAGATCCCCCAGCACTGCATATTTAAATTGGGACAACGGACGTATTCCGGGAGATCCCCAAGTCTTGCATATTTACTTTGGGACTACGGACGTATTCCTGAAGATCCCCCAGCACTGCATATTTATTTTGGGATTACGGGATGGTATTTCGGTAGATTTTTTCTGTGGTTATATCTCTGTTCGGAGTTGCAATCCTCCATGCTTAGGTGTCACAGGGTGACTTATATTCGAAGGACATTATTTGAAAAGTTTATATTTGAAAATTATTTATCTTCGAAGGAACTATATTTGAAGATATTTATTTGAAAGGGTTATACTTGAAAAATATTTATCTTGAAAGAACTATGTTTGAAGGCTAATTATTTGAAAAGTTTATATTTGAAAAGTATTTATCTCGAATGAACTAGATTTGAAGATATTTATTTGAAAGGGTTATACTTGAAACGTATTTATCTTTAAAGAACTATGTTTGAAGGCTAATTATCTGAAAAGTTTATATTTGAATGGTTTTATATTGAAAGAACTATGTTTGAATGAAGTATATTTCAAAAATAATTTCTTATTGAAAAAGATTATATTCTAAAGACCTCAATTTAAAGACTTACAGGTGAAATTTACACTTGAAGGATTTGACTAATTTATTTGGGTTGTTGGCTGAGACCTGATGTGAAAACTATTGCAGCTGCTGAGTTAGTACTTGCCTTTATTGGGGTTGTTGGATTGGGTTATGTTTTCGTTCATTCTTCTGTGTCTTATTCTGGTGTTCCGTTGTTATTTGCTGTTTTTCCTTCCTTATTGCAGTTGCTATGTCGTTAGCCATATCACGGGGTCCTTAGATAGATGTCATGTTCTGTCATCCCTATACTTATACTTGTTCAATTTATTAGACCAGTGGGTGTCTTGACTAGTCTTCGTCACTACTTCACCGAGGTTAGTCTTGATACTCACTAGGCAATGCTGTGGTGTGCTCATGCTACTCTTCAGCACATTATTTTGTGCAGATCCAAGTACTTGTTCGTTAACTATCTGTGTGGACTGTTGCTGTGGAGACATAAGGTAAACCTGCTACTGCGTTCGCATGCTTCGGAGTCACCTTCAACTTTTCATTTTGCACTGTTTATTCTTATTTCTTGACAGTTGTATTTAGAAGTTTTCTAGCAAACACTCTGTAGAGCTTATGACTTGTACTACTAGTTTTAGAAATTTTAAGAGATTCTTTTTTAATAATGTTGTTTTAATTATTGTTAGGCTTACCTAGTCTCTAAGACTAGGTGCCATCACCATACTCAGACAGAGGGAAAATTGGGTCGTGACAAGTTGGTATCAGAGCTCTAGGTTTATGGGTCCTACGAGTCATAAACAAGTTTAGTAGAGACTTGCGGATCGGTACGGAGACGTCTGTACTTATCTTCGAGAGACTACGAAACTATTAGGACAATTTTACTTCTTTCATTCCTATCGTGCGAGCTTATTGATCTTGAAGTTTGATCTTTTATCATTCCATTCTCTCACAGATGGTGAGGACACGAGCTGCAGTTATAGACGACGCTGCTCCCGGAGCAGGTATCGCTAGAGGCAGAGGCCAACAAGGAGTAAGTGCCACATCCAAAGCATCTACCAGGGAAGCAGCATCTGAGGAAGAGCAACTTAGACTTGCAAGGTTCAAGAAATATGACCCTCCTACATTTTAGTGGTTTGGCTTCAGAGAGTGCATAGGATTTTCTGGAGGAATGTTACCGCATTCTCCGTACTATAGGTATTGTGGAGACGAGCGGGGTTGCTTTTACTATGTTCCAACTCAGGGGAGCGGCTTACCAGTAGTGGAGGGCATATGAGTTGTGTAGCCCGGTCGAGTTAGCTTCACTTACATGGGTTCGATTTTCAGAGATGTTCCTCGGAGAGTTTGTTCCTCAGTCCCTCCGAGATGCATGGCGCATGGAGTTTGAGCAGCTGTGCCAGGGCACTATGTCAATGTCAGAGTATGCCGTGAGATTCAGTGATTTGTCCAGGCATGCACCTGCTTTGGTCACCACAGTTAGAGAGAATGTCCATAGATTCATTGAGGGACTCAGACATGATATTCGGATCAACATGGCTCGTGAGTTAGAGTCAGATGTTTCATTTCAGCAGGTTGTAGGGATCGCCCGCCGAGTAGAGGGCATGTCGGACCAAGAGAGAGAAGATAGGCGAGGCCACAAGAGAGAGTACAAGCGATATCAGGAGAGAGATGACAGGGAGGTGAGAAGGCCTCGCAGACCGGAGAGATCTACTAGTCCTTATTTTGGAGGCAGGGTACGACATGGTAGAGGTTTTATGGGTCAACTAGTTCAGTTTGCACTTCAGGCTTCGCACCATGTTTCAGGTGCTCAAGGGTCTCAAAGTAACCGTACCGCACAATTCCCACAGCCACGTCATCAGAGAGGTTGCTTCGAGTGTGGAGATACCAGCCACAGGGTGAGAGATTGTCCTAGACTCGAGAGGGGTATTCAGGCGAGTAGATGGCATCCAAGAGGGGAAGGCCCGGCCCGTTGATGTGTTTCATATAGTAGGCTTGAGGCCACTATACTAGATGATGTCATACAGGTAGGCTTTTGATTTGTTATGTAGGGGCATTATTCGTATTTTGATTCGGTTCTACTTACCGGGTCGAGTTCCCCTATTTGTTGTCCCGCCTATGGGTGAGTTCATAACTTAGTATTATGTTTAGGTGTTTACCCATGTTGGGAGACTCTATTAGTGGTATCCCATGTCTATCATTTGTTTATATTCATTATCGAAAGTTTCGATAATAGAAGTGAATTCATGTTGTCCATTATGGCCGGGTTGGTGTCATTCTTGAGTAAATTGGTTACGATTTGTGAATTGATACTCTACTGGGATGAGGGTTTAGTAAGTGTTGTAATGTTATTGGCAGAATTGAATTAGTGGAAGATTTCCATTGGTATGATGTGTATTCGACTTGTGATTCGCGATTCCATGTGATTTGATATGTTTGAACCGGAATGAGTACCGCGGTGGAAGTTATATCAAGATGGGGCCCTTGTGATTGTTCATATGCTTTAATTTTTTCCTTGTTCTATTGTTTTGTAGGTTAGTATTGATAGAGAGTTGTGTCTGTTGGGCTTGTTTGGTAGTTTCCTTATATGTCTCTCTTTTCATATTCAGTCATTTTCGTTCGGTGCTCCTTTAGTTTTAGCTTGTGGGGTGTGTGCCCGGTGGTGTTAGTTGTGACTTGTTGATTCGGGTGTATAGTTAAGAGGTGTTCGTGTTTCTTGCATCATTTTCAGTGTTGTGGAGGTTTGAACAGGGTTCTAATGGATATGAGGCTAATTGCCGGTGATGGTTTTGATTACGGGCGACTATTGTGATAAGAAATGTTATTATGGGCCTATGTGTGGTGTGTCTTGTTGTGTGGTCGTACATCGTGGGTGTAGGCATGAGTTGTTACCACTGGTTGAGACTGATATCGGTTATGGATTTATAATCGGATCTTTTGAAAATAAATAAAAGGTGAGAATTGTTTACTCTAAAGCTATTCGGTGCTGGCAAAATGGATAAATTACAGTTGAGATGGTGTCGTCAAGCTTATGCGGATATGGGGTGACATGGGGTCACCCACGGGTGTATGTTGAATATGTGCTTTCAGTGATTTCAAGACTTCGAGGCGATGCTTAGCATGTTCGAGGACGAACGTTTGTTTAAGAGGGGAAACTAGAATGTCAAAATGACGAACGGTTTGAAGCATTAGAAACTAGACTCAAAGATCTTTCATTTTATAGGTAATAAAACATATAACACTTCGTATAATGAGAGTTATGCTCATTGAAAGTAAGGTCTTGTGCGAACTCACTTGAAACTTTAGTCTTATGAAATTTTCAACTTCCAAACTTCTCATTAACCATCCGAAATCATCCCGAGCCCCTCGGGACCTCAACCAAATATACCAACAAGTCCTAAAATATCATACAAACTTAGTCGAATCCTCAAATCACCTCAAACGACGCTAAAACCATAAATTACACCCCAATTCTAGCCTAAAGAATTTTGAAATTTCTAATTTCTACAAACGACTCTGGAACCTATCAAATCACGTTCGATTGACCTAAAATTTTGCACACAAGTCATAAATAACATAACAGAGGTATTTCAATTTTCCGAATCGGATTCTGACACCGATATCAAAACGTCAACCCCCCGATCAAATTTCTCAAAAATTAAACTTTCAGCATTTCAAGCCTAATTCCTCTACGGACTTCCAAATAATATTTCGGACATGCTCCTAAATCCAAAATTACCATACAGAGCTATTGGAATCATCAAAATTCAATTCAGAGGTCGTTTACATATAGATCCATATCCGGTCCATTTTTCTAACTTAAATTTCTCAATTATCAGACTAAGTGTCTTATTTCACTACGAGTTCCTTCCGTACCCGAACCAACTAACCCTATACAACTCAACACAGCTGAACAACACATAAATAAGGATATATGGGGGAAATGAGGCTATAACTCTCAGAACAATCGACCGGGTCGTTACAATTTTTGTTTTGTTTTTCCTTGTTAAGCTGTTCTCCTTGTGCCTAACAGCTGTTCTCCTTGGGATTACGGACATATTCCGCGAGATCCTCCTGTCTTACATATTTACTTTGGGACTACAGACATATTCCGGGAGATCCCCCAGTACTGCATATTTAAATTGGGACTACAAACATATTCTGGGAGATCCTCCTGTTTTGCATATTTACTTTGGAACTACGGACGTATTCCGGGCGATCACCCAACACTGCATATTTATTTTGTGATTACGGGACGGTATTCCGGTAGATTTCCCCTGTAATTATATCTGTGTTCGGAGCTACAAATCTTCTATGCTTAGGTGTCACAACATGACTTATACTTGAAGGATATTATTTGAAAAGTTTATATTTGAAAAGTATTTATCTCGAAGGAACTATATTTGAAGATATTTATTTGAAAGAGTTATACTTGAAAAGTATTTATCTTGAAAGAACTATGTTTGAAGGCTAATTATTTAAAAATTTTATATTTGAAAAGTATTTATCTCGAAGGAACTATATTTGAAGATATTTATTTGAAAGGGTTATACTTGAAAAGTATTTATCTTGAAAGAACTATGTTTGAAGGCTAATTATTTGAAAAGTTTATATTTGAAAGGTTTTATCTAGAAAGAACTATGTTTGAAGGAAGTATATTTCAAAAATAATTTCTTATTGAAAAGGATTATAGTCTAAAGACCTCAATTTAAAAACTTACGGGTGAAAGTTTACACTTGAAGGATTTGACTAATTTATTGGGGTTGCTGGCTGAGACCTGATGAGAAAACTATTGCAGCTGCTGAGTTAGTACTTGCCTTTACTGTATTGTGATTTTTGGATTGGGTTCTGTTTTCGTTCATTCTTCTGTGTCTTATTCTGGTGTTCCGCTGTTATTTGCTGTTTTTCCTTCTTATTGCAGTTGCTATGTCGTTAGCCATATAATGGGGTCCTTAGATAGAAGTCATGTTATGGCATCCCTATACTTATACTTGTTCAGTTTATTAGACCAGTTGGTGTCTTGACTAGTCTTCGTCACTACTTCACTGAAGTTAGTCTTGATACTCACTAGGCAACGCTGTGCTGTGCTCATGCTACCCTTCTGCACATTTGTTTGTGCAGATCCAGGTACTTGTTCGTTAGCTATCTGTGTAGACTGTTGCTGCGGAGACTCAAGGTAAACGTGCTGCTGCGTTCGCATGCTTCGGAGCCACCTTCAACTTTTCGTTTTGCACTGTTTATTCTTATTTCTAGACAGTTGTATTTAGAAGTTTTCTAGCAAACACTCTGTAGAGCTTATGACTTGTACTACCGGTTTTGGGAATTTTAAGAGATTCTATTTAAATAATGTTGTTTTAATTATTGTTAGGCTTACCTAGTCCCTAAGACTAGGTGCTATCACGATACCCAGACAGAGGAAAAATTGGGTCGTGACAATGTTTTTATTATATATAAGAAGACAACGTCAAAAAAATTGGCATTCTTGCAATAGCTGCCACCTAATTGCATCTCTCATGCCATATGATAAGAAACAAATTCAAGAACTCATATACAAGATAGGAATGGTTAACCCTGTTTAATAGAGTAGTTATGTATGTCATACCCCTTTTCGCGAACGCAAGGCACACTGTCGCCCAGTGCATAAAACAGAATGAAGAACATGAATAAGCCATATTTCCATCTTTCATAAAAACAAACGTGCTAGAGGCGATTTTCAAGAGTTAATTTCTTCCCCAAAGTTTTGGTAATTTAATTTATGCAATATAATTGATTCCTTTAGCAATATTTGATATTATTGAGTCATTTTTGAATAGATACGAGTGGTTTGGAGGTGAATTCTAGAGAAAAAGTTGTGATTGATAATTAAGTGGCCTTCGAAGCAAGGTAAGTGTTGTGTCTAACCCTGATTTGAGGAAATTAGGAACCTCGGATTATTTGTTATGGAAAACTCATGTGAGTGGCGTATATGTGAGGTGACGAGTACATATGCGCCGCCAATTTACCTGTTTTCTCCTATTTTTCTTTTATTGTCTCTTTTCTATGCCTAATTGTTACGTGCTTAGACTAGTGTGGTTAAATTGATCGTTCTTATCATGATTACGGATTCTCTGGTGATAATTGAGTATTTATTTCAAAGTTGAGATTGATATTGTGGAACCAAATATTGTAGTAAGGCTTATACTTGTTATTCTATCTCCCTGTTGTAATTTATGCATTGCATTTTTGTAAGGGAGAGTGTTAATGCACGAAGACTGATTTTGTGCCATATTGTGAATGTTAATGCACAAAGAGTGATGTTGTGCCATATTGTGAGTGTTAATGCGCGAAGGGTGATGTCGTGCCATATTGTGAGTGTTAATGCACGAAGGGTGATGTCGTGTCGTTTCTATTATTTTATGGTAAGATTGAGAGTAAAAGCACGAAGGGTGATGCCGTGCATTTTTCCTTTACTGTATTCACTATTCCTGTTGATTCATGGTATGTTGACTGCTTCAGTTATCATTCTGCTATAGTTCTTTATCTCGTATTTCCCCCAGCATATTTTCCCCTCCCGTTATGTCCTGTTTAGCTATTCATTACTGTTATTTGTATATGTACTGTTAAATTGTACAGGTTGATTTGTAGGTGCCTTGCCTTAGCCTCGACACTACTTCGTCGAGGTTAGGCTCGACACTTACCAGTACATGGGGTCGATTGTACTGATATTTTACTCTGCACTTTATGTGCAGATTTTGGTACCGACTCAGGTTAATTGGAATTTTAGATATTGGAACCGCTATCCGGAGACTCATGGTAGATTTTTCCGCATTCACAGACCTTGAAGTCCCTGTCTATCCTTTCTGTTTTACTATTTCTTTCATCCAAACAATTGTATTTCTTTCAGACTATTTCTTGTAGTGAATTCTAGAATGCTTGTGAATTGTGACTCCAGATCCGAGTGTTAATAATTAATGCAGTTTCATTATATTATTCCGCACTCACTATAATTCATCTTAGCTAATTGTCATTACTTACTCAATGGAATAAGAATTGGTTTAAATGATTCTCTAACATTGGCTTGCCTAACAAGTGAATTGTTAAGCGCCATCAAGGTCCCGACGGTGGGAATTCTGGGTCGTGATAAGTTGATATTAGAGCACTAGGTTACATAGGTCTCACAAGTCACGAGCAAGCTTAGTAGAGCCTGAATGATCGGTGCGGAGACGTCTGTTATTATATCTTAGAGGTTATGAAGTTTAGGAACAATATCACTTCTTTCATTCCTTACCGTGCAGCATTGATTTTGCTTGAAACATATATCTCGTATTCCATTTGTATCCATTCGTGTATGACATTGCGCACTCGGTATCAGTTGTGCGTCAACAGTTCGTGATGCCGCATATGGACTACGAGAAAGACATAGATGCTCAAACATTGCCTCAACGTGTGTTTCCCACTGAAGATGCAGGCGCATTGATAGACAGCCCAGTGAATCATGTGGGGGGTGCAACAGACCTTGGCATCTGGTTGATTTATACTAGTTGTGAAGGTTAATATTATAGATCATCGAGCGTGGTAAACTATTAACTCGCGTCGAGTGAGGGAGTCCACTATCAATGGATGGTTTGCGGGGTTATGTGTTATATCAGATTTGACTTGAAATGTATATATGTGGTACTGAAAGGTTTCCCAAAAAAAATTAAACATGTTTAAGGCCAGAGATTTTGTAGAGGATAAGGTTGGAACTTGCGTAATTTCCGCCTACTTAATAATCCTATACTTCGGTACCCAAGGAGTTAGAGAAACAACTTTAACTTTACAGAAGGTTTACTCAGTGTGGACGCCGTGGTTGCGGATTTTGGGGTGCTTCGGAGGAAGTACAGTGGTTGACGAGATTCTGGACTATGTGGTTCGTGCCAAGATTTGTCTGTGTGGAGCTCTAATTTTGTGATCGTTGTGTATAAATAGGGGAAAGGGTTACCTTTAAGAAGAATCGAAGAGTATGTTTGTAACGATCCGGCCGGTCGTTTCGAGAGTTATAACCCCGTTTTCTCCATTTCTACTTTTTTTTGTATTATTTAGCTATATTATGTTATATCGGGTTAGTTGGTTCGGGTCCGGAAGGAACTCGGAGTGAAATGAGACACTTAGTCTCATAATAGCTCCGTATGGTAATTTTGGGCTTAGGAGCATGTCCGGAATATTATTTGGAAGTCCGTAGAAGAATTAGGCTTGAAATGCCGAAAGTTTAATTTTTGAGAAGTTTGACCGGGGGGTCACTTTTTGATATCAGGGTCGGAATCTGACTCTGAAAATTGGAATACCTCTGTTATATCATTTATGTCTTATGTGCAAAATTTGAGGTCAATCGGACATGATTTGATAGGTTCCGGATTTGTTTGTAGAAATTAGAAATTTCAAAGTTCATTAGGCTTGAATTGGGGTGTAATTCATGGTTTTAGCATTGTTTGAGGTGATTTGAGGGTTCGACTAAGTCCATATGATGTTTTAGGACTTGTTGGTATATTTGGTTGAGGTCCCGAGTGGCTCGGGTGAGTTTCGGATGGTTAACGGGTTGGATTTTTGGACTTGGAATTCTGTTGGAATTGTTTTGATGCACCATCTAGTTTCCTTCATCGCGTTCGCAAGTGGGGCCTCGCGTTCGCGAAGAGGAACTGAGAGTCTGGAAATATTTGCTCTTCGCATTCGCGAAGAGAAGCTCGCGTTCGCGAAGGGTGGACTGGGTGTGCATCGCGAACGCAACATGTGTTATGCGTTCGCGAAGAAGAGAGGAAGCATCCGAAGACCCCAGACAATTGGTCTACACGTTCGCGTAGGGTGTGTCACGTTCGCGTAGTGAGAGGGAAAGAAGCATCGCGTTCACAATGGGTCGAACGCGTTCACATAGAAGGCATTGAGGCAGAGGTATTTTTGTGCTTCGCCAATGCGAGGGTGATGTCGCGCTCACGAAGGAGGAATTTGGTTGGCATTAATTTGACTCTAAACATAGCTGTGAATTTGAATGGTCTAACGCATACATAGCTTATTATTGCATGAAAAAAGGAAAAAAAAATAATATTTACTCAATTCATAAAATATCTTTAATGTTAGCCTTAAATCCTCTTTTTATTACAAAGTGATTAAAGCTTCTTTCTCTTTACTTTATGGCTTCTTGGTCCTTACTTTCGCTACGCATTCACATATACAAAGAACCAGCTACACTAATTTAAATAATTTATTGTCGTAACGGCTATAGATGGGTCTGTCTATAGATACAAACATATAACCCTATGTGAAGTAGATTAACATTGATAGAATAGCATTTAAAATAGAATATCATCTCGAGAATGTTCCCGCCGATAACGGAAGCAATTGACTTTGCAGCACACAAATTGTCACCAACAGTAATAGTCATTTTTGTGATTATAGCAACAAAGCTTCTTATGCTGCTGAATTAGCATCTTGTTTAAAGAGTGAGGATTGAGGCATGTACTCGCATATAATTTATGATACTTAAAAATACAGTTTGATGAAAACCTTAAGTTAATTGGAAAATAGATCAAGAGCGCTAACAAAAAGTTACAAATAATAGCATGATATAATTAAGAGCATGAAAGATCGTGATTGATGGTAATAATTTCTTTTTATAAAACAACTTTAAAAGCCATTGAAGCTCCCATAAGCTTGAGTTGAAAATTAAAATTCGGATTTTTGAAATTACAATTGATTTTAAGTGGGTGTTGTTGGAATAAATTGAGTACATCTTAAGAAACCTATTCTCAATTTTGGGACGATTTGGTAAAAAATAAGGTTATTTGAGTTATGGTTAGACGGAAGAAGATAAAGTTTAAGCAGGTATAACTATATACATTTTGGGTATCTCTTGAGTACTCTATATATATCCTGTATGTATTCCTCGTATTCCAAGTATACCTGCGTGTGAGATATATGTGTTGCAAAGAAATGTTGTTCACTTGTTTTCGCCGAATTCCAACTATACCATTGAATTTTATTCTTTTAATAGTTTTTTAAAATGTTATCTAGCATTGGTAAATAGTGTAACAAGCCAAAACTCAGTCTGTCGTGATGGTGCCTAACATGGTACTAGGTAAGCTGACATTTCAAAATGATTCCAACACATTTAAATGAAAAGTAAAACAACGCAGGTTTAAATTCATCAAACTCTCAAAAACTGGATAGAAAGTCAAAACCAATACAAAAATTCCCAATATCGGGGTGTCACTGAGTACATGAGCGTATAAACATCACAAATCCAGGAGTAATGTCTATAATAGTCTGAAACTAAATACATAAAGCGAAAAGATAAGGAATGACAGACAAGGTCTGCTAAAGCACCGGGCAGCTACCTTGAAATCTTCAAACGATCAATTTTGCAAAGGAATCAACACCCATCGTGTCCGGAAACACCTGGATCAGCACACGAAGTGCAGGGTGTAGCGTGAGTACAACCAACTCAGTAAGTAGCAAGACTCAAGAAAAGACTGAAAGTAGTGACGAGCTTCACAACTATAGTTCAATTACAGTAATTTCAGCATAGGAAGGCAGGCATGCTTTTAAGTTCGACAATTTAGGCCACAACAATTAATCCATATCAAGTTCAAGTGAAAGCGAATATAATATCTCTCAGAAATTACAAAACGGTGATATATGACAGCTGAAGTGCAACATAAATGAAAGTCAAATGCATCCTCTTAGAGCAACAGTCACTCAGTCCTCCCATTCACTCCAACCTCACAATCACTCATTCCTCACAGTTACTCATTCCTCTCAATCGCTCAGCACTCGTGACTCGATACTCGGAACTCGCACTCAGTATGTACCTGTGCTCACTGGGGGTGTGTACTAACTCCAGAGGGGCACCTTCAGCCCAAGCACTATAACAAGCCAATCGTGACATAAATAAGTAAAACATGATGCGGTGTGCAACCCGATCTCATAATTATCCTCATAATCAGGCCCTCGCCCTCACTCAGGCATCAACCTCTCCAGTCTCCCGGGCTCTCAATGATCATGAAAATCATCCAAAACGGAAATGATATAATGTATCAATAATGAACAATAGAGATTGAGCTGTAATATGCAAGTAAAACTGTAACTCAGTACAAAACAACAATTTAACAAATAATTCAACATGTACGCGACCTCTATGGGTCATTATAATGCCAACACATAGTAGAAAGATGATTTCTAACATGATTTGTAGTTTAATTTTTCTAATACATGGAGAATATACGGATAACAACAGATTATTCAACTACACATTTTCATGGAATTAAGTCACATTCTCTACGGTGCACGCTCACACGCCTGTCACCTAGCATGTGTGTCACCTCAAAACCAAACACATAACGCATAATACGGGATTTCATACCCTCAGAACTAAATATAGAAATGTTACTTACCTCAATCCGAGCAAATCTCTACTCCAACACACCATTGCCTCGCGAAACGGCCTCTGAATACCTCGAATCTAGCCATAAATAATTCGATATAATCAACACGAGCTAAAGGAATCAACTCCATAAGAAAATACTAAGTTATCAATCAAAATCCAAAAGTCGACTCAAAGTTGGCCCCCGGGACCACGTCTCGAAACCTGGTAAAAGTCACAAAATCCAAAAGCCCATTCATCGACTAGTCCAACCATACCAAATTTACCAAAATCCGACTCCAAATCATCACTCAAATGCCGGAATTAGAGTCTCCAAATTCCTAGCCGAAAACTCTCAATTTATACCTCAAAACCACACAATCTAGACGGGATAATCAATCAAGAAACAATATTTTTGAAAAACACAATGAGCATAAGTGACTTACCTCAAGAAATCCCTCTAAAATCCTCTTAAAAATCGCCCAATCTCGATCTTGAAATGTTGCAAATGAAGTAAAATCGTGAACCCTTGAATTTAAATGTTGTGTCCAGCCTTTCCCCTTCTTGCGGACACTTAACCACATATGCGGCGTCGCAGAAGAGATAAACCTTCCACTTCTGCGGTTTCCTCCGCTCTTGCGTCCCATCAATCCGCTCCTGCAAACCCAGCTCCCAGCTCTATTTCCGCTTCTGCGCTCCCATCGCCGCATCTATGGCCATGCAGGTTTGAAAAATCATTCGCACCTGTGACCCCAGACCCCCTCACTCCTGTCCATACCAGCGCTCCCACAGCTCGCACTTGCAAGCTCACACCTACGACCAATGTTCCGCAGGTGCGATTGCACCAGAAAACTTCAGCTACAACAGTCTTACAAACTCAAATTTGATCTGAAAACCTCCAAATCCAACCCGTGTCAGTCAGGACCTCAACCAAACATATCAACAAGTCCTAAACCACGATACGAACTTAGTCGAGCCTTCAAATCACCGCAAACACCATCAAAATAGACAAATCGCATCCCAATTAAAGCCTAATAAAAATTAAGGAATTCCAGCTTCTACAAACGATGTTGATGCCTATCAAATCACGTCCGATTGACCTTAAATTTTGCACACAACCTCCGGAATCAGAATCTGACCCTGAGATTAAAAAAGTCCATTCTCGGTCAAACTTTCCAAAAATCCAATTTTTGCCATTTCAAGCCAAGTTCAACTACGGACCTCTAAATCTCAATTCGGACACGCTCCTAAGTCCAAAAGTACCCAACGGAATCAAAACTCCATTCCGAAATTATTTACACATAAGTCAACATCCGGTCAACCATTTCAATTTAAGCTTTCAACCTTGAGACTAAGTATCTCATTTCATTTTGAAATCTCTCCGGACCCGAACCTACTACCCCTGTAAGTCATGTAGCAACAGTAAAACATAAAATGAGCAGTAAATAAAGAAACGGGGCTACAACTCTCAAAACAACTGGCCGGGTCGTTACAAATATGTATGTATATATATATATATATATATATATATATATATATATATATATATATATATATATATATATACTACAAGACCTTCTTTTTAGGCCCCTTATTTATTGCATGATAAATGGACACTAAATTCCGTCCCCCTAAACAGAAAACTTAAAATTCCAACTTATATGACTCAACATAATTGTGCAGTTTCCAGATTTGGTATAAAAGCTTTTGCCGCCTCTCAAAGCATGTAGCTTAGAATTAGTTATGAATCAACACACAAAATGAATAGTAATAAAGCAGCCGAACTACATAATTATGTACTTATCATATAGTTAACATTAGATTTCCTTTTTAAAAATTTGCACTGTTTTTCTAGCCTCTTTGGTCAAGGTTTTCCGAAGCCAAAAGCGTTTTTTTCAAAAACGTATTTTTTTTCTAAGTTTAAATGTTTGTACAAGATTTTAAAAGAAAAAAAGTGCTTCTGAGTAAAAGTAGAAGCAATCTTGGAGAAGCAGAAAAAAATTATTTCTCTCCAAAAGCTCTTTTTTGAAAAGCAGTTTTAAAGAAAAAGTACACTTAGTAGTTTTAAAAAGCTTGGCCAAACACTAATTGCTGCCCAGAAGTGCTTTTTAATTTAATTAGCCAAACACAAATTATTTTTCTCGAAAAGTACTTTTGAGAAGTTTTCTCAAAATAAACTAGTTTTTGCAGCTTGGCCAAACAGGCTATTAGAGAGATATTTAATAGTACAAAATACAGAAATATTTATCCAAACTACTTTTTATCTCTCTTTAAGCATTTTTATATAACTAACACGATACAATTAAATTTGTTACGTGGTTTATAGACATGTAGGCTGATTTGATCCAAAATGATAAATAAACTAGATTAAAAATGAGACATACCAATAAAATAAAAAGAAATGACGAGCCTGGTTCTAGGAGCAATGCCTCTGAGAAAAGAAATAAGAACAATATAAGACAACAACAACAACAATAACAACAACGACCAAGTGTAATTCCACAAGCGCGTTCTGGAATATAAGAAAACAAGTAAAGTTATTTTATTTAGCTGAGAATAGAATGTAGCATAAGTTTTGCCAAGAATTTCATGTCCTTACAATGGTTGTTGAAACTACTATTTATCGCTATACCTAGGAAAATAAGATCATATGATCAAGCCCCTCTTAAATAACAATAAAGGGGCCATTGATGAATATGTAACAGCAGGATATGAATGCAAATATTCTCTCCAATGACTGCCTATTTAATATTTTTCATTTAATGCCATCTGGTGGCAAATATTGGACCCGTTCACGTTGATTGTGCCCCCTTCTGTGTAATGACCCAACCGGTCATTTTGACTTTTAGAATCCCGTTCCCTAAAATAAAACTTCTCGTATGTGTTTTCAATGATTTATGACTTGCGGGGATGGTTGGTTCGGATTTGGAAGTGTTTGGGTTAAAATCGGATCACTTGGTTCCTTAAGTTAGCTTTAAAAGGCCAAGTGTGACTTCGGTCAACATTTTTAGAAAATAACCCCGGAATAGAATTTTGACGATTCCAACAGCTCTGTATGGTGATGTTGGACTTAGGAGAGTGTTCAAAATTTTATTTGGAAGTCCGTAGTTAAATTAGGCTTGGAATGGCTAAAATAGGAATTTAAGTTTGGATGTTTGACCGGGGAGTTGACTTTTTGAATCAGAGTCGGAATCCAGTTCTGAAAATTTTTATAGCTCTGTTATGTCATTTATGACTTGTGTGCAAAATTTGAGGTCCATCGGACGTGATTTGATAGGTTTCTACATCGAATGTAGAAGTTGGAAATTGTAAGTTTCATTAAGCTTGAATTGGAGCATGATTCGTGGGGTTAGCATCATTTTATGTGATTTGAGGTTTCAAATAAGTTCATATGATGTTTTAGGACTTGTTGGTATATTTGGTTGAGGTCCCGAGGGCCTCGGGTGAGTATTGGATGGTTAACAGATCAAAAGTTGGACTTAAAACAACTGTTGCAATTATTTTCTCTTCTGCTAGAAATTTTGGGCTGTGATCGAGCCCAAGATCGAGCCCAATATCGAGGTCCAGGATCGAAACCCAAGATTGAGGCCATGATCGAGGGTCATGATCGAAGGCAGGGCTTGAGGGTCATGATTGAAGGCCCATGATCGAGAGCCATGATCGAAAACAAATGCTCGAGGGCCATGATCGAAGCCACGATCGAAGCTGAGGATCGAGGCCATGATTGAGGTCATGATCGAAGACCCAGGCTCGAGGACCATGATCGAACCATGATCAAAGCCGCGGATCGAGTTCATGATCGAGGGCTGCATAGGCAGAATTATAAATGAGGGCATTCGTCCCATTCGCCATTTTTAATAAATTAGAGCTTGAGCAACGACGATTTTTGATAGGTTTTCAAGAAAAAGACATTGGGGTAAGTGATTCTAACTCGGATTTGGTCAATATATACGAATATATCATTGTTTTAACCATTTAATTAGTGTTTTGAGATTGAAATTTGGGAAATTTTCAGAAATCTCATAGAAACGAATTTTTGATATTTCGGTATTGATTCGGAGTCGAATTTGAGTGAAACTGATATGGTTGGACTCGTAATTGAATGGGTTGACAGATTTCGTAACTTTCGCCGGATTCCGAGATATGGGCCACAGAGACGAATTTTTAATTAATTTTAGAATTTTTATTAAAAATTTAGTATTTTATTATGAAATTGATTCTATAATTTTTGGTGACTGTATCGAATTATTTTTGGTTAGATACGAGCCATTTAGAGTTGGATAATCGAGGAAAGAGTCCACTAGTAGATTAAATTGGAGGGGAAAATTACCTCATAGGGATTAAATTGAATAATTATTGATAATTGCGGGGGGGCTACGTACGCACGAGGTGACGAGAGTCCGTGCGTAGCTACTATTAATGCTAAAGTCCGGGTAGTTTAGGACTCAAAGCATGAATTACTTGTGTAAATTATATTCTTTGTTTAATTAATATTAATTGATATACATATATTGTGAATTGTTAGATAAAAATATTAAAGGATGGAAATCGCATATACTTGATTTTCTGTTTAAATTAATTTATTGTTAAAAGAAATTGTTCATTCTCCCGAATTTATCTTATACTAAATATACTCTTCTTCCGGAGATACATAAGTAAATGTCCTCCTTTCTTATGGAGCGGGCCGAATACCTCGGCAGGATAGATGCATCTATGGATCGCGCCGCACGTCCCTTGCTAGTGTACACAACACTCTGGATCGGACCGTACGACCTCGGCAGAAATCATGCTTAATAATAATAATTACACGATATTTGGATAGTTTATTGCAGCTTGTGAAGCTAATTGATAAATTAAAAATCTTTGGAATTTAAAGAATTAATTATCTCTGCATGTTAGGGAATTATTGTTATCCCTGTAAATAAGGCTAATTAATAGTTTGGAAATTGTTGCATTTGAAGGAATTTAACTATTTCTGCTGGTTAAATAAATTATTGTTAACTCTGTAAATCATATTGATATAGATATTGCTATTTTTATATTATTTTAATTATTATTATTGACCCATAGTGAGTGTCAATGTCCGCCATCTCGTCTCTACCACTTCGAGATTAGGCTTGATACTAACTAGGTACACGTTGTTTACGTACTCATGCTACACTTGCTGCACTTTTTGGGCAGGATCTAAGGCAGGTACTAGTGGAGGACCTATCATCGCACATTCATGTTATCCAGAGGCTTAGTGGTGAGTTGTCTTTCTGAGCCGTTCTGCAGCTACCAGTGCCTCTTCTTGCATTTTTATTTTATCTATTTTTATTTCAGACAATATTTGGAAGTTTGTATAATCTACTAGATGCTCGTACACTTGTGACACCATGTCTGGTCACACACATTGATAGAATTTGGAATTGTCTTATTTTCTTGGATTTAAGTTAATCGGTATTATTTCTAATTTCTTATAGTAAAATAATAAAATTTCTTAGAAAACTATTTTGAAAATAATTGATATATGTTTAATTTATTTGTTGGCTTGCCTAGCTGTAGTATTGGGCGCCATCACGACCTATAGGTAAAATTGGGTCGTGACAACATGGTATTAGAGCACTAGGTTCACATAGGTCTCACGAGTTATGAGCAGACCTAATAGAGTCATGCGGATCGGTACAGAGACGTCTGTACTTATCTTCAAGAGGCTATAGGGTGTTAGGAAACTACCTTTCTTCATATTCCATCGTGCAATTAATGTAGTACTAAATATCCTTCTCTTGTTCTCTCACAGATGGTGAGAACGCGCTCTAATGAGGTTCTAGACCAAGAAGAGCTACTCCCTAGTTGCTAGATGCCGAGGCAGAGGAAGAGGCAGAGGGAGGGCTACAGACCATGGTAGAGGGCAAGGACGTCCCAAGACTATTCCAGTTATGGTGCCAGTGGGTCCAGCAGAAAATCCCATTATTGAGGAACAGGGTGATGTACCTGTGGCAGAGCCAGCTCCGGTGGATTTCACATCTGCACCGGGATTCCAGAATGTCATGGGTCGTATGTTGCGGTTCATGGACACTATGACCCAGGCCGAT
Source organism: Nicotiana tabacum (assembly GCF_000715075.1). Taxonomy (NCBI): domain Eukaryota; kingdom Viridiplantae; phylum Streptophyta; class Magnoliopsida; order Solanales; family Solanaceae; genus Nicotiana; species Nicotiana tabacum. Next base: position 17,516,377 of record NC_134094.1, on the reverse strand, counting down.
TTATTTCCGGCAGACCCAGCCACATCTCAGGTGGGCAGGGGATCCCAGACTCCGACCGCACAGGCTCATGGGCAGGCAACTGTTGTATATCAGATCCAGGGTGCACTATCCGTGGGTGGAGCCCAGCCAGTGGCAGCAGCTACACTTGAGACCAGGCCAGCTGCAGCCGTTGATCCTCAGAAACTATTGGATAGATGGACTAGACTACATCCTCCTGTCTTTGGGGGTGAGCGACATGAGGATCCCCAGGATTTTATTGATCCGTGCAAGGATAGACTGTACAACATGAGGATACTGGAGTCTCATGGGGTAGACTTTGCTACTTTTCAGCTACAGGGCAGAGCCCGTAGATGGTGCCGGTCTTATGTTCTTGGCAGACCAGCAGATTCTCCTCCCATGACTTAGGACAAGTTCACCCGTATTTTCTTGGACATGTATATTTCACCCTCTCAGAGGGAAGAGTTGTGGTTTCACTTTTTGCAGCTCCATCAGGGTCAGGTGTTAGTGACCAATTATGAGGCGAGGTTCTATGAGGTATCTCTACACGCACTTATGATACTCCCTAATGAGGCAGAGAGAATGCCGAGGTTTTGTTTTGAGTTTACATACTTGCATTCAGGCCACTATGGCTCGAGAGGTTGAGATAGGTACTTCTTATGAGTTGGTCGTAGAGATAGCCCGCATGATTGAGGGTGTACGTCAGCGATGCCGAGAGCAGGTTATGAGAGATAATGGGTTTAGGTATTCTGGAGGGTTCAGAAGTGCTCCGTCTGGGGCAGAGGTCAGTTCGTGAGTGGACAGTCCAGCAGGCCCCCATATCCATCACCACCACCTCCTTGAGGTACTATAATGCGACCCTATCTTAGTGCTATACCAGAGAGTTTTTATCGCCCACCAGCTATTCAGGGTCCACCCAGTGGGTATTCAGTTCCCTAGGGCTAGACTTTTAGTCAGCATCCCATCGCCCCGAAGAGTTGTTACGAGTGTGGGGATCCCAGTCACATACGGAGATTCTGCCCCAGACTCTGGGGCAAACTAGTGCAACATGGTGAACAACCTATGATTACCGGACCAGTTGTTCCACCCGTTGTCCGACCGCCAAGAGGTGGAGGACAGGTGGGTAGGGGTCTTCCTAGAGGTGGAGGTCAGTGTTGCTCCCAAACGCACACGCAAAAATACGTGATCGACAAGTAATATAGGATTGTAAGTCCAGATATCGTACCCACAGGGACTTGTGATTAACTATCAACTAAATTAAACCAAACTATTAATCTATTCAAGCGAATCCTAAAGTATGAATATTTAACTAAAATTTAATTTAGAATAATAAATAAAGAGATTAAAGAAACAAGTTGGTAAAAATCGATACGAATTAAAGAAGAGCCGATATTCTAGAGCTATGGGTTAGCTAACAATTCCGTTGAGTTTTTCACTTAAATCGTCTAATTAATCTATCTAGTTTATTGATTGGCATAGTTAATATTACTCGTAGCCTTCTCCCGAAGTACTACTCGTCTATTCAAGCTAACCTAATGCCTATATTCCTATTGAATTAGAATTAACAAGAATGCATTAATAATTCATGTATAGTAACCAAGCAAGGCGATTAGGTATATTCCTATCCTAAATGCAATCCCCCCCCCCCAAGAGTTAAGATCTTGCTCTACTCAATCTTATATGCAATCTAAAATTTCCTCTCCCGAGTTCAATCCATGATTCGTAGATAGTATTCAATTGGTGATCAAACGATCAAATAATTAAACGCAAAATTGAATAAATTAACCAATATAATAAAATAATAAGAACAATTCAAGTTTCAAACTACAACGTTCATGCAGCACCCAAAATTCTAGAACAAAAAAACTATGAGATTAAAGGAAGAGAAGAGAAAAAAAAACTAGTTAGAAGCCTCCTCCAAGCGTGGTGTGTGTTCATCCACGTGAATTCTCCTTCAAATTATGTTAGATCCCCTCCAAAATAGATTTAGAACTCCTTTTATACGATTTGGGAGGGTGTTGGGCCGAAATAACCTGGCCTTAGCGCCGAATCCAGATTGTTTTTACGTTCATTCCTTAGCATTACTTTTCATCCATTGCATTTAGAATGCAATTGCATTATATATCTTTCTTGTTTTGTTGTCTCCACTTGGAGGGACAAAACCCAAATGGTGTCCCCCCATGGGCAGGATACTTGTTTTCTTTTATATTCTTTTTAAGCATCCTATAATATAATTAATACTCAAAAGATGATTAAAAGTACTAGAATATGAGGCAACAATGAGTAAATATGTGTATTTTTGGCCGAACATCAACACTCACACTTAGACTCTTGCTCGTCCTCGAGTAGGCATCAAAAACACTGTCAATAAATCAAGCCTAGAAACACCACCACTTTGGTAGATAATAACAATTAGACCCTATAGCAACTCAAACCATCAGATATACACTTCCTTATCATTATACAAGATATACAAGTTATAAACAAACAATAAACTTCTAACCTCCTAACCTCAAAGTTGGACTCTAACTTACCAAATTTAAGCTCGCTCACCTACTCAGTAAAAGAAGCTAATAACATCACCTATCCATCATGAAACAAGTGCCCTCATAAGAATAAATAGTTCATACTCTCAAATCAAAGAATGAATATAATTTAACAACTTAGCATCAAAGAACAACTCTCGTACTCACAAATGAATTCACATGTATGCACAAAGAATCATAGGCTTGCCTATTATGTACATCTCTACTAATTAAGTATGCTCGAATAGAATCAAACAGGGCTTTAACGGGTTGTAATGTTGGCTAAGGGACGGGTAGGAGAACTATATAATAGTGACTTACACTTACCAAAGCACTTTGCCCTTTTAGACTTCATCGCCCATTATTTTCTACTCTTCACTTTTATTTTTCAGCCCTCTCTTCATCTATTGATTCAAAAGTATTTCCCTCGTATCAAGAATGTTTCGATTTTTTCTCAAAGCAATTTTTTTCATTTTACTTTTTTTTTCATGTCACATTATTTTCAAGAGCGCCTTTCCATCACTTTGCAGCTATCATTGGTCACCATTTTCCACTTAATCATTCCTTTCTTCAAATTTATCAATTAGTAACACAGTCTACGTAACAGTGCTCAAGGAAGCAGGGTACAAAAACTAGGGATTCAACAAAAGGATCAAGGCAAAAATACGGCTTCCAAATAAAAGGCCACAGGCTCAAAGGGCTAGCTAGTGGTACAATATCTGAAAGGGCTAAAATTCACAAGACACATCAAAGAAATCCTATTATCACCTTCTAAACAGAGCAACACTTTTATTTCACTTCAATAACATGCCGAGCAAGTTCTAGACTAAGATGCAAAACATGAAATTTATGTAAGAAATCCTCACCACACATGGCACAAGTATCAATCAAGATGAATCAATTCTACTCTAAGACAGAGTCACAACCCTGAGCTTAGGTGTCAGAAAGTCTGTTATTTTATTCATTACTCAAGCACTCAAAGAAAAGTACTACTCAAACTCAGGCCTAAATATGCTAGTATAAAAAAAGTAACAAATGTTTTTCTTCTCTCTTTTACTAGTCCTAAAAAATATCTAATCCTAAAAATAAGCTACCCGGTTCAAGTTACATCCCCTGTAAAAGAACTTATGCAAAAAGAAAAATCAAGGGGGATTATTACCTAACTAAAACTAACTCGAAAGAAAAAATTAGATTTTGTTTTTTTCGTTGGACCTTAATCCCTCAAGAAAGTTGTTCACAAAATCCATCATCAGGAAACGTCCCAATTTTCTGATTGTTTTTCTTTTTCATTTTTTTTACACAAAAACTACTACATTAAGAAAAAGTATTACAACTAAGCTAGGATTGCACAGAAAATCACCCAAACAATGTCCTCACCCCACACTTAAAATTTTACAAAATCCTCAATGCACAATATAAATAACAAGAAGGTAAAAGAGACACCCTGGTAGGCCAAAGACCGAAGTAATAGCAGCTCATGGGTTACTTAGACTTCTCCCATGTATGATCCTTTGTGCGGGTACCTCACACTCAGTTTGAACTGCCTGCTCGTGTTTGCACTCTCCTATTAACTTTATTCCATGCTCATACTCCTACAAAACACAAACAAATAATACAACCATAATAAGGAAAAAAAAAATAGAAATAAATGAAAGCAGTAAAGATGGGTTGCCTCCCAACAAGCGTCTGATTTAACGTCGCGGCACGATGCCATCGCTTCACCACTTTTTCTTTTACCTTGAGGATATGAATTGCGCTCCCAACTTTGCATAAATTTTTCTGTCACGTTCCTGGGGCGGTGGTGTAAAAATAAAGGAACCAATCAATATATATCGCATCTTGCACTTCTTGCCCTTTAAGTGAGGGATGTCTTTTTGTCTCTTTGGTATGGCAAATTTCAGAATATAAGGGTCTTGATCTTCATCTATACATCTCTCCAACGGCTTGATCTCCATGTCTCCAACGAAACATAATGTAGAAAAATAATTAAGATGAGGACCAACACGCCCCGACTCCCAAACTATATTATTTTTAACATCCTCAATAATATATATTTCATCATCTTCAACATCATCCACAAGAACATGGTTTAATAATTTGTACTCTCATTTTAGCTGCTCAGTTTGGCCTAGAAGATCTTTTTCAACTTCACACAACTCATCACTAAATTGTTGGGCGTTACACGCATCATCCTTTATACTCAATTGAGCCTCCAAGTCGCGAATAGAACTGCCAAATTGGTCGATCTCTTGTCCTAGTTCAGCTATTTCTTCTATAGACTATTGTATCTGATTTGTAATTTTCTCACGGAAACCCCCATATTCATCTAATAATTTCATGTGCATATCAATAATGCGAACATCATGTTCCACGTCATCCAATTCGTTACTCCTGTCAAACTCACAAGAATTGTTAGAATCAACATAAGAAGGGATTGGAGTAGGATAACAACACTTACGACAATTATTCCAATTACCACCACAAATAGTACAAGATTGAGATGGTGCACACAACTCGGTATTGGGCATATTTTTACAATATTGCCACAAGTGGGGTCCTTTATAATATGGACAAGGATCAAAAAACAAGAATACTTACTATCTCGCCACTTTTCTTTCGAAGATGCCATATAAAACAAAATATACTAACTACACTAAACTAAAATTAAAAACATAAATAGATAAAAATTAAAAATCTAATCTAGTAAAATAGCTAATTTCTAAGTCCTCGGCAACGGCGCCAAAAACTTGTTGCTCCCAAACGCATACGCACGTATACGTGGTCGACAAATAATATAGGATTGTAAGTCCATATATCATACCCACGGGGACTTGTGATTAACTATCAACTAAATTAAACCAAACAATTAACCTATTCAAGCGAATCCAAAATTTTGAATATTTAACTAAAATTTAATCTAGAGTAACAAATAAAGATATTAAAGAAAGAAGTTGGTGAAATTAGACACGAATTCAAGAAGAGCCGATATTCTACAGCTATGGGCTAGCTAACAATCCCGTTGAGTTTTTCACTTAAATCGTCTAATTAATCTAACTAGTTTATTAATTGACATAGTTAATATTACTCGTAGCCTTCTCCCGAAGTACTACTCGTCTATTCAAGCTAACATAACGCCTATATTCCTTTGGAATTAGAATTAACAAGAATGCATTAATAATTCCTGTATAGTAACCAAGCAAGGCGATTAGGTATATTCCTATCCTAACCACAAATCCGCCCCTACCCCCCATCAGAGTTAAGATCTTGCTGTACTCAATCTTATATGCAATCTAGAATTCCCTCTCCCGAGTTCAATCCTAGATTCGTGGATAGTATTCAATTGGTGATCAAGCAATCAAATAATTAAGCGCAAAATTAAATAAATAAACTAATATGATAAAATAATAAGAGCAATTTGGGAGGGTGTGTGTTCATCCACGTGATTTCTCCTTTAAATTATGTTAGATCTCCTCCAAAATATATTTAGAACTCCTTTTATACGATTTGGGAGGGTGTTGGGCCGAAATAACCTTGTACTAGCACAGTCACCGTCGAGACCAGTGCGAGGCGCTGGCCTTAGCGCCGAATCCAGATTGTTTTTACGTTCATGGCTTTGCGTTACTTTTCATCCATTGCATTTAGAATGCAATTGCATTATATATCTTTCTTGTTTTGTTGTCTCCACTTGGGGGGACAAAACCCAAAGGGTGTCCCCCCATTTTATATTCTTTTAATTTTCTTTCTTTTTCTTTCCCGTTTTATTTAATTTTTCTCCAAATCTTTTCATCTTCACACTGCTTTAAATCCTACACAGTTAAAATATGATATTAAGCATCGTATAATATAAAATGCTCAGTCAGCGAGGTGGAGGTCAGCCGATTGGCGCTCCAGCTCGATTCTATGCTTTTCCGGCCAGACCAGATACAGAGGCCTCAGATGCCGTGATTACAGGTATTATTTCTGTTTGCGGCAAAGATGCCTCAGTATTATTTGATCCAGGATCTATGTATTCATATGTGTCATCTTTATTTGCTCCATTCATGGATATTTCTCGTGAGTCCTTGAGTACTCCTGTTTATGTGTCCACTCATATGGGCGATTCTATTGTTGTGAATCGGATCTACCGGTCCTGTATTATTATATTCTGTGGTTATGAAACTAGAGCATATCTCTTATTGCTTGAGATGACCGATTTTGAAATTATTCTGGGCATGGGCTGGTTATCTCCATATCATGCTATTCTAGATTGTCATGCCAAGACTGTTACCTCAGCTATTCCAGCATTGCCTAAGCTGGAGTGGAAGGGTTCGTTTGTTAGTTCATTTAATCGAGTTATTTCTTTTATAAAGGCTCAACACATGGTTGAGAAGGGTTGTTTGGATTATCTAGCCTATGTTCGGGATACTACTGCAGAGACTCCGGCTATTGATTCGATGACTGTAGTTCGGGAGTTCTCCGATATATTTCCTTTAGATCTTCTAGGTATGCCACCTGATCGTGATATTGATTTCTGTATTGACTTGGCTCCAGATACCCAGCCTATATCTATCCCACCGTATTGCATGGCTCCGAAAGAATTGAAAGAATTTAAAGAACAACTTGAAGAGTTACTAGCCAAAGGGCTTGTCAGACCGAGTGCATCGCCTTAGGGTGCACCGGTATTATTTGTGAAGAAGAAGGATGGAACAATGCGGATGTGTATTGATTATCGCCAATTGAACAAAGTCACTACTAAGAACAAGTACCCGTTGCCGCGCATTGATCATCTATTTACCAGTTGCAGGGTGCTAGGGTGTTTTCTAAGATCGACTTGAGGTCGGGGTACAATCAGTTGAAGATTTGGGATTCGGATGTTCCGAAGACTGCTTTACGGACTAGATATGGTCATTATGAGTTTCTCGTGATGTCCTTTGGTTTACCTAACTCCCCGATTGCGTTTATGGATCTGATGAATATGGTATTCAGGCCATATATTGATTCTTTTGTCATTGTCTTCATTGATGACATTTTGATCTACTCGTGCAGTAAAGAGGAAAATGAGCAGCATATGAGAGTAGTGCTTCATACATTGCGGGAACAAAAACTATATGCTAAGTTCTCTAAATGTGAGTTTTGGCTTGAGTTTATAGCATTTTTGGGGCATATTGTATCGGGAGAGGGCATTAAGTTTGATCCCAAAAAGATTGAGGTAGTTCAGAATTGGCATCGTCCCACTTTGGCGACTGAGATCAGCAGTTTTCTGGGTTTAGTAGGTTACTATCATCGGTTCGTGGAGGGTTTTTTGTCTATTGCAGCACCTTTGACCAGATGGGTGCTCAATTCCGATGGTCCGATGATTGTGAGGCGAGCTTTCAGAAAGCTCAAGACAACATTGACTACAACACCAGTGTTAGTGTTGGCATCCGGTTCGGGGATGTATACAATGTATTGTTACCCTTCACATGTTGGTTTGGGTTGTGTATTGATGCAGGAATTGTGAGTTATTGCATATGCTTCATGTCAGCTGAAGCCCCACGAGAAGAATTATCCAATACATGATTTGGAGTTAGCTGCGATTGTTCACGCTCTAAAGATTTGTAGGCATTATCTTTATGGGGTGTCTTGTGAAGTTTACACTGATCATCACAGTTTGTAGCATTTGTTCAAGCAGAGGGACCTAAATATGAGACAGCGCAGATGGCTTGAGTTACTAAAAGATTATGATATTACTATCCTGTATCATCCGGGCAAAGCATATGTAGTTGCAGACGCCTTGAGTAGAAAGGCGGAGAATATGGGTAGTTTGGCTTTCATTTCAGCAGAGGAAAGGACATTAGCTTTGGATATTCAGTCCTTGGCCAGCAGAATTGTAGTTCAGAGCCCAGCCGAGTTCTTGCATGTGTTGTAACTCAGTCTTCACTATATGAGCAGATTAAGGCTCGCCAGTATGATGATCCACACTTAATGGTTCTTCGAGAAACGGTACTACGGGGTGGTACCAAGGAAGTTACTATTGGAGCAGATGGTGTTTTGCGACTCCAGGATCGTCTATGTGTTCCTAATGTGGATGGACTGAGGAAAAAGATCCTAGTGGAGGCACACAGTTCTCGGTATTCTATTCATCCAGGTGCTACGAAGATATATCGTGACCTGAGGCAGTATTATTGGTAGCGATGAATGAAAAAGGACATAGTTGTGTATGTAGCTAGGTGTCTAAATTGTCAGCAAGTTAAATATGAGCACCAAAGGCCAGGTGGCCTACTTCAACAGATGACTATACCGGAGTGGAAATAGGAACACATCACTATGGACTTTGTAGTTGGTTTGTCGCGATCCTTGCGGAAATTTGATGCAGTTTGGGTGATTGTTGATAGGTTGACCAAGTCGGCACATTTCATTTCGATTGTGACTACGTATACCTCAGAGAGGTTGGCCCAAAAATATATTCAGGAGATAGTTCGATTGCATGGTGTGCTGATTTCTATCATATCAGATAGAGGTCCTCATTTTACTTCATATTTGTGGAGAGCAGTACAGAGTGAATTGGGGACCAGTGTAGAGCTCGACACAGCCTTTCATCCGCAGACCGACGGGCAATCAGAGCGAACAATTCAGATTTTGGAGGATATGCTCAAGGCATCTGTGATTGACTTTGGAGGTCAGTGGGATCGTTTCTTTCCTTTGGCCGAGTTTTCTTATAACAACAGTTACCAATCCAGCATAGAGATGGCTCCATTTGAGGCTTTATATGGTCGGGGATGTCGTTCGCCCATCGGATGGTTTGAGCTCGGTGAGTCTAAGTTATATGGTACTGATTTGGTGAAACATGCCTTGGAAAAAGTAAAATTTAATACAGGAACGACTTCGTACAGCACAGTCCAGACAGAAGAGTTATGCATATCAGAAAGCGCGTGATTTATCATTTATGATGGGTGAAAAAGTTCTCTTGAAGGTTTCACCAATGAAGGGAATCATGAGATTCGGGAAGAAGGGCAAGTTGAGCCCAAGGTTTAGGCCCATTTTAGGTGTTGAGACGAGTTGGGAAGGTTGCTTATGAGCTTGCATTGCCTCCCAGACTATCGGAAGTTCATCCTGTTTTTTATGTATCTATGCTCTTGAAGTATTATGCCGACCTATCACATGTGTTAGACTTCAACACAGTTTAGCTAGATAAGAGTTTGGGTTATGAAGAGGAGCCAGTTGCCATTGTTGATAAACAGGTTCGCCAGTTGAGGTCCAAGAGGATTTTTGCAGTAAAAGTCCAGTGGAGGGGCCAAACAGTTGAAGAAGCGACTTAGGAGGCCGAGAAAAACATACGGAGCAGATATCCACACTTATTCAGCACTTCAGGTATAATTCTAAACACATTCGAGGACGAACGTTTGTTTAAGATGTGGAGAATGTAATGACCCAACCGGTCATTTAGACTTTTAGAATCTCGGTCCCTAAAATAAAACATCCCGTATGTGTTTTTAATGATTTATGACTTGCGGGGATGGTTGGTTCTGGATTTGGATGTGTTTGGGTTAAAGTTGGAACACTTGGTTCCTAAAGTTGGCTTTAAAAGGCCAAGTTTGACTTCGGTCAATATTTTGAGAAAATGACACCGGAATAGAATTTTGATGATTTCAACAGCTTTATATGGTGATGCTGGACTTTGGAGCGTGTTCGAAATTTTATTTGGAAGTCCATAGTTAAATTAGGCTTGAAATGGCTAAAATAGGATTTTAAGTTTGGAAGTTTGACCGGGGAGTTGACTTTTTGTATCGGGCTAAAATATGTCATTTATGACTTGTGTGCAAAATTTGAGGTCAATCAGACTTGATTTTTTAGCTTTTGACATCGAATGTAGAAGTTGGAAATTTTAAGTTTCATTAACCTTGAATTGGAGTATGATTCGTGGTTTTAGCGTCGTTTTTATGTGATTTGAGGTTTCAAATAAGTTCGTATGATGTTTTAGGACATGTTGGTATATTTGGTTGAGGTTCCGAGGGCCTCGGGTGAGTTTCGGATGGTTAACGGATCAAACGTTGGATTTAAAATAACTGTTGCAATTTGTTTCTCTTCTATTGGAAATTCTGGGTTGTTATCGAGCCCAAGATCGAGCCCAAGATCAAGGCCCAGGATCGAGACCCAAGATCTAGGCCATGATCGAGGGTCATGATCGATGACAGTGATCGAGGGTCATGATCGAAGGCCCATGCTCGAGAGCCATGATGGAAGACAAAGGCTCGAGGGCCATGATCGAAGCCACGATCAAGGCCGAGGATCGAGGCCATGATCGAGGTCATGATCGAAGACCCAGTCTCGAGGGCCATGATCAAACCACGATTGAGGCCGAGGATCGTGGTCATGATCGAGGGCTGCCTGGGAAGAATTATAAATGAGGGCATTCGTCTCATTCGCCATTTTTAACAAATTGGAGCTTGAGAAGAGGTGATTTTAGATAAATTTACAAGAAAAAAACATTGGGGTAAGTTATTCTAACTCGGATTTGGTCAATATACATGAATATAAAAGTTTTTCACCAATTCATTAGTGTTTTGAAATTCATATTTGGGAAATTTTAGAAATCTCATAGAAACGAATTTTTGCGATTTCGGTATCGATTCGGAGTCAGATTTGAGTGAAACTAGTATGGTTGGACTCGTAATTGAATGGGTTATCGGATTTCATAACTTTCGCCGGATTCAGAGATGTGGCCCCCACAGACAAAATTTTAATTAATTTCGAAATTTTTATTGAAAATGTAGTATTTTCTTATGAAATTGATTCTATAATTTTTGTTGACTGTATCTAATTATTTTTGGTTAGATTCAAGTCATTCAGAGTTAGATAATCGAGAAAAGGTTCTACTAGTAGATTAAACTGGAGCAAGACGAGGTAACTTACTTGTCTAATCTTGCGAGAGGCAAATTACCCCATAGGTAATTAAAGTAATAATTATTGCTAATTGTGGGGGGGGGGGGCTACGTACGCACGAGGTGACGAGAGTCCGTGCGTAGCTACTATTAATGCTAAAGCCCGGGTAGTTTAGGACTCAAAGCATGAATTACTTGTGTAAATTGTATTCTTTGTTTAATTAATATTATTTGATATATATATATATATATATATATATATATATATATATATATTGTGAATTATTAGATAAAAATAATAAAGGATCGAAATCTTTTATTCTTGATTTGATGTTTAAATTAATTCATTGTTAAAAGAAATTGTTCATTCTCCCGAATTTATCTTATTATAAATATACCCTTCTTCCGGAGGTACATAAGAAAATATCCTCCTTACTTGTGGAGAGGACCGAACGCCTCGGAGGGATAGATGCATCTATGGATCACGCCGCAGGTCCCTCGACAATGTACACAACACTCTGGATCGGGTCGTACGACCTCGGCAGAAATCACGCTTAATGATAATAATTACACGATATCTGGATAGTTTATTGCAGCTTGTGAAGCTAATTGATGTTAGTGAATTATTGTTATCCTTGTAAATTAGGCTAATTAATAGTTTGAAAATTATTGCATTCGAAGGAATTGACTTATTTCTGTTGCTTAAAAAAATTATTGTTAACTCTGTAAATTATATTGATCTAGATATTGCTATTTTTATTTTATTTAAATTATTATTATTGACCCATAGTGAGTGTCAAAATCGGCCATCTTGTCTCGACCACTTCGAGACTAGGCTTGATACTTACTGGGTACACGTTGTTTACGTACTCATGCTACACTTGCTGCACGTTTTGTGCAGGATCTGAGGCAGGTACTAGTGGAGGACCTATCATCGCACATCCAAGTTATCCAGAGGCGTAGTGGTGAGCAGTCTTTCTGAGCCGTTCTGCAGCTACCAGTGCCTCTTCTTGCATTTTTATTCTGTCTATTTTTATTTCAGACAGTATTTGGAGTTTTGTATAATCTACTAGATGCTTGTACATTTGTGACACCAGGTCTTGGCACAGACATTGGTAGAATTTGGAATTGTCTTATTTTCTTTGATTTAAGTTAATCGGTATCCTTTCTAATTTCTTAATATTTCTAGTAAAATAATAACATTCCTTATAACATTATTCTGAAAATATCCAATGCCAACTGGAGCTGTTGTTCTTCGTCTTGGTTCTTACTCGATTAGTCTTTTGCATGTCTCCGGCTTCACGTGTCACGCTATCATTAGATTATTTAATATAAAACAATTTTATTCTATACAAATAGTCCCCTTACTTTTTGGTGACATATTTTTGGGTCATCGGGAAGTTGGTGAAGATCCCTTTCTTGGCGAAAAATACTCTGAAACCCTTCTGAACAATCTCTGACGCTTGATGAGATGCACGTCTCTTCGCATTTGATATCCCAAACACGTGTTGTCCCACGATTCAACAATATTTTTCCGGTTCTCGAGGTAATCTTGACCACAATTTTTCCCATATGTACCTTTACTTATACTTATCATTTTGCCTCTTTCACTTGTAAAATTTTCACAAGTCCATTATCTTCTCTGTACTTTACCTTCTTCTGCTTTCATCTCATTTCGATGTTCTTCAAAAATTCTACAATCTTTTTAATATTATGGTTTCATTTATTAAGTCTTTTGATAACTCTAGTCTTCTCTTCAGTGGACGTCCGAAGAGAAGCAAATATAACTAGGTTGATGTTAATTCTAATCCTCCCACAGTAAGCTCCATCATACCCAAACACTTGAGCACCGTCAATGACTTCCAAGAGAAGTTTCCCTCCACATCTTCATGGACTTGGGTTGTGATCATATATCTTTCTTCTATTCGTCCTTCCAGTATTCCTACTGTGAAGGAGGATTGCAACTGCCCAGACCTTAACATCATCGGTCATGACTTGATAGAGCGAGTTACCTTTTCTATGGAAGGTTTTACGTATGTCTATGCAAGTGGTTTTACCTTAACATCATCGGTCCTTCTTCTATTCGTCCTTTGAGTGGGGGGCTTGATCCCGTGATCTTGGTGTTCTTCCATCGGTACTAGGTTTTCTTAGCACAAGTGGGCCTCTCTATATGGAAAACGGTGCCTTGCCTATACCAGATGTGCACGGAGACAAGGAAAACCCTAATTATTGTTGTTTTGATCCTTTTACCACTTAAAGTATTTTAATTGTAAAATGAGTGCTAAAGGAAGTAAGGATAGAAATTGGGCGACTTTTGAGTGGAACTAATAAAAGATAAAAAGGTGCACTTGTATTGTAAGGAATACACCACTAGCAGAAAGGGTATAAGAGAAACAAAAGAGTATTATTAAAAATAAAAAATATATGTAGAAAAGGAAAATAAAAATATCTTGTGCTTTCTAGTGTTTATGAATTAATGTAGTGCTTAAAGAAAGAGAATTTTGTTTTTTGGGGGTAATAATATTGTGAAATTGAAGTGGATTGAAGAATTTGCTCTTGAAGTTTACTATGTGATGTGTTAAAGTGCTTGAGAGGATGAACCACTAATCCAAAATATATCTTATCCTTTCCTTAGCCCACATTACAACCATGAAAAAGTCCTAATTGATTTTAGATCGAGCAAGCCTACAATAGTGGAGGTTTACACAATGGGCAAGCCTATGATACTTTGTGCATGCATGTGATGTCTTTGTGAGAGTGAGGAATGTTTTTGATATATGTGAGTGCTTAAAATATATTTGAGCATTTTATTCTAATGTGCGGATTCAACTTACTCTCATGTTCTTGTGGTGAGGGCACATGGTTTCGCAAGGGATAGGTGACGTTATTAGATGTCTCTATGATGTAAAGTGTTCAAGCCACGAATGCATTGTGATATTGAGTCAGTCTATGAGGCTAGGATTGTTATAAGCATGTTATATTGTTGTTAAATAAATTTTTAAAGTATGGCATAGAGTAAAGGGAAGTGTGTATTGAAGGCATATGCTAAATTTTAATTGTTGCTATCAACCAAAGTCATAGGTATGAGGTGCTTCGGATGTGCTAAAAGAAACTAAAGTGCTCAAGGATAGTATGAATTGGTGGTTGACTCGAGGACGAGAAAAGTTTAAGTGTGGAGTGCTGATGTTAGGCCGAATTGTTACACTTTTAGTACATTAACGCCCTATATTTTGTTGGTTTAGTGATTAATTATGCGAGATTTGAGCTAAATTGTGTTGTTTTATGTGTAGGAGTATCGGAAGACAAAGACGAGTGAATGTCACACAAAAAGAAGATGAAAATACAAGAAAAGAGCACAAAAATTCCAAGTACCCAAACCGTGCTACACATCAGGCTTTGCGAGGTCTATAACCAGGTTGACCCTGCTATAGACCAGGCTTCGCGAGATCTATAGCCAGGTTGACCGTGATATAGACCAGGCTTCGCAAGGTCTATAGCCAGGTTGAGCATGCTATACACCAGGCTTCGCGAGGTCTATAGCTAGGTTGACCGCGCTATAGACCAGACTTCGCGAGGTCTATAACCCGGCAATTAAAAGTTGCGGGTTAAAAGACTCCGAACCGGATTTGTATTTAAACCCTCGCCTATAAATACTCTCTAAACATGTTTGAACGAGAGGGAGCCATTTTTAGGGCGGATTAAACAAAAAGGGACATTTTTGGAGATGGAATTTCGAGCTAAGGAGGCAAGAACACACCAAAAGCAAGGCAGATATTTCTTCTATGAGTTTTTCACTTCCTTCTGCCTATTTTCATCATTGGTTATGAATTCTTGTATTGTAGTTTTGCATACTATTATGAATAGCTAATTTGTTATCTAGAATTTTGATTGAACCTTTTGTAGGATAAATTCTTGTTATGTTTTTATATAATTGAGCCGTTGGATTTCTCTACTTATTCAACTACGTGTTTATTATTGTTGATTGAATGACTATGAATTAACAGTCCCTATTTAGTGTGTATATTGCTCGAGAGACAGTATACATTTAGGTAGTTGTTGAACAACATCACTCCTAATGTATGTGATAGATTAATACGAAGGGTTTAAAGGTGGGATTAGAGATAACGGAACCTTGGTGCGATCGTAGTGAGCGGTGAATTAGTGCCAGCTAGAGTAGTTTGAGAGAATATGTCACGACCCAAAATTCCACCACAGGCGTCGTGATGGCACTTAGTCTCTAAGACTAAGTAAGCCGATTATAATTACAATTCAAGCTAAAATTTTTTTAATTCAATATAGGTGTAAAAATCAACAACGGAAATATTCACAAATGACCTCCCAAGACTGGTAATACTAAGTCACGAACTCTAACTGAATACATGAAATGATCTCAAGGATTGAATACTCAATACTGTTGATTAATAATTAACAGTACCATACAATGAAAAGACTCCAAGGGACTGCGACGACCAAGCAGCTCTACCTTAAATCTTTGCGATCACACTCTAACTTTGCTCGAGTCCGATATCTCCAATACCTGGCTCTGCACAAAAACGTACAGAAGTGTAGTGTGAGTACACAAAAGTCGGCACCCAGTAAGTATCAAAACTAACCTCAGTGGAGTAGTGACGAGGTACAATCAAGACACTCACTAGTCGAATAACCTGTGCAATATAGTATACAAAAATAATAGGAAACAAATAATAAATGATGGCAACACTAATCAACCAGTGATATACACAACAGGGCAACAAGAACACCATTAATATTTCTCAACAAATAATGAATACAAGTACAACCAATTAATCAAGTCCTTCAAATATAATATTTCGCCTATATGCTTTTCAAATAATAATCTTCAAGATATAATACATTCCAATAAATCTCTTTCAAATATAATTCCTTCAAATAAATATCTTTCAAATATAATTCTTTTAAATAAATCTCTTTCAAATATAATTCTTTCAAATAAATATTACCATGTGACACCTCATTTAACCTTCATGATGTGAGAAATATATTCAATATATAACATCAAATGGCACGGAAATACCTTCGTGCACTTGTCTCATTCCCACCCAATGTATATATGTAGATCAAATCAATTGGCACGGCAACACCCTTCGTGCATTTATCTCTTTCTCACCGTGCATACATATAACAATACCAACTAGGTGGGAGAAAAGGCAATAACAATAAAATAAATAAAGTGGGAGGCACACAGTAAGCAACAACGACTACAAGTCAC
This sequence comes from Nicotiana tabacum, assembly GCF_000715075.1. Classification (NCBI taxonomy): domain Eukaryota; kingdom Viridiplantae; phylum Streptophyta; class Magnoliopsida; order Solanales; family Solanaceae; genus Nicotiana; species Nicotiana tabacum. The sequence continues at coordinate 17,499,767 of NC_134094.1, read as the reverse complement.
ATAGAAAACCTAGGTGCACAATAACATCTCAAGATAAAGGCATGAATAAATACACAACGAAAAGATATTATTGTAACAATCCGGCCGGTCGTTTTGACTATTGCAATCCCATTTCCCCATTTACTGCTCAAATTGTGAATTACAGTTGTTATTTGGCTTGCCGGGGTAATTAGTTTGGGTTCAGTGAGGTTTTGAAATAATTCGGAGCACTTAGCTCCAAGGTTTAGAATTTAAGTTAAAAAGGTTGACCGGATGTTAACTTAGGTGTAACGACCCCGGAGAAATTTTGCTAAGGAAATTAAGGTTTGGTGATGCCAAGGTAGATCAATTAGTACAAAGATTATAGAAATTTCGCCGCGGCTCGGACTTTTTGGGTTGAACAATGCACCAAAATATAAAGGAAAATTTTATCGGAAATTGGTCATTTCTGCGACCACTATGTGATTGCAGAATCACTCTACGGACCTTATAATGGCCGCAAAGTGGAGCAGGAGGAGGGCCAAATTTGAGGAAAATCGGTGGTGCACTATGCGACCGCAGACCTGTTTTGCGGTGCATTATGCGACCGCAAAACAAGTATGCGGACCGCATAATGACCGCAGAACATGTCAGTAATGCCCAGCTTTGGAGGCCAAATTATGCGTCCAGTATGCGGACCGCATACCTGTTATGCGATCGCATAGCTGCGTCGGAGCTTTCATTCTTTCTGAATTTTGACCCGACCCAACTTTGATTTATAGCCCATGAAGGTCATTTTTTAGCTAAAATCTGATATTTTACAGAGAGGTGAGAGCATTTTAGAGAGAGAAAGTGAAGACTTGGTCATCTATCCATCAATTCTTGTTCAAGATTTAAAGATTTCACAGGATCTTGCCAGGGCTTCAATGAGGTAAGAATGTCTTTCTCTAATTCTTCAATTTCGGGTTTGGAATAAACATGGGTGATTAATAGTATGATTCTTGGGTATAGAGTATCATATATACATACTAATAAGGTTGTGGAAAGATTGCTAAGCTCAAATGGGCAAGGATTGGGTTGAAAATGGTAGAAATCTACATAGATTTTAATTGAAGATTTGAGGGTCGAGTTGGTGTCGGATTTTGGTGATATTTGTATGGTTGGACTCGTGGTTGGATGGGCGTTCATATTCTGTAACTTTTGTTAGGTTCCGAGACATGGGCCCTATGGGCGATATTTGAGTTAATTTCGGATTTTATTGAGAAAATTAGTATTTCTTTATGGAATTAATTATAATAATTTGTATTTACTGATTCGAATTATTTGTGGCTAGATACGAGACTTTCGGAGACCAATTCTCATGGCAAGGGCATAGCGGAATAAATAATTACACGGGTTGAGGTAAGTAACAGTTTTAAATCTGGTCCTAAGGGTATTAAACCCCGGATTTTGGTATCATGTAATTATTTTGGAGGTGACGCACATGTTAGGTGACGAGCGTGTGGGCGTGCACCAAGGGGATTGTGACTTGGTCCGTCCCGGGAAACTGTAAAGTTGAATAATTTGTTATTAGCTATATGCCCTCTATGTGTTGACAAAATTTGACTGTAAATCAAGTTAGAAATCATGCTTAGGCTATGTGATAGTATTGTTGGGACCCACAGAGGTCGCGTACTTGTTGAATTACCTGCTAAATGCCATATTTACTCAGTCTCAGTTTTTACTTACACATTTTATCTCAGTCTCTGTTATTATTATTGATATATCATATCATTATTGTTTGGGCTGATTTCATGATTATTGAAAGCCTAAGAGACAGGAGAAATTTATGACTCAGGGAGGCCAAGGGCCTGGTTGTGAGGATATTATTATTGCACGTGAGTTGGCCGTGTAGCACGTGAGTTGGCCATATGGATCCTTATATTATTATTGCACGTGAGTTGGCCGTGCAGCACGTGAGTTGGCCGTGCGAATCCTTATATTATTATTGCACGTGAGTTGGCCGTGCAGCATGTGAGTTGTCCGTGCTTATAGCGCTTGGGCTGTAGGAGCCCCTCATGAGTCTGTACACCCCCAGTGAGCGCGGGTACCCATTGAGTGAGGGATGATAGCCCAGGGAGTGATGAGGGTTGGGAGCCCAGCGAGCGATTGATGTCCTTAGAGGTTGTACTTGATTTCCATTTGTTGTTGCATTTAATTGCTATCTGTCATTGTCGTGAAATCTCTGAAAGATTGCTGATATACAGATTACATGAACAAGAACTGTATATAAATTGATTTGACATTAAACTGCCAGATTTGATAGCATGTCTATTCTTTGCTGGGATTACTGGAAATGAACCATAACTGTGAAGCTCGTTACTATCTTTAGTTTCTTATTTATTATTGTTACTTGCTGAGTTGGTTGTACTCATACTACACCCTGCACTTCGTATGCAGATCCAGGTATTCTCGACCATAGCGGGTGTTGATTCTTCCGTACAACTATTTTTTCGGAGATTCGGAGGTAGCTGCAGTATTTCGCAGACCTTGTCTCTCCTTCCCTATCTTTGTATTACTGTATTTTTTGTCTTAGATTATTGTAGACCATACTTTTTCCAGATTTGTATTCATATTAGATGCTCATGTACTCAGTGACACCAGGTTTTGGGAGTGTTGTATCGGATTTTGCTAGATTTTGGTATTGTATTAAACGTTACGTTTTTAAATTGAAAGGAAATCGTGGGTTATTGATGTTGTCGGCTTGCCTAGTACTGAGATAGGCACAATCACGATAGGTTAGAATTTTGGGTCATGACAATCACAATATAATGTATGTCTCTTATCCTCGCCTGCACGGAAACACCCTTCGTGCCATGAACATATAATAATATAAAAATAATGGCACGACATCACCCTTCGTTCTTTTACTCTCATCCTCACCTGATAATATAAATGAAATGGCACGGCATCACCTTTCGTGCTTTACACTCTCAATGGCACGGCATCACCCTTCGTGCTTTACACTCTCAAATGGCACGGTATCACCCTAATGGCACGGTATCACACTTCGTTCTTTACACTCTTCCTTACTAACCACATGTATATCATTAACAAGTAAGGTAGGCAGCATAAATAACATCAAGGAGGATAAAACCTAAAAACAACAGAGATGGAAAAGTAACTCAACATAGAACAATGCCTTCTTTAATCCAAAATTTTGATAAATATATTAACGCCCCTTTTTAAGCTTATTTAATAATTATTTGCATATAAGAATTCCACAATGAATTTAATTCCAAGAAAATTATCAAATCAACCACACACGAAATTCTCATAAAAATGCAAGTAATAATAACACCAAATTATCATATAAAATACAAATTTGACAAACAAGGAATGGGGCATGACAATTCAAGGATTTACTAAGTTTCAATAATTTTTCAATTTAATACATAAGGGCATCTACAAATTTCAACCAATAATAATTTCACGTATAAACAATGTGCGTACTAGTCACCTCGCATACATAGCTTTCACATTACACAAATGGTACATTCAACTCAATGCTTAAGGAGTAATTCCCCCACTAAAGGTTAGGCAAGATACTTACCTCGACGAAACTAAACCGATACTTTAAATGATCTTCGCAAGTGAAGCCACATCCGGACGGCTCAAATCTAAAATTCGCCCCTTCATAATACTACATTGGTCTACCACACTAAACAAATTTCAGTCTACAACAATGCAACATAATTGCGCCAATATTATCAAGATTTCTATACTTTAAGTCATTTAGGCGTTTTATCAAATATCTAATGTGCATATATTTCTACAACCTCCTTCAATGGAAATTCTTCACCTAAATATCACCTTCCACACAAATGATTGATCTCACAATCATCTCTAGGTTATCCACAACTTCCCTTAGCACATGCATGCCCAACAACTCACTCCCAACCCATAAATCTTATCAATTAATTCATTTTAAAATCCCTACAATACCAACACACTGAGGTTGGGCACTTATTGCTTCCAATAACCATCCCATAAGTCCTAGCACATATTTCGTACATAAATAATCACCATGATTTAGTTAGAGGTAGTAGTCATACCTATTGTAAACCAAATCTTGAAAGACAACTTTTGGGGTGTTCTTGAGATTTTGAAGAAATCCTATGGAATACAATCAAAACCTTGTTGTAACTAGTGATTGAGAAGTGAAATCATCATAAAAACACACTTAAAAACTCACCTTATGTGTGTATTGGTAGCCTTGATCGGATTGGTGATGGAGAGAAAGCCCTTGTATTGAATAAATGACTTATCCCCTCTCTCTACCCGTCCTTGGGGTTATTTAATGGGCTCCTATGTGCGCGGCCGTGCACCTGGACAAGTGGCCGAGCATTCGGCCGCGCACCTGAGGCAGAAAGTCTCAAATATGAGCAGCCACACATCTGGGCGTGCATATGACACAGGTCAAGTAAAATGGCCATAACTTTCAAGTACACAAATGACGAACGGTTTGATGCGTTGGAAATTAGACTCAAATAGATTTGATTTGATTGGTTATACACCATATAACACTTCATATCCTGAGTGTTATGCTCGTTTGAAGTTAGATCTTGTACGAATTCACTTGAAACTTTATTCCATTATATAATTTTCAACTTGACTTAGCCTTAGGGCTCTTCTTAGACCATAAACCATTATTAATGCACCTAATACATATATTATCATGATCAACTGATATCAGTCTTGTTCATACCCAAATTGATATAATTAGCTCCCGTAAATCTTCTTAATGGTCTTAATTAAATCACTTAGAATTTTTCCGGGGTGTTACAGAATACATCTAATAAATTATGATAGTTGCTCGAGAGAGAATTACGACACCCGAAGTACTCACGATCATAGAGAATACTTAGGCAAAATTACAGAAGATGTAGCGGGAAGGATTCAAACAATTGGGGAAATCATAACTCTAGATCTCCTTAGGCTTGTCTCCAATTTCATCCTTGTTAGTTGATAATTTTACCGATTTATAATATTTTTTAGTTAATTAGTAGAAATAAAAATCAAATCTTTATAACTAGAAAATTGTTTGGACTTGTGTTTCTTAGCAATATTGAACTATAGCTAAGCCGTAGTTCTCTGTGGGATTCGATTCCGGACTTTTTAACCGGATTATATTTGCAACAACCGCTTAGTCCTTTTTATAAGGCATTGTTGGGCGTGATCAGGTACAAATTCAAATTAATTAAGACTCATACTAACGGTCAGCCACCATATGGATCAAACGAAAAACAAAGAGGACATCTCCATCCATTTAAAATATAAAAGTGCACAGTAGATTTTGTAACTATATCATATTCTAAAATTTTAAGTTGGAGGTGCAAAATTTTATAATACACAAAAAATATTTTTTACTCTTCGAAATTAGAATAGAGTTACGAACATAGATACTATCTTAATAATTTAGTATTTGAACTCAAAACGATTGATATCGTCTTAACCTGTAATGAAGAACTATTAAATTAGTTACTAATTTGGAGTAATTGCATTAATCTTTCCACTATATTTTCTTAGTTAGTCCACCAGTTACCTTATTTCTAATTTCACTCTTTGTTTTTTTCTTTCTGTAAAGATTTTTTAAAATTCTTCTAATATAAATAATGAGACGAAATAACTTGTGGACTTGTTGAAACAAAACTCTAGAGGCCTATCTTCCTATGCAAGGTGAAGCAGCTCAAAAATAAAGTATACCACATGATTATATCTTATTCAAGGAACAAGAAGCAAAAAGAAGAAAAAATAAAAGGAAGCTTAAGAGCTTTCACGAGAATGTACTTGGTGGAAGTACATATAATTAAATTATAACTAACAACAAAATTTAATAATTCTATGATTTTGCAAAAGGTTAAAGAGCATGAGGAGAATGTCCGTCGCAGCCTAAAAAAGTCAAATAGATACATCCTTAGAGGAAAATAATCTAGGTAATTTTGAGATCAATAAGTCTACTTTCCTCTATTTGTGTTTAATATTGATTCAGATCATGAGGAGTCATGAAAACATTCACCCTATTTATGTTCTCTTAAGTTGCCCGATCTATATTATATGACTGTGTAACTTGGTGATATATTTTTATTGTCCACTTAAGTTCTGGTTATTGTAAAGTTAAAGCTGTCCATGGCTAAATCGTACATCCAGAAAGCGTTTTTTATCCAGAAATTCTTCTTAAACGATGCTCATTAGCACTGACAAGGAGAGAACAAATTCAAGATGCAAAAGATATAATCCTTCCCCGAAAACCATAACTCAACATTGTTGTTGTGTGTATCAAAACGTGTAAAAACTACTATAAAGAATAGAGCAAATCTTTTAACTGAGATGAAATGTTTTATACTATAGAAAGGATTGAAACGTATCTAATATTGACTCTACTGTTCGTTAAGAAATTACTAAGTTACCAAACCAACAAAGATGACTCGAATTTAAAGGATTTATTATACATTGTGTCGATGGCTTCCAACAATGAATCCGAGTTATGAAATTATAGGAAACAAAAGAATCCTAACCAAATTTAAAACCCAAACTTACTTGATCAATCAGAGTACTCCCTAAATACATTATACACAGAGAGTTAAACAAATAGAAATAAGCCATCATGATTAAAAAAACCAAAGAATAGTTGTTGGTTTAAATTACTCTCTCCAAAGCTTTATTAATGTCTCTCTAGTCTCTCCAAAACGTTAATGCTATTTTGGACCCTTCCTCCGTATGATGCTTCTTTTATTTCATATTGATTGGCGTACAACCAGCAGCCGATGCCTTAATGGATGTTACTAAGCGCGAAATCTCTTCCTCCATTAGAGGATAAGTCGAGTGAACCCTTTTCGGACTTAAGAGCTCTAACGTGCAAAATTTGCGCATTTGTTTCCAGTAATCACCATAGGGAGCAAAGACAATGTCTCTATTATTGTATGTAACGGTCTTCGAGACAAGCATTTCCGGCCTATACGCAAATACGGTATCGCTTGTTTTCACTACATCTTTCAGCATCTTATAAGATGATATGACAATAGTTGAACGTTCGCCTAGTTTTAGGTGCATCAAAGGTCCATATTTCTTAGCTAATTCGTTGAGTGCAACATGGGGCAGAGAGCTTCCAGCCAGCTGATGTAAATTTCCAATGAGAGGGAGTTTCCATGGTCCCGGAGGCAATCTTTTTTGCCCTCTTTTGATTAATACCGCAAGCAGTAAGGGTAGAACAAAGAGGAAGATGATCATGAAGTAAAAGACTTCCATATTCAAGTAATTGACTTAATAACTCAGACGGGTTGGTGTGTGACTACTTTAATTGTGTCTAATTTGTGGGATTCTTGTCAACACTTTATAAAATATCCAAGAAATGGGATAGGTGAGTTTGCGTCGGGGGTAGGGATGTGGAGGAGAAACAAAAAGAAAAGGAAAAAATATGTGGAACAAATTAAACCGTATAAGTTAATATCATAAAACCCTCCTAAACTATCACGTTTTTGTCAGTTTCATGCTTAAACTATCCGGTGTCCCCAAAACCCCCCTAAATTACATTCTCCTTCATAATAAAACACCCCTCATTATATTTCTAATAGTGAGTGTGTTCATTGGAGTTCTGACTAAGTGAAGATTATTGGTAAAACTTCGAGTTGCTTTGAAGAAGATAGCTATGCGCATATATTACTTCTTTAAAAACTAGCTTCTTTGTTGCAAAATTATTATATAAATTTGCTGGGAAACTTCAAGTCAATTTTACCAAACAAATTAGATCATTTTTGTGATTTGTGGAATGTGTGTTTCTTCTTTCAAATAAATTCGGATAATAAATGAAAGAAGACTAAGATGTGAAAGATAAAAAGCAGATCCAGCAATAACAAGAGAGGGAGAATTTCAGATGAAACCAAACGGAGAAATGAAGAAGAAAGGACAAAACATAGGAGAAAATGGTGAAAAAAGAGGAAAAAAGTGAATAAATGAGGAAGAAAGGTTTAATTAGCCGTTACATGTTGTGAGGTAGGGACCATTTGATAGATTCCTCAGTCATCACGCACGCAAATGCAAGTTACTACACACGGTTTGTCAAAAATATAACAAGGGTATTTCAATATGAAGGAAAATATAGTTTAGGGGGTTCAAGGGGCACCGAATAATTTAAACAGAAAACTGACAAAAACGTGATAGTTTCCTTGGTCCCGGAGGCAATCTTTTTTGCCCTCTTTTGATGAATACCGCAACCAGTAAGGGTAGGACAAAGAGGAAGATGATCATGAAGTAAAAGACTTCCATATTCAAGTAATTGACTTAATAACTCAGACGGGTTGGTGTGTGATTACTTTACTTGTATCTAATTTGTGGGGTTCTTGTCAACACTTTATAAAATATCCAAGAAATGGGATAGGTGAGTTTGCGTCGGGGGGAGGGATGTGGAGGAGAAGAAAAACGAAAAGGAAAAAATACGCGGAACAAATTAAGTCGTATAAGTTAATACCGTAAAACCCTCCTAAGCTATCATATTTTTGTCAGTTTCATACTTCAACTATCCGGTGTCCCCAAAAACCGCATAAACTATATTGTCCTTCATATTACAACATCCTTCGTTATATTTCTGATAGTGTGTGTGTTACACGCTCCTGTCACGACCCCAAATTCTCTCCATAGGAGATCGTGATGGCACCTAGTTTCTAAGACTAGGTAAGTCTATCAATGCGAAATAATAATAAATATCTTAATTAATTAAACTACAATTCAAATAATTACAACTCCCAAAACCCAGTAGAAATAAGTCACAAGCTTCTAAGAATTTGTTCTCAATTACAACTCTTGTCACGCTGCACTGGTATAATCTTTGGGGCATGGTCAAATTGGGCCCGTGGCTATGGAGTACGGGCGGCGGGAGTATGTACTCCTCCCCCGGCCTGAGATGTGGTAGGAGTAAGTGAAATTAATCCTGCCTGCGCTAAAGTGCCAAACATGCTCAAAAACTGGGCAAGAGTCTCCTGAAGTGCAGGAGTAGTAACAGGCGTCTCAGGTGCCTGCTCTCCAACTAGAGCTACTGGTGGCTTTGGTGCAGCAGTTCGTGCAGGTGCTCTGGTTATACCACGTGGTCTTTCTCGACCTCTGACTCGGCCTCTGCCCCGTCCCCGGCCTCTTGCGGCTCCAACAGGGGGCACAGGTGTGTGATCATCAGATCCAATTGTGCGTGGCCTCACTATCTGTGAGAAAATAGAAAGATAATATGTAATTAGTAAATATATGATATTATGGCTCGTTATTTGAGTTACTCTCAATGTATATATTTTTATAGATGAATTCATCTTTCATTTGTTAAAGAATTAGGATCAACAGTGCTAATTAGAAAATTTGACGCATGATCCGTGCAGAAACTACTGGTGTGATGGCCCAAAATATCATCTTTAAATTTAATGATTAATTATATGATCTAAGCACTATTTACCATTATTCGACTTGAGTGTGCAGTCCGTAAAAAAATATTTCGGAAAGTTTTCAGGTGAAAAATGAATTAAAATGTGAATTAGAGCTTTAAAACTCAACTGAGTTGACTTTGGTCAACAGTTTGAGCAAACAGATTCGGATCAGTGTTTTGATAATTTTGGCAGGTCTGTATCATGATTTGGGACTTAGGCGTATGCCCGGAATCAAATTTCGAGGTCCCTAGCCAGAGATATGGAATTTTGATGAAAAATTAAAAGTTTAAGTTCAAATAGTGACCGGATGTCAAATTATGTGCAAACGACCCCAGAATAGAACTTTGATGATTCCAACAGCTCCGTATGGTGATTTTGGAATTAGAAGCGTGATCGGAATTTTATTTGGAAGTCCGTAGTAGAATTAGGCTTGAAATGCCGAAAGTTGAATTTTTGGGAAGTTTGACCGAGGGGTTGACTTTTTGATATCAGGGTCAAAATCCGATTCTTAAAATTTTTATAGCTCAGTTATGTCATTTATGACTTGTTTGCAAAATTTGAAGTCATTCCGAATTGATTTGATGTGTTTCGACACAAGATATAGAATTTGAAAGTTCAAAGTTCATTGATTTTGATTTGAGGTGTGATTCGTCGTTTTGATGTTGTTTGATGTAGTTTGAAGCCTCGACTAAGTTCGTAAGGTATTTTGGGACATGTTTGAATAATTGGTTAAGGTCCCGAGGGTCTCGGGTGGATTTCGGAAGGTAAACGGAATAGATTTCGGACAAAGAGTGCTGGAAATTTCTGTTGCAGAAATTTCTGTTACAGAAATTCCGTGCGTGGAGCCAATCTTAGAAGCTTATATCTCGCAATTCATAAGGAATCAGAAAATGTGCAAAACATGAAAGTTGTAGTCGTATGATTATAGGTTCCAGAAAGTTAAACTATGCATTATTTTGACATTTGTACTGAAAGTTATGATGGATTGAAAGAAGGCTGGTAGAGCAGTTTCGCCAGAAATTTCGCCAGAAATTCTGATGCATGCAGCCAACTTTGGGAGCTTATATCTCGCAATGCATAAGGAATTGGAATAATTGCAAAACATAAAAGTTGTAGTTGGTGGATTCTAGTTTCCAGAAAGTTAAACCATTTATCATTTGGATATTGGTACATAAAGTTATGATCAATTGAAGTAAGACTGGTAGAGCTGTTTCTGGTAGACTTTTAGTGACGGATTGGCAGAAACTTAAGGACCAAAAATGCTCATTTCATTCATTACGTTTTGGATTTTTGGAGCACGGTTTTTGGGCGATTTTCACGGGAAAACATTGGGATAAGTGTTCCTTATCCTATATTGATTATATTTCATGATTCCATACTCATTTACATCATGAATCCGTGAATTTATGGAAGAAAAATCAAGATTTTTGCAAAATCTTCCAAAACCGAAAATTTAAGGTTTGGAGGTCGAGATGTTATCGGATTTTGGTAAAATTGGTATGGGTGGACTCGTAATTGAATGGGTTGTCGGATTTTATAAGTTTCGCCGGATTCCGAGATGTGGGCCCCACGGGCAAATTTTGAGCTAATTTCGGATTTTAATGAAAATGTAATATTTTCTTATGAAATTGATTACTATAATTTTTGTTGACTGTATCGAATTAATTATGACTAGATACGAGTCGATCGGAGTCAGAAAATTGAGGAAAAAGCATAATACTTGATTAAATTGGAGGAAGTCGAGGTAAGTGACTTGTCTAACCTTGTGTGGGGGAAATTTCCCCTAGGATTGGTATCGATGTGATTGTTGAAATGTGTTGAAAGTCGTGTGCACGAGGTGACGAGTGTGTACACGGGCTAAATTGCGAAAGATTATATTTTTTTTAAATTGTGTAGATCACTGTTGCGCATTTATTAAATTATTTTATCTTGTTATATTCTTCATCATTGATCTGAGATATATACTTCAAATTTGTTTGATCTTTTCTTACTAATTGTTTTACCTGTTTAGTTGAAACTTGGTTTCTTTTATTCTGTGCATTATTTGAAGGTTGATTTTCTTTAAATTAAATATTATTAATATGAAGTATTTGACATTTTTAAACTTGATATTGAAGCAACGTAGTAAAGATTTTGAAATATTATTTTCCTAAATTATTTACTCCTGAATATTTTTATACTCATTGTGAGGGAGCCGTGAGCTCTTTATTGTGGAAGAATATTATTGATGAATTATTTTGACATGAGCTGTGAGCTCTTTATTGTGGCAAACTATTATTGTTGATTTATTTTGGCATGAGCCGTGAGCTCTTTATTGTGGGAAACTATTATTGATGATTTATTTTGGCATGAGCCGTGAGCTCTTTATTGTGGAAAAATATTGTTGTTGAATTATTTTGTCAAGTTAAATTATTTAAGCACTTGAGGTGCAAATTGTGATATTGATACGCAAGCGGTGGTATAAGGTCTGAGTGTTGAAACGCATGCGGTGAGATAAGGGTGGCTTGATACGCGTGGCTAGTAGGGGAACTAATAGAAGTCATGCGGTGTGATAAGGGTGGTTAAAACGCGGGATGCTATTTCGGAAAAAATATTTTCTTTAAATAAATTGTGAAGGCTCCCGCGGTGATATAAGGAAATGAGATATTGTGAATTTATTTATGATTTGGGACTACGAGGCGGTACCTCGGGAGTGCCCTTGTTGATATTGATTTATGGCCGTAGTTGCCTTTGATTATTATTGTGATTTTCATAAAGTTGAAGGAAATTCTGTTTTGATTTCCACGAGATATTATTTGCAATTATTTGGTGTCATTAAATGTGACATACTATTTGATTCATTTTCAATGTCATTTTATTTTACTACATTGATAAATATTTTACCATGCCATTATTATATTCTAGTAGGGCCTCACCTGACCTCGTCACTACTCTACCGAGGTTAGGCTTGGCACTTACTGGGTACCGCTGTGGTGTACTCATACTACGCTTCTGCACATCTTTTTGTGCAGATCCAGGTACATTTTACCAGCCTAGACATCAGTGAGTTACTTGCGCACGGAGACTTCGAGTTATATCTGCCAGCGTCCGCAGACTCCGGAGTCCCCTTCTATCATTTTATGTTGCTTCCTTATATTTTATTTAGACCTTGACATATAGAGACATTGAGAATAAATTCTTAGAAGCTTGTGACTTATTTCTACCGGGTTTTGGGAGTTGAAATTGTTTGAATTGTAGTTTTATTTATTTCAGATATTTATTATTATTCCGCATTGATAGGCTTACCCAGTCTTAGAGACTAGGTGTCATCACGACATCCTACGGAGGGAATTTGGGGTCGTGACAAGTTGGTATCAGAGCACTAGGTTCATAGGTGTTATGAGTCACAAGCAGGTTTAGTAGAGTCTCGTGGATCGGTACAAAGACGTCTGTACTTATCTTCGAGAGGCTATGGAACTGTTAGGAAATATTCACTTCTTTGACTCCTTATCGTGCGACATTGATTTAGCTTGAAACATATATCTTATATTCCTTTGTATCCACTCGTGTATGACATTGCGCACTCGGTATCAGTTGTGCGTCGACGGTTCGTAATGCCGTATATGGACCATGAGGGAGCCAGAGATGCTCAAACATTTCCTCAACGTGTGGTTCTGACTGAAGATGCGGACGTATTGGGAGATCACCTAGTGAATCATGTGGGGGTGCAACGGACGTTGGCGTCTGGTTGATTTATACAAGCTGTGAAGGTTATTATTGAGGATTATTGGACGTTGTGAACTATGACTTCGCGCCGAGTGGGGGGAGTCCACTACCAATGGGTGGATTGCGGGGTCATATATTATATCAGTTTTGGCCTGAAATGTATATATGTGGTACTGAAAGGTTCTCTTAAATTTACACATGTTTAAGACCTGAGATTTTGTAGAGGATAAGGTTGGGACTTGCGGTATGTCCGCATCCTTAATAATCCTATACTTCAATAGCAAATGAGTTATAGAAACAACTCTAAATTTGTAGAAGGTCTACTCAGCGTGGACGTTACTGTTGCGGATTTTGGAGTGCTTCAGAGTAAGTATAGTTGTTGACGAGATTATGGACTATGTGGTTCGTGCCATGATTTGTCTGTATGGAGCTCTACTTTTGTGATCATTGTGTATAAATAAGGGTAAGGGTTACCCCAAAGAAGAGTCGAAGAGTATGTTAAGAAATGGGTCAGCTCAACAATGTTAAGTCAGCATAACAAAAGAAGAAATTTGCCTTGGGAGAGATAATTCACCACCGGTGTTCGTGGTAAGCCTATGAAGAGGGCAGGCCAGCCAATGCAACACCGCCCACTTGGCTTAGTTCTCAGAAACGCTTTTGAAAGAGTTTGTTTCCCGGACTCTCCGTAATGCGTGGTGCATAGGGTTTGAACGGTTGCGTCATGTCACCATTGACGATGTCAGAATATGCCATCAAGTTTAATAAGTTAGCCCGTCATACTTCTACTTTGCTTCCTACAGCCAAAGGGCGAGTCCACAGACTCATTAAAGGACTTAATTATAATCGTAAAATTTTGTACGACGCGGGAGCTATAAGCTGATACTTCATTTATGCTAGTTGTACAAATTGCCAAAATATTAGAACGTGTTCGGGGTAAGGAAAAAGGAAACTAAGGAGACCAAGACGTCTCGAGGTTCTGGGTGATTCAGTGGATTCTACTCTACAAGTATAAATCATTATGGCGGGGGCTCGGAGTCGGCCAGCCCATTCCGCACATCGGATTACTCGGGGTGCTCCAGTAAGTTCTTTTAATGCACCACCGACATGAGTTCCTACAATGGTTATTCCAGTTATCTACACAGACTCAATATGAGCAGCCTAACCCGCAAAAAGGTTATTATGAATACGGTGATACTAGGCACATCATGAGAAAATTATTTCAAACTTGGGAGAGACTTATTTCATCAAAGCACTCAGGGTACGTGCCCCATTGCAGTTACTACACCACCCACACAACCAGTTAGGGGTGAAGGTCATATGAGTAAAAGGCGTCTTAGAGGTGGAGACCCCAACCGTTGATATATTTGTTTTACGGTATGGCGGAGGTCGCTACATCAGATGGTGTCGTTACAGGTACGACCTCGATTTAATATAAAGGAATAATTTCCTTAAGTTGATTCGGTTCTCAATATCGAAACGAGTCTTCCTATTGTGCTCCACTTATGAGTGAGCTTCATAATTCTATAATCTACTTATGTGTTTACCCCTGTTGGGAGATTTTATGGAGATAACTACGCCTATCATTTCGTGTTGGTCACTAATAAGAGCTGCGAGGCTAAATGTGGCTTTCTGTTACTCATTTCGGTAAATTTTTATGTAAATTCCGAATAATTAATTGCAAATTGTGAATTATATGCCCTACCGGTGTGGAGTTCATTATGTGTTGTGATTTGGTGTAACCGAAATTATTTAAAAGGAGAAAATGGAAATTTTCAATTGGCACGATGTGCATATTACGTGTGATTCAGAACTGAGCACGAGATCCACACATTTTTATGTAAATTGATATGTTTAAACCGGGCTACGAGCTGCGGTGGAAGTTATAGAAGGACGAGATCCTTGTGAGAAAAATTCTTGTGTTTAAGTTCTCCCTTGTGAAATTAAATTTGTACTATAGTACTAATAGGGAGTCAGGCATGTTAGGCTTATTTGAAAATTCTTATATGAAATTCTTTGGGCATAGTTGTCAAATTCGTGTTGTAATTATTAATTTTTAACCTACGAGATAGGTGCCCGCCTAGGTGGCGTTAAATGTGACTCGTTAATTTGGGTAAATAAGTTTGAGGTCTTCATATCTCGTGTCTCGTTATCAGTATTGTGAAAGTTTGAAATGAGATTTTCGTTAACATGAAGTTAATTGATGATTCGGTAATTGATTATGAACAACTATTAAGACCAGATTGACCCAGAAGGGTGCTCCATTCAGATGGACCGAGGAATGTGAGGAAAGCTTCCAAAAGCTCAAGACAGCTTTGACTACAGCCCCAGTATTGGTATTACCTATAGGTACAGGATCTTATACTGTGTATTGTGACGCGTCACGTATTGGTCTCGGCGCGCAGTGTTGATGCAAGACGGTAGGGTGATTGCTTACGCATCCAGACAGTTAAAGGTGCATGAAAAGAATTATCATGTACATGACCTGGAGTTAGCAGCTATTGTTCATGCCTTAAAAATTTGGCGAAATTATTTGTACGGTGTCCATTGTGAAATCTACACTGATCACCGGAGTCTACAACATCTGTTTAAATAGAAAGATCTTAATTTGCGGCAGCAGAGATGGTTAGAGTTGCTTAAGGATTATGATATCACCATTCTCAGAAGACCAATGTGGTAGCTGATGCCTTGAGTCGTAAAGCGGAGAGTTTGGGTAGCTTAGAATATTTACCGGTAGCAGAGAGGCCTTTAGCCATGGATGTTAAGGCCTTGGCCAACCAGTTTGTTAGATTGGATGTTTTCGAGCCGAGTCGAGTTTTGGCTTGTGTGGTTTCTCAGTCTTCTCTTTATGATCGTATCAGGGAATGTCAGTATGATGACCCCCATCTACTTGTCCTTAAGGACACAGTTCAGCACGTCGATACCAAGGAAGTCACTATTGGTGGAGGAGGATGAAGCAAGACATAATGAAATATGTAGCTCGGTGCCTATATTGTCAGCAGGTGAAATATGAGCATCAACGACCAGGTGGATTGCTTTAGAAGTTGGAAATTCCAGAATGGAAATGGGAGCAAATCACTATGGATTTCGTTGTTGGGCTCCCACGGACTCAGAGGAAGTTCAATGCAGCTTGGGTGATTGTGGGTAAATTGACCAAGTCAGCTCATTGCAATCCTATGATGACTACCTACTCCTCCGAGCAGTTGGCTCGAATATATATTCGCGACATTGTAAGATTTCACGGCATACCGGTATCTATCATCTCTGACTGGGGTACGCAGTTTACATCACGGTTCTGGAGGGCAGTGCAACGTGAGTTGGGTACTCGGGTAGAGTTGAGTACAATATTTCACCCTCAGACGGACGGGCAATCCGAACGCACTATTCAGATATTGGAGGATATGCTTTGTGCGTGTGTGATAGATTTTGGGGGTACTTGGGATCAGTTCTTACCACTTGCGTAGTTTGCTTATAACAACAGTTGTCAATCAAGCATTCAGATGGCTCCGTATGAGGCCTTGTATGGTAGGTGGTGCCAGTCCCCAGTGGGTTGGTTCGAACCGGGCGAGGCTAGGCTATTGGGTACAGACTTGGTTCAGGATGCCTTGGAAAAGGTTAAGTTGATTCAGGATTGACTCCAGTCCAATCTAGACAGAAGAGTTATGCTAATCAGAAGGTTCGTGATGTTGCATTCCTGGTTGGTGAGCGGGTAATTCTCTGGGTTTCGCCTATGAAGGGTGTGATAAGGTTCGGGAAGAAGGGCAATTTGAGCCCTAGGTATATTGGGCCTTTTGATATTCTTGAGAGAGTTGGAGAGGTGGCTTACAAACTTGCACTACCACCTAGTCTCCTTGCCGGTCATCCGGTATTCCATGTTTCCATGCTTCGAAAATATCACGGCGATCCGTCTCATGTGCTAGACTTCAGTTCGGTTCAGTTGGACAAGAATCTATCTTATGTTGAGGAACCAATGGCTATTTTGGATAGGCATGTTCGAAAGCTGAGATCAAAGAACATTGCTTCCGTAAAGGTTCAGTTAAGGGGTCATCCGGTCGAGGAGGCGACTTGGGAGACCGAGCATGATATGCGCAGCTTTTATCCACACTTATTCACCAGCTTAGGTACTTTTTCTAACTCCGTTCGAGGACGAACGTTTGTTTTAGAGGTGGAGAATGTGATAATCCAAAATATCATCTTTAAATTTAATGATTAATTATATGATCTAAGCACTATTTACCATTACTCGACTTGAGTGTGCAGTCCGTAAAAAAATATTTCGGAAAGTTTTCAGGTGAAAAATGAATTAAAATGTGAATTAGAGCTTTAAAACTCAACTGAGTTGACTTTGGTCAACAGTTTGAGCAAACAGACTCGGATCAGTGTTTTGACAATTTTGGTAGGTCTGTATCATGATTTGAGACTTAGGCGTATGCCCGGAATCAAATTCCGAGGTCCCTAGCCAGAGATATGGAATTTTGATGAAAAATTAAAAGTTTAAGTTCAAATAGTGACCGGATGTCAAATTATGTGCAAACGACCCCGGAATAGAACTTTGATGATTCCAACAGCTCCGTATGATGATTTTGGACTCAGGAGCGTGATCGAAATTTTATTTGGAAGTCCGTAGTAGAATTAGGCTTGAAATGTCAAAAGTTGAATTTTTGGGAAGTTTGACCGAGGGGTTGACTTTTTGATATCGGGGTCGAAATCCGATTCTTAAAATTTTCATAGCTCAGTTATGTCATTCATGACTTGTGTGCAAAATTTGAAGTCATTCCGAATTGATTTGATGTGTTTCGACACAAGATATAGAATTTGAAAGTTCAAAGTTCATTGATTTTGATTTGAGGTGTGATTCGTCGTTTTGATGTTGTTTGATGTAGTTTGAAGCCTCGACTAAGTTCGTATGGTATTTTGGGACATGTTAGAATAATTAGTTAAGGTCCCGAGGGTCTCGGGTGGATTTCGGAAGGTAAACGGAATGGATTTCGGACAAAGAGTGCTGGAAATTTCTGTTGCAGAAATTTCTGTTACAGAAATTCCGTGCGTGGAGCCAATCTTGGAAGCTTATATCTTGCAATTCATAAGGAATCCGAAAATGTGCAAAACATGCAAGTTGTAGTCGTATGATTATAGGTTCCAGAAAGTTAAACTATGTATTATTTGGACATTTGTACAGAAAGTTATGATGGATTGAAAGAAGGCTGGTAGAGCAGTTTCGCCAGAAATTCTGATGCATGCCGCCAACTTTGGGAGCTTATATCTCGCAATGCATAAGGAATTGGATTAATTGCAAAACATGAAAGTTATAGTCGGTGGATTCTAGTTTTCAGAAAGTTAAACCATTTATCATTTGGATATTTGTACATAAAGTTATGATCAATTGAACTAAGACTGGTAGAGCTATTTCTGGTAGACTTTTAGTGACGAAAAATGGACTTTTAGTGACGGATTGGCAGAAACTTAAGGACAAAAAATGCTCATTTCATTCATTTCGTTTTGGATTTTTGGAGCACGGTTTTTGGGCGATTTTTGGGCGATTTTCACGAAAAAATATTGGGGTAAGTGTTCCTTATCCTATATTGATTATATTTCATGATTCCATACTCATTTACATCATGAATCCGTGAATTTATGGAAGAAAAATCAAGATTTTTGCAAAATCTTCCAAAAACGAAAATTTAAGGTTTGGAGGTCGAGTTGTTATCGGATTTTTGTAAAATTGGTATGGGTGGACTCGTAATTGAATGGGTTATCGGATTTTATAAGTTTCGCCGGATTCCGAGATGTGGGCCCCACGGGCAAATTTTGAGCTAATTTCGGATTTTAATGAAAATGTAATATTTTCTTATGAAATTGATTACTATAATTTTTGTTGACTGTATCGAATTAATTATGACTAGATACGAGTCGATCGGAGTCAGAAAATCGAGGAAAAAGCATAATACTTGATTAAATTGGAGCAAGTCGAGGTAAGTGACTTGTCTAACCTTGTGTGGGGGAAATTTCCCCTAGAATTGGTATTGATGTGATTATTGAAATGTGTTGAAAGTCGTGTGCACGAGGTGACGAGTGTGTACACGGGCTAAATTGCGAAAGATTATATTTTTAAATTGTGTAGATCACTGTTGCGCATTTATTAAATTATTTTATCTTGTTATATTCTTCATCATTGATCTGAGATATATACTTCAAATTTGTTTGATCTTTTCTTACTAATTGTTTTACCTGTTTAGTTGAAACTTGGTTTCTTTTATTCTGTACATTATTTGAAGGTTGATTTTCTTTAAATTAAATATTATTAATATGAAGTATTTGACATTTTTAAACTTGATATTGAAGCAACGTAGTAAAGATTTTGAAATATTATTTTCCTAAATTATTTACTCCTGAATATTTTTATACTCATTGTGAGGGAGCCGTGAGCTCTTTATTGTGGAAGAATATTATTGATGAATTATTTTGACATGAGCTGTGAGCTCTTTATTGTGGCAAACTATTATTGTTGATTTATTTTGGCATGAGCCGTGAGCTCTTTATTGTGGGAAACTATTATTGATGATTTATTTTGGCATGAGCCGTGAGCTCTTTATTGTGGAAAAATATTGTTGTTGAATTATTTTGTCAAGTTAAATTATTTGAGCACTTGAGGTGCAAATTGTGATATTGATACGCAAGCGGTGGTATAAGGTCTGGGTGTTGAAACGCATGCGGTGAGATAAGGGCGGCTTGATACGCGTGGCTAGTAGGGAAACTACTAGAAGTTATGCGGTGTGATAAGGGTGGCTAAAACGCGAGATGCTATTTCGGAAAAAATATTTTCTTTAAATAAATTATGAAGGCTCCCGCGGTGATATAAGGAAATGAGATATTGTGAATTTATTTATGATTTGGGACTACGAGGCGGTACCTCGGGAGTGCCCTTATTGATATTGATTTATGGCCGTAGTTGCCTTTGATTATTATTGTGATTTTCATAAAGTTGAAGGAAATTCTGTTTTGATTTCCACGAGATATTATTTGCAATTATTTGGTGTCATTAAATGTGACATACTATTTGATTCATTTTCAATGTCATTTTATTTTACTACATTGATAAATATTTTACCATGCCATTATTATATTCCAGTAGGGCCTCACCTGACCTCGTCACTACTCTACCGAGGTTAGGCTTGGCACTTACTGGGTACCGCTGTAGTGTGCTCATACTACGCTTCTGCACATCTTTTTGTGCAGATCCAGGTACATTTTACCAGCCTAGACGTCAGTGAGTTACTTGCGCACGGAGACTTCGAGGTATATCTGCCAGCGTCCGCAGACTCCGGAGTCCCCTTCTATCATTTTATGTTGCTTCCTTATATTTTATTTAGACCTTGACATATAGAGACATTGAGAATAAATTCTTAGAAGCTTGTGACTTATTTCTACCGGGTTTTGGGAGTTGAAATTGTTTGAATTATAGTTTATTTATTTCAGATATTTATTATTATTCCGTATTGATAGGCTTACCTAGTCTTAGAGATTAGGTGCCATCACGACATCCTACGGAGAGAATTTGGGGTCGTGACAACTGGCCTCCAGAAGATTGAGCATTCGACATATACATGGCGCATAATTAGGCACTTGGAGTATAATATTTATAAAATTAAGCGTTGGACGTGAGTCTTAGGATAGTTTGCAAGTGTCCTGCCTAGGAGCGAGCGACGAACCCCGAGCAAATCCAAAAACTATCTTTTAAAACACGGTTTATATGTAAAGATGATAAAAAATTTAGGGTAAATACTAGTAATACTTTTGAAAATTTTATTATATCTAAGAAGACATCGTCAAATAAATTGGCATTCTTGCAATAGCTGCCACCTAATGGCATCTCTCATGACATATGATAAGAATAAATTTCAAGAATTGATATACAAGATAGTAATGGTTAACCCTGCTCAATAGAGTAGTTATGCCTGTCATATCCCTTTTTGATGAAATAAATGTTGTAATAGAGGTTGTCATTAATTTGACTCTAAAAATAGCTGTGAATTTGAATGGTCTAACGCATACATAGCTTATTATTACATGAAAAGAGCAACAAAAAAAAAAAAACAATATTTACTCAATTCATAAAATATCGTTAATGTTAGCCTTAAATCCTCTCTTTATTACAAAGTGACTAAAGCCTCATTTGTTTGCACTTAATGAAGGTCTAAATCTTAATCATTCAGATCTCATACATTAAGTGCGTTTGTTTTTAATGTCTGAATCTTAATTATTCAGATCTTAATCATTAAGTGTGTTTGTTTTATATTACTTCATAACCACTTAATGGGTTTGAATATGTCTGTATGATTAAGATCCATAACAGAGACTTAATTTCATTAAGATACTATCATCCATATTCATTATTAACTGCCTTCATCGCCTACCATTATCAACTACCACCATGCCACCCACCACCACTATACTAAACCTCAACCACTACCATCCTCCATCATAGCCACCACCATTGTCAGTTACAACCATCCACCATCCCTACCACTCCCACCAGCCCATCATTCTCAACGACAACCAACACTCATCCACCTCAACTACCACAACTAACCACCCCATCATCATCGACAATCATAGCTAGCTATGCCCATTATTGTAGTAGATACCACCACCAATCACCACTAGCTACTACTAAACTACCACCATTAACCAAATCTGCCACCAACCACCATGTTTAGTCAGCATTCACAAGAACTACCATTAGCCATCACCACCAGGAACTATCATATTTTAAAAGCAATATATTTTAGTGATGAAATATTAGATTAATTAGTGTTTTATTTGAATTTTATGTTTATTAATTTTCAAATAAATATAAATTTTATACATTCAGATGTTAAAAATCAAACAATCTAAATCATTTAGTATTCAGATCTTAATACACATCTTAACATTCAGATATGTATTCAGATTCATATGTCTTAATCTTAATACACATCTTGATATTAAGACGTGTATTCAGATTCAGACGTCTTAATCTTAGAAAAAACAAATGAGGCCTAAAGCTTCTTTCTCTTTACTATGTGGCTTCTTAGTCGTTACTTTCGCTACGCACTCACATATACAAAGAACCAGCTACACTAATTTAAATAATTTATTGTCGTTACGGCTGAGATGGTTCGGAAAAGATGCGGGAGTAGCCTCCGTGGAGGACAAGATGCGGGAGTCGAGGCTAAGATGGTTCGAACATGTTAAGAGAAGAAGCATTGATGCTCCTCTCAGGAGGTGTGAGAGGTTGGCCATGGAGAGTTTGAGAAGAGGTCGAGGTATATCTAAGATGTATTGGGGAGAGGTGATTAGGCAGGACATGGCACTGCTTTAGTTCACTGAGGACATGACTCTTAATAGGAGGGTGTGGAGGTCGAGGATTAAGGTAGAAGGTTAGTAGGTAGTTTATAGTTGTTCGCCGATAGTCTTAGTAGCATGCATGTCCCTTCATATTCTTAGATTTTTATTACGTTGTGTGGTTTTGTTAGCCTCAGGTATTGTATTCCCCGTTGCTATTATTTGGTACTACTTATCCTTTATCTCTCCCTTTTCTTTTCTCTTCCATCTTTCTTCCTTCCTTCCTTTCCTCTTCTTCTTCTTGCCTTTCATGAGCCGAGGGTCTATTGAAAATAGCCTCTCTACCTGCATTAGGTAGAGGTAAGATCTACGTACAGACTACCCTCCCCAGACCCCACCTGTTGAGATCAAACTAGGTTTGTTGTTGTTGTATTATCATAACAGTTATAGATGGATCTGACCGTAGATACAAACATATAACCCTAAGTGAAGTAGATTAACATTGATAGAATAGCATTTAAAATTGAATATCATCTCGATAATGTTCCCGCCGATAACGAAAGATATTGACTTTGCAGCACACAAATTGTCACCAACAGTAAGGCTCATTTTTGTGATTATAGCAACAAAGCTTCTTATGCTGCTGAATTAGCATCTTGTTTAAAGAATGAGGATTGAGGCTGTACTCGCATATAATTTATGATAGTTAAAACGACAAAGGGCCAAATATACCCTCATTATATTTCTGATAGTGTGTGTTGCACGCTCAAAATTATCAAAAACAATTGCCATGTGGCAATCCACGTGTGGGGTTAATTAGCTTAATCTAAAAATTGATTTAATTAGTATTTTTAAATAATAATCAAGTATTATTAGAGGGATAAATATTCACCCAGTTAGAAACAAAAAGAAAGAGGGGTAGGATAAAAACTAATTCTTTCAATTCCCCTTTTCTCTCTTCTCTCCCGATGATGGATATTGTACCTCTCAGTAGCAATTTGCTCCTTTAAGTTTCGTTGTAACCTTAATTTCCCTCCAATAACCCTTGATTGCTTAGTCTTATTTTGTTTTTGTTCAATATTGAGGATTTAAAATTAGGGTTTGCTGAAATATCTGGTGTTCATTGGAGTTCTGACTGAGTGAATATTATTGGTAAAATTTTGAGTTGCTTTGAAGAAGATAGCTATGCACAGATACTACTTCTTTAAAAACAAACTTCTTTGTTGCAAAATTATTGTATAAATTTGCTGGGCAACTTCAAGTCCATTTTACCAAAAAACATAGATCATTTTTGTGAGTTGTGGAATGCGTGTTTCTTCTTTCAAATAAATTTGGGAAATAAATAAAAGAAGAATAAAATGAGCAAGATAAAAAATAGATCCAGTAATAACAAGAGAGGGAGAATTTCAGATGGAACTAGGCAGAGAAATGAAGAAGAAGGACAAAAAATAGGGAAAAATGGTGAAACAAAGAGGAGAAGAGTGAATAAATAATGAAGAAAGGTTTAATTAGCCGTTACATGTTGTCAGCTGGGGACCATTTGATAGATGTTTCAGTTATCACGGGCGCAATAGCAAGTTATTGCACACGGTTTGTCAAAAATATAATAAGGGTGTTTCAATATGAAGGAAAATATAGTTTAGGGGAGGTTCTAGGGACACCGAATATTTTAAGTAGGAAACTGACAAAAACGTGATAGTTTAAGGGATTTTAGGGTATTAACTCTATATTATACGTAGTTGTTTGGTTTATGAAAAGGTGGAAATTTCATCTTTTATGTTGTTATTAGGTGGCTTTTGGAATATTTATCGGGTGGAACAAATAAGTGTATAAGAAATGGAGAACAGATACAAGTATAACTTAAAATTATTTCTATTTTTATAAATAATAAAAAATATTACTCCTTCATGAATAAATATAAAATTACTTCAAATAGTAAAATAATAAAAGAGTGATAATTTTAAGAGATATAGAACTAAGACATGATGACTAATAACTAGTGAAAATAAAAATGTCACCTATCTATTTTTTAAAGAAATGTTTAAATGATATTCACGTTCACGATATTCTCAACTAGTAAATATGTAATATTATGGCTCGTTATTTCAGTTACTCTCAATGTATATATTTTTATAGATAAATTCATCTTTCATTTGTTAAAGAATTCAGGATCAACAGTGCTAATTAGAAAATTTGACACATGATCCGTGCAGGAACTATTGGGCTCCAGAAGATTGAGCGTTTGACATATACATGGCGTATAATTAGGCACTTGGAGTATAATATTTATAAAATTAAGCCTTGGACGTGAGTCTCAGGATATTTGCAAGTGTCCTGCCTAGGAGCGAGCGGCGAAGCCGAGCAAATGCAAAACAAATCTTTAAAACACGGTTTATATGTAAAGATGATAACAAATTTAGGGTAAATACTAGTAATACTTTTGAAATTTTTATTATATATAAGAAGAGAGCGTCAAACAAATTGGCATTCTTGCAATAGTTGCCACCTAATGGCATCTCTCATGACATATGATAAGAATAAATTTCAAGAACTAATATACAAGATAGGAATGGTTAACCCTGCTCAATAGACTAGTTATGCCTTTCATATCCCTTTTTGATGAAATAAATGTTGTAAGAGAGGTTGGCATTAATTTGACTCTAAATATAGCTGTGAATTTGAATGGTCTAGCGCATACATAGCTTATTATTGCATGAAAAAAGCAAAAAAAAGAAACAATATTTACTCAATTCATAAAATATCTTTAATGTTAGCCTTAAATCCTCTTTCTATTACAAAGTGACTAAAGCATAACTACTCTATTGAGTGTGTCCGAAAAATTATTTGGAGGTCCGTAGTAGAATTAGGCTTGAAATGGCGAAAGTTGAATTTTTGAAAAGTTTGATCGGGGGTTCACTTTTTGATATCGGGTTCAAAATCCGATTCCGGAAATTGGAATAGGTCCGTTATGTCATTTATGACTTATGTGCAAAATTTGAGGTCAATCGGACTTGATTCGATAGGTTTTGGCATCGAATGTAGAAGTTGAAAATTTCATAATAGACTAAAGTTTCAAGTGAGTTCGCACAAGACCTAACTTCAAATGAGAATAATTCTCATGATACGAAGTGTTATATAGTGTATTATCTATGATCTACCTGTCTAATGAAAGATCTTCAAGTCTAATTTTTAACTCTTCAAACCGTTCGTCATTTGGACATTCCTACAAGATGTTATGACCAAATTACCAAAGTATAGAAAAGTGCAATTCAGCGACTAATTCTGCGATCGCAGAACCATTATGCGATCGCAGAAGTAGTTATGCGACCGCAAAATGGTCGCAGACTTGTCCAGTGAAGCCCATTTCTGGGTATCGATTTTGCGGTGCATTTTGCGACCCACATACCTATTCTGCGGTCCATTATGCGACCGCAGGCCTTCTTTTGGAGGGTTAATTTTTTTATTTTCCTAACCCAACCCCATTTTGATAAATCGGCTTTGGACTCATTTTGGAGCAAATATCTGACATTTTTAGAGAGAAGGGAGAGTGTTCTAAAGAGAGGAAGACGCTCAAGTGCTTTGTTCATCAAGATCTTGTTCAAGCTTTGAAATCCAACAAGATAATATCACAAGATCTTCACCCAAGAGGTAAGGTTTTAACCCCTAGTCTTCAATTTCGAGTTTGGGTAAAGATGGGTAATTAAGAGTATGATTCTTGGGTATAATAGTATTATTTATACATATCAATTAGGTTTATGGAAAGATTGTTGAGTTCAAATGGGTAAAGATTAGGTTGAAAATGATAACAATCTTCAATGATTTTAATTGAATATTTGAGGGTCGAGTTGATGTCGGAATTTGGTGAAATTTATATGGTTGTACTCGTGGTTGGATGTGCGTTCATATTTTGTAACATTTGTCGGGTTCCGAGACGTGGGCCCCGCGGGCGATGTTTGAGCTAAATTTTGGATTTTGTTTAAAAATTAGTATTTTCTTATGGAATTAATTTCAATAAATTTTATTGACTTAATCGAATTAATTGTGGCTAGATTCGAGGCGTTTGGAGGCCAATTCACAAGGCAAAGGCATATCGAAGTAAAGAATTACGCGGTTTGAGGTAAGTAACACTTCTAAACTTAGTTCTGAGGGTATGAATCCCTGAATTTGGTATGATATAAATTGTTTGGAGGTGACACACACGATAGGTGACGAGCATGTGGATGTGCACCACTTAAATTGTGTCTTGTATAAATCCTGTGCAGTTGTAAGATTAAAGAATCTTGTTATTATCTTAACATGTGGCACGTGTTAGAGGAATTAAGCTGAGGCTAGTAATAAAGATCATGTTTAGGCTATGTGCCGATATTTTAGGACCCATGGGGTCGTGATGCTGTTGAATTAATTGTTCTAAAATATACATTTCACACTCAGTAATAATTATCCATTGTGAGGATATTTATGGGATTAAGCTTCGCTACGCAGCATGCCAGTTGGTTTTATATATGTTATTGTTAAATGCATCGGGGCTGCTCGCCTGCAGTAGGCCAGAATGACTTTATACATTATTATTGTTCTGGATCGGGGTTGCCCGCATGTAGTAGGCCATAATGGCTTTATATATTATTATTGTTCTCGATCGGGGCCGCCCGTCTGCAGCAAAACTTATAGGCTTTGTTATTATACGGATCGGGACTGCCCGCCTGCAGTAGGCCATATTAGCTTTATATCACGCTTGGGCTGAAGGAGCTCCTCTGAGAGTCTGCACACACCCCTAGTGAGCAGGGTCGACGACTTATAGCGCTTGGGCTGAAGAAGCCCCTCCGGAGTCTGTACACACCCCTAGCGAGCGTAGATGATCATCGATATTCGGGATGGACTTCCCAGGGCATGGACTTGCCTTACTTACTGCTTATATATATATATTTGGGATGGATTTTCCCAGGGCATGGACTTGCTTTACTTATTTATATTGTAATAAATTTACCTTGAAATGGATCTTGTCCGTATCATTTGCATTTGGGTGTAAATTACCCCAGGGTTGGATTGGCCTTATACGATACTGAATGACTGACTGTTAGTCGATGTGTATATATATATATATATATATATATATATATATATATATATATATATATATATATATATATATATATGGGTTGCGCATGTGTATATACAGATTGGAACACCCCGGGGTTAGACTGGCCATAAACTGTACTGAATGACCGAATAATGGGTGACCAGTATCTACAGGAGGTCTTGCTACTGAGATGTCATATTCCTCATATCATGCAGTATTGATCTATTTCACTTGTACTGAGTTTTAATGTTAAACTTGAAAGCATGCCTACATTTCTGTACCATTATTTTTACTGGACTTTACCTGTGGTGCTCATCATTTCTTTCAGCCCAGAGGTTAGTCTTGTTACTTACTGAGTTTGTTGTACTCATACTATACTCTGCACCTCGTGTGCAGATCCAGATGCTTTCGAACACAGAGATTGTTAGATTTCTGAGTACTATCAATTGGAGTCTATCAAGGTAGTTGCTTGGCGTCCGCTGAACTTGTCTCTCTTTCCTTCGGTTATTGTACAATTCTATATTTTCAGGCAGTGGTTTTTATCAGTCAAATATTGTATTCACATTAGATGCTCTTGTACTTAGTGACACTGGGTTTTGGTAGTGATATATTTGAATTTTTGAGATTTCTTCCGCTAAATTTAATTATTTTATTTTTAAATTTAAAAGAGATTGTGGTTTATTGGGATTTTTGGCTTGCCTAGTATTAAGATAGGCACCATCACGACATGTGAGATTTTGGATCGTGACAAGTTGGTATCAGAGCCTTAGGTGACATAGGTCTCACGAGTCATGAGCAGGTTTAGTAAAGTCTTGCGGATTGGTACAGAGACGTCTTTACTTATCTTCGAGAGGGTGCCGAAACCTTAGGAAAATTTCACTTTCTTGTATTCTATCGTGCAGAATTGATTCAGCTTGAAACATAACTCTTTGAATTCCTTCCACGCATTCGTATGCGCACATGAGCACTTGGTATCAACTGTGCATCGCCGGCTTGTGATTCTATGAACGATGTTTGAGATATGTATTCCGTGTTCTGGTGATGGGCCAGTCTGGAGGACTTGAGGCCAGGTTTAGACTATAGCTTAGGCTCGGTAGCTTCAGTTGTAACATGTACAATTAGACTCATATGTCTGGTAATGCCCCTTCGAGTGGAATTTGTGGCTCGATGAGCGGTCGAGTGACTTTTTAATGAGTATGATGCAACTGCGGGATGTGTTAAGATGATTAGAATGTGACGAGAAGTGTTTCCTTGAAATGTAAAGGAAGGCCATGGGGTGCTTTATTTTCATTTTGATGTGACGTACAATCTCGAGTGTGAATATTTTGAAAGATATTTTACTTTGTTAAATTTTGGGGAAAATTAAATTCTCATGTCTGGTTAATGAGTTTGGACTCAGAACGATTAAGTGATTTCATAGTAATTGTGGCTATGAAAGGGTATAACAAGATGCCAATTTGTGACTAAGTGGGTGGGTTATCTCCTGCGCATTAATCTATGTAAGTGTGTTCCTTATGATGTGAATAGAGAGTTTCTTTTCTCCCAGCGGAGTATATGTATTGAGATTTGAGTTTGGATTAGTTGAGAAAGTTTACTTGACCTTCACGAGAATGAAGGTGAGTTTAGCAAATGAATTGAAGTATTCTATGGTTTTGTGTTACATAAGCTTGTGAAGAATTTTTGTTGAACTGACTGCAGTATTATGGCAGTAATAGAGTATGGATATTATGAGTTATGGAATGTTTTGTTCTATGGATTTGAGCCAAGTGGGGGAGCCTTCTATTGACAATTTGATTTCATGGTTATGTGTTAAATTTTAGTTTTGGTCGGAGACATACATGTGGATCAGTTATGATTTGCAGAGATGGAGATCGAGGATGACTCGAGTAAGGAAATTCCTGAATGTGGGTTATATGGAACATTATATAAATATGGAAATCATGTAATGATTAAATTGTTATTTTGAAGAACATAGTGCGCACGAAGTATGAATTTGATTGGTGGTGTTAAGGCATGGTTACTTCTTTAGGGGTAGTTGTGATAATGGGGCGTGTGCCTTTCGGCACGTTTGGGCGATGCAATTTAGATTTGAGCATAGTGGGTGACTTTCGAACGAGTTCTTATGGATTCAAAAATGTATATGTGTCGATTGATATTTTTTTGAAATTTGTATATTGCAAGAATCTACTATATATTTAGATGAATGTTATAAACTGCTCGGTAATCCCTAAGAAGGGTGCGCATTTCCAAAGGCGCATTGTGTTTTGATTTATAGATGTCATTGGTATTGAAGTAATCACTTGGTTGATATACTGCTAATATTAAAAATATTTCTATGTGGCACGAAAGATTTATGAATGTATTCCTCATGGGAAGATCGTGAATGAAAGATGAGTTAGTCATTCTAGGGCTAGAGTTGGGATCGGTTACGATGATTCATGTGTTTAATGAATTTAGAAACTGCGAGTACTCAAAAGTATATTGTTTCGAGTTGCGGCCTGTTTGAGACGAGAATTTTAATTTTTTAACTCAGTGGAGGCACTAGTTGTGTTAATTATTTGTGATAGCTGCGCGCTATAAGTGTACATATATGTGAGGTTTAAGCCAATGTGCGGGCATCGGGGCAAGTACTCATACTCGAGAGAATGCTTAGGCTATGATATGCCTAGAGTTGACTATTAAGCATAAAGTTATAACATTTCTCGTGTTCGTACCTTTATTGAGAACTATCTAGGCTACATTTGAGGTTACAAAGAGGTTGATTCCCCTGAATAAATGGGGTAGTTACTATTTCTGCGTTAACTTATCGATTTGAAGTGTAATAGCATACTTTGCACATGCTTACGTTATGGCGTGTTATTTATACCAGTCCAGGAGCATGGGAATCTTATTTCATTATCATATACATGTGTACTTGTTTAATTGCTCATGTATGATATGCTGGGATTGGAGGCTTGTGACCATGCCAGGCGGGTTATGTTATTGGCACGTGAGTTGTCAGTGCGGATCCATATGCTGATATTATTGGCACGTGAGTTATCCGTGCGGGTCCAAATATTGATACTATAGCACATGAGTTGTCCGTGCAAGTAATGTTAATGTGAGCTCTAGAAGAGCTGCTTTCTATTATTAAATTTGTGTGTCTTGGTTCTACTATATGTAACGAGCTTATATCATTGCAGTTATGGTGGTGCTTGTTGAACCCACAATATAGTTCTCTTCTTTGAGACATTTTCCATATTTGGGTACACAAATTGCGCAGTTGTGGCCTGAGTTATATTGGTGTGGCGTGTCAATAGGATAGTTTTGTTTAATAATATAAGGTCATTGGACCAAGAACATATACTATCAGGTTTGATTCCGGTATAGTGGGAGGATAATATTGAAAGCTGGCTTAAGAGAGGATTATGGTTCGGGTTGGGGCGAGAGGGATCCATGGCTAATTGATCTGATTAGTGGTTATGAGTTTTTGATTGTTTCTTTCATTATTAATAGTGTACGAAGGTGTTGGGATGAGCTTTTGTTCGATTTGGGGTTTAATGCTAGTACTTGGTTGGTTTGAAGTAGTTATTATGATTAGGAATGGTGATACTAGCGGGCGAGTTGTCTAATATTTTGGGTAAATTATATCCGTGATTATAGTTATAGCTCGAATATATCTTGTTCAGACTCATATATCGTGTAAATGTAAGATTCGTGACTTGAAAAGAAATTCTAATGGTTGGGAATTGAATTCCAAGGTTTTTGGGCTAAGGTTAAATTAAGGATTTTTAGTTGTATTGTGTTGTCAGGCCTATATATAATAGGGTGACGTGAGATCACCCCCGGGTATATGCATGGTAAGGTGGAATAGAGATTTAAAGGCTAAGAACAACTCTTGGCACGTTTGAGGACTAACGTATGTTTAAGGGGGGAGAATGTAACGACCCGAACAATTATTTTGAGTATCACAACCCCGTTCCCCCATTTACTGCTCAATTTATGCCTTATAGTTGATTTATGACTTATTGGGTTAGTTGGTTCCGGAAGAATTTCGGAGTAAAATGAGACACTTAGTCTCATAATTAAAAACATAAGTTAGAAACGTTGACCGTATATTCACTTATGTGTAAACAACCTCAGATTTGAATTCTAATGATTCCAATAGCTTCGTATGATTATTTTGGACTTAGGAGTGTGTCCGTAAAAGTATTTGGAGGTCAGTAGTAGAATTAGCCTTGAAATGGCAAAAGTTGAATTTTTGGAAAGTTTGACCGGGGGGTTGACTTTTTGATATCGGGGTTGGAATCCGATTCCGGAAATTGGAATAGGTCTGTTATGTCATTTATGACTTGTGTGCAAAATTTTAAGTCACTCGTACTTGATTCGATAGGTTTCGGCATTGAATGTAGAAGATGGAAATTACATAATAGACTAAAGTTTCAAATGAGTTCGCACAAGAGAAACTTTGAACGAAAATATCTACACATATATATGGTGTTATATGATGATCTACCTATCAAATGAAAGATCATTGAGTATAGTTTCTAACTATTTAAACCGTTCATCATTTGGACATTCCTACGAGATGTTATGACCAAATTACCAAAGTATGGAAAAGTGTGATTCTACGACCAATTCTGCGATCGCAGAAACATTATGTGATCGCAGAAGTAGTTATGCGACCGCAAAATGGTCACAGACTTATCCAGTGAAGCCCATTTCTGGGTATCGATTTTGCGGTGCATTTTGCGATCCGCATACCCATTCTGCGGTCCATTATGCGACCGTATACCTGTTTTTGGAGGGTTAAATTTTTTATTTTCATAATCCAACCCCATTTTGATAAATAGGCTTTGGGACTTATTTTGGAGCAAAATCCTGACATTTTTAGAGAGAATGGAGAGTGTTCTAGAGAGAGGAAGAAGCTCAAGTGCTTTGTTCATCAAGATCTTGTTCAAGCTTTGAAATCCAACAAGGAAATATCACAATATCTTCACCCAAGAGGTAAGGTTTTAACCCCTAGTCTTCAATTTCGAGTTTGGGTAAAGATGGGAGATTACGAGTATGATTCTTGGGTGTAATAGTATTATTTATAGATATCAATAAGGTTTATGGAAAGATTGTTGAGTTTAAATGGGTAAAGATTGGGTTGAAAATGGTAACAATCTTCAATGACTTTAATTGAAGATTTGAGGGTCGAGTTGATGTCGTAGTTTGGTGAAATTTGTATGGTTGGACTAGTGGTTGGATGAATGTTTTGAGCTAAATTTCTGATTTTGTTGGAAAATTACTATTTTCTTATGGAATTAGTTCCAATAAATATTATTGACTGGATCGAATTTAATTGTGGCTAGATTCGAGGCGTTTAGAGACCAATTCTCAAGGCAAAGGCATAGCAGAGTAAAGAATTATACGATTTGAGGTTAGTAACACTTCTAAACTTGGTTCTAAGTGTATGAATCCCTGAATTTGGTATGATATAAATTGTTTGGAGGTGACACACACGATAGGTGACGAGCATATGGACGTGCACCACATAAGGTGTGTCTTGAATAAATCCTGTGCAGTTGTAAGATTAAAGAATCTTGTTATTATCTGAACATGTGGCACGTGTTAGAGGAATTAAGCTGAGTCTAGTAATAAAGATTATGTTTAGGCTATGTGCCGATATTTTAGGACCCAGGGGGTCGTGATGCTATTGAATTAATTATTCTAAAATATACATTTCACACTCAGTAATAATTGTCCATTGTGAGAATATTTATGTGATTGAGCTTTGCAACGCAGCAGGCCATTTGGAATTATATATGTTATTGTTAAATGGATCAGGGCTGGCCACCTGCAGCAGGCCAGAATGGCTTTATACATTATTGTTGTTCTGGATCAGGGCTGTCCACTTGCAGCAGGACAGAATGGCCTTATACATTATTATTGTTCTGGATCGAGGCTGCCCGCCTGCAGCAGGCCTTATAGGCTTTGTTATTATACGGATCGGGACGGCCCGCGTGTAGTAGGCCATATTGGCTTTATATCATACGTGGGCTGAAGGAGCCCCTCCGAGAGTCTACACACACCCCTAGTGAGCGCAGTCGACTTATTGCGCTTGGGCTGAAGGATCCCCTCCGGAGTCTGTACACCCCAGTGAGCGTAGATAATTATATATATTCGGGATGGATTTCCTAGGGCATGGATTTGCCTTACTTACTATTTATATATATATTTGGGATGGATTTACCTAGGGCATGCACTTGCCTTACTTATTTATATTGTAATGAATTTACCTTGACATGGATCTTGTCCGTATCATTTGCATTTGGGGGTAAATTACCCCAGGGTTAGATTGGCCTTATATGGTACTAAATGACTGACTATCAGTCGATGTGTATATATATACAGATTGGAACACCCCGGGGTTAGACTGGCCATAAACTGTACTGAATGACCGAATAATGGGTGACCAGTATCTACAGGAGATCTTGCTACTGAGATGTCATATTCCTCATATTATGCAATATTGATCTATTTCACTTGTACTCAGTTTAACTGGAGAACTTGAAAGCATGTCTACATTTCTGTACCATTATTTTTACTGGACTATACATGCGGAGCTCATCATTTCTTTTAGCCCAAAGGTTAGTCTTTTTACTTACTTAGTTAGTTATACTCATACTATACTCTGCACCTCGTGTGCCGATCCAGATGCTTTCGGACATGGAGATTGTTAGATTTCAGAGTACTATTAATTGGAGACTATCAAGGTAGTTGCTTGGCGTCCACTGACCTTGTCTCTCTTTCCTTCAGTTATTGTATTGTTCTATACTTCCAGGCAATGGTTTTTATCAGTCAAATATTGTATTCACATTAGATGCTCATGTACTTAGTGACACCGGGTTTTGGGAGTGATATATTTGAAAATTTGTGATTTCTTCCACTAAATATAAATATTTTGTTTTCAAATTTAAGAGAAATGGTGGTTTATTGGGTTTTTTTGCTTTTCTTGTATTGAGATAGGCGCCATCACGACATGTGAGATTTTGGGTCGTGATAAGATAGGTTTATCTATAGATACAAACATATAACCCTACGTGATGCAGATTAACATTGATAGAATGACATTTAAAATTTAATATCATCTCTAGAATGTTCACGCCGATAACGGAAGCAATTGACTTTGCAGCACACAAATTGTCACCAACAGTTATAGTCATGTTTGTCATTATAGAAACAAAGCTTCTTATGCTGCTGAATTAGCATCTTGTTTAAAGAATGAGGATTGAGGCATGTACTTGCAATTTATGATAGTTAAAACGGCAAAGGGCCAAATATATCCTCGTTATCAAAAATATTTGCCATGTGGCAATCCACGTGTGGGGTTAATTAGCTTAATCTAAAAATTGACTTAATTAGTTATTTTAGATAATTATCAAGTATTATTAGAGGGATAACTATTCACCCAGTTAGAAACGAAAAAAAGGAGGGGTAGGATAAACACAATTCTGTCAATTCCCATTTTCTTTCCTCTCTCCCGATGATGGATATTGCACCTCTCAATAGCCATTTGCTGTCAAAATTCCAACCTGTCGTGATGACACCTATCTCAAAACTAGAAAAGCCGATAATCTCCGTAAATCAAAATTTCTCTTTAAGTTTGAAAATAGAATAATTAAATACAATATAAAATCCCATAAATACTGATACGAACACTCCCAAAACCTGTTGTCACTGAGTACATTAGCATCTAATACGAATACAAGTCTGGAAAATATGGTCTATGATAATTTGAGTCCAAATACAGTAACAAGGAGATAAGGAAAGAGAGACAAGGTCTGCGAAACACAGCAGCTACCTCTGAATCTCCGAAAAATCAACTGTGCGAGAGAATCAACACCCGCTATGTCCGGAAATACCTCGATCTGCGCACGAAGTGTAGAGTATAGTATGAGTACAACCACCTCAGCAAGTAACAATAATAAATAAGGAACTGAAGATAGTGATGACCTACACAGTTATAGTTCACTTTCAGTAATTCCAGCAAAGAATAGACATGCTTTCCAATCCGGCAGTTTAAGTCAAGTCAATTTTATAAAGTTCATGTTCATGTAATCCGGATATAAAATGCTTCAGAGATTTCACAACAATAACAGTTAGCAATTAAGTACAACAACAAATGGAAAACAAGTACAACCTCTAAGGCAACAGATACTCAACTCGTCACAACAGCTCCACCACTCGACTCTCAGCCCTCAGCACTCACACTCAATGGGTACCCGCGCTCACTAGGGGTGTACAGACTCCGGAGGGGCTCCTACAACCCAAGAGCTATAATCTGCACGGCCAACTTACGTGCTGCATGAATAACTCACGTGCCATAGTATCAATATTTGGATCCGCACGGCCAACTCACGTGCTTCTCGGACAACTCGCATGCTATAGTATCAATATCTGGATCCGCACAGCCAACTCACGTGCTGCTCGGACAACTCACGTGCTATAGTATCAATATCTCACAATCAGACCCTCGGCTTCACTCAATCATAAATCTCTCCAGTCTCTCGGGCTCTTAGTAATCATGAAATCAGCCCAAACAACAATGATATGATGCATCAATAATGATCAACAGAGACTGAGATAAAATAAATAAGTAAACTGTGACTGAGTACCAAACAATAATTTAGCAGATAATTCAACATACACACGACCTATGTGGGTCCCAACAATAACAATATATAGCCTAAACATGGTTTCTAACATGTCTTACAGCCAAATTTTCACAACACATAGAGAGCATATAGCTAACAACAAGTTATTCAACTTTACAGTGTCACGGGACGGACCAAGTCACAATCCCCTAGGTGCACGCCCACACGCCTATCACCTAGCATGTGCGTCATCTCCAAAGTAATCACATGATACAAAAATCCAGGGTTTCATACCCTCAGGACCAGATTTAAAACTATTACTTACCTCAAATAGCGTAATTCTTTATTTCGTTATGCCCTTGCCACGAGAATTGGTCTCCGAAAGCCTCGAATCTAGTCACAAATGATTCGTTTCAGTCAATAACATTTACTGGAATTAATTCCATAAGAAAATACTAATTTTCAATAAACATCCAAAATTTAGCTCAAACATTTGTCTGTGGGGCCCACATCTCGAAACCCGATAAAAGTTACAAAATCCGAAAGCCCATTCAACCATGAGTCTACCCATACAAATTTTACCAAAATCCCACCTCAACTTGACTCTCAAATCTACAAATCTTATTTCCAAATTTCTAAGTTCAAATCTCCGATTTACACCTCAAAATCATGTAATCTAGTCAGATTATTCAATGATAATTCAATATTATGGAATAGAAATGATCACAAGAGACTTACCTCAAGTTTTCCTTGAAAATCTACCAAAAATCACCTCTCATCAAGCTCCAATTTGCCAAAAATGGCGAATGGGACGAAGTCCCCTGCTTTATAATTCTTCCCAGACAACCCTCAGTACTACCTCGATCTTGGCCTTTTATCGTTGTCCTCGATCGTTGGCCTCGATCCTGAGCTTTGATTCTGGGCCTCGATTCTGACCCTCGATCATGGCCTTCGATCCTGCCTTCGATCGTTGCTTCGATACTGGCTCGGTCATGGGAGATTTTGGGCTCGATTTTGGGAGATTCTGGGCTCGCTTTTGAGCTTGATTTTTGGGCTCCATTCTGGGCGATGGAATTTGTAGCAGAAGGAAATTCCCAGCAGAAGGAAAGTGCAACGGCTGTTTTAGTCCAACTTATGCTCTGTTAACCTTCGGAAACACACTCGAGGCCCTCGGGACCTCAACCAAATAAACCAACAAGTCCAAAAATATCATACTAACTTAGTCGAGTCTTAAAATCACATCCAACAACACTAAAAACATGAATCACACATAGATTTAAGCCTAATGAACTTTAAAAATTTCCATTTCTACAAACAATGCCTAAACCTATCAAATCATGTTCGATTGACCTAAAATTTTTCACATAAGTCATAAATGACATAACAGAACTATTAAAATTTTCAGAATCGTATTTCGACCCCTATATCAAAAAGTCACCCCCGGTCAACTAACTCGGTAACTCATAAAATAATTCTAAAGCATAAATTGAGCAGTAAATGGGGGAACGGGGTTATAATACTCAAAACGACCAACCATGTCATTACATTCCCCCTCTTAAACAAACGTTCATCCTCAACGGGTTTAGAATTATACCTAGAGTCTCAAATAGGTGTGGATATTTTCTCCGCATATCCTGCTCAATCTCCCAAGTAGCTTCTCCGACTGGCTGGCTTCTCCACTGTACCTTCACTGATACTATGTTCTTTGACCTCAGCTTTTGAACCCGTCAGTCTAAAATAGCCACCGGCTCCACATCATAACTCAAATTACCATCTAGCTGCACTGTACTGAAATTCAGAATATGAGACGGATCCCCGACATATTTTCGGAGCATAGATACGTGGAATACTAGATGAACACCTAATAGAGTAGGTGGCAAAGCAAGTTCATAAGCCACATCTCCATTCTTCTTAAGTATTTTAAAAGGCCCAATATACCTAGAGCAGAACTTGCCCTTCTTCCGGAACCTCAACACACCATTCATGGGTGAAATCTTGAGTAGAACCTTCTCCCTATCCATGTAAACCACATCATGAACCTTCCTGTTGGTATAACTCTTCTGTCTAGACTGTGCCGTGCGAAGCCGTTCCTGAATCACTTTGACCTTCTCTAAATCATCCTGAACCAAGTTAGTACCCAATAGCCTAGCCTTACCTGGCTCAAACCAGCCTACCGGAGACCGGCACCGTCTCCCATACAAAGCTTCATACGGAGACATCTGAATACTCGAATGATAGCTGTTATTGTAAGCAAACTCCACGAGTGGTAGAAATTAATCCCAAGAACCCCCAAAATCAATGGCACAAGCGCGTAGCATATCCTCTAATATCTAAATAATGCATTCAGACTGTCCGTCCGTATGAGGGTGAAGTGTTGTACTCAATTGAACCTGGGTGCCCAATTCTCGCTGCACTGCTCTCCAAAACTACGATGTAAAATGCATGCCCCGATTTGAAATGATGGACACTGGCACACCGCGTAGGCGAACAATCTCACGAATATAAATCCCATCCAACCGCTCCGAAGAATAATTAGTACCAACTAGAATAAAATACACACATTTGGTCAACCGATCTACTATCACCTAAACATCATCAAACTTTCTCAAAGTCCATGGGAGCCCAACAACGAAGTCCATGGTAATACGCTCCCACTTCTACTCCGGAAGTTCAAGTCTCTATAGTAATCCGCCCGGTCTCTGATGTTCCTACTTTAGCCGTTGACAATTTAGACACTGAGCTACAAACCCAATTATATCTTTCTTAATTCGCCACCACTAATAGTGCTGCCTCAAATCCCAATAGATCTTCGCAGCACCTGGATGAATGGAGTATCGCGAACTGTGAGCTTCCTGGAGAATCAACTCACACAAACCATCTACAATAGACACACATAGACTGCCATGCATCCGTAATATATCGTCATTTCCAATAGTGGCTTCATTATCATTACCGTGCTGAACTGTGTCCTTAAGGACAAGTAGATGTGGATCATCATACTGGCGCTCTCTGATGAAATCATATAAAGACGACTGAGAAACGACACAAGCCAAAACTTGATTTGGCTTAGAACATCCAATCTAACAAACTGGTTGGCCAAGGCCTGAACATCTAGTGCTAAAGTCCTCTCTGCTATCGGTAAGTATGCTAAGCTGCCCAAACTCTCCGCCTTACGACTCAAGGCATCGGCAACTACATTGGCCTTTTTGGGATGATAGAGAATGGTGATATCATAATCCTTAAGAAACTCTAACCACCTACGCTGCCGCAAATTAAGATCCTTCTATTTAAACAAATATTGCAGACTACGATGATTGGTATATACCTCACACTGGACATCGTACAAGTAATGCCGCCAAATTTTTAAGGCATGAACAATAGCTGCTAACTCAAGATCGTGGACCGGATAATTCTTCTCATGTGCCTTTAGTTGTCTGGATGCATATGAAATCACCATGTTGTCTTGCATAAGTACTATGCTGAGACCAATACGCGACGCGTCATAATACACAGTATAAGACTCTGAACCTGTAGGCAACACCAATACTGGAGTTGTAGTCAAAGTTGTTTTGAGCCTCTAAAAGCTCTCTTCACACTCATCCGACCACCTGAACGGAGTACCTTTTTGGGTCAATTTAGTCATAGGCGATGCAATAAACGAGAAACCCTCCACGAAGCGATGATAATAACCGTCTAAGCCGAGAAAACTCTGAATCTCAGTAACTGAAGATGGCCTGGGAAAACTCTGAACTGGCTCTATTTTCTACGGATCTACCTTAATTCGTTCACTGGACACTATATGTCCCAAGAATACCACAAAATTAAGCCAGAACTCACACTTAGAGAATTTGGAATAAAGTCTCTCCTCTCTCAGCCTCTGTAATACAATACCCAAGTGTTGTGCATGCTCCTCCTTGCTACATGAGTACGCCAGAATATCATCAATAAATACTACAATAAATAAATCAAGATATGGCTGGAATACACTATTCATCAAATGCATAAATGTTGTTGGGGCATTGGTTAACCCAAATGGCATCACGAAATTCATAGTGGCCATATTGAGTTCTGAATGTCGTCTTTAGAATATCTGAATTCTGAATTTTCAACTGGTGATACCCCGATCTCAAATCAATTTTGGAGAACACCTTCGCTCCTTGAAGCTGGTCAAATAAGTCATCAATACGTGGCAAAGGATATTTATTCATGATTATAACCTTGTTCAACTGCCTATAATCAATGCACATCCGCATAGTACCATCTTTCTTCTTCATAAACAGAACCGGTGCACCCCAAGGTGACACACTAGGCCTAATAAACTCCTTTTCAAGGAGTTCCTGAAGTTGCTATTTCAATTCTTTTAACTCACCTGGTGCCATACGATACGGAGGAATATAAATGGGCCGAATGCCCTGGACCAAGTCAATACCGAAATCAATATCCCTGTCGGGTGGCATACTCTGCAGGTATGCAGGAAATACATCCGTAAAATCTCGCACGACCGGTACTAAATCACTAATAAGAGTATCTGCATCAACATCTCTCACAAAGGCCAAATATGACAAACATACCTTTCCAACCATAGGTTGGGCCTTCAAATAAGAAATTACCCTATTAGGAACAAGATCTAGAGAACCCCTCCATTCAACCTTTGGCAACCCCGACATCGTCAACGTCACGATTCTTTAGTGACAATCCAGAATAGCATGACATGGAGACAACTAATCCATACCCAGGATTATATAAAAATCAACCATACTGAGTAATAAAAGATCAACTCTAGTCTCCAGTTTCCCAATAGTTACCACACACGACCAATATACACGGTCCACAGTCATAATATCGCCCACCGGTGTATATTCACAAACAGGTGAAACTAAGGACTCACAAGGCATATCTAGATAATGAGCAAAATACGATGATACATATGAATAAGTAGAACCAGGGTAAGTGATTTTCCTGATGTATTTCTAGCGGATCTTCTGGGTATGCCACCCGACAGGGATATTGACTTTGGCATTATTTATTACCGGCTACTCAGCACATTTCTATTCCACCATATCCTATATCCCCAGCAGAGTTGAAAGAATTAACAGAACAGTTACAAGAGTTGCTTGATAAGGGCTTCATTCGGCCCAGCGTATCGCCTTGGGTTGCTCCTATCTTATTTGTGAAGAATAAGGATGGTTCTATGCGGATGTGTATTTATTACCGCCAGCTGAACAAGGTTACAGTGAAGAACATGTATCCATTGCCACGTATTGATGACCTATTTGGTCAGCTTCAGGATGCTAGAGTGTTCTCTAAGATCGACTTGCGTTCAGGCTATCATCAGTTGAAGATTTGGGAACCAGATGCCTCGAAGACTGCTTTTAGGACTCGATATAGTCATAATGAGTTCCTTGTAATATAATTTGGGCTAACCAACGCCCCAGCAGCATTTATGCACTTAATGAATAATGTATTTCAGCCCTATCTTAATTCTTTCGTCATTGTGTTTATTGATGACATTTTGGTGTATTCCCGGAGTTGGGAAGATCATGAGCAGCACCTGAGGACTGTGCTTAAGTCTTTGAGAGAAAAGAAGTTATATGCCAAATTTTCAAAGTGTGAATTTTGGCTTGATTCAGTGAGATTTTTGGGCCATATAGTTTCCTGCGGGGGGATCAAGGTAGATTGGTAGAAGATTAGGCAGTGCAGAGTTGGTCCAGACCGTCCTCAGCTACAGAGGGTTTCTCTTCTATTGCAGGGTATTATCGCCGATTTGTAGAGGGTTTCTCTTCTATTGCTGCACCTATGGCCAAATTGACATAGAAGGGTGCTCTGTTCAGATGGACCAAGGAATGTGAGGAGAGCTTCCAAAAGCTCAAGACATCTTTGACTACAGCCCCAGTGTTGGTATTACCTATAGGTTCAGGGTCTTATGCTGTGTATTGTGATGCATCGCATATTAGTATCGGTGTAGTGTTGATGCAAGACGGTAGGG
This sequence comes from Nicotiana tabacum, assembly GCF_000715075.1. Lineage (NCBI taxonomy): Eukaryota > Viridiplantae > Streptophyta > Magnoliopsida > Solanales > Solanaceae > Nicotiana > Nicotiana tabacum. The sequence continues at coordinate 17,457,656 of NC_134094.1, read as the reverse complement.
TGATTGTCTATGATTCCAAACAGTTAAAGGTACATTAGAAGAATTATCCGGTCCAGGACCTTGAGTTAGCAACTATTGTTCATGCCTTGAAGATTTGACGGCATTATCTGTATGGTGTCCATTGTGAGGTCTACACCGATCACCAGAGTCTACAACATCTATTTAAATAGAAGGATCTTAATTTGAGGCAGCGGAGATGGTTGGAGTTGCTTAAGGATTATGATATTACCATTCTCTATCATCCTAGGAAGGCCAATGTAGTGGCCGATGCCTTGACTCGTAAGTCGGAGAGTTTGGGCAGCTTAGCGTATTTACCAGTAGCAGAGAGGCCTTTTGCCTTGGATGTTCAGGCCTTGGCCAACCAGTTTGTCAGGTTGGATATTTCCGAGCCAAGCCGAGTTTTGGCTTTTGTGGTTTCTCAGTCTTCTCTTTATGATCGTATCAGAGAGAGTCATTATGATGACCCGTATCTGATGGTCCTTAAGGACACAGTTCAGTACGATAATGCCAAGGAAGTCACTATTTGAGATGATGGTGTATTACGTATACAAGGTAGGCTATGTGTGCCTAATATAGATGGTTTGCATAAGTTGATTCTCCAAGAGGCTCACAATTCGCGGTACTCCATTCAACCAGGTGTTACAAAGATGTATCAGGCCTTGAGACAACAGTATTGGTGGAGGCGGATGAAGAAAGATATAGTGGAGTATGCAGCTCGGTGTCTCAATTATCAGCAGGTAAAATATGAGCATCAGCGGCCAGGTGGATTGCTTCAAAAGTTAGAAATTTCGGAGTGGAAATGGGATCAGATCACTATGGATTTCGTTGTTGGGGTTCCATAGACTCAACGGAAGTTTGATGCAGTTTGGGTGATTATGGATAGGCTGACCAAGTCATCTCATTTCATTCCTGTGACGACTACTTATTCTTCCGAGCAGTTAGCTCAAGTCTATATTCGAGAGATTGTCAGACTTCATGGCGTACCGATATCTATCATCTCTGACCTGGTTACATAGTTTATCTCACGGTTTTGGAGGGATGTACAGTGATAGTTTGGTACTCGTGTGGAGTTGAGTATAACATTTCACCCTCAGACAGGCGGGCAGTCCGAACGCACTATTCAAATATTGGAGGATATGCTTTGTACGTGTGTGATAGATTTTGGGGCAGTTCTTTCCACTCGTGGAGTTTTCTTATAATAATAGCTACCACTCAAGCATTCAAATGGCTCTGTATGAGGCTTTGTATGGGAGGCGGTGCCGGTCCCCGGTGGGTTTGTTTGAGCTGGGTGAGGCTAGGCTATTGGGTACTGACTTAGTTCATGAAGCTTTAGAGAAGGTCAAAGTGATTCAGGTACGGCTTCGCACGACGCAATCTAGACAGAAGAGTTATGCCGACAGAAGGTTCGTGATGTGGTTTACATGGTTATGGAGAATGTTCTACTCATGATTTCACCCATGAAGGGTGTGTTGAGGTTCTGGAAGAAGGGCAAGTCGATCCCTCGGTATATTGGGCCTTTTGAGATACTTAAGAAAATTGGAGAGGTGGCTTATGAACTAACTTTGCCACCTACTCTATCAGGTGTTCATCCAGTGTTCCATGTATCCATGCTCCGAAGGTATGTTGGGGATCTGTCTCATATTTTGGATTTTAGTACAGTACAGCTGGACGGTAATTTGACTTATGATGTGGAGCCGGTGGCTATTTTAGACCTGCAGGTTCAAAAGCTGAGGTCAAAGAACATAGCATCAGTGAAGGTACAGTGGAGAGGACAGCCAGTCGGAGAATCTACTTGGGAGATTGAGCTAGATATGCGGAGCAAATATCCACACCCATTTGAGACTCTAGGTATAATTCTAAACACGTTAGAGGACGAACATTGTTTTAAGAGGGGGCGAATGTAACGACCCGGTTGGTCGTTTTGAGTATTATAACCCCGTTCCCCCATTTACTGCTCAATTTATACTTTACAAGCATTTTATGACTTACCGGATTATTTGGTTCGGGTCCGGAAGGAATTCAGAGTGAAACGAGACACTTAGTCTCAAAATTGAAAATTTAAGTTAGAAAAGTCGACTGGATGTTGACTTATGTGTAAACGAACTCCCGATTCGAATTCTGATAATTCCAATAGCTCCGTATGGTAATTTTGGACTTAGGAGTGTCCGAAAAATTATTTGAAGGTCCATAGTAGAATTAGGCTTGAAATGGCAAAAGTCGAATTTATGGGAAGTTTGACCGGGAGGTTGACTTTTTTATATCGGGGTCATAATGTAGTTTTGAAAATTTTCATAGCTCCGTTATGTCATTTATGACTTGTGTGCAAAATTTGAGGTCAATTAGAATTGATTTGATAGGTTTCGGCATCGAATGTAGAAGTTGGAAATTCTTAAGTTCCTTAAGCATGAATTGGGGTATGATTCATAGTTTTAGTGTTGTTTGATATTATTTGAGATTTTGACTAAGTCCGTATGATGTTATAGGGCTTGTTGGTATGATTTCACAGGTCCCGAGGGGCCTTGGGTGTATTTGTTTTTGGATCATTGGTTGAGAGACAAGTAAGGTTAAGAAATGTGGGAGTTTGACCATGGTGAATATCGGGTAAAGATGACCTCTTTTCAGTATTTTGAGTGTGCGAGCAGGTAGGTAGCATGTCTTATGATTGAAATTCATATATGGTTTGTGTCCTGGAGGTTTCAGATGGTTAACGGATCAAAAGTTGGACTTAAATAGCTACGGTAAAAGCTGTTGCAATTTTTATTATGCTGGAAATTCGGGGTAGCACCAAAAGCCGAATACAGATCGAAGGCCGAGGACCAATCGAAGGCCGAGGATCGAGGGCCGATCGAAGGACGAGGACCGACCGAAGGCCGAGGGCCTGGACAAAACTGTAAGTTATAAAGTAGGGGACTTCATCCCATTTTCCATTTTTGACAAATTGGAGCTTGGGGAGAGACGATTTTTGGGAGATTTTCCGAGATAACATCGTGCAATATTACCTCTGTGGGTCCCAATAATACTGGCACATAGCCTCAACATGATTTTAATATGATTCTCAGCTCAATTTTTTTAGCGCATAAAACTTCATAGAAACTGCAAAATTATTTGATTACAAAATTTCACGGAAACAATTATGTCACAGTTTTCATAGTGCACGCCCACACGCCCGTCACTTAGCATGTGTGTCACCTCCCAAAAATTAACATAATACATATATTCCTGATTCATACCCTCAGCTCCAAGATTAGAAGAATTACACTAAAAAATCCAGATTTACACTAAAAAATCGCCCGTGGTGCCCACATCTCGAAATCCGACGACAACCCATCCAATTACAAGTTCAACCATACTAATTTCAGGCAAATCCATCTCCGAATCGGTATTCAAATACTAAAAAATCATTTTATGAAATTTCTACAAGTTTCCCCAAATTTCCATCTAAAAATACCAATTAAATGATGAAAACAATGATATATTCATGTATGTTAACCAAATCCGAGTTAGAATCATTTACCACGATGAATTTCGTGAAAATCCCACGAAATATCGCCACAAAACGAGCTCCCAAAGTCAAAATGTGAAATAATACCCTAACCCTTGGTTATAAAAAACCACGTCTAATCTCCCAATGTGCGTTTTCAAGTGCTGCCGCACATTTTCAAGTTTTGCGGCCGCACAATTTTGAGTGCGGCCGCACTTCACTGTGATAGCTTACCAGGTTTCAGTAAAATGCCCATAACTTTCTGTAAAAATGTCCAAATTATTCGTGCTACATCTTTTTGGAAACTAGATTCAAAGGGATACAACCTTCGTTTTGGAATCATCTACAAATTTGTTGTGGATTAAAAGATATATGCCTCTGAAGTCGAACCATCAAACCTGTAGAACCCCTGAAGTGCGTCCGCACACAAAATTGTGCGGTCCGCACTTTTCCTCTAGAGTGCGACGACACACATAATTGTGTGGTACGCACTTGTCCTCTGCGGTCTGCACTTGTCCTCTGCGGTCCGCACTTTTCCTCTGAAGTGCGGCTGCACTCAAAGTTGTGCGGTCCTATCACGACCCAAAATCCTACTAGTCGTGATGGCACCTAACCCACACACTAGGTAAGCCAAGTACTTAACCACTAATCAATTCCAATAATAATTAATTAAGCAATTTAAGTAAATAATTATCTTAACCTTATACATTCCCTAGGAACTGTTAGTACAAATCATGAACTTCTAAGAATAGAGTATACAAAGCTGGTATGAAGTAAATACATCATCTATTTGAAAAGTACATAAACAAAGTTTTATGAATCTAAGGCTACCATGAACAAGAGGCAGCTACAACCGGAACGCACGTACATCTTCAGATCCAGCTCCCATCGAACACAACAACATCAACAGCTAATATCTGCACGCAAGGTGCTGATGAAGTGTAGTATAAGTACAACCGACCTCATGTACTCAATAAGTAACAAACCTAACTTTAGGTTGAAAGTAGTGATGAGCTTTTACCAAGGTCGGGTCCAAAACCAATAGTCCACAACAGTCCATAACGACGTAACGTAAATAATACAAGAAGAAACTCAGAGGTAAAATGCTCAGCTAAATCATGATTTCTCAAAATAGTTCTTCCTTTCATGTACATTGGTGAAAACTCACTTTTACCAAAGTTGCCAAAAATATGAATAAGTTTGAAAACAATAATATTTTCCAAAATCCTTTCAATAATAAATGAGATATTTCATTTTCTTTCCAGATAGCCCATGTAAACAAGTGCATCACTATGCCCATAAACAAATGCATCACTATGCCCATCTATCCACATGTATGAGAAATCATGAATGATGTCATACTGTACTGCATGAGAAAAATACATCTCTATGCTCGTATGTCATGTGTGCACGTAAATACGATACAACTCAGTGATAAAGTCATATGCATACCCTCAGAGTATCAATTCACTCAGTCATCCCAGTCACACAGTCCTCACAGTCACTCAGTCCTAACAGTCACTCAGTCCTCCCAGTCACTCAGTCCTCACATTCACTCAGTCCTCACAGTCACTCAGTCCTCACAGTCACTCAGTCCTTCCAATCGCTCGACACTCGGCACTCGCACTTGGCACTCACACTCAGTAGGTACATGCGCTCACTGGGGTGTTTACAAACTCCGGAGGGGCTCCTTCATCCCAAGCGCTATAATCTGTACGGACAACTCATGTATTGCACGGACAACTCACGTGCTATAATAAAGCCTATAAGGCCTGCTGCAGGCGTGCATCCCCGATCTACATAATAGTAATAATATATATAAAGCCTATATGGCCTGATGCGGCATGCAACCCGATCCCAAAAATTATCCTCACAATCAGGTCCTCGGCCTCACTCAGTCATCAATCTCTCCAGTGTCTCTCTCATGGGCTCACAATGTCATGAAAATAGCCTGAAAATGATGATATGATGTATCAATAAATAACAACAGAGACTGAGATATGATATGTAATTACATGAAGCTGACTGAGTATGAATTTTTCAATTTAAAATAATTAATTCACAACGATATGACCTCTGTGGATCCCAATAATACTAGCACCTAGCCTCAACATAATATTTAGTATGATTCTTAGCTCAATTTGTTTAGCACACAAAACAACATAGAAAATTCCAAGAATATTTGACTACAAAATTCCACAGAAACAATTATCCCTCAGCTCCAAGATTAGAAGAGTTATTTACCTCGAACAGGACGAATCCAATGCCAAGCAAGCTAAATAATGCACCAGAAATTTCATTCTACGCGTATCAACTTCCGAACGGCTCGAATCTAGCCACTATTAATTTGATTCAGTCCACAAAAATTATAGGAATTAATTCCATATCAAAATACTAATATTTTCCACAAAATTAGAAATTACACCCCAAAAATTACCCATGGCGCCCACGTCTCGGAACCCGACAAATGTTACAAAATCCGAAAGTCCATTCAACCACGAGTCTAGCCATACCAATTGTACCAAAATCCAACCTCAACTCGACCCTCAAATCTTCAAATTAAACCAAGAGGGTTTTTCCAATGCTTTCAACTTAATTCACCCATTAAATATTAAAAACATCCATGGATTCGGGTAATTTAACAAATATTGATTAAGAACACTTACACTGTTGTTTCCTCTGAAACTCTCCCAAAAATCGCCTCTTCCCGAGCTCCAATACGTCAAAAAGTCCCATTTTCAGAACTTAAACTCTCTGCCCAGTCATTTTCTCTACGCGATCGCGAACATGCCCACGCGATAGCGAAGAACATTTTTCCACTGCCCAGATTTTCTTAATCGTGATCACGAAAATGGCCTCGAGATCGCGAAGCACAAAGTAGACTGCCCACACATTTTACCCTACACGAACGCGAAATCACTCATGCGATCGCGGATCACTGCCTCTCAAAACAACGCGAACGTGTTCAGCCCCATGCGACCGTGTAGAGCAATTGCCTCCCTTCATCTATTGCTCAAATCCTTCTACGCGAACATCACCTCATCCTCGCGTTCGCGAAGCACGACTTAATACACTTACGCGATCGCGTTCCTTCCTTTGCGACCGCATAGGACAAAAATACCCCTACCCCAATTAAGCTTACGCGATCACCTCCCAATCTTCGCGACCGCGAAGAAGGTTTGAAAGACCATAAATCAGCAGCTACCAACAGTGCAAAACATGAAGGAAAATAATCTAAATACCATCCGAAAAGTGCCCGAGCCCCTCGGGACCTCAACTAAATATACCAACAAGTCCTAAAACATCATACGAACTTAGTCGAGTCTTCAAATCACATCCAACAACAATAAAAACATGAATCATACCCCAATTCAAGCCTAATGAACTTTGAAATTTCAAGTTTCCACAAACAACGTAGAAACCTATCAAATCACACCCGAATGACCTCGAATTTTGCACACAAGTCATAAATGACATAACAAACATATTAAAATTTTTAGAATCGGATTTCGACCCCGATATCAAGACGTCAACCCCCCGGTCAAATTTCCCAAAAATTCAACTTTTGGCATTTCAAGCCTAATTCCACTACGGAACTCCATATAATTTTTCGGACATGCTCCTAAGTCCAAATTCACCATACAGAGCTATTTTAATCATTAGATTTCAATTCCGAGGTCGTTTACACATAAGTGAATGTCCGGTCAACTTTTCAAATTAAGTTTTCAATTATGAGACTAAGTGTCTCATTTCATTCCAAAATCCTTCCGGGCCCGAACCAACTAACCAGATAAGTCATAAATCAACTGTAAGGAATAAATTGAGTAGTAAATGGGGAAACAGGATTGTGATACTCAAAACGACCGGTCGGGTCCTTACAGGTCTGCACTTTTCCTCTGCGGTCCGCACTTTTTCAAAAGTTCGAGAACAACATTTGAGTGCTAAAATGCCCGGACATCGCTCAAAACTCACCCCGAAACTCATCGAGCCACTCGAGATCCTACTCAAATATACCAACAAGTTCCATAACATAATACGGACCTACTCGAGGCCTCAAATCACATCAAACAACATCAAAATGATGAATCACACGACAAATCAAAATCTATGAACTTTGAACTTTCAAATTCTATATCTTGTGCCGAAACATATCAAATCAATCCGGAATGACTTTAAATTTTGGCTACGAAAAATTTCAGAACTGGATTCCGACACCGATAACAAAAAGTTAAATCCCAGGTCAAACTTCTTGAAACATTCAATTTTTGCCATTTCAAGCCAAATTCCACTACGGACTTCCAAAATATTTTTCCGGACACATTCCCAAGTCCAAACTTACCATACGTAGTTAATGGAATCATCAAAACTCCATTCCGGAGTCGTTTACACATAAGTCAACATCCGATCACTATTTTAACTTAAGCTTTAAATCTTGGAACTAAGTGTTCCAATTCATTCCAAAACCTCACCGGACCCGAACCAATTAACCCAGTAAGTAATAAAACATCTGTAAAGCATACATTGAGAAGTAAATGGGAAAGTGGGATTGTAATACTCAAACCAGCCGGGTCGTTACATTCTCCCCCACTTAAATATATGTTCGTCCTCGAATGTGCCAAGAGTTGTTTCCAAGACATCACATCACTATTCCATCTTACCACGCATATACCAGGGGTGATCCCATGCCACCCTATTCTATATAGGCCTGACAACATTAAATATCATTACTTTAACCGTTGTCCGTAAAACTTAGAGCCCAATTTCCAACATCCAGAATTTCTTATAAGACCCGAGTGTCACATCTACACACTGTATGAGCCTGAACAAGCTGTATCAAGCCATAACCATAACTCCAGATATAATCACATAACATACATCACAACTCGCATGCTCGTAACATCATTCCCGATCACAATAACTACTCCAAACTAACCCGGTAATAGTATTAAACCAATATCAAGCCAAACCTCATTCCAAAACCTTCGTACACTGCTGATAATGAAAGAAACACACATAAATCTCATGACCCCTTATCATATGAACAAGTCACGGAGCTCTCTAGCCCCAACAAAAATCATAATGACTTTCTAAGCCGACTTTCAATAGTATCCTCCCGAATATACCGTAATCAAACTTGATAGCACCCTTTCTAGGTCCAATGACCTTATATTATTAAACATAACTGTCCCACTAACATGCCACATCAATATAATTGAAGCCACAACTGCGCAATTCGTGTACTCAAATATGGGAGATGTCTCAAGAAAGAAAACCAAATTGCAAGTTCAACAAGCACCACCACAACCACAGTGTTACAACCAACTCCTCAATTTTCGTAAAGAGGATAACCGTAGGCGCAAATGCACAATTGTAAAAGAAGGAAATTAATGAATAAGATAATTTATCATAGAAATAAAATTCCCACACACGGCATGGATAACTCACGTGCCAATAATATGAATCGCCCGTCATGGTCACAGGCCTGCTATCCCAGCATATCATGCATGAGTAATTAAACAATTACACTTGTATATGATAATGAAATAAGATTCTCATGCTCCCGGGCTAGTATAAATAGCACGCCATGGTGTAAGCATGTGCAAAGTCTTCTATCACACTTCAAATCGGTAATTTAACGCATAAATAGTAACTACCCCATTTACTAAGGGAATTAGCCTCTTTGTAACCTCAAGTGTAGCCCTAATAGTTCTCAACAAAGGTAAGAACATGAAAAATGTTATAACTTTACGCTTAACAGTCAACTCTAGGCATATCATAGCCTAAGCATTCTTTCGAGTATAAATACCTGCCCCAATGCCCGCACATTGTCTCAAATCTCACATATATGCACACTTATAGCGCGTAGCTATCACAAATAATTAACGCAACTAGTGTATCCATTGAGTTAAAATAAAATACTCACCTCAAATATGCCGCAACCCGAAACAATATACTTCTGAGAACTCTCAGCTCCAAATTCATCAAAATATCTGAAACTGACCATGCTATCCAACATTCGTTATCTTCTCTTCAAGACTGAACTGTCGCCTTGTACATGTAAATCCTAATCCCACACAACACACCACACCTATGATGCCATCATGTGACAAGCATAAGAATCCCATTATCAACTCTGAGTCACCAGCAAGTTACATAGCCGGTTAGTTAGAAACCTTCATGTTGCTTCCTTCCAGGAGGAAATCACAACACACAACACGTTTCCCACACTAGTAGAAAATATCCAGTTCAAACCATGGTAGAAACCATCACGAACACTTTGAAATCCATCTGCAGATAACCAGGTTATTAGAACTAAATTTATCTAACTCGACCAAACCACGTAGGTCACCAAAACCCAAGAATATTGTCACCAAAACATCTGTAGAGTCTCACCACATCATAATTACCCCTATAAATACCACAACCGAAACACCCACTCTCAAAATACTTTATTTGAGTTAAGGCCATTTCGTTCATCTTCCTGATACCGAAATATAAAATCCATAATGATATACAAAAATGGCAAAACTCTCAACACCATCTAACTAAATTCTCAGATTGTAACCATAAACAAATCCGCCAAAAATTCTCAATTGCTACATATTAATCTTGAATCCATTAATACTTTCTCGAGAGTCGTCCACTCTGCTCAAATATCAATTGGACCGCCCAAACGAGCTGAAAAACACATGCCCCATTAGCAAAACAACACCTAAAGAAGTACCCCTGCCTTAACACCACAAATCAAATTCATACTCTGTGCGCGCTACACCCTTGACAAATAACAACTCACTCATTCCATGATTTTCAAATTTTCATAAAGTGCAATGTAATCTGTATTCATGAATTTCCTTGCTCGAGCCATCCTAGATCTCAACTTCTGCAAGTCATAACTAATTCACAAGTGTGTCTCAAACCAAAACTAAAATTTAATATATAACCATCAATTGAATTGCCAATAGCAGGCTCCCCCACTTGGCTCAAAGCCATAGATTAAAACACTTCATAACTCATAATACCCATACTTTATTACTACCATAATACTACAGTCAGTCCAACAAAAATTCTTCTCAAGCTCATACAACGCCAACCATAAAATACCTCAATCGTCCGCTAAACCCATATTTATTCTCTTGACAGTCAAGTCAACTTTCTCAACTAGCTTCAAATTCAAACCTCCACACATACGCCCCGCTGGCAGAAGAAAAACTCTCCACTCACATTACAAGGAACACACCTACGTAGATTAGTCTGCAGGGAATAATCCACTTGCTTATCCTCAAATTGGTATCTTGTTGTACCCTTTCGCCGTTACAATTACAATGCAATCACTCTGTCTATCCGAGTCCAAACTCATTAACCAGGCACGAGAATTTAATATGTTCCTAAATTTAACAACTTGAAAGGTACTTCAAAACATTCATACCCGAGACTTCCTAAATTTAACAACTTGAAAGGTGCTTCAAAAAATTCATACCCGAGACTGTACATCACATCAAAATGAAAATCAAGCACCCAATGGACCTCATTTCATTCCAAGGAAACACTTTGCATCATATTCAATCTATCTTAACACATCCCGCAATTGTGTCATCCTCATCATATAGCCATTCGACCGCTCATCAAGCCACACATTTTCCTCTCAAAGGGATACTACCATACATATGAGTCCAAATGTACAAGTTACAACTAAAGCTACCGAGCCTAAGCTACAATCCAAACCTGGCCTCAAGTCCTCCAGACTGGCCCATCACCAAAACACATAATATACATCTCGAACCTCGTTCATAGAATCACAAGCCGGCGATGCACAACTGATACTGAAGCGATCACATGAATCAATTGTGCACGATAAAGAAAAAAAGATGGGAAATTATCCTAAATGCCCTGTAGACTCTCGAAGATAAGTATGGACGTCATCATACCGATCCGCAAGACTCTACTAGACACTTGCTCATGACTTCAAGAACCTATGAACCTAGAGCTCTGATACCACCTTGTCACGACCCGATATCCAACTATTCGTGATGGTACCTAACCCAACCCGTTAGGTAAGCCAACTATTCACTATCCAATTCCAATGTAATTTAACAAGACAATTAAGTAAAGGAAAATATCTAAATCTTATACATTCCCCAAGGACTGGTAGTACAAATCATGAGCTTCTAAGATTAGAATTTATAAAACTGGTATGAAATAAATATACCATCTTTCGAAATATACATAAATAGATTTTTATAAATCTAAGGCTACCATGAACAAGAGGCAGCTATGACCGGAACACAGGTACGTCTCCAAATACAGCTCACGTTGATCCCATCAACATCATCATCCAATATCTGCATGCAAGGTGCAGAAGTATAGTATGAGTACAACTGACCCTATGTACTTAATAAGTAACAAACCTAATTGTCACGACCCAACTCCATATCATGCCGTGATGGCGTCCAGCACGGTTGCTGGACAAGCCAACAGTGAATAACTTAGTGATTTCCCGTTTAGCTTTACTTATTTTAAAACATTTGGTAAGTAAAGGATTTTAAGGTAAACAAACGGAAACATCTAAAAGCAATTATAACTATTGAATTACAACCCAAAAACTAAAGTCTACTAATACGTGCCAAGATCTGGTGTCACAAGTATGTGTGAAACTAGTAGAATATACAAAAGATGAGTATCCTACTATCTGAAACATAATAGACAGATAAAAACAAAAAAGAAACTCCGGCATGCTGCTGAACGGTTTAGAAGGGGGCAGCTCAACGTGAAGTCTCGGTCCAAGATCAAGTATGCGCGTCGGGCGGGTAACTGGCTGCACCAGCCTCGGATCCTATACAATTAAGTAAAGAAGTGCAGTATGAGTACATAAACAACATGTACCCAGTAAGTATCCCGCCTAACCTCGAAGAAGTAGTGACGAGAGGTCGACTTGACACTTACTAGGCCAATAATAATATAATTAAAGTACTATACTAAGCATGGATAACATGAACGATACTGTCAGTTCAACAACAGGAAGAGATAAGTCCTTCTTTTACACTTATAACATAAATTTCGGTAATACTATTTAACAACTTACATTTCAAGGAATTTAAGCAGAATAAATCATGGAGAATTTCCAAATAATTAGCATGTGCAATTATGTCGAGGTCGTACAACCCGATCCAACAAAATATTTAAACTATGCACTGCCGAGGGTCGAACTGCGTGAATCATAGATGCATCTATTTTTCCCGCTCGCGAATCATACATGTGATGCGGTCAAACATAAAATTAAGGAATTACCCTGCTCGCGAATCATACATGCGACGCGGTTACACAAAGATCTCATAAAATGTTATAATACTCTCCCAATCTTTTCAAAATACGACATTCAAATGAAAACGTTTAAAATCCCATTATTTTTTCTCGATTCCAATTCCTTTTCGAAGCATTTAATAAGCACACTCCATTCCGCTCTTTTCAAGGCAAACAATATACATAAAGCAATGACAATATCAAATAGACATGGTGTAATCCTAAGACTACACGTACATAATAGGAATAGTAGCTACGTACGGACTCTCGTCACTTCGTGCGTATGTGGTCTCCCACAAACAATAACACATATTAATTTAGTTCACCTATGGGGTAATTTCCCTCTTACAAGGTTAGAAAGGAGACTTACCTAGTCGCAAAGCTTACTTTCCAATTCAAGAACATGCTCAAACCTCCAAATTTGACGCCAAACGACTCGAAGATAGTCAAACATTATATAAACTAATTAATCTATGCTCAAAAGTTCACAATTTCACCATTTAAGTGATTACCCAACCTAACTTGCAAGATTCCTAAAATTCACCCCCGGGCCCACGTGCCCGAATTCTGGAAATCTTTAAAGAAAGTTGTTACCCATAACCTTAGGAACATAAATATATGATTTTTACTAAATTCCATAATGAATTTTGGTGGTTAAATCTTATTTTTTATCAAAAACCTAGGTTTTCAACTAAACCCATGATTTCCACTAATTTACATGTTATAATCTACCCTTAAAATATGTATTTAACTCACATTGTGTAGAAATTACTTACCTCAAAGTGCTAAGTGAAATCCCCTCTCTAAGAGCTCCAACAATCGCCCAACAATGGAAGAAATGAGCTAGAATAGCCTAAGTCCAGTTTTTAAAAGTGTCTGCCCATGTCTGCATTCTTCGCGATCGCGAAAGAGGCCTCGCGATCGCGAAGGCAAACGGCCCAGGCCAGGAAAATTTACACATCGCGAACCCGACAGGAGCAACGCGAACACAGAGGCTCGCTTGGCCCAACCTACGCTAATGCGAGGGCTTCTTCTCAAACGCGAAGAGAGAAAAACTGCCACCCAGCTCTGCCTCTTCTACACGAACGCGAGCCAGGTCATGCGAACATGAAGGCTAGAAGGCCCAGACCTCCGCGAACGTAGACCTACGCACGCCAGCACGAAGGGCAAAAGCTCCCCATCCCAATGTACCCCAAATCCTTCATCCCGAACGCGAGGGTCTGATCCGGTTCGCAAAGAAGGAAATCAGATGCAGAAATCTGGTGTGTTTCAAATCAATTTCGGGCGGTCCGAAATGCACCCGAGCCCCTCGAGACACTGTCCAACTACTCCAACAAGTCTATAAACATAATATAGACTTTCTTGAACTCTCAAAATGCATAAAACAATAGCAAAAACAAGAATCACACCCCAAAACCAAATTGAATCAAACTTTGAACTTCAAGTTTCTAAATTGTTGTGAACGTGTCAAATCATACTTACACTACTCGGATTGACACCAAATTTTGCGTGCAAGTCTTAAATGACATTACAGAACTATTACCGATCTGGTAATTCCATTCGGAACTAGGTATCACCAATACCTAGTCCAAACCAAATTTAAAGAACTTCAAAAACCTTCAAGAACAAACTTTCACTATTAGGCGCTGAAACGCTCCTGGTCCCCTCAAACCCCGATCCAAACATACGCCCAAGTCCGAAATAATCACACAAACCTATTGGAACCGTTAAATCCCGATTCCGAGGTCATTTATTAAAAATATTGACCAAAGTCAAACTTAGCCGTTTAAGTCAACCTTAAAGAACTAAGTGTTCCGATTTCAACTCAAACTCTTCTAAATCCCGAACCAACCATCCTCACAAGTCCTAAATCAGTAAAAGCAAGTACGTGAAGTATTATTTAGGGAAACATGGTTTTAGAAAGCAAAACGATTGATTGGGTCGTTACATTCTCCACCTCTTAATCAAACGTTCATCCTCGAATGTGTTTAGATTCATACCTGATGTGCTGAATAAGTATGGATATCTGCTCCGCATGTACTCCTAGGACTCCTAGGTCGCCTCCTCGACTAGTTGGCCCCTCCACTTAACCTTTAATGCGTATCTCAACTGGCGATCCTGTCTAGCAACAATGACAATTGGCTCATCCTGGTAACCCAAGCTCTCATCAAGTTGAATAGTGCTGAAGTCTAACACATATGATAGGTCGGCATGATACCTCCGGAGCATAGAAACGTGAAAAACTTGATGAACCCCTAATAGGCTGGGAGATAAAGCAAGGTCATAAGCAACCTCTCCAACTCACCTCAACACCTCAAATGGGCCTATAAACCCTGGGCTCAACATGCCCTTTTTTCCGAATCTCATAATACCCTTCATCGGTGAGACTTTCAAGAGAACCTTCTCGGCTACCATAAATGATACATCACACGCCTTCTGATCCGCACAACTATTCTGGCTGGACTGTGCTGTGCGAAGTCGCTCCTGAATCAACTTTACTTTTTCTAAGTCATCCTTCACCAGATCAGTATTATATAACCTAGCCTCGCCGGGCTCAAACCACCCAACGAGAGAACGACATCGCCGACCATATAAAGCCTCAAATGCGGCCATCTCGATGCTGGACTGATAACTGTTGTTGTAATCAAACTCGGTCAATAGAAAGAACTGATGCCACTATCCCGCAAAGTAAATCACACATGCTCTCAACATGTCCTCCAATATTTGAAGTGTCCACTCTGACTGCCCGTCGGTCTGTGGATGAAACACTGTGCTGAGCTCTATACTGGTCCCCAACTCACTCTGTACGCCTCTCCAGAAATATGAAGTGAACTGAGGGTGTCTATCTGATATGATAGAAACAGGCACACCATGCAACCGAACTATCTTCCGAATATAAATCTGGGCCACCTTCTCTGAATTATATGTGGTCACAACCGGAATGAAGTGTGCCGACTTGGTCAAGCTGTCGACAATGACCCAAACTGCATCAAACTTCCGCAAGGTCCGTGGCAGCCCAACTACGAAGTCCATAGTAATGCGCTCCCATTTCCACTCAAGTATAGTCATCTGCTGAAGTAGGCCACCTGGCCTTTGATGCTCATACTTGACCTGCTGGTAATTTAGACACCTACCTACATACTTCACTATGTCTTTCTTCATCCTCCACCACCAATAGTGCTGTCTGAGGTCACGATACATCTTCGTAGCACCTGGATGTATAGAATAGCGAGAACTGTGTGCCTCTTCTAGAATCCTCTCCCTCAAGCCATCCATATTAGGAACACATAGATGGAACTAGAGTCGTAGAACACCATCATCGCCAATAGAAACCTCATTGGCACCGCCCTATTATATCGTCTCTCTAAGAACTACCAAGTGCGGATCATCAAACTGTCGGGCCTTGATCTAGCCCAATAATGAAGACGGAGCAGCAACACATGCAAGAACTAGGTTGGGCTATGAAATATCCAACCTCACAAGTCTGTTAGCCAAGGACTGAATGTCCAAAGCTAGTGGCCTCTCCTCCATTGAACTAAATGCCAAGCTACCCATACTCATTGCCTTCCTGCTTAAGGCAACCGTGACCACATTTACATTGCCCGGATGACATAGAATGGTGATGTTATAATCCTTCGGTAACTCGAGCCATCTACGCTACCTCAAATTGAGATCTCTTTGCTTGAACAAATGTTGTAAGCAGCGATGATCATTATAAACCTCACATGACACCCCATACAGATAATGTATTCATATCTTAAGAGAATAAGCAATCGCGGCTAACTCCAAATTGTGCACATGATAATTCTTCTCATTAATCATCAGATGACGCAAAGCATATGCAATAACTCGCCCCTCCTGCATCAATACACAACCCAAGCCATCGCGTGAAGCATCGTAATATACCGTATACATCCTTGAGCCAAAAGGCAACACTAGAACTGGTGTTGTAGTCAAAGCTATCTTGAGCTTCTGGAAGCTCGCCTCACAATCATCGGACCAACGGAACGGAGCACCCTTCTGGGTCAATCTAGTCAAAGGTGCTGCAATGGATGAAAAATCCTCCACAAACCGGCGATAATAGCCTGCTAACCCTATGAAACTCCTAATCTGAGTCGCCGAAGTGGGACGAGGCCAACTCTGAACTGCCTCAATCTTCTTGGGATCCTCTTTAATACCCTATTCTCATACCAAATGCCCCAAGAATGCCACCGACTCTAGCCAAAACTCACATTTGGAGAACTTAGCATATAGCTCCTGCTCTCGCAATGTCTGAAGTACCACTCTCAAAGGCTGCTCATGCTCCCCAGGCTACGTGAGTAAATCAAGTTGTCATCAATGAAGACAATAACAGAGGAATCAATATAAGGCCTAAAAACTTTATTCATCAAATCCATGAATGCCGCTGGGAAATTAGTCAAGCCGAAGGACATCACTAGAAACTCATAATGACCATATCTGGTACAGAAGGCAGTCTTTGGAACATCTGAGTCCCGAATCTTTAACTGATGGTACCCCGGTATCAAGTCAATCTTAGAAAACACCCTAGCACCCTGCAACTGGTCGAACAAATCATCGATACGTGGCATCGGGTACTTGTTCTTGATGGTAACCTTGCTCAACTGGCGGTAATCAATGCACATCCGCATAGTCACATCTTTCTTCTTCACAAATAACACTGGTGCACCCCAAGGTGATACACTTGTTTTCACAGACCCCTTAGCTACTAACTCCTCAAGCTATTCCTTCAATTCCTTCAATTCTTTTAGAGCCATACGTTATGGTGGAATAGATACAGGCTGGGTGTCTGGAGCCAAATCAATACGGAAATCAATATCGCGATCTGGCGGCATGCTTGGAAGGGAAGAAGGAAACATATTAGCGAACTCCCGGACTGCTAACACTAAATCAATCGTTGGAGACTCAGCGGTGGTGTCCCTAACATAATCTAGAAAAGCCAAACAACCCTTCTCGACCATATATCGAGCCTTCAGATAAGAGATGACCCAACTAGCTGTACTAACAGAGGAACCCTTCTACTCCAATCTCGGTAATTTTGGCATAACTAAGGTAACAGTCTTGGCATGACAATCAAGGATGTCGTGGCATGGAAATAACCAAGCCATGCCCTGGATGACCTCAAAGTCGATCATATCAAGTAGCAGAAGGTCTGCCCTAGTCTCATTACTATAGAATGTGACCACATGGGACCGATAGATACGATCCACAACCATAGAATCACCCATAGGAGTGGACACATAAACATGAGAACCTAAGAACTCGCGAGGAACATCTAGAAAATGAGAAAACAAAGATGATACATATATATAGGTAGATCCTGGATTAAATAACACCGAAGCATCCCTACCGCAGATAGAAATAATACCTGTGATCACGGCATTTGAGGCCACTGCATCTTGTCTTGCCGGAAATGCATAGAATCTAGCTGGGGCACCACCTGACTGGCCCCCGCCTGCCTGATCGCTACCTCTAGGATGGCCTCTCCCCACCTGCCCTCCACCTCTGGGCGGCCGGATGGCTGGTGCGGCTACTAGAGCTGAAATCATAGGCTGATGACCCTACTGTACATCCTTGCCCTGAAGCCTGGGGCAGGATCTCTTCATATGACCCGGATCTCCACACTCGTAATTATCTCTTGGTACCATAGATTGATGCCCCGAAGTTTGACCCTGATGGCCTAAATACCTATTAGAAGAACCCTGAATGGCTGGTGGGCGGTATGAACTCTCTGGCATGGCGCTGAAATAAGCACTGGAAGAACCCTGATGAACTGGTTGGCGGTAAGAACTCTCTTGCATAGCACTAAAATAGGGTCACGCCAGAGCACCCCGAAGAGGTGGTGGTGCTGAGTATGGGGGTCTACTACGCTGACCCCTCCCGATCTG
Organism: Nicotiana tabacum; assembly: GCF_000715075.1. Taxonomy (NCBI): domain Eukaryota; kingdom Viridiplantae; phylum Streptophyta; class Magnoliopsida; order Solanales; family Solanaceae; genus Nicotiana; species Nicotiana tabacum. Next base: position 17,438,972 of record NC_134094.1, on the reverse strand, counting down.
ACCTCTGCCCCTCGCCGGGGCACCTATAAATTCTCTCAGAGAAATGGGCCCTCTTGTCCTGCTGCGTCTACTCTTTACCTCTCTGGGGGTAGCCCTAAATCCTCCGAGCGATCTCCACTACTAGCTGATAACCAATAACCATCTTACTCTCTCTCTGCGTCCGTAGGAAGTATCATAAGTGCATGGCGAGACAACTCAGAAAACCTCGCCTCATAGTCAGTCACTGACATCTGGCCCTGCTCAAGCTGCTCAAACTGGTACCGTAACTCTTCCCTCTTGGAGGGTGAATTATCCCTATAAAGGAAAAGGTGTATGAACTTGCTCCAAGTCATGGGAGGAGAGCCCGCTGGTCTGCCAAGAAGATAAGACTGCCACCATCTACGGGCCCTGCCCTCAAGCTGGAAAGTAGTAAAGTCAACCCCATGAGACTCCAGCATCCTCATGTTGTGCAGTTTATCCCTGCACCTATCAATGCAATTATGTGCATCCTCATGACGCTCGCCTCCGAAGACAGGAGGGTGAAACCTAGTCCACCTGTCTAGTAACTTCTGCGGAACACCATCTGTAGTCGGCCTAGGCTCAAGTGCCACTGGTTCAACTGGTTGGGCCTCGTCCGCAGGTAATGCACTCGGAGCCTGATACACTACAGCCCCATGCCCGGGAACTTGGGTAGTAGGGGTATGTGCTCCCCCTCCCGCCTTAGATGTGGTTGGGTCTGCTGGAAATAAACTAGCCTGGGTCATAGAGTACATGAACTATAGCATACGGCCCATGATCTCCTAAAAGCCTGGTGCTGTCATGAAATCTAATAGGGACTGGCTTTGCTGCGGGCGACTCGCCCTGCTCCTCAATAATGTGGTCCTCCACTAGCTCCGCTGGTAGTGCTACAGGGGCAGCTCTGGGATGCCCTTGTCCCGTACCTCGGGCTAGTGCCCTCCCCCGGCCTCTGCCTCAGCCTCTAACAATGGGGGAGCATCCCCTCCTGGATCTAGAATGTCCGTCGTACATGTCCTCACCATCTGTGAGATAATAGAAGAAGAAAATTTAATATATCATTAATTGCACGATAGGAGAAGAAAATTTAATATATCATTAATTGCACGATAGGAGAAGAAAAATGAATAGTTTCCTAACACCCTAGAGCCTCTCAAAGATAAGTACAGACGTCTCTGCACCGATCAACAAGACTCTACAAGTCCTGCCCATAACTTGTGCGACCTACATGAACCTAATGCTCTGGTACCATATTGTCACGACCCAACTCCATATCAGGTCGTGATTGCATCCAACACCGTTGCTGGATAAGCCAACAATGAACAACTTAGTAATTTCACGTTTAGCTTTACTTATATTAAAACATTTGGTAAGTTAAGGATTTTCAAGGTAAACAAAAGAAACATCTAAAACCAGTTATAACTATTGAACTACAACCCAAAAACCAAAGTCTACTATAACGTGCCAAGATCTGGTGTCACAAGTATGTGTGAAACTAGTAGAATATACAAAAGATGACTATCACACTGTCTGAAATAGAATAGATAGATAAAAATAAAAGAGAAACTCCGGCATGCTGCTGAACAGCTCAGAAGGGGGCAGCTCACCGTAAAGTCTCGGTCTAAGATCAAGTATGCGTGCAGGGTGGGTAACTGGTTGCACAAACCTCAGATCCTGTACAATTAAGTACAGAAGTGTAGTATGAGTACATAAACAATATGTACCCAGTAAGTATCCCGCCTTACCTTGAAGAAGTAGTGACAAAGGGTCAACTTTACACTTACTAGGCCAATAATAATATAATTAAAGTACTATGCTAAGTCCTTCTTTAAAAATTATAACATAAATTTCAGTAATACTATTTAACAACTTACATTTCAAGGCAGTTAAGCAAAATAAATCATGGAGAATTTCCAAATAATTAGCACGCGCAAATATGCCGAGGTTGTATGGCCCGATCCAACAAAATATTTAAACTGTGCACTGCCGATGATGCATCTATTTTTCCCGCTCGCGAATCATACATGCGACGCTGTCAAACATAAAATTAAGGAATTAGCCCGCTTGCGAATCATACATGTGACGCGGTTACAGAAAGATCTCATAATGTTTTATAGTACTCTCCCATTCCTTTCAATATACGACATTCAAATGAAAACTTTTAAAATCCCATTATTTTTCCTCAATTCCAATTCCTTTTTGAAACATTAAATAGGCACACTCCATTCCGCCCTTCTCAAGGCAAACAATATACATAAAGCAATAACAATATCAACAAGGCATGGTGTAAGCCTAAGACTACTCGAACATAACATGAATAGTAAGCATGGTGTAAGCCTAAGACTTCGTGCGTACGTGGCCCCCCATAAATAGCAGCACATATTAATTTAGTTCACCTATGTGGTAATTTCCCTCTTACAAGGTTATAAAGGAGACTTACCTCCTCTCAAAGCCTACTTTCCAATTCAAGAACATGCTCAAACCTCCAAATTTGACGCCAAATGACTCGAAGCTAGTCAAACATTACATAAACTAATCAATCTATGCTAAAAAATTCATAATTCCACCATTTAAGTGATTACCCAACCTAACTTACAAGATTCCTAAAATTCACCCCCGGGCCCACGTGCCCAGATTCCGGAAATGTTTAAAAGAATTTGTTACCCATAACCTTAGGAACATAAATATATGATTTTTACTAAATTTCATAACAAATTTTGTGGTTAAATCTCATTTTAATCAGAAACCTATGTTTTCACCAAAACCCCTGATTTTCACTAACTTACATGTTATAATCTACCCTTAAACTATGTATTTAACTCATATTGTATAGAAATTACTTACCTCAAAGTGCTAAGTGATATCCATTCTCTAAGAGCTCCATGAATCGCCCAACAATGGAAGAAATGAGCTAAAATAGCCTAGGTCCCGTTTTTAAAAGTTTCTACCCAGGTCTGCCTTCTTCGCGATCGCGGAAGAAGCCTCGTGATAGCGAAGGCAAACGGTACAGGCCAAGAAACTTTACCCATCGCGAACGCGACAGGAGCAACGTGAACATGGAGGCTCGCTTGGCCTACCTGACGGGAATGCGAAGGCTTCTTCGCGAACAACGGCCACCCAGCTCTGCTTCTTTTACGCGAACGCAGGCCAGGTCACGCGAACGCGAAGGCTAGAGGGCCCGAACCTCCACGAACGCGAACCTTCGCACACCAACGCGAAGGGAAAAAAAATATCCATCCCATAGTACCCCAAATCTTTCATCACGAATGTGAGGGTCTGAACGTGTTTGCGAAGAAGGAAACTATAAGCAGAAATCTGGTGTGTTTCAACTCAACTTCGGGCTGTCCGAAACGCACCCGAGCCCCTCGGGACCCCGTCCAACTACACTAACAAGTCTATAAAGATAATACGGACTTGATCGAATTATCGAAATGCGTAAAACAACAGCAAAACCAAGAATCACACCCCAAAACAAAATTGAATTAAACTTCAAGTTTCTAAATCGCTGCGAACGCGTCGAATCATACTTAGACTACTCGGATTGATACCTAATTTTACGTGGAAGTCTTAAATGACTTTATGGAACTATTCCATTCGGACCTCGGTATCACCAAAACCAATTCCAAACCAAAATTTAAGAACATCAAAAACTTTCAAGAACCAACTTTCACTATTAGGCGCCAAAACGCTCCCGGGTCCCCCAAAACCCGATCTGAATATACGTCGAAGTCCGAAATCATCACACGAACCTATTGGAACCGTCAAATCCCAATTTCGAGGTCGTCTATGAAAAATATTGACCAAAGTCAAACTTGGCCTTTCAAGCCAACCTTAAGGAACTAAGTGTTCTGATTTCAACCCAAACTCTTCTAAATCCCAAACCAACCATCCCCATAAGTCATAAATCAGTAAAAGCAGGTACGGGAAGTCTTATTTAGGGAAACGGAATTCTAGAAAGTAAAACGACTGATCGGGTCATTACAGTAACCTTAGGTTGAAAGTAGTGATGAGCTGGAACAAAGGTCGGGTCCAACACCAATAGCCAACAACAGTCCATAACAACGTAAAGCAAGTAATAAAAGAAGTAACTCAGCGATAAGATGCTTAGTTAAATCATGATTTTTGAAAATAGTTCTGCCTCTCAAGTGTATCAGTGAAAACTCAAATCTTTTACCGAAATTTCAAAAACATATGAGTAAGTTTGAATATAGAAATTTTCACAAAAATCATTTAAATAGTAATAAGATGTTTTATTTTCTTTCCAGATAACTAGTGGAAAATGCATCATTATGCCCATACGCCAATATGTGTGAGAAGTCATGAATGACGTGATACTGTACAACATGAGAAAAATGCATCTATATGCCTGTATGTCAAATGTGCATGTCAATGCGATGCAACTCAGCGATAAAACCATATGCATACTCTCAGAGTATCATTTCACTCAATTCTCCCAGTCACTCAGTCCTCACATTCACTTAGTCCTCCCAATCACTCAGTCCTCCCAATCTCTCGGCACTCGCACTAAGTAGGTACCTGCGCTCCCTGGGTGTGTGTACAGACTCCGGAGGGGCTCCTTCAACCCAAGCGCTATAATCTGCATGGACAACTCACGTGCTGCATGGACAACTCACATGCTATAGTATCAATATTTGTATCCGTACGGACAACTCATGTGTTATAATAAGCCAATCTGGCCTGCTGCGGCGTGCAGCCCGATCCCATAATAATAAAGTATATAAAGCCAATATGGCCTGCTGTGGCGTGCAGCCCGATCCCATAATTATCCTCACAATCAGGCCCTCGGCCTCACTCAGTCATCAATCTCTCCAGTCTCTCTCTCATGGGTATACAATGTAATGAAAATAGCCCGAAAATGATGATATGATGTATTAATAAATAACAACAGAGACTAGGATATGATATGTAATGACATAAAGATGTCTAAGTATGAATTTTCAAATTAAAATAAATAATTCACATCAATATAACATTTGTAGGTCCTAATAATACTGGTACACAGCCTCAACATAATTTTTAATTTGATTCTCAGCTCAATTTCTTTAGCACATAAAACAACATAGAAAATGCTAAGATTATTTGACTAAAAAATTCCATGGAAACAATTATGTCACAATTTTCATGGGGCACGCCCACACGCCAGTCACCTAGCATGTGCGCCACCTCCCAATAATTCACATAATGAATATATTCAGGGTTCATACTCTCATCTCCAAGATTAGAAGAGTTACTTACCTCGAAAAAGACGAATCCAATGTCGAGCAAGCTAAACAATCCTCCAGAAATTTTATTCTATGCATATCAACTTATGAATGGCTCAAATATAATCACAATTAATTTGATTCAGTCCATACAAATTATAGAAATTAATTCCATATAAAAAATACTAATGTTTTTCTACAAAATCCGAAATTACACTCAAAAATCGCCCGTGGGACCCACATCTCGGAATCCTATGAAACTCACAAAATCCGATACCCATCCAATTACAAGTTCAACCATACTTATTTCAGTCAAATCCGACTCTGAATTGGTATTTAAATCCCAAAATTCGTTTTATGAAAGCTCTACATTTTCCCAATTTCCATCTAAAAATATCGATTAAATGATGAAAATAATGATATATTCATGAATGTTAACCAAATCCGAGTTAGAATCACTTACCCCGATGAATTTCGTGAAAATCCCACGAAATATCGCCACAATACGAGCTCCCTAGGTCCAAATGTGAAATAATACCCTAACCCTTGGTTATATAAAACTACGTCTAATCTCCCAATGTGTGGTCCGCACATTTTAAAGTGATGCTGCACATTTTCAAGTTTTGTGGCCGTACAATTTTGAGTGCGGCCGCACTTCACTGTGACAGCTTACCAGGCTTTAGTAAAATGCCCATAACTTTCCGCACAAATGTCCAAATTATTCGGGTGATACCTTTCGGAAAACTAGATTCCAAGGGCTACAACTTTTGTTTTTAAATCATCTCCATATTAGTTGTGGATTAAAAGATATACGCCTCCGAAGTCAGACCATCAAACCTGCAGAACCCCTAAAGTGCGGCCGCACACAAAATTGTGCGGTCCGCATGTTTCCTATAGAGTGTGGCAGCACAGAAATTGTGCGGTCCGCACTTGTCCTCTGTTTTCTGCACTTTTCCTCTGAAGTGCGGCTGCACTCAAAATTGTGCAGTTCGCACTTTTCCTCTGTGTCCGTACTTTTCCAAAAGTTCGAGAACAACATTTGAGTGCCTAGCCACTCGGGATCCCGTTCAAATATATTAAAAAGTTTCATAACATAATACGGACCTACTCAAGGCCTCTAATCACATCAAACAATATCAAAATGGTGAATCGCACCACAAATCAAAATTTATGAACTTTGAATTTTCAAATTCAATATCTTGTGCCGAAACACATCAAATCAATCTGCAATGACTTCAAATTTTGCACACAAGTCCTAAATGATATAACAGAGCTATGAAAATTTCCAGAACTGGATTCCAACCCCGTTACCAAAAAGTCAACTCCCCGGTCAAACTTTCCGAAAAATTCAATGTTCGCCATTTCAAGCCAAATTTCACTACGGACTTCTAATCAATTTTTTGGACATGCTCCTAAGACCAAAATTACCATACGTAGCTATTGTAATCATCAAAACTCCATTCCGGGGTTGTTTACACATAATGCGACATCCGATCACTATTTAAACCATGAAACTAAGTGTTCCAATTTATTCCTAAACCTCACCGGACCTAAACCATTTAACCCTGTAAGTCATAAAATAATTGTAAAGCATAAATTGAGCAGTAAATAGAAAAACAGGGTTGTAATACTCAAAACGGCCTTCCATATCATTGCAAATAGCCATTTTTGTGATTATCGCAACAAAGCTTCTTATGCTGCTGAATTAGCATTTTTTTTAAAGAATGAGGATTGAGGCCTATACTCGCATACAATTTATGATAGTTAAAACGGCAAAGGTCCAAATATACCCTCGTTATATTTCTGATAGTGTGTGTTACACACTTCAAATTATCAAAAACATTTTCCATGTGGCAATCCACGCGTGGAGTTATTTAGCTTAATCTAAAAATTGACTTAATTAGTTATTTTAAATAATAATCAAGTATTATTATAGGGATAAATATTCACCTATTTAGAAACTAAAAAAAAGAGGGGTAGGATAAAAAAGATTCCTTCAATTCCCCTTTTCTCTCCTCTCTCCCGATGATGGATACTGCACCTCTCAGTAGCGATTCGCACCATTAATTTTCGTTTTAACCTTGATTTCCCCCAATAACCTTTGATTGCTTAGTCTTATTTTATTTTTGTTCAAGATTGAGGATTAAATATTAGGGTTTGCTGAAAAATCTGGAGTTCATTCGAGTTCTGATTGAGTGAAGATTATTGGTAAAACTTAGAGTTGCTTTGAAGACGATAGCTATGCATAGATAATACTTCTTTAAAAACTAAATTCTTTGTTGCAAAATTATTTTATAAATTTGCTGGGTAACTTCAAGTCAATTTTACCAAAACAATTAGATCATTTTTGTGAGTTGTGGAATGAGTGTTTCTTCTTTCAAATAAATTCGGGTAAAAAAATGAAAGAAGAATAAAATGAGAAAGATAAAAAATAGATCAAGTAATAACAAGAGAGGGAGAATTTCATATGGAGCCAGACGGAGAAATGAATAATAAAGGACAAAAAATGGGGGAAAACGGTGAAGAAAAGAGGAAGAAAGTGAATAAATGAGGAAGAAAGGTTTAATTAGCCGTTACATATTGTTAGGTGGGGACCATTTGATAAATTTTTCAGTCATCACGCGCAATAGCAAGTTATTACAAATAGTTTGTCAAAAATTTAACAAGGGTGTTTCAATATGAAGGAAAATATAGTTTAGGGAGGTTCTAGGGACACTAGATAATTTAAGCAGGAAACTGACAAAAACATGAAAGTTTAGGGGGTTTTAGGGTATTAACTCTATATTATACGTAGTTGTTTGGTTTATGAAAAGGGAGAAATTTCATCTTTTATGTTGTTATGTTAGGTAGCTTTTGGAATATTTATCGGGTGGAACAAATAAGTCTATAAGAAATGGAGAACAGATACAAGTATAACTTCAAATTATTTCTATTTTTATATTTAATGAAAAATATTACTCCTTCATGAATAAAGATAAAATTACTTCAAATAAATAATAAAAGAGTGATAATTTTAAGAGATATAGAACTAAGACATGGTGACTAATAACTAGTGAAGATAAAAATTTCACCTATCTATTTTTTGAAGAAATGTTTAAAAATTTCACCTCAATTAGTAAATATGTAAAATTATGGCTCGTTATTTGAGTTACTCTCAATGTATATATTATTATAGATGAATTCATCTTTAATTTGTTAAAGAACATAGGATCAATAGTGCTAATTAGAACATTTGACGCATGATCCGTGCAGGAACTATTGGTGTGATGACAAAAAAGGTCATCTTATGTTTTAGAACACGATTATACGCTCTTAAGCCTTACAAATCTCATTTTTACCCTTCTCGATTTACGTGCACAGTCCGAACGTGTTTCCAGAAAGCTTTTATATTGAAAATTTATGAAAATAAGAACTTTTTCCTTAAAAGTTAATTCTAGTTGACTTCGGTCAATATTTTTGGTAAACGAGTCCGGATTCATATTTTAATGGTCCGATGGGTCCGTATCGAATTATGGGACCTGGGCGTATGCCCCGAGTCGAATTCGGAGGTCCTTAACTCGAGTTATGAATTTTTGATAAAAATTAAAAGTGTAAAAATTATTTGTTAATAAGAATTGATTGATATTTGGCATTGTTAGTACCGGGTCCGTATTTTTGTTCCGGAGCCCGGTACAGGTTCATTATAATATTTAAGATTTGTCTGTGAAATTTGGTGAGAAACTGTGTTGATTTGACGTGATTCTTACGTCCAGTTGAGAAACTAGAAATTCTAAAGTTTTCTTGAGAATTTCATTTGATTTGGTGTTAAATTCGTAGTTTTAGATATTATTTTGGTGATTTGATCGCGCGAGCAAGCCCATATAATTTTTTTAGACTTGTTTGGCTTGGAGCCACGAGGGCTTGGAAAAATTTGGTATTTTGCTGCAGCAGGTGTCCTGGTCGCGAACGCGAAGCGATAGGGGTGTAACCCTTCGCGAACGCGAACGCGATGAACACTGTCGCCCAGCACTTAATAGAATCCAAACACGGGATTTAGCCAAAAAATTTATTTTCTCAAAAACCAAAAGATGAGAGGTGATTTTCAAGAGTCATTTTCTTGCCCAAAGTGATAGTAAATGATTCTAAATTATTTGCTTTCAATTACCCATTACATTTTATGGATTATCAACCTAAAATCTAGACTTTTCATGGAAGAATTTTGGGTTTGGGTAGAAACTAGAGATTTCGGAAATTTGGGGATTTAAACCTCAATTTGAGGACGAATTCCAAAACCAATTATAAATTCGGGCTCGGGGGTAAGTGGGTAAATGGATTTTAGTCCGAACCGTGGGTTTCGACCAAACGGGCCTGTGGTAAATTTTTTATTTTTTGGAGGAAATTTTGGAAAATTTATTTTATGCAATGTAATTGATTCCTTTAGCAATATTTGATTTTATTGAGTCGTTTTTTAATAGATACGAGTGGTTTGGATGTGAATTCTAGAGGAAGAACTGTGATTGAAAATTAAGTGGCCTTCGGAGCAAGGTAAGTATTGTGTCTAACCCTGACTTGAGGGAATTAGGAATCATAGACTATTTGCTATGTGAAATTCATGTGAGCGGCGTATATGTGAGGTGTCGAGTACTTATGCCAATTTACCTGTTTTCCATGTTTCATCCGTTTTTCTTATATTGTCTCTTTCCTATTCCTAATTGTTACGTGTTTATACTAGTATTGTTAAATTGATCGTTCTTATCATGTTTACGGATTTTCTAGTGATAATTGAGAATTTACTTCAAAGTTGAGATTGATATTGTGGAACCAAATGTTGAAATAAGACTTGTACTTGTTATTCTATCTCCGTGATATTATTTATGCATTGCATTATGATAAGGGAGAGTGTTAATGCACGACGGGTGATGTTGTGCCATATTGTGAGTGTAAAAGTACGAAGGGTGATGTCGTGCCATATTGTGAGTGTTAATGCACGAAGGGTGATGCCGTGCCATGATATGAGAGTTAATGCACGAAGGCTGATGTCGTGCCGTTTCTATTGATTTTATGGTGAGGTTGAGAGTAAAAGCACGAAGGGTGATGTCGTGCATGTTTCCTTTACTGTATTCGTATTCCTATTGATTCATAATATAGTGGTTGTTCTAGTTATCGTTCTGCTACTGTTCTTTATCTTGTATTCCCCCCAACATGTTTTCCTCTCCCGATATATCCGGTCTAATCCTTAAACTGTACAAGTTGATTTGTAGGTGCCTTGCCTTAGCCTCATCACAACTTTATCGAGGTTAGGCTCGACACTTACCAGTACATGGGATCGGTTGTACTAATACTGCACTCTGCACTTTCTGTGCAAACTTTGGTACCGGCTCAGGTTGATCGAGAATTTGCTATTGGACCGCTATCAGAAGACTCAAGGTAGATCTGTCGGCGTTTACAAACCTTTAAGTCCCCGTCTATCCTTTATGTTCTACTATTTCTTTCATTGAGACAATTGTATTTCTTTCAGACAATTACTTGTAGTAAATTCTAGAATACTCGTGAATTGTGACTCCATATCCGGGTGGTAGTAATTAATATAGTTTTTATATTATTCTGCACTTATTATATTTCACCTTAATTAATTTGTTGTTATTTACTGAATGGGATAAGAGTTGGTTTAATGATTCTCTAACGTTGGCTTGCCTAGCAAGTGATATTTTAGGTGCCATCATGGTCCTGACGGTGGGACATCCGGGTCGTGATAAGTTGGTATCAGAGCACTCGATTTCCTAGGTCTCACGATTCATGAGCAAGCTTTGTAGAGTCTGGAGGATCGGTACAGAGACATCTGCGCTTATCTTCCAGAGGCTATGAAGTTTAGGAACAAATTTCACTTATATTCTCATCTGTCGTGCGATGTTGTTTTCTCAATACTGATTGAACTCATCCACTCTTGCTCTCTCGTAGATGGCAAGAACATGTATCGCTTCCTCAGCTGAGCAGCAGCTAGAGCCTCCAATGGCAGCTCCTACGAGGGGCATAGGTCGAGGCGGAGGCCATGCCAGAGGCCGAGGTAGGGGCAGGGCTCAGCCTAGAGCCCGAGCAAAAGCCCTAGCAGTGGAGCCTGAGATAGATCTTGACGGGGAGGTTCCAGCCTAGACTGTTCCTGCCGGGCTAGCTCAGGTTCCGGAAGGGTTCATTGCCACCCAAGTACTTCAGGGCGCTTTAGTCCGTTTGGTGGGCCTCATGGAGAGTGTGGCCCAGACTGGTGCATTTCCCATGGTACCAGCAGTCTCTCAGGAAGGAAAAGGAGCCCGGACTCCCTCTACTTCTGCTTCGGAGCAGATAGCTCCCTAATATCAGGCTCCAATAGCTCAGCCAGTCGGAGTAGTTCAGCTGGTTGTTGCGGCACAGGTCGGAGATGGGCCAGCTATGTATTCTGAGGCTTTATGGAGGTTAGACAGGTTTACCAGGCTCTTCCCAGTTCACTTCGGTGGTGCTCCTTCATAGGATCCCCAGGAGTATCTCGGCAGTTGTCACGAGGTTCTACGGAACATGGGTATAGTGGAGACTAATGGGGTCGATTTTGCTACATTTCAGATGATTGGTTCCACCAACAAATGGTGGAGAGATTATTTGTTGACCAAACCAGCTGGGTCTCCTGCTCTTACTTGGGACCAATTATCCCAGCTCTTCATAGAGAAGTTTCTGCCTATCATATTGAGAGAGGAGCGTTGTCATAAATTTAAGTGTCTCCAGTAGGGAAGTACGACTGTTACTCAGTATGAGACCAGTTTCGTGGATTTGGCCCGTCATGCTATCTTTCTACTTCCCACTAAGAGAGAGAAGGGTGAAGAGGTTTATTGATGGAGTTGCTCAGCCTATCAGATTACAGATGGCTAAGGAGACTGGGAGTGGAATTTCTTTTCAGGCAGCTGCTAATGTCGCCAGACGAGTTGAGATGGTTCTTACTTAGGGAGGTCAGGGGTCTAACAAGAGACCTCGTTATTCCGGTTAGTTTAGCGGTGTCTCATCTAGAGGCGGGGGTACTTTTGGTAGAGTCCATCCTCCCAAGCCGTTTCATTCAGCACTCCAAGCATCCCACGGTACCTCATGTGGTCTTGGTCCTCATATGCCTTATTCCGACCAGCTAGCTTACAGTGCACCACAAGATACTATTAGTGCACCTCCACTCCAGAGTTATCAGGGTTGTTGCTCAGGTCGACAGGGTCAGTGTCAGGGACAGTAGTCACAGCAGCCGAGGTTATGTTATACTTGTGGTGATCCGAGGCATATTTTTAGATTTTGCCCTCGGGCAACAGGCATCTCACAGTATCAGGGATCTCATGCCATGGTTCCAGCACCAGTTGCTGCACCACCTACTCAGTTAGCCAGAGGCATGGATCAGGCAACCAGAGGTATAGGCAAGACTGTTAAAGGTGGAGGTCAGGCCGTTAGAGGTGGAAACCAGCCGGCTAGAGGTCGTCCCAAGGACGTAGTTCAAGGTGGTGGGGACCAACCTCGGTGTTATGCTTTCCTAGCCAGGCCTAAGGCTGAGTCATCTGACCCTGTTATTATTGGTATAATTTCAGTTTGCAGTAGAGATGCTTCAGTTCTATTTGTTCGGGGAACTACTTACTCCTATGTGTCATCCTATTTTGTTTCATATTTGGTTGTGCCTCGTGATTATTTAAGTGCTCATGTGTATGTGTCCACACCTATGAGAGATGTTATTATTGTAGATCGTGCGTGTGTGGTCACCATTGGGAGTCTTGAGACTCGTGTAGATCTTCTACTTCTCTATGTGGTTAATTTTGATGTCATACTGGGTATGGATTGGTTGTCACCATATCATGCTATATTAGATTGTCACGTCAAGATGGTGACCTTAGCCTTGTGGGAGTTGCCTCGATTAGAGTGGAGAAGGATTCTTGGCCATTTTGCTAGTAGGGTTATCTCTTACGTGAAGGCTCGACATATGGTCGATAAGAGGTGTCTATCTTATTTGGCTTATGTCCGCAATTCTAGCGCGGAGGTTCCTTCCATAGATTCAGTGCCAGTTGTTCGTGAGTTTCCAAAGGTGTTTCCTGTAGACTTGCCGAGGATGCAACCTGACTGGGACATTGATTTATGCATTGATTTGTCTACGGGCACTCAGCCTATTTCCATTCCGCCATACCGCATGACCCCTCCAGAGTTGAAAGAAATGAAGGAGCAGTTGCAAGATTTGCTTGATAAGGGCTTCATTAGACCCAGTGTCTCACCCTGGGGTGCACCCGTGTTGTTTGTGAAGAACAAAGATGGAACGATGAGGATGTGTATAGATTATCGGCAGTTGAACAAAGTCACTATCAAGAACAAATATCCATTGCCGAGGATTGATGATTTATTTGATCAGCTTCAGGGCGCCATGGTGTTTTCAAAGATTGATTTGAGATCTGTCTACCATCTATTGAGGATTAGGGCATCCGATGTTCCTAAGACAGCTTTTCGGACTCAGTATGGGCATTGTGAGTTTCTCGTGATGTCATTTGGGCTGACAAACGCCAAATAACATTCGTGGATTTGATGAACCAGGTGTTCAAACCCTACTTGGATTCCTTTGTGGTTGTGTTTATTGATGATATCTTGTTCTACTCCCACATTCGAGAGGAGCATGAGCAACACCTTCAAATAGTTCTTCAGATTCTAAAAGACAGCCAGTTATATCCTAAGTTCTCAAAATGCGAGTTTTGGTTGAGTTCAGTTGCTTTCATGGGTCATGTTGTATCAGCAAAGGGTATTCAGGTGGATCCTAAGAAGATTGACGCAGTTCATAACTGGCCTAGACCTGCATAAGCTACATAGATCCGTAGGTTCCTGGGTTAGGTGGGCTACTACTGTCGATTTGTGGAGGGGTTTTCATCCATAGCAGCCCCGTTGACCAGATTAACCTAGAAGGATGCCCCGTTCAGGTGGTCAGATGAGTGTGAGGCGTTCGTCCAGAAGCTCAAGACAGTTTTGACTTTGGCACTAGTATTGGTGTTACCTACAGGTTCAGGATCTTATACAGTATATTGTGACGCTTCTCGTATTGGTTTGGATGTGGTGTTGATGCAGGGTGGCAAGGTTATTACATATGCTTCACGGCAGCTGAAGGTTCACGAGAAGAATTACCCTGTTCATGATCTAGAGCTGGCAGCCATTGTTCACGCGCTAAGGATTTGGAGGCACTAACTTTACGGTGTGCCATGTGATATTTTCACTGATCATTGGATCTTGCAGTATTTGTTCAAGTAGAAGGAACTCAATTTGAGGTAGAGGAGGTGGCTGGAGCTATTGAAAGACTATTATATCACCATATTGTATCATCCCGGGAAGGCCAATGTGGTGGCCGATGCTTTGAGTAGAAAGTCAGCTAGTATGGGCAGCCTTCCTTATATTCCAGTTGGTGAGAGACAGCTTGCGTTGGAGGTTTAGGCCTTAGCCAATCAGTTCGTGAGGTTGGATGTTTCTGACACCAGCCGTGTTCTAGCTTTTACAGTTACTCGGTCTTCTTTGTTTGAGCGCATCAGAGATCGGCATGATGACGATCCTCATTTACTTGTCCTTAGAGACACAGTGCGGCACGGTGGTGCCAAGTAGGTTCAGGATAAAGTTTTGAGGATGCAGGGCCGTATTTGTGTCCCTAATGTGGATTGACTTCGTGAATTGATTCTTGAGAAGGCCCACAGTTCCCAGTATTCTATTCATCCGGGCGCCGCAAAGATGTATCAGGACTTGCGGCAGCATTATTGGTGGAGGAGGATGAAGAAAGACATAGTTGCATATGTAGCTCGGTGCCTATATTGCCAGCAGCTAAAGTGTGAGTATCAGAGACCTGGTGGTTTAATTCAGAGGTTAGATATTGCTGAGTGGAAGTGGAAGCGTATCACTATGGATTTTGTTGTTGGACTCCCATGGACCCTTTGGCAGTTACCTATTCCTCGGAGCGGCTGGCAGAGATTTACATTTGTGAGATCGTCCGTCTTCATGGGGTGCCTGTGTCTATCATTTCTGATCAAGGTAAGCAGTTCACCTCACACTTCTGGAGGGTAGTACGACGTGAGTTTGGTATGCGGGTTGAGTTGAGCACAACATTCCATCCTCAGATGGACGGGCAGTCCGGGCGCACTATTTAGATCTTGAATGATATGCTCCGCGCATATTGAGGAGGATTTGACTTACGAGGATAAGGATTTGACTTACGAGGAGGAGCCGGTGGCAATTCTAGCTCGGAAAGTTTGCCAATTGAGATCAAAGAGTTACCCTTTAGTTTGAGTGCAGTGGAGCGGTCAGCCTATTGGGGCAGCTACTTGGGAGTCCGAGTCCGATAAGTGGAGTAGATATCCCCACTATTTCACCAGCCGAAGTACTTTTCTATGTCCGTTCGAGGACGAACGGTTGTTTTAGAGGTGGGGAATGTGATGACCCAAAAGGTCATCTTATGTTTTAGTACTCGAATTTGCGCTCTTAAGCCTTAAAAATCTCATTTTTACCCTATTCGATTTGCATGCATAGTCCGGGTGTGTTTCCGGAAACCTTGTAGGTTGAAAATTGATGAAAATAAGAATTTCTGCCTTTAAAAGTTGATTTTAGTTGATTTTGGTCAGCATATTTGGTAAACTGGCCCGGATACATGTTTTGACTTTCTCGGTGTGTCCGTATCGAATTATGGGATCTAGGCGTATGCCCGGAATCAAATTCGGAGGTCCCTAACTTGAGTTATGAATTCTTGATGAAAATTAAAAATCTAAAAATTAATTATTTTTAAGAATTGATTGATGTTTGGTATTTTTATTGTCGGGTTCGTATTTTGGTTCCGGAGCACGGTACAAGTTCATTATGATATTTAAGACTTGTATGTGAAATTTCGTGACAAACGGAGTTGATTTGACGTGATTCAGACGTCTAGTTGAGAAGGTAGGAATTTTAAAGTGTACTTGAGAATTCTATTTGATTTGGTGTTAAATTCGTAGTTCTAGGTGTTATTTTGATGATTTGATCGTGCGAGCAAGTTCGTATGATGGTTTTAGACTTGTGTGCATGTTTGTTTTGGAGCCCCGAGAGCTCGGGTGAGTTTCAGATAGGCCACGGGATGTTTTGGACTTTGGAAAATCTGGTTTTCTGCAGATCTTGGTGTCTGGCATATTCTTCTTTGCATTCGCGAAGGTCCTCTCGCGAACGGGAAGAGTAAACTAATGAGGCAGGGATTTATACTTCGCGAACGCGAAGGCTTGGTCGTGAACGCGAAGCGATGGGGGCGTTATCCTTCGTGAATGCGACAAGGCCATCGCGAACACGTAGTGTTAGGCACTGGGGAGGGGGAGTCAGCCCTTTCTTCATCGTGAACACGAACACTGTCTCGCGAACGCGAAAACCACGAAAGGGTAGCCTACGCGAATGCGAGCACTATCTCGCTAACGCGAAGGCTTGGCAGCTTGTACTCGCAAATACGACAGTGCTCTCGTGAACACGATGAAAACTGTCGCCCAACACTTAACAGAATCCAAACACGGGATTTAGCCAAAAATTCATTTTTCCAAAAAACGCAAATGGTGTGAGGCGATTTTTCAAGAGTCATATCTTTCCCAAATTGTTGGTAAGTGATTCTAAAGCATTTGTTTTCAATTACCCGTGACATTTCTCAAATTTTCAACCCAAAATCTATAGTTTTCATGGTAGAAGTAGGGGTTAGGGCAGAAACTAGGTTGGATTTCAAAACCAATTATATATTCGGGCTTGGGATGAATATTTGATATTATTGATTTATTTTTGAGTAGATACGAGTGGTTTGGAGGTGAATTCCAGAGAAAAAGCTATGATTGAGAATTAAGTGGCCTTCAGAACGAGGTAAGTGTCGTGTCTAACCCTAACTAGAGGGAATTAGGAACCTTAAATTACTTGCTAAGTGAAATTCATGTGAGCGGCGTATATGTGAGGTGACGAGTACTTATGCGTCGCCAATTTACATGTTTTCTATATTTCTCTATTTTTCTTATATTGTCTCATTCTTATGCCTAATTGCCACGTGTTATACTAGTGTTGTTCAATTCATCGTTCTTATCATGTTTTCAGATCTTCTGGTGATAATTGAGTTTTTATTTCAAAGTTGAGATTGATATTATGGAACCAAATGTTGAAATAAGGTTTGTAACTATTATTCTTCTCCCTATTGTTATTTATGCATTACATTATGGTAAGGTAGAGTGTTAATGCACGAAGGGTGGTGCTGTGCCATATTGTGAGTGTTAATGCACGAAGGGTGATGTCGTGCCATGTTGTGAGTGTTAAGGCACGAAGGGTGATGTCGTGCCATAATATGAGTGTTAATGCATAAAGGGTGATGCCGTGCCGTTTCTATTAATTTTATGGTGAGATTGAGAGTAAAAGCACGAAGGGTGATGCCGTTCATTTTTCCTTACCGTATTCACTATTACTATTGATTCGTGGTATGTTGACTGCTCTGGTGATCATTCTTTTGTAGTTCTTTATCTTGTATTCCCCCTAGTGTGTTCCCCTCCCGACATTTCCTGTTTAGTTCTTCATTTCTGTTATTTATATATACACTGTTAAATTGTACATGTTGATTTGTAGGTGCCCTGCCTTAGCCTCATAACTACTTCGTCGAGGTTAGGCTCGACACTAACCATTATAGGGGGTCGGTTGTACTAATACTGTACTCTGCACTTTCTGTGCATATTTTGATACCGACTTGGGTTGATCAAGATTTTGCTATTGGTCCGCTGTCTGGAGACTCAAGGTAGATCTGTCGGCGTTCACAAATCTTGAAGTTCCGTCTATCTTTTCTTTTCTACTCTTTCTTTCATTCAGACAGTTGTATTTGTTTCAGACTATTACTTGTAGTAAATTCTAGAATGCTCGTGAATTGTGACTCCATATCCGGGTGGTAGTAATTAATACAGCTTTATGATATTCCGTACTTATTATATTTTATCTTAGTTAATTATTGTTAATTATTGTTAATTAATGAATGGGAATAAGGAATTGGGTTAATGATTCTTTAACGTTAACTTGCCTAACAAGTGAAATGTTAGGAGCCATCACGGTCCCGTCGGTGGGAAATTTTGGGTCGTGACAGTTTCCCTTCGCATCTTCATGGACTTGGGCTGTGATCAGATATCCTTCTTCTTTTCATCCTTCCAGTATTCCTGTTGTGAAGGAGGATTGCATCTGCCTAGACCTTAACATCATCGCTCCTGACTTGATAGAGCGAGTTACCTCTTCCAAGGAAGGTTTTACGTATGTCTATACGTATGCCTTCACCTTGGGTCTATTTTCTTTGAGCGAGTGGATTGATCTCGTGATCTTGGTGTTCCTCCATCGGTACCAGGTTTGCTTGGCACAAGTGGGCCTCTCTATATGGATAACGGTGGCTTGCCTATGCCACATGTGCACGGAGACAGGGAAAACCCTAATTTTCATTGTTTTGTAAAATGAGCGCTAAAGGAAGTAAGGTTAGAAATTGTAAGGAATACACCACTAGCAGAAAGGGTAGAAGAGAAAAAAAAGTTTATTGTTAAAAAGAAAACAAATATGTAGCAAACAAAGATAAGAATATCTTCTCCTTCCTAGTGTGTATGAATTAATGTAGTGCTTAAAGAAAGAGAAATAAATATTTTTGGGGGTTATAATGCTGTGAAATTGGAGTGGATTATAGAATTTGCGCTTGAAGATTACTATGTGATGTGTTAAAGTGCTTGGGAGGATGAACCACTAATCCAAAATATATCTTACCCTTCCCTTGGCCCATATTACAACCATGAAAAAGTCCTATTTGATTTTAGATCGAGCAAGCCTACATTAGAAAAGGTTTACATAATGGGCAAGCCTATAGTACTTTGGGCATGCATGTGACGTCTTTGTGAGAGTGCAGAATGTCTTTGATATATGTGAGTCCTTAAAATATATTTGAGCATTTTATTCGAATGTGTGGATTCAACTTACTCTCATGTTCTTGTGGTGAGGGCACATGATTTCACAAGGGACATGTGACGTTATTAGATGTATCTATGATGTTAAGTGTTCCAGCCATGAATGCATTGTGATATTGAGTTGGTTTGTGAGGCTAGGATTGTTATATACATGTTGTCTTGTTGTTAAATAAATTTTTGAAGTATGGCATAGAGTAAAGGAAAGTGTGTATTGAAGGCATATGCTAAATTGTAATTGTTGCTATCAACCAAAGTCTTAGGAATGAGGTGCTTCGGATGTGCTAAAAGAAACTAAAGTGCTCAAGGTTAGTATGAATTGGTGGTTGACTCGAGGACGAGCAACGTTTAAGTGTGGGGTGCTGATGTTAGGCTTAATTGTTATATTTTAGTACATTACTCGCCCTATATTTTGTTGGTTTAGTGATTAATTGTGCGACATTTGATCTAAATTGTGTTGTTTTGTGTGTAGGAGTACCAGAAGACAAAGACGAGTGAATGTCGCACAAAAAGAAGACGAAAATGCAAGAAAAGATCACAATAATGGCAAGGACCCAAACCGTGCTACACACCAGGCTTTGCGAGGCCTATAGCCAGGTTGACCCTTCTATAGACTAGGCTTCACAAGGTCTATAGCCAGGTTGTCCGCGATATGGACCAGGCTTCGCGAGGTCTATAGCCAGGTTGACCATGCTATACACTAGGCTTCGCGAGGTCTATAGCCAGGTTGATCGTGCTATAGACCACGCTTCGCAAGGTTTATAACCCGTAAGACTCTGACCCGGATTTGGACTTCAACCCTAGACTACAAATTCTCCCTAAACATGCTTGAACAAGAGAGAGCCGTTTTTAGGGCGGATTCAACAAAAAAGAACGTTTTTGGAGATGTGATTTCAACCTAAAGAGGTAAGAACAGACTAGGAGCAAGGCAGAGATTTCTTCTATGAGGTTTTCACTTCTTTCTTCCTATTTTCATTATTGGTTATATATTCAAGTATTGTAGTTTTGCATACTATTATGAATAGCCAATTTGTTATCTAGAATTTTTATTGAACCTTTTGTAGGATAAATTCTTGTTATATTTTTATATAATTGAGCCGTTGGATTTCTCTACTTGTTCAACTACGTGTTTATTGTTGTTGATTGAATAACCATCAATTAATTGTGCCTATTTAGTGTGTATATTGCTCGAGAGACAGAACGCATTTAGGTAGTTATTGAACAACATCACTCCTAACGTATGTGAGAGATCAATACAGAGGGTTTAAAGGTGGGATTAGAGATAACGAAATGTTGGCGCGATCATAGTGAGCGGTGAATTAGTGCCTACTAGTGTAGTTCGAGAGAATAAGTCACGACCCAAAATTCCACCAAGGCATCATGATGGCACTTAGTCAATCCAATTTTTTTTTGAATTCAATACAGGTGTCAAAATCAACAGCAGAAATATTCACAAACGACCTCCCAAGACAGGTAATACTGAGTCACGAACTCTAATTGAATATATGAATGATCTCAAAGATCGAATACTCAATACTGTTTGATTAATAATTAACAGTACCATACAATGGATGGACTCCAAGGGACTGCGACGACCAAGCAGCTCTACCTTGAATCATTGCGATCACACTCTAACTTTGCCAGAGTCTAATATCTCCAATACCTGGCTCTACACAAAAATGTGCAGAAGTGACGAGGTACAGTCAAGAGACTTACTAGTCTAATAACATATGCAATATAGTATACAAAAATAATAGGAAACAAATAACAATGATGGCAACACCGTTAATATTGCTCAACAATAAAGAATACAAGTACAACCAATTAATCATGCCCTTCAAATATAAATCTTTCGCCTATATGCTTTTCAAATAATAATCTTTAAGATATAATACTTTCCAATAAATCTATTTCAAATATAATTTCTTCAAATAAATATCTTTCAAATAAATCTCTTTCAAATATAATTCTTTCAATTAAATATCACTATGTGATACCTCATTTAACCTTCCTGGTGTGAGAAATATATTCAATATATCACATCAAATGGCACGACAATACCTTCGTGCACTTGTATCATTCTCACCCAATGTATATATGTAGATCAAATCAATTGGCACGGCAACACCCTTCGTGCATTTATCGCTTTTTCACCGTGCATACATATAACAATACCAACTAGGTGGGAGAAAAGTCAATAACTTTCTGTGCATTTATCACTCTCAATGGCACGACATCACCCTTTGCTTTACATTCTCAATGGCACGACATTGCCCTTCTTGCTTTACACTCTCCCTCACATGATAATATAAATCAAATGGCACGGCATCACCCTTCGTGCTTTACACTCTTCCTTACCAACCACATGTATATGATTAACAAGCAAGGTAGGAAGCATAAATAACATCAAGGAGAGTGTTTAAGCGACAATACAATACAACAATTCATATCACAATTTGCCCAATGACCACACCCAAGGATCCGCACAACGTATATAAAACCTCAAAACAACAACATATATAGAAAAGAAACTCAACATAGGACAACACCTTCTTTAATCAAAAATTTTGATAAATATATTAACTCCTCTTTTTAAGCTTATTTAATAATTATTTGGAGATAAGAATTCCATAATGAACTTAATTCCAAGAAAAAAATATCAAATCAACCACATACGGAATTCACATAAAAATGCAAGCGACAATAAAACCAAATTATCATATAAAATACAAATTTGACAAACAAGGAATGGGGCATGACAATTGAAGGATTTACTAAGTTCCAACAATTTTTCAATTTAATATATAAGGGCGTCTACAAATTTCAACCAATAATAATTGCACATATAAACCATGTACGTACTCATCACCTCACGTACACAGCTTTCACATTACACAAATGGCACATACAACTCAATGCTTAAGGGGTAATTCCCCCACTCAAGGTTAGGAAGGATACTTACCTTGACGAAACTAAACTGATACTTGAAATGATCTCCACGAGTGAAGCCATCTTCGACGGATTAAATCTGAAATTTGCCCTTTCATAATACTACGATGGTCTACCACACTAAACAAATTTCAGTCTACAACAATGCAACACAATTGCACCAATATTAGCTAGATTTCTATACTTTAAGTCATTTAGACATCTTATCAAACATCTAATGTGCATATTTTTCTACAACCTCCTTCAATGGAAATTCTTCACCTAACAATCACCTTCCACACAAATGATTGAACTCACAATCGTCACTAGGTCATCCACAACATCCCTTAGCATATGCATGCCCAACAATTCACTCCCAACCCACAAATCTTATCAATTAATTTATTTTACAATCTATACAATACCAACATGCATCGGTTGGGCACTTATTGCTTCCAATCACCATCCCATAAGTCCTGACACATATTTCATACATACATAATCACCATTAATTAGTTAGAGGTAGTAGTCATACCTATTGTAGACCAAATCTTGAAAGACAACTTTTGGGGTATTCTTGAGATTTTGAAGAAATCCTATGGAGTACAATCAAAACATTGTTGTAACTAGTGATTGAAAAGTGAAATCATCATAAAAAACACTTAAAAAATCACCTTAGGTGTGTATTGGAAGCCTTGGTCGGATGTGTGATGGAGAGAAACCCATAGTATTGAAGAACTGGCTTAGCCCTCTCTCTACCCATCCTTGTGGTTATTTAATGGACTCCTACGTGAATATGCGCGGCCATGCATCTTTGCATGCATATGACATAGGTCCAGTAAAATGGACACAACATTCTGTACAATTATCCAAATGACAAACGGTTTGATGCATTGGAAACTAGATCAAAGGGCTTTGGATAGGTTATACACCATATAACCCTTCATATTCGGAGAGGTATGCTCATTTTAAGTTATATCCTGTGCGAACTCACTTGAAATTGTATACCGTCATATAATTTTTAACTTGACTTAGCTTTAGGGTTCTTCTTAGACCATAAACCATTATTAATTCACCTAATACGTATATTATCATGATCAATGGATATCATTTAAATTATCAGTCTTGTTCATATCCGAATTGATATAATTAGCACCCGTCAATCTTTTTAATCGTTTTAAAATAGTTAGAATCTTTCCAGGTTGTTACATTCTCCCCCACTTAAGAACATTCGTCCTCGAATGTTTTAGAAGTCATTATTAGCACAGTATTATCCTCTTTTTTACATTAACCATCATCTTTAATCATTCTTGACTTCATATAGATCTTAGATATTCTTCCAACATTTCAATTTCCTTAATACCCACAACTTGGCTAACTCCAATTCATAAAAATTTCGATAGAGTTTCTCCTGTAACCGGGCCTATCCACTTGTCAGAGAATCACCAAAACCAATCTAACGATACATACGCACCTCAACAAGCATCACAATATACATCAATAAAACCAATCTTAACATTATAGATATTACATTACCAAAAGTGATATTTGAACCTTAGTAGCACGTGTTTAAATCATAACACATAGAAAGTACCTTTCGATACACAATTATTTGACTATACAATGTAGTGAGAACATTTTCTTTCCTTAATACTTTCGGGCTTCGAGGTTGCCTCCTTAACTCAAAGACTTCACCATAACACATGACGGAGTCAATCTCAACTTTCGAACTTATCTAACAAGGATGAAAATTAAGTACCTCTCATAGGCCAATTCTCCAATAACTTCACCTTCATTAGCTTTCACCAGAACGATAGACAAAGGATTTTCCAACCACCTTCTTAGACATAGACACATGAAATATCGGGTACATAGAGGACCACGATGGGAGAAACATCATGCTCATAGTTTGGCCTATTTCCTTTAGATTTCATAAGGCCTAATTTCTCATATTAACACATTGTGTTAGTCTCAACCGACGGTAGCAATTTCGTGCCTACACACACATTATGCGTGTGCCCGTAATCACATCTCTGGTCATAATAACTGTTCATAATTAATTCAAGCATCCTCAATTAATCTTATATTAACCAAAATCTCATTCCAAACTTTTCACAACACTGACAGCAACATGTGAGGCATAAATACCTCATAATTATTTACCCGAATTAACGAGTCACATTTAACGCCGCCTGGGCACTCTTCTCATAGGCTAAAACTCAATATTTACAACACGAATATGGCTAAATATGCACAGAAAATGCATACAAAATTATCAAATAAGCCTAACATGCATGACTCCCTATTAATACTATAGTACAAATTTAATTTCACAAAGGGAGATTTTAAACTCATAATTTTTTTTTCACCACAAGGACCTCATCCTTATATAACTTCCAATGTAGCTTGTAGCCCAGTTTAAATATTTCACATCATATAAAAATGTGTGAAACTCGTCCTCAACTCCGAATCACAAGTATTTTACACATTGTGCCAACTGAGATTTTCCATTCCATTTCTTTCTTCTTTTTAATAAATTCTGTAAATAATGTTCACGACACATAATGAACCCCTATACCAATTGGGCATATAATTCATAAAATTGAATTAAATTATTCCAAAATCACATCAAACCCACTGTAGAGAGTAATAGAAAGTCACCTTTGGACTTATAGTCCACAATAATGTACAAAACAAAAAATGATACACATAGGCTAACAACATAAAATCTCTCAACAGGCATAAACACGGGAGTATAAATTCACTAATCCACCATATAAGGAGCATGAATGGCGTTCTCACCTCGATAATCGGAATCGAATCAAAATAAGAATAGTGCTCCTATTATTATAAATTAAATCATACTTGTAACTACACCATTTGGTGTATCGGCCTCAGCCAAATCATAGCAATTATATCAATCGTTAAGGCCTCCACCTCTTAGGCACCCTCTTTCCGCCTGTCCTCCGCCCTTAACTGGTTTTGCACGTAGAGTATTGATTGGAATAATTTCTCTTGATGTATCTAGTATCACCACACTCATAACAACCCCTTTACGGGTGCGACTGCTCATAGTGAGTCTCTGCTGGATAACTGGAATAACCACTATAAGAACCCCATGCCAGTGGTGCACTAAAAGTATTAACTGAAGAACTATGAGTATTCTAAATTGCGGACTGGGCTGACCGAATGCCTGAGCCTCCGCCATCATGAGTCATAGCTGCAGAGTAGAATCAACTAGATCCTTCAGAGTTTCGAGACCTTTTGGCCTCCTTAGACTCTTTCTCCTCACTTCAAACACGTTCTAACATCTTGGCAATCTCTACTACTTGATGAAATGGAATGTCAGTCTCGATCCTTACATATTTTTAAATCATAATCGAGCCCTTCAATGAATCCGCGTACTTGCTCTCTAACCGTAGGAACCAAGATAGGTACATGGTGGGCTAACTCACTGAACCTGATAGCATATTCTGACACCTTCATGGTGCCCTGGCTAAACCGTTCAAACTCTGTGCGCCACGCATCCCGGAGAATCTGGGGAATAAACTCTTTCAAAAACATCTTCGAAAATTGAGCCCAAGTTGGTGGTGTTGCATCGGCTAGTCTGCCCTCTTCATAAGCCTGCCACCATCGATATGTTGCTCCTGACAATTGAAATATAGTAAAGGCAACTCCGCTCACTTACAAAATACCCATGGTGAGGAGAATATGATAACACTTTTCTAGAGCATCCTCAGTAGATGTGCCACTAAAAGTGGGTGGACTATACCTGTTAAATATCTCTAGTCTCTTTTGTTCTTCTTCTGATGTCCCTTGACTGAACTCAGATGAACCAAAATAACAGGTTGTACCGAAACTACCCAGAACCTGACCAATGTAAACATGCTGCTTTGGAGTACGGGCGGTATGAGTCCGAGCTCCTCCCCCAATCTGTGAAATATTTTGTGCAACATAGATCAATCCTGCCTGAGTAAATGTACCAAACTTGTTCAGGAACTGTGCTAAGGTCTCCTGAAGTCCGAGGGTAACAACAGGTGCTTGCGGTACCTGTCCCCCAACCGGAGTTACCGGAGGCTCGTAAATTGTTACTCTGATAGGTGCTCTAGTTGCGACATGTGCCCTTCCTCGGCTTCTACCTCGGCCCCAACCTCTTGCGGCTCTAGCAGTATGCGCGGGTGTTTGCTCTGCTTACTCGGTAGCAAGTGTCCTCACCATTTGTGATAGAATAGAGATACAAGGGCTCAAATACCAAAATCAACAAATTACGCATGACATGAATGAAAGAAGTGGAAATTACCTAAAAGTTCTGTAGCCTCTCGAAGATAAGTATAGACATCTCCGTACCGAACCGCAAAACTTTTCTAAACCCATTCGTGACTCGTAGAACCTATGAACCTAGAGCTCTGATACCAACTTTTCACGACCCAAAATTCCACCACAAGCGTCATGATGACACTTAGTCTATAAGACTAAGTAAGTCGATTATAATTACAATTCAAGCCAATTTATTTTTTTAATTCAATACAGGTGTCAAAACCAACATTGGAAATATTAACAAACGACCTACAAAGACTGGTAATACTGAGTCACAAACTCTAACTGAATACACGAAATGATCTCAAGGATCAAATACTTAATACTGTTTGTTTAATAATTAACAGTACCATACAATGGAAAGACTCCAAGGAACTGCGACGACCAAGCAGCTCTACATTGAATCCTTGCGATTACACTATAACTTTGCCCGAGCCCGATATCTCCAATACCTGGCTCTGCACAAACATGTGCAAAAGTGTAGTATGAGTATACCACAGTCGGTACCCGGCAACGGCGCCAAAAACTTGTTGCGACCAAACACACTCACACAAGTATACGCGGTCGTCAAGTAATAAAGTGACTAAAAGTCGGATGTCGAACCCACGAGGACTTATGATTAACTATTAACTAAATT
Organism: Nicotiana tabacum; assembly: GCF_000715075.1. Taxonomy (NCBI): domain Eukaryota; kingdom Viridiplantae; phylum Streptophyta; class Magnoliopsida; order Solanales; family Solanaceae; genus Nicotiana; species Nicotiana tabacum. The sequence continues at coordinate 17,411,934 of NC_134094.1, read as the reverse complement.
AGACTATCCTAATTATCTAAACAAGAATTAAACCTAAAAATATTTTATTCTAAACTAATTAAATAAAAAAATATAAATAATAAACTTTGAACAGAGAAAGAGCAGATTTTTATGATATCAATGTAATGAAAACGATATAGGGTTATGGGCTATCTAATAATACTATTGTATTCTTCAATTGAATTGACCGACTAATTTATCTAGCTTATTGGTTGACAGGGTTAATATTGCTCATAAGAATCTGTCGAGTTCTTACTCGCCTATTCAAGCTAACCTAACGCCTATATGTCTATGGAGTTAGAATCAACAAGAACGCATTTATAATTCCTGTAAATCAACCAAGCAAGGCAATTAGGTATATGTCTATCCTAACCACGAATCCGTTCCCCGATGCCCGAGTTCAAGAACTTGCCCTACTCAATCCTATATGCAATATAGAATTCCCACTTTCGAGTTCAATTCTAGATTCGTAGATAATATTCAATTGGTGATCAAGAAATGAAATAATGAAGTGCAAGATTGAATAAATAAACTAATATGATAAATCAAGAAGTCAAAATCAATATCCGAATAACAATAGTCATGAAAGAACCACAACCCTAGAACGTGAAGTTTAGCTCCATATAGACATGGTAGCCAAACAACAAATCATACAAAGAAACATAAAGATTACTAAGTTTGGTGGGAGAAAGATGAAACTAGATGAATTCCGGCCTCCACAGCTTTGTCGTGGCTTTTTCCCTCTTCCCAATATGTTCGATGACCTAAAAGAGGCGTTTTTGGCTTATATATTGCGTACAAAAGTCGTGGGCCAAAGTTCTCCTATTTCTAATCAAAATCAGCTTCAGGGATTGATGCTAGGGTGGATGCGTCGCATCCACCTCGTCCTCCACTTCTCAGCTTCGCATGCTAGGGTGGATGCTTCGCATCCACCTCGTCCTCCACTTCTCAGCTTTGCCCAGGTGCGGATGCTAAGGCGGATGCTATGGGCCGACTTCTCAGCTTCGCATGCTAGGGTGGATGCTTCGCATCCACCTCGTCCTCCACTTCTCAGCTTTGCCCAGGTGCAGATGCTAAGGCGGATGCTATGGGCCGACTTCACTGCTAAGGGTGCACGAAATCTGATCTTTTTCTAGATTGGATGCGACGCATCCAATCTCTCTTCCTCTACCTAGAGCACCTTTTATTCATATTTTTGCACTCCAAACACCCTAATTCACCACACACAACTCAATTAGTCATAAAACCAATAATTAAACCATGTTGGGCATTTTAAAGATCAAATAACATCAAGAAGCGGTTAAAACATGGGTAAAGTAACATCAACACATATCGAAATATGCCAAACATCACTACCCCACACTTAAACCTTTGTTCGTCCTCGAACAAACCATCATATAGTAGACGAAACAAAATTAAGCTCTTATCATTCAAAGCACACTGCACCTATGACCATGGTTATTTGCAACAATTAGGCTCTAGACTATGCATCACATACACTTCCCTTTACTTATGCCCTTCTTTAAACATATTCGAACAAAGACAACATGCTCACAACAATGTCACTATGCACTCATGGCTTGAACAACCAATATCATAGAGAAGTCTAATAACGTTACCTATCCCTCGTGAAACCATGTGCCCTCACAACAAGAACAAGAGAGCGAGTTCAATCCACACATTCGAATCTCATGATCAAATATATTTTAATGACTCACATATATGAAAGAAAATCGCTCACTCTCACAAAGAAGTCACATGCATGCAATTGGTACCATAGGCTTGCCCTTAATGTAAATCTCTACTAATGTAAGCTTGCTCGATCTAAAATCAATTAGGACTTTTTCATGCTTGTACTGTGGGCTAAGGGACGGGTAGGATATATTTAAGGAATAGTGACTCAACCTCCTAAGCACTTTAACACATCATCAAATAACTTAAGCGCAAATTCTTTAACACCACTTCAATTTCACAAATAATATCACCCCAACAATATTTCCTCTTTCTTTAAGCACTACTTTAATTCATACCCACTAGCAAGAACAAGACAACAATTTATTCATCTATATTTTTCTTTCTTTTTTTCCAGATTTTTCTCTTCTTTTTTTTTTCCTTTCAATTTCCGCTAGTGGTGTATTATTTTACAAAATAAGTGCACCCTTCTTTCTTTCATTGGTTCCACTCAAAAGTCACCCCACACTTAGTCCCTTCTTACTTCTTTTAGCGCTCATCTAACAATTAAAGTGCTTTAAGAGGTAAAAGGATCAAAATAAAGTCAATTAAGAATAAAAAGGGTATAGGCTTGTAATGTGGGTACCAAATAACAGGTCTACAGGCTCAAAAAGAGTTAACTAGGGATAAATTTTATTTGTGATAAGCAATAAGCTCAAAAAGATCAAAGAAAGCCTAAAATCATTTTTCAAACCGAGCATCACCTCAAATTTCACTTCAACTCACATACCGGGCAAGTTCTAGACACAAGTACAATACATGGACTACACAAAAACCTCACCACACATGGCACATGACTCACTAAGGACGATCACATTCCGACTCTCAAATAATGCAAGTATTCACGGAGCCACGAGATATTAAGTATTAAGCGCAAAGTGAACACAAGTCAAGAAAACGAGAAATAGTCGTCACAAAACATGTTATCCAATATATAAAGGCATCAAGATTAATATCAAAATATAGGGGAGATACTACACATGCCAAAGCATAAATATGCTACTATGAAACAAGTCAAGGGTGCTTAGGTTCATCATTCTTCCTCCTTTTATTTCCTAAATTTCCTAATCTACTCGGAAAGAAAAAAAACTACCCGGTTCAAACTACATCCCATGTAAAAGAACCGAGGCACAAAGAAAAACCATAGGGGATTATTACTACCTAAAGAAAGCTAAAAGATATATTTTTGGATTTTTTTTTGTTTAGACTTTAATCCCTCAAGAAAACTGTCTAGGAGATCAATCGTCGGGAAAAGTCCAATTTTTCTACTTTTTTTATTTTTTTTTTCACAAAAGCTACTACACTTAAGAATGAGTACTACAACTAAGCTAAAATAGCACAGAAACTCATCCAAACGATCTCCTCACCCCACACTTAAAATTTTGCAATGTCCTCAATGCACACTATAAATAATAAGAGGGTAAACGAGACTCCCTGGTAGGCCAAAGGCCGAAGCAATAGCGGCTCATGAGGTACTCAGACTTTTCCCAGGCATCGTCCTTTGTGTGGGAACCCCACACTTAGTCCTCACCATCTAGCTCGCTTTTGCACTCTTCTAATGGCTTTGCTTCCTATGCTCATAATCCTACAAAACAAAAATAAATACTATAAAATAATAAAAATAAAATAAAATAAAATAGAAAGTAAACAAAAATAAAAAAAAGCAGTAAAGCTGGGTTGCCTCCCAACAAGCGCCTGATTTAATGTCGCGGCACGACGTGAACCGCTTTTTGCCTCCACCTCGAACTTATGAATTGAGCCCCTAACATGGCATCCAGTCTGCGGCTATGCTCCAGTGGTGGGGCTACAAAGATAACCAGGCCAAGTAATAAATTTTTCACTCTACACTTCTCGGCCTTTAGATGAGGAATATAATTTTTGCTTTTTGGCACAACAAATTCAAAAATATAGGCACTCTCATCCTCACCCTTTGACCCCCTCATTGGCTCAGATGGCTCGATTGCTATCTTACTATCTAAACACAATGTGGAAAAAATATTGGAATGAGGTCTAATGCGCCTTAACTCATGAATTGTACTACTATTTACATCCCCATATATACACACACTCAAGTCTCCCAAAGTAATGTTATCTATTCCCTCATATGACTCTAGAGCATTCTTCTCAACATTGGCATCCTCAAGAAAAACATGGCCTAATGATTGGTATTCTTGTTTTAGCTCCTCAATTTGGTCTAGAAGATTTTTTTCAGCTTCACACAACTCATCATTAAATTGTTGGCCATTACACGCATCAACCTTTTCATTCAAATTTGCATCCAAGTTATGCACAGCTAAGCCAAAATTATCAATTTTATGTGCAAGATCATCTCTCTCCTTAGACCAATCATTCACCAACGTTGTCAGAAGACAACGTCGTTCCGCATATTCCCTTAATCGAGCATATTCGTCCCAATACCAACCCTTACTCCCATATTCAAATTCAGATTTTCAAGAGTTCAGGTCATGACAAGCCCAAAATGACGGGCCATATAAGTCTTTCGTCAACCAAGAGTCTTCATCAATAACCTTACCTCTGTATATTTCATTCCCAGATGTCATGGTGAAAGAACTAGAAACACACTAAGAGAAAAATCAAATAGTTATAAAAATAAAATATTTACAAAAAGAGAAGAAACAAAAACTTGTAAAGATAAAAGTAGAAGCCTACTGTAGAAAAATAGTTAATTTCTAAGTCCCCGGCAACGGCGCCAAAAACTTGTTGGGACCAAACACACTCACGCAAGTATACGCGGTCGTCAAGTAATAAAGTGACTAAAAGTCGGATGTCGAACCCACGAGGACTTATGATTAACTATTAACTAAATTAGACTATCCTAATTATCTAAACAAGAATTAAACCTAAAAATATTTTATTCTAAACTAATTAAATAAAAAAATATAAATAATAAACTTTGAACAGAGAAAGAGCAGATTTTTATGATATCAATGTAATGAAAACGATCTAGGGTTATGGGCTATCTAATAATCCTATTGTATTCTTCAATTGAATTGACCGACTAATTTATCTAGCTTATTGGTTGACAGGGTTAATATTGCTCATAAGAATCTGTCGAGTTCTTACTCGCCTATTCAAGCTAACCTAACGCCTATATGTCTATGGAGTTAGAATCAACAAGAACGCATTTATAATTCCTGTAAATCAACCAAGCAAGGCAATTAGGTATATGTCTATCCTAACCACGAATCCGTTCCCCGATGCCCGAGTTCAAGAACTTGCCCTACTCAATCCTATATGCAATATAGAATTCCCACTTTCGAGTTCAATTCTAGATTCGTAGATAATATTCAATTGGTGATCAAGCAATTAAATAATTAAGTGCAAGATTGAATAAATAAACTAATATGATAAATCAAGAAGTCAAAATCAATATCCGAATAACAATAGTCATGAAAGAACCACAACCCTAGAACGTGAAGTTTAGCTCCATATAGACATGGTAGCCAAACAACAAATCATACAAAGAAACATAAAGATTACTAAGTTTGGTGGGAGAAAGATGAAACTAGATGAATTCCGGCCTCCACAGCTTTGTCGTGGCTTTTTCCCTCTTCCCAATATGTTCGATGACCTAAAAGAGGCGTTTTTGGCTTATATATTGCGTACAAAAGTCGTGGGCCAAAGTTCTCCTATTTCTAATCAAAATCAGCTTCAGGGATTGATGCTAGGGTGGATGCGTCGCATCCACCTCGTCCTCCACTTCTCAGCTTCGCATGCTAGGGTAGATGCTTCGCATCCACCTCGTCCTCCACTTCTCAGCTTCGCATGCTAGGGTGGATGCTTCGCATCCACCTCGTCCTCCACTTCTCAGCTTTGCCCAGGTGCAGATGCTAAGGCGGATGCTATGGGCCGACTTCACTGCTAAGGGTGCACGAAATCTGATCTTTTTCTAGATTGGATGCGACGCATCCAATCTCTCTTCCTCTACCTAGAGCACCTTTTATTCATATTTTTGCACTCCAAACACCCTAATTCACCACACACAACTCAATTAGTCATAAAACCAATAATTAAACCATGTTGGGCATTTTAAAGATCAAATAACATCAAGAAGCGGTTAAAACATGGGTAAAGTAACATCAACACATATCGAAATATGCCAAACATCACTAACCTCAGTGGAGTAGTGACGAGGTACAGTCAAGACACTCACTAGTCAACTAACCTGTGTAATATAGTATACAAAAATAATAGGAAACAAATAACAATGATGGCAACACTAATCAACCAGTGATATACAAAACAGGCAACAAGAGAACCACTAATATTGCTCAACAAATAACGAATACAAGTATAGTCAATTAATCAAGTCATTCAAATATAAATCTTTCGCCTATATGCTTTTCAAATAATAATCTTCAACATATGATACTTTCCAATAAATCTCTTTCAAATATAATTTCTTCAAATAAATATCTTTCAAATATAATTTATTCAAATAAATATCTTTCAAATATAATTCTTTCAAATATAATTCTTTCAAATAAATATATTTAATATAATTCTTTCAAATAAATATCACCATGTGACACCTCATTTAACCTTTTTGGTGTGAGAAATATATTCAATATATCACATCAAATGGCACGGCAATACCTTCGTACACTTGTCTAATTCTCACCCAGTGTATATATGTAGATGAAATCAATTGGCACGGCAACATCCTTCATGTATTTATCTCTTTATCACCGTGCATACATATAACAATACCAACTAGGTGGGAGAAAAGTCAATAACAATAAAAGAAATAAAATGGGAGGCACACAGTAAGCAACAACGAGTACAAGTCACATAGAAAAACTAGGTGCACAATAACATCTCAAGATAAAGGCTTGAATAAATACACAACGAAAAGATATCACAATATAATGTATGTCTCTTATCCTCACCAGCACAGAAACACCCTTCATGCCATGAACATATAATAATATAAAAATAATGGCACGGCATCACCCTTCGTGCTTTTAATCTCATCCTCACCTGATATTATAAATGAAATGGAACGACATCACCCTTCGTGATTTTACGCTCTCAATGGCACAACATCACCCTTCATGCTTTACACTCTCAATGGAACGGTATCACCCTTCGTGCTTTACACTCTCCCTCACATGATAATATAAATCAAATGGCATGGCATCACCCTTCGTGCTTTACATTCTTCCTTACCAACCACATGTATATCATCAACAAGCAAAGTAGGAAGCACAAATAATATCAAGGAGAGTGTTTAAGCGATAACACAATACAATAATTCATATCACAATTTGCCCAATGACCACAACCAATTCCAAAGATATAGCAAAATCAATAAATTTCTCAACAAATAGCCCAAGGATTTGCACAACGTATATAAAACCTCAAAACAACAACAGAGATGGAAAAGTAACTCAATATAGGACAACACCTTCTTTATTCCTAAATGTTGATAAATATATTAATGCCTCTGTTTAAGTTAATTTAATAATTATTTGCAGATAAAAATTCCTTAATGAATTTAATTCCAAGAAAATTATCAAATCATCCACACACGGAATTCACATAAAATGCAAGTGACAATAACACAAAATTATCATATAAAATACAAATTTGACAAAGAAGGAATGGGGCATGACAATTCACGGATTTACTAAGTTCCAACAATTTTTTAATTTAATACATACGGGCGTCTAAAAATTTCAACCAATAATAATTGATCATATAAACCATGTACGCACTCGTCATCTCGCGTGCATGAGCATATTTCTATACTTTATGTCATTTAGACATTTTATCAAACATCTAATGTGCATATTTTTCTATAACCTCCTTAAATAGAATTTCTTCACCTAACAATCACCTTTTACACAAATGATTGATCTCACAATCATCTCTAGGTCATCCACAACTTCCCTTAGCACATGCATTCCCAACAATTCAGTCCCAGCCCACAAATCTTATCAATTAATTCATTTTACAATCTTTACAATACCAACACACCTAGGTTGGACACTTATTGCTTCCAATCACCATCTTATAAGTCCTAACACATATTTCGTACATAAATAATCACCATGAATTAGTTAGAGGTAGTAGTCATACCTATTGTAGACGAAATCTTGAAAGATAACTTTTGGGATGTTCTTGAGATTTTGAAGATATCCTAAGCAATACAATCAAAACCTTGTTGTAACTAGTTATTGAAAAGTGAAATCATCATAAAACCACACTTAAAAACTCACCTTAGGTGTGTATTGGAAGCCTTGTTCGGATGGGTGATGGAGAGAAAGCCCTAGTATTGAAGAAATGACTTAGCCCCTCTCTCCCCCGTCCTTGGGCTTATTTAATGGACTCCTACGTGCGTGGCCGCACACCTTGGCAAGTGGCCGTGTGTCACGACCTAAATTCTAACCTGTCCTGATGGCGCCTATCTTGAAACTAGGCAAGACAAAAATCTCAGTAAACCATAATTTCTTATTAAGTTTGAAAATATAATATTTATATAAAATCCACAAATCCTACAAATACCGATACAACCACCCCCAAAACTTGGTGCTACTGAGTACATGAACATATAATATGATTACAAATCTGGAAAATACGGTCCATAATAGTCTAAGACCAAATACAGTAAACAATGAGATAAGGAAGGAAAGGTAAGTTCTGCGAAACACAGCAGCTACCTCAGAAGTGCAGGGTGCTAAAGAATCAACACCCGCTATGCCCGAGAACACCTGGATCTGCACACGAAGTGCATGGTGTAGTATTAGTACAACCAACTCAACAAGTAACAATAATAATTAAGGAACTGAAGATAGTGACGAGCTACACAGTTATAGTTCATTTCCAGTAATTCCAACAGAGAATAGGCATGCTTTCAAATCCAGCAATTTAAGTCAAATCAAATTATACAGTTCAACTTCATGAAACCCGGATATAAAATCTTTCAGAAAATTTCAAAACAATGACAAATAAAATCTAAGTGCAACAACAAATGAAAAGCAAGTACAACCTCTCAGGTCAACAATTACTCCACTCTTCACAACAACTCAACCACTCAGGTCTCATCCCTCAGCACTCGCACTCAATGGGAACTCGTGCTCACTGGGGGTGTACAGACTCCGGAGGGGCTCTTACAGCCCAAGCTCCATAATCAGCCCGCATAATTTACGTGCTGCACGGACAACTCACGTGCTGTAATACCCTGTAAGGACAACTCACATGCCATAATATCCTTACCTTACCGACAGGCCCTCAGCCTTACCCACTCCTCAACTTCTCTAGTCTCTCGGGCTCTCAGAAATCACAAAGATCAACCCAAACAAAGATAACATATTGTATCAACAAATGTCCAGTAAGACTGAGGTATAATACGCAAGACAAATCATTACTGAGTACAAGATAACAATTAGAAAATAATTCAACAAGTACGCGACCTCTGCAGGTCCCAACAATACTATAACATAGCCTAAGCAAGATTTCTAACATGATTTACAATCAAATTTCTTCAACACATAGAGAGCACATAGCTAACAATAAATAATTTAACTATACAGTTTCCACAGGACGGACCAACTCACAATCCCCTCGGTACACGCCCACACGCCCGTCACCTAGCATGTGTGTCACCTCCAAAATATTCACATGACCCAAAATTCCGGGGTTTCATACCCTCAGGACCAGATTTAAAACTGTTACTTCCCTCAAAACATGAAATTCTTTGGTCAGCTATGCTTTTGCCTCACAAATCGGCCTCTGAATGGCTCGAATCTAGTCACAAAAAATTCATTTCAGTCAATAAAATTTATTGGTTAATTCCATATAAAAATACAATATTTTCATAAAAATCTCAATTTTAGCTCAAAAATCGCCCATGGGGCCCACGTCTCAGAACTCGACAATCTCCAATTTTAGCCATACCAATTTTATCAAAATCCGACATCCCATTCAACCACGATTCAACCACGATTCTAGCCATACCAATTTTATCAAAATCCGACATCAACTCGACCTCCAAATCATCAAATATTATTTCCAAATCCCTAAGTTCAAACCCTCGATTTACACCTAAAAAATATGTAATCTAGTCGGATTATTCGATGATAATTCAATATTATGTAGTTGAAATGATCACAAGGGAATTACCTCAATTTTACCTCGAATTATCTCTCAAAATCGCCCGAAAACCGTGCTTGAAGGTCAAATGGAAGAACTTGGAACCCCTTCGAAATGTATACTATCGCTTCTGCGGTATCGCAGGTGCGAGAATTCAACCGCTTCTGCGGTTTTGCCATGGAAAAGGTTGCACCGTACTCCTTTAGAACCGTAAAGTTTTACGTTGCTATGATTTCAATAATTCTCGTTGGAATTGTTTTGTCGCAAGAAATTTTGTTGAAACTTACTAGATTATAGCATCTGTCTGAATGTTTGAATTTAGGAAGATGTTATAAGGTTTCTTTTAGACACTTGCTAGATTGAGGGAGTCTGTTTGAAATGGTTGATTTTGGAAAAATATTCCAAGATCTCTTACATTATTTCTTTAAGTCTAATGAAGCCAAAATGCTAAATGACTTACACGTTATGATGCCACCTTTCAATTACGGTCATTAGTCACTTATCTTACCCCATCATCAAATTAGAAACTATACCCGGGTATCTACACATAAGTCTTCATACTTTATAAAGTATCTAATAGACCCATTTAACTTTAAAATATTAGAGCTTTTAATTTAGGTCAACCTTTTAATGATAGAAACCAATATACAATTATTCTTATACCATATATGTGCAAGTCCATAAAAACTTCTCACACTTCATTGTAGCACCAACGCGAGATAAATAGTGTTTCAAACTTTTAATTACAATTCAGTATGCAGCTAACGTAACTATCTTGCTGAAATTTTAATACAATTCAGTACTTCAGCCAACTTCCCTGATTGCTTCCAAAATATTACGACCCCAAATTCCGTTCGTATGAGTCGTGACGGCACCTAGTCTCTAAGACTAGGTAAGCCTAACAAACATGAGAAATAACTGAATAATAATTTAAATCTCAAAAATAACAACAACTATATGAAATAAAATATGCAACTCAACATGTACATCTCTCAAAACCCGGTGTAAATAGAGGATACAAGCTCTAGATATAGTACCGAACACTCCTATACATCACTGTCTATAAAGATGTAAAGAAATAAGAAAAACATAGGATAGAAGGGGACTCTGAGGCTTGTGGATGCGGGCAGGTGTACCTTAAAGTGTCCAAAGTAAGCAAACTCAATGCGCTAAATCCGAGGCTGATAGGATGTACCTGGATCTGCACAAAACATGTGCAGAAGCGTAGTATGAGTACACCAACAACAATACACAGTAAGTGCCAAGCCAAACCTCGGTAAAGTAGTTACGAGGTTAGGACAAGGCCCTACTGGAAATAATAAGAAACAAGACAGAAGATAAAATGATATAATAAAAATGACAGGGAAGTGAAACAATAAAGAATTTATGGGAAGTAACAACACAGAATCAAGAAAAATCAAATACAACACGAAAGAAAAACAAGGATTTTACATGTTAAGGAAACAATAACCAAACAATACAGTAATTAGAGATGATCAACATGGGCACTCCCGAGGTACCGCCTCGTAGTCCCAAATCATAAAATAACTCACTTTCCTTTTATTACCGGGGAGCCTTTACATTTAGTATTGAAAATTATTTTTCCAAAATAGCATCCCGCGTTCTATCCCACCTTATCACACTGCATGACTTCTAGTAGTTTCCCTACTAGTCACGCGTATCAAGCCCGCCTTATCTCACTGCATGCGTTTCAACACCTAGACCTTATACCCCCGCATGTGTATCAATAATCTCAACGACACGACTGAAACCTCATGCAAATAGTAACAACCGCACGACAGAAACCTCATTCAAACAATAATAACATCACGATAGAAACCTCGTGCACACAACCAAAGAATCACCTCAACAATAACACAAAAGCCAAAACGTAACAACTAAATAAAACGACACTTCACAACTTACACCTTCCCTCAATGGAAACCACATCCTTTACAACTCAACACCAAACTCAACAGCAACATATTTCAAGGATAACAAATTTCAAATAAAGAATTGTCACAGTTAAATAATGAATACGGAATTAAAAAAGTAAGTAATTGAACTAAACATGTAGTACAAGTTGCAGATAAGAGATACGACAAGTAGACATGTGAAATTAGACTAAACATGGTGATTATAATATGCTAAAGTGACTCAATTAAGGCATGAAAAGAAAGTACGTAGCTAAAACCAGAATCTCAACATTTAGCCCATGTATGCACTCGTCACAGATCACAAATTATCACAAGAATACCAAATCCTAAGAGGAATTTCCCCCACAAAATGTTAGACAAGTCATTTACCTCAATCCATGCTAAATCAATCAACTAGAAGGCTTTTCCCTCAATTTTTCGACTCCGAACTGCTCGAATTTAGCCAAAACAATTGCATACTATAAATACAACTATAGGAAACTGATTTAAATAATGAAATCATGATATTAGCAACGAATTGGAAAATCGCCCCAAAACATCACCCCAGGCTCGCGTCTCGGAACCCGACCAAAACTATAAAATTCGAATACCCATTCGCTATTGAGTCCAAGCATATAAGAATTGCTCAAATCCAACCTCAATTCGCCTTTCAAAACCGAAAACTTTAGTCTAAGAACTTCTAAATGTTTTTCTAATTTTTTCACCCCAAATCTCTAATTACATGATGAAATCAATGATAGATTAGTGGAATTTAATTTTAAAAAAATGAGTTAAGAACTCTTACCCTAACAATCCCTCTGGAAAACCCTCAAATATTTGCCTTAAACGGAGCACTCAAAGTCCCAATTGAGAAATAAGAAAATAAACCCTTGTTTTGAAACTTAAGTTTTGACCAGGTATAAATCCTTCTTCGCGATCACGGGAACCTTCTTCGTGATCGTGAAGCACAAAATCACAGGCTGCCAAATTAACACTACGCGATCGCAGAAGACCACACACGAATGCGAAACACTGCCACATCAAGCTACGCGATCGCGGAACACACCACATGACTGCAATAAACAAACGCGCGTGAACCTGCATCTCCCAATTCCTTCTACGCGATAGCATCTGCCTTTACTCTTTCGCGATTCACTGGAACCCAGACATCTGCGATCGCAGGCTTGCTCAAGCGATCACATAGGAAAAATTCTCCCCAATGCCAAATTACCCCTTCGCGACCTCGTTAGCACAATCACGATCGCATAGAAGAACACCAGAAGCACTAGATTCATCAACTCCTCAATGATCCGAAATGCACAGAACATGGTCTGAATTACACCCGAGCCCCCCGATACCTCAACCAAATATACCATTAAGTCCAAAAATACGATACGAACTTAGTCGAGCCCTTAAATCACATCCAACGACATAAAACCATCAATCGCACCCCAATTCAAGCCTACGGAACCTATAAACTTTTAACTTCTACATTCGATGCCGAAACTTATCAAATCATGTCCGTTTGACCTTAAATTTTTTACACAAGTCATAATTTAAATTACGGACCTTTTTCAACTTCCGAAATTGGAGTCCTACCCTGATATCAAAAATCCCACTCCCGGTCAAAATTCCCAAAATCTTCCAACTTTCCAACTTTCGCCAATTAACGTCGAAATGACCTACAGACCTCTAAATCGACGTCCGGACAAGCTCCTACGACCAAAATCACCCTACAGAGGTATTGAAACTGTCAAAATTCCATTTTGGATTCGTGTTCGCACAAGTCCAACTACAGTCGACTTCTACAACTTAAACTTCTATTTTAGAGATTATGTGTCTCATTTCACTCTGAAACTCACGCGAAACCAAAACCAAACATCCCGGCAAGTGAAGTAACCACAGTATAACAAAAATAAGGCAATAAATAGGGGATCAGGGCTAATACACTCAAAACAACTAACCGGTAGTTGCATCCTCCCCCTCTTAAAGCATACGCTTGTCCTCGAACGAGTATAGAGACATACCTAAAGTGAAAAGAAGAGGATAACGGCTACGCATAGCATGATCGTTCTCCCAAGTCGCCTTCTTGTCTATCTAATCCCTCCACTGAACCTTCAATGAAGCAATTTTCTTGGACCTCAACTTTCGGACTTGCCTATACAAATGGCTACCGGCTCCTCAACATAAGATAGATCCTTGTCGAACTGGACTGAGCTGAAGTCTAACACATGAGACGGATCACTGTAATACTTTCGGAGTGTGGAAACATGGAACACTAGATGAACTGCATCTAGACTAGGGGGTAGTGCGAGTTTGTAGGCCACCTCTCCAACCCTTTCAAGAATCTGAAAAGGTCTGATATACCTAGGGCTCAACTTGCCCTTCTTCCCAAACCTCATAACACCCTTCATGGGCGAAGCTTGGAGCAAGACCCGCTCCCAACAATGAATGCCACGTCGCGAACCTTCCGATCCACATAACTCTTTTCTCTAGATTGAGCTACACGAAGTCAATCCTGAATAAATTTAACTGTTTCCAAAGCATCCTGAACCAAGTTTGTACCCAATAGCCTAGCCTCACCCGGCTCAAACTAACCCACTGGAGACCGACACCGTCTGCCATACAAATCCTCATATGGGTCCATTTGAATGCTCGACTGGTAACTGTTGTTTTAGTCAAACTCCGTAAGCGGCGAGAACAGATCCCAAGAACCCCCAAACTCCATCACACACACACGAAACATATCATCCAATATCTGAATAGTGCACTCTGACTGTCCATCTATAGGATGTCGTGACGACACCTAGTCTCTAAGACTAGGTAAGCCTAACAAACATGCAGAATAACTAAATAATAATTTAAATCTCAGAAACTTCAACAACTATATGAAATAAAATCTGCAACTCAACATGTACATCTCACAAAACCCGGTGTAAATACAATTGACAATCTCTAGATTTAGTACTAAATACTCATATGCATCACTATCTATAAAGATGTCAAGGAATAAGAAAAGAACATGATAGAAGGGAATCTGAGGCCTGCGGACGCGGGCAGGTGTACCTCGAAGTCTCCAAAGCAAGCAAATTCAACGCGCTAATACGAGGCTCATATGATGTACCTGGATCTGTACAAAACAAGTGCAGAAGTATAGTATGAGTACATAAATATGGTACGCAGTAAGTGCCAAGTCCGACCTCGGTAGAATAATGACGAGGTTAGGTCAAGGCCCTACTAGAGATAATAAGAAACAAGACAGAAAATAAAATGATATAATGAAAATGACAGGGAAATGAAACATTAATGAATTTACGGAAAGTAACAATAGGGAATCAAGGAAAAGCTAATACAACAAGAAAGGAAAATACGGATTTTACATGTTAAGGAAACAACAATCAAACAATACATCAAATAAAGAAGATGAACATGGGCACTCCCGAGGTACCTCCTCGTAGTCCCAAATCATAAAGGTAACTCATGATCCTTTCCTTATATCACCGCGAGAGCCTTTACATTTAGTTTTTAAAATTATTTTCACGAAATAGCACCCCCACGTTTTAGCCCAATTTATCACACCGCATGGCTTATAGTAGTTCCCCTACTAGCCATGCGTAGCAGACCCCACATTATCTCACAACATGTGTTTTAACACCTAGACCTTATACCACCGCACGTGTATCCATAATCACAACGGCACAACAGAAACCTCATGCAAATAGTAACAACCTCACGACCGAAACCTCGTGGAAACAAAAACAACAACACGACAACCAAACAATCACCTCAACAATAACACAAAAGCCAAAATGTAACAACTAAATAAAATGACACGTCACAACTTACACCTTGCCTCAATAAAAACTATGTGTCACGAACCAAAATCCAACTAGTCATGATGGAACCTAACCCAACCCGCTAGGTAAGCCAATTATCAACTCTCCATTTCTCAAGAAATTAATAAGGCAATCAATTAAAAGAAAATACATGAAACTAATACATTTTCCCAAAAACTGGTAGTACAAATCATGAGCTTCTAAGAATAGAATTCACAAAGATGAAATGAAATAAATACATCGTCTGTTTAAAAAGTACATAAACATAGTTTTATAGATCTAAGGCTACCACGAACAAGAGGCACCTACAACCGCGACGCAAGTACATCTTCAATCCAGCTCTCATCGATCACAACAATATCAGTAGCCAACATCTGCACTCAAGGTGCAGAAGTGTAGTATGAGTACAACCAACCCCATGTACTCAGTAAGTAACAAACCTAACCTTAGGTTGAGAGTAGTGACGGGCTAACACAAAGGTCGGGTCCAACACCAATATTCCACAACAGTTCATAACAGCATAGTACAAGTAATAAAAATGGTGTATTAGAAATAAAATGCTCAGTTCGGTCACAGCTCCAGAAAATAGGCATTTCTTTTCAAGTATCTTAGTGAAAACCCAAAACGTTTACCGAAAATGCCATAATACGAGTAAGTTTGAAAACTATGATTTTTTTTTCAAAACTCCTTTCAATGATAAGAAAAATTCTTCATTTTCAGATAGCATGAGGAAAGTACGTCTCTATCCCTACATGCCAAGATACAGGTAAAATCATAAATGTCCCCAAAACTGGGTAGCAGAAGGAAACACATCTCTATTCATGTATATCAAGTACGCATGACAAATGCAATGCATCTCGATGATGAGAGCATGTATTCACACTCCTAGAGTATTCAATCTCACTGTCTCGTATTCTCCCTCACTATGCTCAATGCTCAGCACACTCAATCACTCAGCGTTGTACAATACCTGTTGCGGTGTGCAGCCCGATCCACATAAGACCATAAGGCCCGTTGCGGCGTGCAACTCGATCCACATATATATAGTCGACTGCGCTCACTGGGGGTGTGCAGACTCCGTAGGGCTCCTTTAGCCCCAGCGCTATATCGTTGTTGTGTGCAGCCCAATTGCATAAACTGTAATCAATATAACATGTTGCGGCGTGCAGCCCGATCCCAAAATATCACTCTCACTCAGGCCCTCGACCTCACTCGGTCATCAATCTCTCCAGTCTCACTCACGGGCTCACAATGTCATGAAACTAGCCCGACAACAATGATATGATGTATCAGTATATAATAAATGAGTCTGAAATATGGTATGAATGCATGGATATGACCAAGTACAAAATATTAATGAAATCAAGGAGACGATAGTAAGAAACGACCACTATGGGTCCAAACAGTATCAACATAATGCTTAATCATGATATCTAGCATGATTGACATCTTAAAAACTTTATTACATGGTGGAAACACGAAAATTAACAAAGTAGGACCACTATTCAGCGCCATAGAAGCAACAGAGTCCCAATTTACATGTTGCACGCCCATACGCCCTTCACCTAGCATGTGCGTCACCTCAATATCGATCACTTAACACGTATTACGGGGTTTCATACCCTCATCACTAAGTTTAGAAGAGTTACTTACCTCGAACAAGCCAATACCAATGCCGAGCAAGCCAAGCGATGCTCCAAAGATGCCATCACGTGCATAGCGACCTACGAACCCCTCAAAACTAGCCAAAAGCAAATCAAATACATCAAATAAATCCACAAGGAAACAATTCCAAATGATAAAGATCAAATTCTTAATCAAAACATAAAACCGGCCAAAACTCACACCCTGGTCCGCGCCCCAGAACCCAACAAAAATCACAAAATTCGACAACCCATTCAATTACGAGTCCAACCATACTAGTTTCACTCAAATCCGACTCCAAATCGATGTTCAAAACTCAAAAATTCACATTAGGAAACTTTAGGCGAAACCCCCCAATTGAAGATAAATTCATGATATAAAATCAAAAATTAGTAGAGAACACTTACCCCAGTCCATATGGTAAAGGAGTACTTTATACTTCTGCCCATGCATTCTCTCACACGAACGCGGGAAGTTCATCGCGTTAGCGATGAACCAAAATACATTGCCACAAAAATCACTACGCATTCGTGATACACTCCACGCGAACGAGATGACCACTAATGCAAAGCTTCACGAATGCGACTCTCCTTTCGCGATCGCATTGAAGAATTCTCCAACTCCCAGCTGCGAAACCTCAACACTACGCGGACATGATCCTCCGTACGCAAACGCGAAGAAGACTTGACCAAACTCAACGCGAACGCGGGACATACTTCGTGATCATGAAGAACAATTTGCTGCTGTCATCGGAATACACTACGTGTTCGTGACAATTGCCACACGAACGCGATGAAGTCCTGAAACACTAGAAGCCAGCAAAACACAATACTGAAAACATGAAGAAACATTATCTAAAATCAATCTGAAACACGCCCAAGCCCCTCGGGACACCGTCCTAACATACCAACAAGTTCCATAACACAATACGTACCAATTCGAGGCCTCAAAACACACATAACAACATCAAAAGGATCGATTACACCTCAAATCAAAATCTATGAACTTTGAACTTTTCGACTTCAATAACTCGTACCGAAACATAGCTCGTCACCACTTTCAACCTAAGGTTAGGTTTGTTACTTATTGAGTACATAGGGTCGATTGTACTCATACTACACTTCTGCAACTTGCATGCAGATGTTGGCTACTGATGTTGCTGTGATCGATGGGAACTGGATCGAAGATGTACCTGCATCCCCGTTGTAGCTACCTCTTGTTCGTGGTAGCTTTAGATCTGTAAAACTCTGTTTATGTACTTTTCAAATAGATTATGTGTTTATTTCATTTCAGCTTTGTAAATTCCATTCTTAAAAGCTCATGATTTGTACTACCGGTTTTTGGGGAATGTATTAGATTCAGATACTTCTTTACTTAATTGCTTTATTAATGGTTATTGGAATTGGTTATTGGTTAATTGGCTTACCTAGCAGGTTAGGTTAGGTGCCATCACGACTAGTCGAAATTTGGGTCGTGACAAGGTGGTATCAGAGCTCTTGGTTTATAGATTTTACAAGTCTTGAGCAAGTGTCTAGTAGAGTCTTACGGATCGGTATGATGATGTCCATACCTATCTTCAAGAAGCTATAGGACATTTAGGATATACTTCACATATTTCTTTCCTTATCGTGCGGTATTGATTCAGCTTGAAGCATAACTTTTTGAATTCCTTTAACACATTCGTATGCGTATGTGAGTGCTAGGTATCAACTGTGCATTCACTAGCTTATGATTCTTTGAAAGGGGTGAGAGATGTGATTTCAGTGTGCTGATGATGGGCCAGTCTGTAGGACTTGAGGCCGGGTTTTTACTATGGCTTGGATATATATGTTCGGTAATTTCCCTATTAGTGGAATTTGTGGCATGATGGCACGTGATGAGTATGCTGTGACTGCAAGATGTGTTCATGTGGTTTGAACGTGAAGAGAAGAGTTTACTTGAGATGTAGCAAGGACTATGGGGTGTTTGATTTCTGTCTTGATTTGGCATATGGTCTCGAGTTATGGGTGTGTTGAGGGATCTCTCATGTTGTTTAGTTGTGGAGTGAAGTAGATTCTCATGTCTTGTTGACGAGTTCAGAATCGAGAAGATTAAGTGATTTCTTAGTAGTAGTGGCTGTGAAAAGGTATAAAGAGATTCCAGTTTGAGGCTTAGTAGGTGGGTTATAACCTACGAGGTAATCTACGGATGTGTGATTTTTATAATATTGTGTGGAGGCGTTCTTTTCTATCAGTTGGGTATATTTGTGCTATTTGAGTTTGGATCGGTTGTAATAGTTGACCTGACTATCACGAGAATAAATGCGAGATTTGAAGACTATTTGAGGTATTATATGGTTTGTGTTACATGAGCTTGTGAAAGATTTAGTTGAACTTCTGTACGGGATTCTAGCAGTAATAGTCTATGGGTATCGTGATGTTATCGAGTCTTTTATTCTGTGGCTTTGACCCAAGTGTGGGAGTTTGCTATCGACGAGTTGATTGTACGATTATATGTTGTATTGGTTTCGGTTTACGGTATACTGGTGAATCAGCTATGATTGCATGGGTTGAGATTGAGGATGACTCTGGTAAAGTAATTGCATGGATATAGGTTGTATTACACTCTATGGGTATATGGGAATCATAAAATAATTGAGTTGTTATTCACGAAGGATGTAGTGTACATGAAGTAGGAATTTGGTCAGTTGCTTAAGAGTGTGGGTTACTCCTTTGAGTGTCGTCGTGCCAATAGGGCACCAGTTGTTTGGCCCATTTGGGGCGGTGCAATTGAGATTTGAGCCGAGTGGATGACTCTCGATAATGGATCTAATGGATTCAAGAATTATATGTAGCAATTTGTAATTTTCAAGATTTGTATATCGCTAGAAACCATTAGTTATGTTGGATGGTGTCGAGACTTGTGGCATTTTATACCATTGTGGATTATGCATTTTTTCATGGAGAAGGTGAAGGAAACAGTCTTAGGTTCACATAAGGTCTCTTGAGAGTGGTTGTCCCGGTTGCGATGCTTTGGAGTGCTTAAGAGGGAAGTCAACGACTTATGGGCCTTAGGGCGTTGTGGTTTATACTAGGTTCTCTTGTGTGGTGAATTTTGGTTAAGGATCGTGGCGTTCCATCAAGGAGAAGTATCAATTTGAAGTAAATTTGGAAGGGACTTGGAGAAATAGGATAGCGTGGTAGTAGGTTGGCTCAGCACAGTAATGGATATAATCGATTCTTTGGGTACTTATGATGTGGCTAGTCTCCACAGGTGTTTCGTGGCAATGCTCTTGGGTTTTGGCGACTTGCGTGGCTTGGTGAGTTATACGCAGTATAATAAAAATAACAGGGGAAAAAAATTGGAATTAAAAGTAAGGCAGTTAATTTATGAAGAAAAACTCAATCCTTGCAATCAGAAATCTCAGAATAACAGATCTCATAATTTCGTATAACAATGTTGGAAACCAACACAATAACAACAACAAACACAACATACAGAATCTGTAGCGACGCGCAACCCGATCCCACAGTACACACATAATCCTTCCTTAATTCACCATAGAATCATTTATCAATATCAAGAATCACATATAAAATTCGTTGTGGCGCGCAACCCGATCTCACTGTATCATCATAATCAATGTCACAATCCTCCCTTATTTCACCATGCCATAATTTATCAATATCAAGTATTACATACACACTTGTTGTGGCACGCAACCCGATCCCACCATATCATTATAATCTATTTCAAAATGCTCCCTTACTCAACCATATCACAACCGTTACTGCGTGCAACCCGATTCATAAACATTTTCAATAAATGTAATCAATCCAGTAGATCAATGTACAAAAATCTCTACAATTAAGGAATATTAAAGCAAGACAATAAAGGAACCACATACTAATTAAAGGAATGCTACAAATAATACAAAAGCAGCAAGACAAGTCAAGTACGTGACAATTAAGGTGTGCAAGTAAGATAATCATGGCAAGTAGCAATTAGTCACAGAGTCATGGAAGGAACGA
The DNA here is from genome assembly GCF_000715075.1 of Nicotiana tabacum. Classification (NCBI taxonomy): domain Eukaryota; kingdom Viridiplantae; phylum Streptophyta; class Magnoliopsida; order Solanales; family Solanaceae; genus Nicotiana; species Nicotiana tabacum. The sequence goes on along the minus strand of NC_134094.1, from coordinate 17,390,682 downwards.
AAAATTCAATGCAAGAATATTTAATGACAAGTAACAAATTACGGCATGGAAAGCATTTAAAGCATGTAACAGTTAAGGCATGGAGTGAGATAATTCATGAAATACAAGAAAGACATGGAAATAATTATTTTGACGGCTTATATAACTCGTCACCTCGCAGATACGCCATTTCACACGTAATTCATAAAGCATATAGTTTAAGAGTTCTTAATTCCCTCAAACCAAGGTTAGGCCCAACACTTACCTTACTTCGTAACTCAAGCAATCAACCAACCACGGCCTTGCCAAATCTAGTAAATTATTGATCAAATGATTCAAAATAAGTTTTAGAAAGTACCCACAAATGACAAAAGTTCAATTTAAATGACAAAGTCAACAAAAGTCAATCGCTGGTCAGCTTGGTCAAAATTGAGATTCAGACCAAAATCCGATCACCAATTCACCCCTAGGGTATTTATGGTGGAGAAATTGTGAGAAATGAGCTAAGTCCCATTCCCCCTTCTTCTACCCAACTGCAGATGTCGCAATTGCGATGTTTTGTTCGCAATTGCGAACATCGAAAATGCGTGACAAGAGTCGCAATTGAGAACCCTGTCACTGAAGAGCAAAAGTTGCAAATGCGACATTAAGGTCGCAAATGCGAACCCAGAACTATCACAAATACGGCCCGTAACTTTGCAAATACGAACTAGTACACTAGTGGTAAGTGATCGCAATTGCGATCACATCCTTCGCATATGCGAAGGTCAACTGTTTGCAAATACGAGTTTCACCCATCCCATCCCATGCTAGCAAATGCGAATAATTCTTCACAAAAGCGGGGCTCGCAATTGCGAGATCTGCAACACGACACCAGAATTGGTATTGCACCAGCAAATCTCTCCTATGAAAAACTCATCTGAAATACGTCTGAAACTTAGCCGAGCCCCTCGAGCTCGAAACCAAGCATGCACACAAGTGAAAAAACATCATACGAACTTGCTCGCGTAATCAAATCATATAAATAACATTTAAATCTGCGAATAAATCCTCAAAATGAATGAACTTCCAAAGTGAAACTCAATAACACTAGAATCACGTTTAAGTGTTTGAATCATGTAAAATAAATTCTGAATTGAACCAAATTTTGCAAATAAGTTTCAAATAACAATACGAAACTATTCCAAGTTTTGACATCAAGATATGAACTAGTTAGCGAAGAAGTCAACTTTTGGTCAAACCTAGTTTTCGCCAAAATGAGTCAAAACAAGTTAAGGACTTCCGAATTGAATTTCGGGCATACATCCAAGTACCAAATCACAATATGAATAAAACATGCCCATCAAAATATTGATCGAGGTCCGTTAATACAAAATGTTGACAGTAGTCAACTCAAGTCATTTTTAGAGATAAAAATTCACATTTTCTTTAATTTTTCACATAAAGATTTTCTGGAATAAGACACAAACTGCGCAGGCAAATCGAGGAACACTAAAAAAAGTTAATCAAGTCGTCGAAATACGAAAATATAGGCTAAATCTCAAAATGACCTATCGGGTCATCACAACTCCGAAAACTAATAAAAGTCGTTTGAAAGAGTTGGAGTCAAATGAAAAAGAAGATAATTTGGCACAGAACAAGGAGGGTGAGAAACATGTTGAAGAATGCTTATCTCCCAAAATACTGTAAATGATAGTTCAAAGTCTATAGCCACTTATGCAGAGGTGGATAACATGGCACATCTTAAGGGAAATGATATAGCAGTGGAGGTTGAGAAATGTTCTGAAACACATATCACATACAACTCTAATATGGTGTACACATCTGGGGTCCTCAAACGTCAATGGATAATCTACAATATCAAGGTGAACAGAGGAAGATCAACAGTGGAATACAAAAGAATGACAATTATTGTAGTACTAGCCAATAGATACCTCAGGTAGTGTCACGATCCAAAATCTCATATGTCGTGATGGCGCCTATCGCAATACTAGGCTAGCCGAAATCCACAATAAATCACGCAATTCCTTCAGTTGAAAACATAATAAAATAGGTTTAAGAGTACAATCTCATAAATACTGATGCACAATTCCGCGATCACATACATCACTCCGCAAAATCCGGGTGTCACTTAGTACATGAGCATCTATACAATAACAGAATCTGAATCACTGTCTTGCAAGATAGAACAATATAAGAAAACTAGAAGATAAAAGAGGACAGTCAAGGTATGCGTATGCCAAGGCAGCTACCTCGATAATCTCAGATGCGACTGAAACTCCATGATCAGCAACCTCCGTGCCCGGAAACACCTGGATCTGCATACGAGTTGCAGGGTGTAGCGTGAGTACGACCAACTGAATAAGTAACAAGTCTAACCTTTGGACTGAAAGCAGTGACGAATCTGAATAAACAGTCCAAATACATAATTAAACAGAACATAAATATATAGAACATATGAAAGTAATATCTTAGAAAATCTCAAAATTTGTAGGTATCCGAACAAAAATGTATACATGCTTCCCAATTTTACAATTTAACTCAGAACAGATAAAACATGTTAAGTCTGAATGATATGAGGAATATGACATCTCTATATCTACAGGCCAATATGCATATCGTATGTTATGCAACACAATGAAAGCCTCGCATACTCACACTCTCGGAGTAATCAATCTAAATATCTCAGTTCTCACTCATCACACTCAATCACTCAGTACTGAACAGGGCAGATTCAGCCCAAATGTAAATAATAAGCCAATTCATGGCATAAATCAATAGCATCTATGTTCACTGTGGTTGTGCAGACTCCGGAGAGGAAGATCTAGCCCAAGCGCTATAATAAGCCAAATTTTAGCATAAATCAATAAAACCTACTGTGGCGTGCAGCCCGATCCCATAAATATCACTTACAAACAGGCTCTTGGCCTTACTCAGTCATCAACCTCTCCAGTCTCTCAGGCTCACAACACTCATGCTTAGCAGCCCAAATCAATGATACATGATGTGACGATGTATGATAACAGAAGCTGAGATATGATATGTAATAATGAATGTGACTTAGTACATAACTACAATTAAGCAAATAATCTCAACAATAAAGGACGGACACATTGGGTCTCAATAATATCAGCACATAGCCTAAACATGATTTCAAGAATATATCACAGCTCAAGTGCTCTAACACATATAGTACAGTAATAATGTTCATATAACATAGCTACACATTTTTATGGAATCGAATAATTCACAATTACTATGGTGCATTCCCACACGCCCGTCACCTAGCATGTGCGTCACCTCAACACCAATCATATTGCACGTAATTTCAGGGATTCATACTCTTAGAATCATGTTTAGAAGTGTTACTTTCCTCAAGTCGTGCAAATCCCTACTCCAATATGACCTTGGCTCGCAAATTGGCCTCCAAATGCCTCGAATCTAACCATAAATAGTTCGATAAAATCAACACTATCTATAGCAATCAATTCTATGTGAAAACGCTAAATTCTCAATCAAAAGCCAAAAAGTCAATGAAAAAGGCAACAGTAGGTCCCACATCTCGGAACCTGACAAAATTTACAAAATACGAACACCCATTCAACCACGAGTCCAACCATACCAAATTTACCTAATTCCGATATCAACTCGACCTCCAAATCTTAAATTCTTATTTTTTTTAAAAGATTTTACAAATTTCCCAATTTTTTCCATTCAATTAAATTATTAATGATGAAAATAAATGTGGAATCATAAAATATAATCATATTCGGATCAACTATGGAGCAGGGTAACAAGGTTGCATCTGATAGAGGATTACCGCATGCAGTTTGAGTGTCTTTAACAGGGTAGTATGTTTGTTACCCAGTATGAGATTCGATTTGTGGACCTAGCTCGCTATGCCATTATCTTGCTTCCTACAGAGAGGGAGAGAGTGAGGAGATTCATTGTGATGTCCCGATAGGTCACTTCAGATGGCCAATGAGATTGGAGATGGATCGAGATGGTTCGTACTCAGGCGAGAGGGTCGTAGTCTAATAACAAGCCTCGTCATTCCAGTAGTTTCAGTGGTGCCACATCTGGATGCAGGGGTACTTTCGGTAGAGGCCATCCTCCCAGGCCAATTTAGTCAGCGCTTCAGGCAACTCACTGTGCTTCAGGGAGTCGTGGTCCTTAAGTACCTCATTTTGGGCAGCCAGCCTACAATGCACCATCAACTCCTATCAGTGCACCTCATATTTAGAGCTATCACCATTGTTATCCAGCCCGTTCAGGTCATCTTCAGCTTCAACATCCACAACAACAGGATAGGTCTTTTGAGTGTAGAGCTACTGGTCACATCAGGAGGTCCTGTCCGAGATTGTTGGGCGGCATGCCATAACAGAGTTCTAGTGCTATGGTTCCGGCACTGGTTGCTCCACCGCCCACTCAATCAGCCAGAGGCATGGGCCGGACATCCATAGGTGGAGGTCAAGATGATAGAAGTGGAGGTCAGGCCATTAGAGGTGGAGGTTAGCCAGCTAGATACCATCCTATAGACGTAGGTCAGAGTGGTAGGGTCCAACCCCGATTTTATGCTTTTTCAGCTAGACCTGAGGCCGAGTTATCTGACGCCATTATCAAAGGTATTATTCGAGTTTTACATAGAGATGTGTATAGACTATCGACAGTTGAACAAAGTCACTATTAACCGACCAGTCGTTTTGAGCATTTGCACTTCACTCGGTAGTGTACGGGCATGAGTAACTCCGCATGATGTATTTTGACTTGCATGAATCGTCGGTATTGGTTTTCAGGTTATTCAGAATCGAATTGGAACAATAGATTTCATTGTTGAAGCTTTAAATTGGGAGAGTTGACCAAGTTTGACTTTTTGTGAATTTGAACTCGGAACGATGTTTTGATGCTTCCGGTAGGTCCGTTGGGTGATTTTGGACTTAGCAGCGTGTCCGGATTGTGATTTGGAGGTCCGTAGTTGAATTTGGCTCGAAATGGCGAAAGTTGAAATTTTGGAAAGGTTGACAGGGAGCGAAAGTTGATATCGCGAACGCATAGAGTCTTTTGTAAAAGTGTGAGTTTTATTCATCGCGAACGCGATGGATTTCCCACGTTCGTGAAAGAGGAGGTCTGGGCAGATTCTAAAGTACTCTATTTCGAGGATTTCAGCTAGTTTTACATATTTTGGAGCTGTGGAGCTCGGATAGACGCGATTCTTGAAGCACTTTTCACCATATGAATTGGGATAAGTGTTCTTTACTCGGTTTTGGTTATATCCCATGAAGCTATCTTCTATTTTAGCTTTTGGTTGATGAATTTTAAAAAGGAAATTAGGGGTTGTGGCCTAAAGTTTCATAATATGAATATTTGAGGTTTGAACATTGAATTGGGGTCGGATTTGAGTGAAACTAGCATGGTTGGATTCGTAATTGAATGGGTTGTTGGATTTTGTAAATTTCATTGGTTTTCGAGGTGCGAGCCCGTGTTGGGCTTTTGGCCAGTTTTGGGCTTTAGATTCAAGATTTGATATTTGGATCGGGATTGGTTCCTTAAGCATTGTTTGATGCATTTGAGTTTTTTTTTGGTTAGTTTTGAGCTGGTCGAAGGCCGGAATGCATGAGATGGCATCTTTGGAGCACCACTTGGCTTGTTCGGCATTGGTATTGGCTTGTTCGTGATAAGTAACTCTTCTAATCTTAGTGCTGGGGGTATAAAACCCCGTAATACGTGTTATGTGATTGGTATTGAGGTGACACACATACTAGGTGACAGGCGTGTGGGAGTGCACCATGTGAATTGGGACTCTGTTGTTTCTATGGAACTCTATAGTGATCCTATTTTGTCGATATTCATGTTTTCACCGTGTTATAAAGTAATTGAGTTGTCAATCATGCAAGATATCATGTTTAGGCATTATGTCGATACTGTTTGGACCCATAGTAGTCATTTCTTATTGTCATCTCACTGATTTCATTGACATTTCGTACTCAGTCATATTCATGCATTCATATCATACCTCAGTCTCAATTATTTATTGATACATGATATCATTGTTGTCGGGCTAGTTTCATGGCATTGTGAGCCCGTGAGTGAGACTGGAGAGTGATGACTGATTGAGGCCAAGGGCCTGAGTGAGATTGATATTTTGGGATCCGGCTGCACGCCACAACGATATAGCGCTTGGACTAGAAGGAACCCCTCCGGAGTCTGCACACCCCTAGTGATAGCAGTCAACTATAAATATGGATCAAGTTGCATGCCGCAACGAGTTTTGTACAGCGCTAAGTGATTGAGTGTGCTGAGCATAGTGAGAGAGAATGCGAGACAGTGAGATTGAGTACTCTGAGAGTGTGAGTACATGAGCACATCATCAATATGCATTGCATTTGACATGCGTACTTGTTATACATGCATAGTGGTGCATTTTCTTCTGCTACCTAGTTGGGGGGACATTTATGATTTTACATGTATCTTGACATGTAGGCATAGAGAAGTACTTTCCTAATGCTATTAGAAAATGAAATATCTTACTTATTGTTGAAAGGACTTTGGGAAAAATTACAGTTTTCAAACTCACTCGTATTTTGGCTTTTTCGATAAAAGATTTGGGTTTTCACTGAGTTACTTGAAAAGAAATGCCTACTTTTCTGGAAATGTGAACAAACTAAGCCTTTTATTTCAAAGATACTCTTTTATTACTTGTACTATGTTGTTATGTTTAGGTTGTGTAATATTGGTGTTGGACCCGACCTTCATGTTAGCTCGTCACCACTTTCAACCTAAGGTTAGGTTTGTTACTTATTGAGTACATAGGGTCGATTGTACTCATACTACACTTCTGCAACTTGCATGCGGATGTTGGCTACTGATGCTGTGATCGATGGGATCTGGATTGAAGATGTACCTGCGTCCCGGTTGTAGCTACCTCTTGTTCGTGGTAGCTTTAGATCTGTAAAACTCTGTTTATGTACTTTTCAAATAGACGATGTGTTTATTTCATTTCAGCTTTGTAAATTCTATTCTTAAAAGCTCATGATTTGTACTACTAGTTTTTGGGGAATGTATTAGATTCAGATACTTCTTTACTTAATTGCTATATTAATGGTTATTGGAATTGGTTAGTGCTTAATTAGCTTACCTAGCAGGTTGGGTTAGGTGCCATCACGACTAGTCAGAATTTGGGTCGTGACAAGGTGGTATCAGAGCTCTTGGTTTATAGATTTTACAAGTCTTGAGCAAGTGTCTAGTAGAGTCTTGCGGATCGGTATGATGACATCCATACCTATCTTCAAGAAGCTATAAGCCATTTAGGATATACTTCCCATATTTCTTTCCTTATCGTGCGGTATTGATTCAGCTTGAAGCGTAACTCTTTGAATTCCTTCTACGCATTCGTATGCGCATGTGAGCGCTAGGTATCAACTATGCATTCACTAGCTTATGATTCATTGAAAGGGGTGCGAGATGTGATTACAGTGTGCTGATAATGGGCCAGTCTGTAGGACTTGAGGCCGGGTTTTTACTATGGCTTGAGCGCAGAGATGTTGGTTGTGCGAGCACGTATTTTTGGATATATATGTTCGGTAATTTCCCTATAAATGGAATTTGTGGATTGATGGCACGTGATGAGTATCCAATTGTACTACCTGGAGATCGTGGATATACTGAAATGTAAAATTTGGAGGCTATTGCTGTATTGAATCTGAAACCAAAAGGCACTGAAGGTGATGAATCAAGTGATCGACCTACTTCTACAATTAAAGTAGTTAATAAACCAATAGGTTTTAAAGCTTCTGATGTGCATGATGAGGGGCAAGATTTTGAAGGTGTTGAGGCTTTGGATAGTGCAACAGCAAAAGGTGTGAAGGCAGTGGGTAAATATGGTAACCATCACCAAAATCCTGTAGTTGAGTGTGCAATTGCTGGTGCAAAAGTAACTCTGTTGCAGGCTGAAGATACTGCTTCTTTGCATGGAGGTTTAAAGAGTGATAACCCTGTTGTGAAGAAGGCTAAAGACTGGACAATGGTATCCAACAAAAAAGGAACTCCAAACAATTTGAAGATGAATCAGATTGAAAAGACTTCAAGAGACAGTGACGCACCAGGTAGTTCAAATCCATTTAATGCTCTTGTTAATGTGAAGCTCGATTGGAACAGTGCTGGGAAAAAATTGCACCTTGAGCATAACGGTTGAACAACTCCAGCTGCTTTAAATTTTGCATGCAAGACATGGGCAGAACATGCAGAAGAGGATGATGAGGGCGAAGTGTTTGTTCCGTATAGAGAGCAACAACGTCAGACAATCGCAGCAGTAGGCTTGAAGAGTTATTCAGGTGAGATTATTTCAGACCATGACCGGGCACTTTTGGATGCTTTTGACAGTCCAAAACCTCATAAAGGTGCATTTTTAGTTGGCTCAAAAACAACTGCACAAGTGCTGAAATTTAGACATGAACCAGATAATGTACAATCAGGTAGGAACCTCACCAAAAAGGCTGAATTTAGTGCTTCTACAACGAAGCATAATGCCAAGAAGAGGCAGGAACCATTATGGATGTGAGGAAGTTGGCTAATCAACAACTAGAGGCCAACTTATGTGTAGCCATTTATAACGAATGTGAGGAAGATGAATTACTTGCATATTGTCGGGAAAAGGCGGTTAGAAGTGGAGAGTTATCTCCTATGCATAGAGGAAAAAATAAGGTGAATGAAGGAGTAGCACTAAGGCAACTCCCAATGAGAGCTGCAAAGCAAAAAAGGGTTGTCCTCACCACATCTGCGATGATCATAGAGTATTTAGTTTTATTAGTTCGTATTTTCTTCATGCGTGGTAATTGACGAGGTTTTTATGCCTCAATAGGATTTGTACGGTAAGGTCCAGCACGGTGTGTGCTATATTCCTATGCTTTAGGGAAGTTCCAAGCGGCTATGAGATTATATGACATCGTGAGACTTATTGCCGGCAACTACACTGTGATCCTCTATATGAGGCTACCATCTTAAGGCAATGGAGGTGCAAAGGAGTGATTATATGGCCAAGTCATAGAGGCAACACTACTGTAGCTAGCCCTCTTACTTTTATTTTTCCTTTGTTGTTTCTTTTTTGTTTTATTATTAATAAAATAGCTACTAGGCATACATTGTAGTATAATTTGCAAAAACAAAATCACCTTCGGATGAAGAACACTTACCCAAATCAAACTCGGGGAGAAATCTTCTAGAATCGCCCAAAACGCAGGCTAGAGCTCATAATATGAAAGAATGCGCTGAAATCCCGAAATTCCAACTTTTATCCCAGCTGCAGATTTCGCATTTGTGACCAAAACTGCACAATTGTGGACTGTTTGCAATTGCGACCACAAGTTTGCAATTGCGACTAAATATTCGCAATTGCGACTAAATATTCGCAATTGCGACCAGATATTCGCAAGTGTGGAGTTTGCAATTGTAGTAAAAGTTCGCAATCGTAATGATCCGAAACTAATTTGGAACCTCCCTGAAATAAACCATATTTGCATTTCAATCATAAAACACTCTACAAACTTGGTCGCGCACTCAAAACACTGAAACCAAGAATCGCATGGGACCCCGACAAATCATACCAATAAGTCCCAAAACATACCACGAACCTACTCGAGGATTCAAATTGCATCATACAATGCTAAAACCAAGAATCGCACCTGTGATCATCCAAAAGGATATCTTATATTTTAAAACTCGAATCTGCACTCTTAAGCCTTAAAAATATCATTTTTACTCTCCTCAATTTACATGCGCAGTCCGAGCATGTTTTCGGAAATCATTATTTTGCAAATTGATGAAAACAAGATCCGTGGTTTGACGGTATGTGGTTTTACAGTCTCAGTGAGTCCGCATCAAATTATGGGACTTGGACGTATGCCCGGAATCAAATTCGGAGGTCCCTAGCTTGAGTTATGAATTTTTGATGAAAATTAAAAGTCTGGAAAATATTTTCTTTAAGAATTGATTGATGTTTGGAATTGTTAGTACCGGGTGCATATTTTAGTTTCGCATCCCGGTACAGGTTCATTATGATATTTAAGACTTGTTTGTGAAATTTGGTGAGAAATGGAGTTGATTTGACATAATTCAGACGTCCAGTTGAGAAGATAGGAATTTTAAAGTGTTCTTGGAAATTTCATTTGATTTGATCGCCTGAGAAAGTTCGTATGATATTTGTAGTCTTGTGTGCATGTTTGGTTTGGAGCCCCGAGGGCTCGGGTGAGTTTCTGGTAGGCCATGGGATGTTTTGGACTTTGTAAATATGGTATTTTGCTACAGCAGGTGTTCTGGAAGGTCCTTCTTCGTGTTCGTGAAGGCATAGTCACGAACGCGAAGAGTAAACTGAGAAGCTGAAGTTTTCTTCTTCGCGAACGTGAAGGCATAGTCACGAACGCGAAGGATGGGGGCTTTACCTTTCACAAACGCCGCCAGCTACTCGCGAATGCGTAGTGTTAGGCACACCTGGGGAAGAGTCTGTTGTTCCTTCATCGCGAACGTGAGCAATGTCTCGCGAACACGAAGGCCAGGGGGGTAGCCTTCGCGAACCCGAACACGGTCTCTCGAACGAGAAGGCTTGACAGCCTATACACTTCGCGAATGCGACAGTGCTCTAGCGAACGCGATGAACATTGTCTCCCAGCACTTACCAAAATCCAAACACGGGATTTAGCCAAAAAATTCATTTTTCTCAAAACCCAAACGGTGTGAGGCGATTTTTCAAGAGTCATTTCTTCCTCAAAGTGTTGGTAAGTGATTCTAAACCATTTTATTTCAATTACCCATTACATTTTATGAATTATCAACCTAAAATCTATAGTGTTAATGGTAGAATTAGGGGTTAGGGTAGAAACGAGGGATTTCGAAAATTTGAGGATTTAGACTTCAATTTGAGGTCGGATTCCAAAATCAATTATATATTCGGGCTCGGGGTTGAATGGGAAAATATATTTTGGTCCAAACCTCAGGTTTTGACCAAGCGGGCCCGGGGTGGATTTTTTGACTTTATGGAGGAAATTTTGGGAAATTTAATTTATGCAATATAATTGATTCCTCTAGCAATATTTGATATTATTTAGTCATTTTTGAATAGATACGAGTGGTTTGGAGGTGAATTCTAAAGGAAATGATGTGATTGAGAATTAAGTGGCTTTCGAAGCGAAGTAAGTGTTGTGTTTAACCCTGACTTGAGTTAATTAGGAACCTTAAATTATTTGCTAAGTGAAATTCATGTGAGCGGCGTATATGTGAAGTGACGAGTACTTATGCGCCACCAATTTACCTGTTGTTCCATGTTTCTTCCGTTTTGCTTATATTGTCTCTTCTTATGGCTAATTGCTACATGTTTATACTAGCGTTGTTAAATTGATCGTCATTATCATGTTTACAGATTTTTTGTTGGTAATCGAGTATTTATTTAAAAGTTGAGATTTATATTATGGAACCAAATGTTAAAGTAAGGTTTGTACTTGTTATTCTCTCTCCTTGTTGTTATTTATGCATTGCATTATGGTAAGGGAGAGTGTTAATACACGAAAGGTGATGTCGTGCCATGATATGAGAGTTAATGGACAAAGGGTGATGTCGTACCATATTGTGAGTGTTAATGCATGAAGGGTGATGCCATGCCATATTGTGAGTGTAAAAGCATGAAGGGTGATGCAGTGCCATGATATGAGAGTTAAGGCACGAAGGGTAATGCCGTGTCATTTCTATTGATTTTATGATGAGATTGAGAGTAAAAGCAAGAATGGTGATGCCGTGCATTTTTCCTTACTGTATTCACTATTCCTATTGATTCATGGTATATTGACTGCTCCGGTGATCATTCTGTTGTAGTTCTTTATCTTGTATTCCCCTCAGTATGTTCCCCTCCTGACATTTCCTGTTTAGTTCTTCAATTATTGTTATTTGTATATACACTGTTAAATTATACAGGTTGATTTGTGGGTACCTTGCCTTAGCCTCGTCACTACTTTATCGAGGTTAGGCTCGACACTTACCAGTACATGGGGTCGGTTGTACTAATAATACACTCTGCCCTTTCTGTGCAGATTTTGATTCCGACATGGGTTGATCAAGATTTTGCTATTGGTCTGCTGTCCGGAGACTCAAGGTAGATTTGTCGGCGTTCACATACTTTGAAGTCCCCGTCTATCTTTTATGTTCTACTGTTTCTTCATTCAGACAGTTATATTTCTTTTAGACTATTACTTGTAGTAAATTCTAGAATGCTCATGAATTGTGACTCCAGATCCGGGTGGTAGTAATTAATGCAATTTTTAAATATTCCGCACTTATTATATTTCATCTTAGTTAATTATTGTTATTTACTGAATATAAATAAGGAATTGGTTTAATGATTCTCTAACGTTGGCTTTCCTAGCAAGAGAAATGTTTGGCGCCATTACAGTCCCGTTGGTGGGAAATTCCGGGTCGTGACAGTTGGTATCAGAGCACTAGGTTGCCTAGGTCTCACGATTCACGAGCAAGCCTAGTAGAGTCTGTAGGGTCGATATGGAGACGTCTGTGCTTATCTTTCAGAGGTTATGAAGTTTAGGAACAAGTTTCACTTCTATTCTTCTCTATCGTGCGATGTTGCTTTTTCAGTACTGATTGAACTCTTCTACTCTTATTCTCTCGCAGATGATAAGAAGACGTACCGCTTCCTTAGCGGAGCAGCAGCCAGAGCCTCTAGTAGAATCTCCTACGTGGGGCAAAGGTCGAGGCTGAGGTCGTGCCACAGGCCGAGGCAGCGGCAGGGCTCAACCTAGAGCCCGAACAACTACCCCAACAGTGGAGCCTCAGATAGAGCATGACGAGGAGGTTCTAGCCCAGACTGTTCCCACCGGACCAACTAAGGTTCCGGAGGGGTTCATTGCCACCCTAGTACTTCAGGACGCTTAGGTCCATTTGGTGGGCCTTATGGAGAGTGTGGCCCAGACTAGCGCATTTCACATGGCACCAGCAGTCTCTCAGGCTAGAGGAGGAGCCCAGACTCCCACTACTTCCGCTCTGGAGCAGATAGCTCCCCAGTATCAGGCTCTACTGGCTCAGCCAGTCGGATTAGTTCAGCCAGTTATTGCGGCATAGGTCGAAGATGGGCCAGCTATGTCTTCTGAGGTTTTATGGAGATTGGACAGGTTTAGCAAGCTCTTTCCTATTCACTTCAATGGTGACCAATGGGGTCGATTTGGCTGTATTTCAGATGACTAGTTCTGCCAAGAAATGGTGGAGAGATTACTTGTTGACCAAACCAGCTGAGTCGCTTGCTCTTATTTTGGACCAGTTCTCCCAGCTCTTCATAGAGAAGTTTCTGCCTATCACATTGAGAGAGGAGCGTCGCTGTCAGTTTGAGCGTCGTCGGCAGGGCAGTTTGACTGTTACTTAGTATGAGACCCATTTCGTGGATTTGGCATGTCATGCTATTCTTCTGCTTCCCACCGATAGAGAGAGAGAGAGAGAGAGAGGGTGATGAGGTTTATTTATGGACTGCTCAGCCTATCAGATTGCAGATGGCTAAGGAGACTGGGAGTGAGATTTCCATTCAGGCAGCTACTAATGTCGCCATACGAGTCGAAATGGTTTTTACTCAGGGAGGTCAGTGGTATGACAAGAGACCTCGTTATTTTGGTGAGTTCAACGGTGCCTCATCTAGAGGCGGGGGTATGTTTGGTAGAGGCCATCCTCCCAGGCTGTTTCATTCAGCACTCCAGGAATCCCACAGTGCCTCAGGTGGTCGTGGCCTTGAGATGCATTATTCGGACCAGCTAGCCTACAGTGCATCACCAGCTCCTATTAGTGCACCTTGATACAGAGTTATCAAGGTGGTTATTCAGGTCGATAGGTTCAGTTTCAGGGTCAACAGTCACAGCAGCCGAGTTTATGTTATACTTATGGTGATCCGAGGCACATTGCTAGATTTTTCCCTCGGGCAACGGACAACCTATAGCATCAGAGTTCTCGTGCCATGGTTTCGGCACCAGTTGCTGCACCACATTCTCAGCCAACTAGAGGTAGAGGCCAGACCATTAGAGGTGGAGACCAGCCAGTTAGAGGCCATCCCAGGGATGAAGTTTATGGTGGTGGGGCGTGTTATGCTTTCCCATTCAAGCCTGAGGTTGAGTCATCTGACGATGTTATCACAGTTATTGTTTCTGTTTGCAGTAGAGATGCTTCAGTTCTCTTTGATCCAGAGTCTAATTACTCCGATGTTTCATCCTATTTTGGTTCATATTTGGTTGTGCCACATGATTCTTTGAGTGCTCCTGTGTATGTGTCCACGCCAGTAGGGGATGCTATTGTTATAGATCCTGTTTATCGTTCGTGTGTGGTAATAATTGGGAGTCTTGAGACTCATGTAGATCTTTAACTTCTCGGCATGGTTGATTTTGATGTCATACTAGGTATGGATTGGCTCTCACCTTATCATGCCATATAAGATTGTCACGCCAAGACGGTGACCTTAGCCTTGCAGGGGTTTCCTCAATTAGAATAGAGAGGGATTGTTGGCCATTCAGCCAGCAGGGTTATCTCTTATGTGAAGGCTTGGCATATGGTCGAGAAGGGGTGTCTAGTTTATTTGGATTATGTTTGCTATTCTAGTGCGAAGGTTCCTTCCATGGATTCAGTGCCGGTTGTTTGTGAGTTTCCAGAGGTGTTTCATGCAGACTTGTCGGGGATGACACCCAATAGGGTTATTGATTTCTGCATTGATTTGGCTCCGGGCACTCGGCCCAATTCCATTCTGCCATACCGCATGGCCCCACCAGGGTTGAAAGAATTGAAGGAGCAGTTGCAATATTTTCTTGATAAGGGCTTCATTAGACCTAGTGTCTCACCTTGGGGTGCACCTGTGTTGTTTGTGAAGAAGAAAGATGGATCGTTGAGGATGTGTACAGATTATCGGCAGTAGAACAAAGTCACTATCAAGAACAAGTATCCATTCCCGAGGATTGATGATTTATTTGATCAGCTCCACGGTGACAAGGTGTTTTCGAAGATTAATTTTAGATCTGGCTACCATAAGTTGAGGATTAGGGAATTCGATGTCCCTAAGATAACTTTTCGGACTCGGTACGGGCATTTCGAGTTTCTAGTGATATCATTTGGGCTGACAAATGCCCTAGCAGCATTCATGGATTTGATAAACCGAGTGTTCAAACCATACTTGGATTCCATTGTGGTTGTGTTTATTGATGATATCTTGATCTACTCCCACAGTCGATAGGAGCATGAGCAGCACCTTCGGATCGTTCTTTAGACTCTAAGAGGCAGCCAGTTATATGCTAAGTTCTCAAAATGCGAGTTTTGGTTTAGTTCAGTTACTTTCTTGGGTCACATTGTATCACCAGAGGGTATTCAGGTGGATCCTAAGAAGATTGAGGCTGTTCAGAACTGGCCTAGACCCACATCAGCTATAGCGATCCGTAGTTTCCTGGGTTTGGCGGGCTATTACCGTCGATTTGTGTAGGGGTTTTCATCCATAATAGCCCCGTTCACCAGATTGACCCAGAAGCGAGTATGAAGCGAGCTTTCAGAAGCTCAAGACAGCTTTGACTACGGCACCGGTATTGGTGCTACCCACAAATTCAGGATCTTATACAGTATATTTTGACGCATCTCGTATTGGTCTAGGTGCGGTGTTGATGCAGGGTGGCAAGGTTATTGCATATGCTTCGTTGCAGCTAAAGGTTCACGAGAAGCATTACCTTGTTCATGATTTAGAGTTGACGTCCATTGTTCACGCGCTGATGATTTGGAGGCACTATCTTTACAGCGTGCCATGTAAGGTATTCATGGATCATCGGAGCTTGCAATATTTGTTCAAGAATAAGGAACTCAATTTGAGGAAGAGGAGGTGGTTGGAACTATTGAAAGACTATGATATCACCATATTGTATCATCCCGGGAAGGCCAATGTGGTGGCCGATGCTTTGAGTAGAAAGTCAGTTAGTATGGGTAGCCTTGCTTATATTCCAGTTGGTGAGAGGCCGCTTGCATTGGATTTTCAGGCCCTTGCCAATCAGTTTGTGAGGTTGGATGTTTCTGAGCCCAACCGTGTTCTAGCTTGTACAGTTTCTCGGTCTTCTTTGTTTGAGCGCATCAGACATCGACAGGATGCCGATCCTCATTTGCTTGTCCTTAGAGACAAAGTGCGGCAAAGTGGTGCCAAACAAGTTACTGTTGGAGATGATGGAGTTTTGAGGATACAGGGTCGTATTTGTGTGCCTGATGTGGATGGACTTTGTGAGTTGATTCTTGAGGAGGCCCACAGTTCCCGGTATTCTATTCATCCGGGCGCCACCAACATGTATCATGACTTGCGGCAACATTACTAGTGGAGGAGGATGAAGAAAGACATAGTTGCATATGTAGCTCAGTGTCTAAATTGTCAGCAAGTAAAGTACGAGCATCAGATACTTGGTAGTTTGCTTAAGAAGATATAGATTCCTGAGTGAAAGTGGGAACGTATCACTATGGATTTTGTTATTGGACTCCCACAGACTCAGAGGAAGTTCGATATAGTTTGGGTCATTATGGATAGGCTGACCAAGTCAGCGCACTTCATTATTGTGGCTGTTACCTATTCTTCGGAGCGGTTGGCAGAGATTTACATTCGTGAGATCGTCCGTCTTCATGGTGTCCCCATGTCTATCATTTATGATCGAGGTACGCAGTTCACCTCGCACTTTTGGAGAGTAGTACGGTGTGAGTTGGGCATGCGAGTTGAGTTGAGCACAACGTGTCATCCTTAGACGGACGGACAATCCGAGCGCACTATTCAGATCTTGGAGGATATGCTCCGTGCATATGTTATAGACTTCGAAGGATCGTGGGATCAGTTCTTGCCCCTTGCAGAGTGCGCCTACAACAACACCTACCAGTCAGCATTCTAATGGCTCCCTATGAGGCATTATATGGTAGGCGGTGTCAATCGCCAGTTGGGTGGTTCGAGCCGGGGGAGGCTTGGTTGTTAGGCACAGACTTAGTACAGGATGCCTTGGATAAGGTTAAGGTTATGCAGGACCAACTTCTCACAGCTCAATCCAGGCAGAAGAATAATGCCGATCGCAGAGTTCGTGATGTTGTATTCATGGTCGGAGAGAGAGTATTGTTTTGGATATTACCCTTGAAGCGTGTAATCAGGTTGGGAAAGAAGGGCAAGTTGTGCCCTAGGTATATCGGACATTTTGAGATTCTAGAAAGGGTAGGGGAAGTGGCTTACAGGCTTGCGTTGTCACCTAGTTTAGTAGTTGTTCATCCGGTATTTCATGTGTCCATGCTTCAAAAGTATCACGGCGGTCTGTCCCATGTGTTAGATTCCAGTTGTCCAGTTGGACAGGGATTTGACTTACGCAGTAGAGCGGGTGGCTATTCCAGCCCAGCAAGTTTGCTAGTTGAGGTCAAAGAGTTACCATTCAGTTTAAGTGCAGTGGAGAGGTCAACCTATTGAGGCAGCTACTTTGGTGTCCGATTCCAGTATGCGGAGTAGATATCCCCACCTTTTCACCAGCCCAGGTACTTTTCTATGTCCGTTTGAGGACAAATAATTGTTTTAGAGGTGGAGAATGTGATGTCCCCAAAGGTCATCTTATGTTTAAAAATTCGAATCTGCGCTCTTAAGCCTTAAAATTTTTATTTTTACCCTCCTCGATTTACGTGCGCAGTCCGGGCATGTTTCCAGAAAGCTTTATGTTGAAAATTGATGAAAACGAGAATTTATGCCTTAAAAGGTTAATTTTATTTGACTTCGGTCAATATTTTTGGTAAACGGTACCGGATCCGTGTTTTGATGGTCTTGGTGGGTCCGTATCGAATTTAGGGACCTGGGCGTATGCCCAGAATTGAATTCGGAGGTCCCTAGCTTGAGTTATGAATTTTTGATAAAAATTAAAAGTGTGAAAATTATTTGTTTTTAAGAATTGATTGATGTTTGGCATTGTTAGTACCGGGTCTGTATTTTAGTTCCGGAGCCCGGTACAAGTTTATTATGATATTTAAGACTTATCTATGAAATTTGGTAAGAAACGGAGTTGATTTGACGTGAATCGGACGTCTAGTTGAGACGAAAGGAATTTTAAAGTGTTCTTGAGAATATTATTTGATTTGGTGCTAAATTCGTAGTTCTATGTGTTATTTTTGGCTATTTGATCGCACGAGGGCTCGGATGAGTTTCGGGTAGGCCACGAGATGTTTTGGACTTTGATAATATGATATTTTGCTGCAGCAGGTATTCTGGCAGGTCCTTCTTTGCGTTCGCGAATGTACTCTCGCGAACGCGAAGAGTAAATTGGGCAGCTGAAGTTTTCTTCTTCGCGAACGCAAAGCGATGGGGCGTTACCCTTCGCGAACGCGAGCAATGTCTCGCGAAAGCGACGGCCAGGGGGTAGCCTACGCGGATGCAAACACGGTCTCGTGAAAGCGAAGGTTTGGCAGCCTATACTCTTCGTGAACGTGACAGTGATCTCGCAAACGCGATGAACACTGTCGCCTAGCACTTAACATAAACCAAACACAGGATTTAGCCAAAAAAATCATTTTTCTCAAACACCAAATGGCGTGATGCGATTTTGCAAGAGTCATTTTTTCCTTAAAGTGTTGGTAAATGATTCTAAACTATTTTATTTCAATTACCCATTATATTTTATGAATTATCAACCTAAAATCTAGAGTTTTCATGGTAGAATTAGGGGTTAGGGTAGAAACTAGGGATTTCGGAAATTTGAGGATTTAGACCTCAATTTGAGGTCGGATTCCAAAATCAATTATATATTCGGGCTCGGTGGTGCATGGGTAAATGTATTTTGGTCCGAACCTCGGATTTTGACCAAGCGGGCCTGGGGTCAATTTTTTGACTTTTTGAAGAAAATTTTGGGAAATTTAATTTATGCAATATAATTGATTCCTTTTGAAATATTTGATATTATTGAGTTATTTTTGAATAGATACGAGTGGTTTGGAGGTAAATTCTAAAGGAAGAATTGTGTCTAATCCTGACTTGAGGGAATTAGGAATCTTAAATTATTTGCTTAATGAAATTAATGCGAGCGGTATATATGTGAGGTGACGAGTACTTATGCGCTGCCAATTTACCTATTTTTCTTATATTATCTCTTCCTATACTTAATTGCTACATGTTTATACTAGTGTTGTTAATTGATCGTCATTATCATGTTTACTGATTTTTTGTTGGTAATCGAGTATTTATTTAAAAGTTGTGATTTATGTTGTGGAACCAAATGTTGAAGTAAGGTTTGTAATTGTTATTCTATTTACATGTTGTTATTTATGCATTGCATTATGGTAAGGGAGAGTATTAATGCACGAAGGGTGATGTCATGCCATAATATGACAGTTAATGCACGAAGGGTAATGTCGTGCCGTATTATCAGTGTTAATGCACGAAGGGTGATGCCGTCCCATATTATGAGTGTAAAAGCACGAAGGGTGGTGCCGTGCCATGATATGAGAGTTAATGCACGAAGGGTGATGTTGTGCTATTTCTATGGATTTTATGGTGAGATTGAGTAAAAGCACGAAGGATGATGTCGTGAATGTTTCCTTACTGTATTTACTATTCCTGTTGATTTATGGTATATTGACTGCTCCGGTGATCATTCTATTGTAGTTCTTTATCTTGTATTCCCCTCAATATGTTCCCCTCCCAACATTTCCTGTTTAGTTCTTCATTTCTGTTATTTGTATATATACTGTTAAATTGTCCATATTGATTTATAGGTGCCTTGCCTTAGCCACGTCACTACTTTGTTGAGATTAGGCTCGACACTTACCAGTACATGGGGTCGGTTGTACTAATAATGCACTCTGCCCTTTCTGTGTAGATTTTGATACCGGCTCGGGTTGATCAAGATTTTGCTATTGGTCTGTTGTCCGGTGACTCAAGGTAGATCTGTCGGCGTTCACAAACCTTGAAGTCCCCGTCTATCTTTTCTGTTCTACTGTTTCTTCATTCAGACAGTTATATTTCTTTCAGACTATTAGTTATAGTAAATTCTAGAATACTCATGAATTGTGACTCCAGATCCGGGTGGTAGTAATTAATACAATTTTGAAATATTTCGCACTTATTATATTTTATCTTAATTAATTATTATTATTTACTAAATGTAAATAAGGAATTGGTTTAATGATTCTCTAACTTTGGCTTGCCTAGCAAGTGAAATGTGATGCGCCATCATGGTCCCGTCGGTAAAAAATTTCGGGTCGTGACATCACCCCAATTCAAGCATAATAAAAACTAAGAAATTCTAACTTCAACATTCGATGGCGAAACTTGTCAATCAAGTCTGATTGACCTCAAATTTTTGCACACAAGTCATAAATGACATAATGGACCTACTAAAATTTCCTAAACCAAAATCCAAGCACTATTACCATAAAGTCAACTCTCACTTAGACTTCTAAATTTCCAAAACATCTAATTTTCTTATTTTTACCGTTTCAAGCCAAATTCAACTACGGACTTCTGAATCTCTATCCGGACACACTTCTAAGTCCAAAATACCATACAAAGTTATTGGAATCATCAAAACTCTATTTCGGAGTCGTTTACACATAAGTCAACATCCAGTCAACTCTTTTAACTTAAACTTCCAACCTTGGGACTAAGTATCCCAATTCATTCTGAAACTTCCCCGAAACTAAACCAACTACACGACAAGTCGCATAACAACAATTAAGCATAGGAAAAGCTGTAAATGCGGGAATGGGAATATAATACTCAAAACAACCGGTCGGGTCATTACATGTAGAGAAAAATAAAACTAGACCATTAATGATAACAAGACATGGTGAGTCCGATGAAGACAACACTAGTGAATATGCATCTGATGAACCCGGTGAAGATATACATGAGAAAAAAGAGGAAGAAGACAAATATGAAGAGTGCAATTCTATGGATGAAGAAGAGCTTTTAAATGCTTTTGCTCCAAGCTAGAGAGGTTTCAATGAAAGAGTAGACAAAGGTTCTCATCGTGAGAGGGAATTTATCACCTAGGCAGGGTGAGAAAAAGAAGAGAGAAAAATGCTACTAGAGATCTTGCCCGTTTCACTAGGGCAAAGATCAAAATAAACTTCCCGATTTATAATTTTTGGATATCACTGACTCTCTCATTACTTTGGAAGAAAATAATAACCTATGTGCTCTTCTTAGAGAGAAGAAAATTAAAGATGCAGTTTTTAGTATGGATAAGAACAGTGCTCCAAGTCCAGATGGATCTGATGGAGCTTTCTATCATGTATCTTGGGAGATTATAATGCAAGATATAGTTGAACTTATCCTGGCTTTGTTCAATGGGAATAGCATGACCAGGTTTTATACCAATTCTTGTTTGATTCTACTACTTAAGGTGGAGCATCCTTAAGCTTTTTCTGATCTTAGACACATTAGTCTTAATAAATTTTGTACTAAAATTATTTCTAAGATAATGGGAAATAGGTTGGCTGCTATTCTGCCTAAGATTATTTTGGAAAATCAAAATGGATTCGTTTCTGGTAGCCTTATTACTAAGAACATAAACCTTGCTCAAGAAATTGTTCATGATATTAATAAGGAGATAATGGACATGGCCAATGCTTATGACAGGGTTAACTAAGACTTTATATTAGCAGCTTTGAGGATGTTTGGTTTCTCCGAAACATGGATTGACATGATATGGAGATCCATATCTAACAATTGGTATTCTATTCGTATTAGTTGTAATAGAAAAGGTTTTTTTTTTCCATTCCACTCGGGGACTTAAATAAGGTGACTCCCTATCTCCAACATTATTCATTATTGGAGCTAAAATCCTTTACAGAATGCTTAATCATTTGTCATCCAATAGTCTTTTCAAAGGTTTCTCAATGCATAGAACATGACTTCAGGTTACTCATCTACCTTATGTTGGTGATGTAATAAGATTTACATCTGGATCCAAGAATTTACTAGATCAGATCATGCAGCAGATGAGAAACTATGAGAAGTGTTCAGGTAAAGTTATTAATTATATAAACAACTATTTTTTTAGTGGCGCCTAATGTTGAGCCAAGTCAAATTGCTGAGATTAAAGAGATTACTGGCTTCAGGCACATTGAGTTCCCTATCACCTATTTGAGATGTTCACTATGTGGGAAGAATTTTTATTTTTATTTTAATGAGGCTATGACTAAGATTATGAGAAATACAAATGACTGGCAAGGAAAATTACTATCTATAGGGGGAAGAGCTATTTTGATTAAACGTGTTCTTCAGTCTCATCTTCTACACCTTCTAGCCGTCATTGTGCCTCCAAACACTGTTTTTAAAAACATTGATAAGTACATGAGTATATTTTATTGGGGTACATTGGATGGAAAATAAAGATACCACTAGAGTTCTTGGAATATTATGTGTTATCCTAAGGAGCAAGGGGGAACGGGTTTCAGAAGCTTGATTGTTGTGATCAACTCATTCTCTATGAAAAGGTGGTAGAGATTTAGAACATCTAAGTCGTTGTGGGCTAAATTACTTAAAGTTAACTATTGTAGTAGAATCCACTATGTCAAGAAGAAGAAGAATAAAAAAACTCACTCTCGGAAGAACTTGCTAGGAATTAGAGATCAAGTAGAGAAACACATTCTTTGGAGATGCAATGCTGAAGATATTAGTCTATGGTGGGATAATTGGCTAGGTATTAGTGCTTTAACTAATATTGTCCAACTAGGTCAACCTCCTGATATGAAGAACACCTGGAAGCACTTTGGTGCTCCAATGGGAATCCGTTAGGAAGACATGCCTATTCTTAATATACCTAGCAGCTGGTGGAACTCAAAATCTAATAACAAAATTACTCAGATCATCATCAAGATCACCCCTATAGTTTTATGTCGGGAGTTGTGGAAAGCTAGATGTGCGTCAAAGTATGGAGGTAACAAAATTTCTTTTGCTTGAGTTCAATTTCATGTACTTTCTCACTCGAGGTGGGTGATCTCTAAGCTTAATATCTTTATAGAAGATTTTATTCCATGGTATTTGATTTGAGACAAGTTAAGAAATTTAACTGCTAAAATAACTTGTATTTCTATAAGCTGGAATATGCCTTTTTTGTTTGGGCTAAGCTTAACATAGATGGTAGAAAAAAGGATAATGAATCGATTGGTGCTGGAGGTATATTAAGAGATCATAGAGGCAATATGATTATGCCTTCTCACAAAGTTTAGGGCGTGGTAATAGTAATATGGTAGAAGGTAAGGCTGCTTTGTTAGGCCTGCAACCGTGTCACTTAAATGGATATGATAGAATTATGCTTGAATGTGACTCCAAACTAGTTATTGATATGTTGAACAATACTTTGAAACCATCATGCCATATCGACAGTATCATCAAAGAGTCACAACTGCTCATACAAACTCACAATATTGTTATTAGGTATTGCTACAGAGAATCTAATAATGTGGCAGACATACGGGCTAAATAGAGCCATGAGATACATGACACTATGATGTTCAATAACACTAATGTCCCAAAGCAGGCTTTCAGATATTATAAACTTGACACGATACAATTGGCTAATCTAAGACATAAAGTTGTTAAGAACCATTTTGTTGCGAGATGATAGTCTTCTTTTTGTTGTAAGGTAGTTAAATGTACTTGTATTCTTTTAAAGTGATTTTACGTCCCCAACGAGGTGAAAAGAGTTTTATTTTCTTTTTGAAAAAATAAGAACATATAACATATCTATGATCATATGGCCCCATTATTAGATATGCTATATGTACTAGATATGTCTTATTTGTAGATTTCCAATTCTGTAATTTATCGGGAGGTTTTGGTTTTATATCCCCTCCTATTGTACATATTCTTGGTTTTATAATAAACAGGGCAGGGGCCAATGCCAAAACCCCATCACCACGGGAGGTGAAAGCCCGGGTCGTTGGATTAAAAAAAAATACCAACAAATCATCTTCATTGAGCACCTTTGAATTCGCATGTAACAAGGTCTTAACATCTTCATATTCATCTACATCAACAATTCATATGCAATATTAATTAGTTAAACATTAAGAAAGATGTAACTGAATTTAAGAACTAATAATATTGAAATTCACATAAAAAATATATGTTTAAAATTAAAATTTTAAGGCTTTGATATTTTAATATGACGTGCTTAGTAGACTTTGAGTTTGAACTGTCCTTCTTGTTATTTTGAGTTTTTTAATTTTCTTATAATTTTATATTTTTAATTAAATATTTTTTATTAGGCTTACGGGCAGCCTCAACGCAGCCTCGGTCAAGCCTCACAGTCTACCGGATTAGTTGGGCCTGGCTAAAAAAACCCTCTATTTTTATATGGGCTCCAAAGAATCTTAGTCGGCCTACTAAATCCTAGGCTAGCTGGGCACCCAAACCCATATTGACGGTTCTGCCTGGAATAAACATGGACTGAGCACTTAAAACAACATTAGCTACTCGCCAAAATGCCTGCAATATCATTAATGATATTTATTTAGTGACACTTCTAACCTTAGTGGACCATAAGAAAATATCAAGTAACAATTCTTTGGTATAACTCTTCGATATATTGTTTCGAGGGAACAATTCTTTTCTGGATAAACTCATACAATAAATCAGGTAGTAGCAGAAATAATGCACAATATCTAAAAACAATAATCGCAAAAAATACTTACACTTGAAAAAATGCATCAGAAACACATTAATCTAAACACATTAGATTTAGTGCGTAAATCGTAAAACGAGAACTTGTTCTTATAGCGAAAGCGGAAGGAACGGGCGAAATGCTTAGATTTAGCGTGTAAATCGTAAAACGAGAACTAACTTGTTCTTGTAGTGTAAGCGGAAGGAACGGACGAACTACGACTGAAATTACTGATCGGCAGTGGTTGTCATAGTGTATTGGATCAATCCCTAAGCCACAGTCTAAACCCTAGTATAATTGTAGGATAAGACTAAGCGTAGGAAAAATATTGCGTATTTTAGAAGTACATTGTATGTGTACTTACATAGGGATAGCTAGGGTTACAGTAATTACTAAAATTATTGTACTTTTACCTAGTGGGCCCTAAGAGCACCCCCTATGGGTGGACTTTATTTCCTACGTCTCCCACTCATATATAGTGGGAGTGCTCATCTTATCTAAGAAACATATTCTCTTCTCATCTGCTCAATCATTCATACAGGGAAGTAGACCGTGCGACCAAATGATAATAATCACAATGACAGTACCCTAGATCATAATGATATGAATCACATTTGATATAACACTCGTCGAGTACAAACCTGCAAGTAGATCATAATGTCTGGAGTACCCTAGATCATATGAATCACATTTGATATACTCTCAAAATCTCATATATCATTATTTTTTGTATTCATAATCATAAATCATAAGTTAAAATTGGTGCACCAGTGAATACAAACAAATGAGATTCCATCAATGATCTTTCTCTTCTCACGATCCCCTAATCATTAGTATGACTACTTTTCTAGATATGCTCCATTAGACCATCTGTGTACATGGTCTTTTGGAAAAATACTAAGATAGCTAACATCACACTAAGTCTCAAGTATCTGATTAGAGTCTCTGAGGGTGCAAAATTTTGAGCCATCATAAAAGCTCTGGGTCTCACATTACTATAAGTTGAGAATGGACTTATGTTAACCCAATTGGTCGACATTAGCACACATGATATTAAACAAGTACTACAATATTTTCTCCTTTTTCCTAAGGAAAGTATGTATTTATCTCATAAAGGATGTTGTACATATGATAGTTCGACACTATAAGTATCTAAATTTGAGTTTCTTAATCTAAAAATTCATATTTTACTCACATCTGGCTCATAAAGTAGACCAGGTGACCGGTTTTCATCCTAATGACTTTATGTCATTGTTTAAACGACATTCTTATTTTAAGCGAATAGCTCTCAAATTATCCTTATGATAATTTTGCTAAAATTCATGTCTCATCTCCTCACATCACTAAAATAAGGAGGCATTTACCTGTATGAGAAGGCCAATCTCTTGTCTACCCTACATACTTATCAATAAGAATAAAGAGTGCACATAAAATTCAAACTATAAAAATATGTATGTATGTAAATCAACTTTATTGATAATCAAAGAATATCAGCTTTGTGAACACGGGAAAATAAATAACAAAATAAAGTATCTCGGAGTCTACGCAAGCCTTGAAACCTAGTGTGTCTCACAAATGCATCTCTAGACTAAGTCTTGGCCAATAGATCTGCTAACTTATCTTTTATAGACACATACTTCACATTCACTACCTTGCGTCTAACTGTCTCTCGCATAGTTATACATGATATCTATATGTTTGGTTTTAAAATGAAACTTAGGGTCCTTGGTGGATGATATTGCAGCCTCACTGTCACACTAGACTAATACTGGTTGAGTATTTTCAGCGATATTCAACAAGATCCTTATCGCTTCTTGTGTTGCTGATGCGAGAGCCACGTATTCGGCTTCCATCGTAGATAGTGATACACATGATTATTTCTTACTACTCCATGATATAGCGCCATCACTGAGTAAGAAAACATATCCTGGGGTAGACTTCCTCTCGTCAAGATCTTCTCCATGGTCAGCATCACTGTATCCAACTAATCACAAATCCTTGTCGCCTTGATAACAAAGGGCATAATTAGCAGTTCCTTTTATATATCTCATGATCCTCTTTACTAAACCTGGGTCAGTTTGATATCTAATTACCAAGCCAACTGCTTGACAAATATCAGGTATAGTGCACACCATAACGTACATTAGACATCCGACTGCTATTACGACCCCAATTCTACTAGTCGTGATGGCACCTAACCCAACTCGCTAAGAAAGCCAATTAACCACTAACCAAGTCCAATAATCATGAATAAAACGATTAAGTAAAGAAATATCTAAATCTTATGCATTCCCCAAGGACTGGTAGTACAAATCATGAGCTTCTAAGAATAGAGTTTACAAGGCGGAAATGAAGTAAATACATCATTTGTTTGAAAAATACATTAATAGAGTTTTATAGATCTAAGGCTACCATGAACAAGAGGCAGCTACAACTGGGACGCAAGTACATCATCAAATCCAGCTCACATCGAACACAGCAACATCAGTAGACAACATCTGCACGCAAGGTGCAGAAGTGTAGTATGAGTTGAACCGAGCCCGTATACTCACTAATTAGCAAACCTAACCTTAGGTTGAAAGTAGTGACGATCTAACACAAAGGTCGGGTCCAAAACCAATGTTCCACAATAGTTCATAACAGCATAGTACAAGTAATAAAAGAGGTATCTCAAAAAATAAATGCTCAGTTCGGTCACAGTTTTAGAAAAATAGGCATTTCTTTTCAAGTATCATAGTGAAAACCCAAATCTTTTACCGAAAATGCCAAAATACGAGTAAGTGAAAACTATAATTTTCCCCAAAAATCCTTTCAACAATAAATAAGATGTTTCATTTTCCTTTCAGATAACAAGTGTAATCTGTCTCTCTATGCCCATATGTCAAAATGTATGAGAGGTCATAAATGACGTGATACTATACATCATGAGGAAAAATGCATCTCTATGCATGTATGCCAAGTGTGCATGTCAAATACGATGCAAATCAGTGATAAAGATCATATGCATACTCTCAGAGTATCAATTCACTCCGTCCTCCCAGTCACTAAGCACTCGGCACTCGGTACTCGCACTCAATAGGTACCTGGGCTCACTGAGGGTGTGCAGACTCCGGAGGGGCTCCTACAGCCCAATCGCTATAATCCACACGGACAACTAACGTGCTGCACGGACAACTCACATGCCATAATATCAATGTCTGGAATCGCACAGACAGCTCACGTGCTTCGCGAACAACTCACATGCTATAGTAAGACAATCTGACCCACTGCAGCGTGCATCCCGATCCCATAATCATCCTCACAATCAGGCCCTCGGCCTCACTCAGTCATCAATCTCTCTAGTCCCTCGGCCTTACAATGTCGTGATACCAGCCCGAAAATAATGATATGATGCATCAATAAATAACAACAGAGACTCATATATGAAATGCATGTGAATGTGTATGACTGAGTATGTAATGCAATGAAAGCAGATTATTCAACAACAGAAATGACCTCAGTGGGTTCCAACAGGATAAGCATGTAGCTTAGATATGGTTTCTAACATAATCACAGCTCGATAAATCTAGTACATAGAGATTTCATGATTTCAAACAAGTTCAGGTAACTACACAGTACCACAAAAATAACGAAAATCACAGTTCACACAGTGCATGCCCACACGCCCATCACCTAGCATGTGCGTCACCTCTAAAATCAAAACACATAACACGTATATTGAGGGTTCATAGCCTCAGCTTCAAGATTAGAAGAGTTACTTACCTCGAACAAGATAAATCCAATACCGAGCAAGCTAAGCGATGCTCCGAAAGATGCCATCACGTGCATAGCGACCTCTGAATGTCTCAAAACTAGCCAAAAGCAACTCAAATAGATCAAATAATGCCCAAGGAAACAATCCCGATCGAAAAAGATCAAATCTTGAATCAAAAGCCTAAAAATCAGCCAAAATTCCAACCCAGACCCGCACCTCGGAACACGAAAAAATTTACAAAATCCGACAACCCATTCAGTTACAAGTCCAACCACACTAGTTTCACTCAAATCTGACTCCAATTCGATGTTCAAAACTCAAAATTTCATATTATGAAACTTTAGCCCAAAACCCCCAATTTCCTCTTTAAAATTCACAATACAATTACCGTAAAAGAAGATAGATTTATGAAATATAACCAAAACCGAGTAGAGAACACTTATCCCAATTCATGTGGTGAACATTGCTTCAAGAATCTCCTCATTCCGAGCTCCATAGCTCCCAAATTGTAAAAATGGCTTAAACCCTCGAAATAGAGTACTATATAATCTGCCCAGACCCACTCTTTCTCTAATGCGGGAAATTCATCGCGTTCGCGATAAATAAAACTCACACTGCCATAAACGACTTTACGCGTTCACAATACACCCCATGCGAACGCAATAATCACTGCTTCGCGAACGCAACTTAGCTTCCGCGATCTCATAGAAGAATGCTCCAACTCCCAGCTGCCAACCTCGTCACTACGCGAACGCAATCCCCCTGTACGCGAACGCAAATAAGACTTTCCCCAACTCTACGCGAACGTGATACATACTTCACAAGAACAATTTGCTGCTACCATCGGAATACACTACGCGTTCGCGACAATTGCCCCATAAACGCGATGAAGGACTGAGACACCAGAAACCAGCAGAACACAACAGTGAATACATGAAGGAAAAAGATATGAAATCAATCCAAAACACACCTGAGCCCCTACCTATCAATGAACTTTGAAACTTTAAACTTCCACAACCGATGCCGAAACCTATCAAGTCACGTCCGATTGACCTACAATATTGCAAACAAGTCACATTTCACATTACGGACCTTCTCCAACTTCCGGAATCGGAATCCGACCCCGATATCAAAAAGACCACTCCCGGACAAATTTTCCAAAATTTTAACGTTTGCCATTACGAGCCAAATTCAACCACGGACCTCCAAATCAAAATCTGGACGCGCTCCCAAGTCCAAACTCACCCAACAAAGCTAACAAAACCATCACAATTTCAATCCGAGATCAAATGCTAAAAGTCAAACTTGGTTAACGTTTTCAAATTTAAAGCTCCCTAGTTGAGAATCATTCTTCCAAATCAGTCCCGAATACCCTGAAAACCCAAAACCGATGATTCACCCAAATCAAAATACATCATACGGAGCTACTCACGCTCGTCTTTGAATGTGTCCAGGGTCAGTTTAGATATCTACTTACCAATGTGCTAAACCTGGGTCAGTTTGATATCTACTTACCAAGCCAACTGCTTGACAAATATCAGGTATACTGCACACCATAAGTACATTATACTTGAGACTTTGTCACTACCCCAATTCCCCTAGTCGTGATAGCACCTAACCCAACCTGCTAGGTAAGCCAATTAACCACTAACCAATTCCAATAACCATTAATAAAGAGATTAAGTAAAGAAATATCGAAATCTTATGCATTCCCCAAGGACTGGTAGTACAAATCATAAACTTCTAATAATAGAGTTTACAAGGCGGAAATGAAGTAAATACATCATCTGTTTGAAAAATACATTAGCAGAGTTTTATTGATCTAAGGCTACCATGAACAAGAGGAAGCTACAACCAGGACACATGTACATCATCAATTCCAGCTCCCATCGGACACATTAACATCAGCAGCCAACATCTGCACGCAAGGTACAGAAGTGTAGTATAAGTACAACCGACCCCATGAACTCTGTAAGTAATAAATCTAACCTTAGGTTGAAAGTAGTGACGAGCTAACACAAAGGTCGGGTCCAATACCAATATTCCATAAGCGTTCATAACGGCATAGTACAAGTAATAAAAGAGGTATCTCATAAATAAAATGATCAGTTCGGTCACAGTTCCAGAAACATGGGCATTTTTTTCACGTATCACAGTGAAAACCCACATCTTTTACAGAAAATGCCAAAATACGAGTAAGTTTGAAAACTGTGATTTTTCCCAAAAATTCTTTCAACAATAAATAAGATGTTTCATTTTCCTTTCAGATAGCAAGTGTAAGATGTCTCTCTATGCCCATATGTCAAAATGTATGAGAGGTCATAAATGACATGATATTATACAGCATGAGAAAAAATGCATCTCTATATCTATATGTCAAGTGTGCATGCTAGATGCGATGCAAATCAGTAATAAAGATCATGTGCATACTCTCAGAGTATCAATTCACTCCGTCCTCCCAGTCACTCAACACTCAGCACTCGGCACTCACACTCAGCACTCAACACTCGACACTCGCACTCAGTAGGTACCTGCAATCACTGGAGGTGTGAAGACTTCGGAGGGGCTCCAACATCTCAAGCGCTATAATCCATACGGACAACTTACGTGCTGCATAGACAACTCACGTGTTACAGGGACAACTCATGTGCTATAGTAAGCCAATATGACCAACTGCGGCGTGCAACCGGATCCCATAATTATCCTCATAATTAGGCCCTCGGCCTCATTCAGTCATCAATCTCTCCAGTCTCTCGGGCTCACAATGTCATGATACCAGCCCGAAAACAATGATATGATGCATCAATAAATAACAACAGAAACTGAGATATGATATGCATGTGAATCCGTATGACTGAGTGTGTAATGCAATGAAAGCAGATTACTCAATAACATAAATGACCTCAGTGGGTTCCAACAGGATAAGCATGTAGCCTAGACATGGTTTCTAATATAATCACAGCTCGATAACTCCAGTATGTTGAGATTTCATGATTTCAGACAAGTTCAGGTAACTACACAACATTACAAAAATAACAAAAATAATAGTTCACACGGTACACGGTACACGCCCACACGCCCGTCACCTAGCATGTGCGTCACCTCCAAAATAAGAGCACAAAACACGTATATTCAGGGTTCATACCCTCATTTCCAAAATTATAAGAGTTACATACCTCGAATAGGACGAATCTAATGTCGAGCTAGCCAAGTGATGATCCAAAGATTCCATCACGCGCGTAGCGACCTCCAAACTGCTCAAAACTAGCCAAAAGCAACTCAAATGCATTAAATAACGCCCAAGGAAATAATCCCGATCGAAAAATATCAAATCTTGAATTAAAAGCCCAAATATCGGCCAAAATCCCAACCCGGGCCCGCACCTCCGAAACAGAAATAATTTATAAAATCTTACAACTCATTCAATTACGAGCCGAACCATACTATTTTCACTCAAATCCGACTTCAATTCTCGTGATTCATACTCAGCTACACTCCCACTACCTCACTAACATATAAACACATAACCCTTTGAGGTTTCAGAGTATGTTATAAAGATACTTTTTTTTCCCTCGGGCCCAATTTGCCATATTTGTAAGATGAATAATGTGTATAGGCAGCACAACCCCAAGGTCTTAATACACTCAGGTCGACTTGTCTTCCAGTCCATAACTCATATGGAGTAGTACTAACTGATTTTGTAGGCACTCAATTAAGCACAAAGATGGAAGTAAGCAACACATCACCCCAGTAACTAATTGGGAGGTTAGCTTGTGCCATCATAGACCTAACCATTTCTAAGAGTGTTCTGTTACTTCTCTTCGCAACACTATTTTGTTGTGGAGTATTTGGGATAGTCAACTAATGAAATATTTTTCCAATTTCACCACATAAATTATTAAACTGGGTTGATAAGTATTCACAACCATGGTCAGTTCGAATAACTTTTATCTTCTTGTCTAATTGACTTTCCACTAAGCTCATATAGCGTTTGAAGCAACTTATTGCTTTTAATTTGTGGGAAATTAAATAGACATAACCGAAAAGGTTAAAGTCATTAATAAATGTGATGAAATAAATTGCTCCATGCCTAGCCCTAACATTCATAGGCCCACAGATGTCCGAATGGACTAATTGCAAAGGATATTCGGCTCTAGTCGCCTCACCAAAAGGTTTTCTTGCAGATTTTCAAGCTTGAAATTTTCACAAGTAGACAACCTTTGGAAACATTTTCACAGATATTCGGCTCTAGTCGCCTCACCTTGTTTCGCTAACCTTTGCATACTTTGTTGGCCAATATGACCAAGTCTAGCATGCCATATGTTTACATCACTATCATATTCATGTGAAGAAACAAACATAGAAAAACTAGCGTTATTATTAAAAGAATTATAATCCAAATCCATAATAATTAAACCTCCAGTCACATGACCCAAACCAAATAAAGTTGAAGCAAAAGTCAATTTGATAGAAGTTCCATGACAAAACAAGTCAAATCCTAGCTTAATCAAAACTGAAACTGAAATAACATTTTGGCGAATTGTTGGTTGAAAGAGAACATCATATAGTATTAGGTCTCGACCACCACGCAAGACTAACTTGCATGTACCGATCCCTTCAACAATAACTTTATTGTCGTTGCCCACATATATCCACTTTTCTCCACGTGGAACTCGCTGAAATTCAAGAAAGGTATTGTGTTCCCATGCTATATGATCCGTTGCTCCTGAGTCTACAATCCAAAAAGGATTAGCTTCAGTTAGAAAAACAAAACTAGAAACACAAAGTTCACTACTTCGAGCATCGTGAAATACCTTTCTAGGAGGCTCAGAGAAATCTCTAGCATAGTGACCCTTTTTGTCACAATTGTAGTATTTCACTTTACCAAATTTGACACGTTTGGGACATTTGTTCTTGCCTTTTTCAGTCTTTACCCTTTTATTAGGCTGAGCTTGCTGAGCTTGAGGTGGCCCTCTCTTCTTTCCCCAGTTCTTTTTCTTTGAATCACTCTTGGTTTTGGAGGCTATTGCCATGTGTAACTCAGTTATTGGCTTTGCAGCCTCAATTCGTTCCTCCACTACCTCAAGATGCCTCCGGACATCATCCAGAATTTTGATTCTCTCATTATGGGTCAAATGCATTTTCATATGATCCTAAGAACTGGGTAAAGAGCGTATGACATCTTGGATTTGTTGTTCATCACTCAACACATGATCAACATCTTTCAACTTCCCGATCATATTTGTCATTTGCCTCAGATGTGTTTTCATTGAATATTCTGGGTGTTTCTTATATTAATCAACTTTGATCATTAAGGATCGCAGCCTTGCAGTGGAACAGGTACCAAACCTTTTCCTCAAAGAAGTGAAAAGATCCATAGCTCTTTGATGATCTTTAAACTCCTTTAGGATTTCATCATCCAAGGTGCTCAACAACGTAATGCGAGAAATGAAGTTCTTTTTATTCCAACTGTCATAGGCTTCACGCTCACGCCTATGCTGAGCAGTGTTGCCTTCCTCATGCTAGTTCATGACATTGTTAATGGCCTCCAGAGCCTCTTGCTCCTCTAGTACATACTGGACTTTCAAGATCCAAGTTTCATAGTTATCGCCATTGAGTTTCAACCCTTTGTTGATCTCAGCAACAATGTTATTCGAAGCAATAGTTATTCTTTAACAAAATAAAAAATATTATGAGGATCATGTAAAACAAAATAACGCAAGGCACCATGTTTAACGTACATACATATTATGACACTACACATCAATTGATTAAGTTAATAAATATATATATTAATCATGGAGTCGAAAGTTCACTATGTTCCCAATCATCATCTAAAAATTAAAATATTATAAAAATTAACCTATTCAATTATCTAGCTAAGCATCTTAATCATGTTTACGATAAAATAATTATCTACCGTGATTTTATAATCCCATGTGGATCATAAGTTAACAAATAACTTATATTAGCATGCAAATAAAATTAATGTCAAATTAATTAACATTTATTACTTGCTATACAAATTTACATAAGATTTACTTTAATGTTAAACTAATTAACATATTAAACATGTTAAACAAATTAATAAGTAAATATAATATTAAACAAATTAACATTTTAAAGCATGTTGAATAAATTAATAAATAAATATAATGTTTAACAAATTAACATATAAATTTAATATGGAACAAATTAACATTTCAAGCATGTTAAACAAATTAACAAACAAGTTTAATGTAAAATTAATTAACATTTTAATCATGTTAAGCAAATTAACAAGCAAATCGAATGTTAAACTAATTAACATTTTAAGCAATTGGGATAATAAAATAATTATTATTTTCATGAAAGAATATAAATACTAAATTTATATTCTGAAAATTAAGTCCATCTGACTAATTTGCGAAATCTAAAATTTATAAAAACCAGAACCTAATTTAATTTTTTTTTAGTAAGGCCATTAGTCCAAAATAAAATTACATATGAAAGTGGGCCTTTAGCCAATTGTCTTGAGTCTGCAATCCAATAAACCTCAAGACCAATTATAAGAGGACCCTTAGCATACCTATAAACTAACAACGCATTTAAAAAAACAAAATGGGCTTGTAATTACCCGATCCGTCATTTCGAGAGTTGTAGCCCCGTTCTCCCATTTACTACTCATTTTGTGCTTTACTGTAGTTTTGTGACTTACCGGGTTAGTTGGTTCGGGTCAGGAACGATTTCAACGTGAATTGAGACAATTAGTCTCATAATTGAAAACATAAGTTGGAAAAAGTTGACCGGATATTGACTTATATGTAAACGATTCCGGATTTGAATTTTTATGGTTCTGTTAGGTCTATTGAGCGATTTTGGACTTTGGAGCATGTCTGGATTGTGATTTGGAGGTCTGTAATGGAATTAGGCTTGAATTGGAGAAAGTTAGATTTTTGGGAAATTTGACAGGGAATGGACTTTTTGATATCGGAGTCGGATCCCAATTCTGGAAGTTTGAGTAGATCCGTGGTGTCATTTGTGACTGGTGTACAAAATTTGGGGTCAATGGGACATGATTTGATAGGTTTCGACGTCGTTTGTAAAATTTGAAAATTTTAAAGTTCATTAGGCTTGAAATGGGGTGCGATTCATATTTTGTTGTTGTTTGGCATGATTTGAAGGCTCGACTAAGTTCGTATAATGTGTTAGGAATTGTTTGTATGTTTGGTTGAGGTCCCGGGAACCTCGAGTTGATTTCGGGTGGTTAACAGATCAAGCTTATGATGTTCAGGACTGTTGAAGTTTGAGGACTGCTGGTGTAATCACACCTGTGGAGAGGGAACTGCAGGTGCGAGCTCGCCTATGCGGAGAGGGCAACACAGATACGAATTTTAAAGAGAGGAGGCAGGTGGCCGTAGGTGCGAAGGTTTTTCCGCACCTGCGTGCCGCAAATGTGGCAGGAGGGCCGCCGAAGCGGATTTGGCCTGTGTATTTGGGCTTCGCAGAAGGAGAGATGTTTCTCGCATAAGCGAGTCCGCAGGAGCGGAATTTTTGACGCAGGCGCGGAGTTAGCCGAAGAAGTGGGCTTGGAGTTGCTCCTGCGAGGCCACAAAAGCGGCTAAGTGAGCCGCAGAAGCGATATCGCTGCGTAGAACCTATATAAGCGAAGGTTCCGAAAGTTTCACCATTTCAAACATTTTGAGCTCAGATTTTGGAGAGTTTTGAGAGGGATTTTGAAGAGATTCTTGAGGTAAGTTCCTTGTGTTCATTTTTATTCAATATATTTGGTTTCCCATTGACTTCCCCACCTAGTTGGTGTGTTGTTTAGGTGAAATTTGAGGGTTTGAGGCTAGGGATTTGGAGAGTTGATTTTGTGGTGTTGAGTGGGAGTTTGTTATCGGATTTAAGTAAATTTGGTATGGTTAGACTCGTGGGTAAATGCGCTTTCAGCTTTTGTGTTTTTTGTTGAATTTAGAGACATGGGCCCGGGGGCCGGCTTGGAGCCAATTTCGAATTTTTGAGTTATAGCTTCGTTACTTCTTATAGAATTTATTCCTTTTGCCCATACTGATTGTATTGTACTGCTTGTGACTAGATTCGGGTCATTTGGAGGCCGATTTGCCAGGCAAAGGCTTGTTGGAGTAAGGTTTGGCTCGGATTGAGGTAAGTAACACTTCTAAATTTGGTCCTCAGTGTTCGAAACCTCAAAATTATGTTTTATGTGATGGGTATTGAGGTAACGCACATGCCAAGTGACGGCATCCAGCCCTGCACCGTGAGAATTGTGACCTGGTCGATTCCATGGCATTGTCTAGTAGTTCTATCTTGTTGATATCCATGTTTTCATCATGTCATAAAGTAATTGAGTTGTCACTCATGCTAGATATCATGTTTAGGCTTTATGCTGGTACTGTTGGAACCCATAGTAGTCGTTTCTTGCCGTTGTCTTACAGTTTTCGTTGACATTTCGTACTCAGGCATACTCATTCATTATATCTCAGTCTCCGTGGTTATTTATTGATATATCATATCATTGTTGTCGGGATAGTTACATGACATTGTGAGCCCGTGCGAGGGAGACTAGAGAGATTGATGACTAAGTGAGGACGAGGGCCTGATTATGAGTGACATTTATGGGATCGGGCTGCACGCTATAGCGGTGATACTGATTTATGATAGCGCTTGGGCTGAAGGCGCCCCTCCGAAGTCTGCACACACTCCTAGTGAGCGTGATTGATAATATTGAGGGATGGATCTACCCTGGACATGGATCTTGTCCGAAGTATTCGTATACCGGGGGATGGATCTTCCCCACGGGCTGGACTGGATTGGACCTACTCAGTACTAGTTGACCGATGATCGTTTGATGTATATATTCCGGGATGGATCTTCCCTGGGCCGGATTGGCCATATACAGTACTAAGTGATGGAGCCCTTGAGAGTCTAAGCATGTGAGGCGGTCAATATGGTGCATCACATACAACATGTGCATTGTCATGTAAACGTAGAGGAGTTATAATCTTTATATCATTCAGATTTGATCTATCTCACTGTATTGAGTTTAATTGGTGAACTTGAAAGCATGCCTACGTTTCTGCATTGTTATTTCTATAATGAACTGTACCGGTCGAGTTCGTCACTACTATCAGTCCAAAGTTTGGATTCGTCACTACACCCTGCACCTCGTGTGCAGATCCATGTGCTTTCTGTCTCGTCGGTTGCTGAGTGTGGAGTCAGGATCTCGGGAGACTATCGAGGTAGCTGCATTTAACAACCCGACCGGTTGTTTTGGCAATTTATGCTCCTTTCTACTATTCGAAGTCTTGGATACCTTCATACGATGTATTATTACTTGCGTGAATTGACGGTTTTGGTTTTTAGGTATTTTGGAGTTCGTTTGGAAGAATGAAATCCAAGGCTTAAAGCTTAGGTTAAAATTGTAATTGGATGTCAACTTATGTGTAAACAACCTCGGAATAGAGCTTTGATGATTTCAATAGCTCCGTATGGTAATTTTGGACTTAGAAGTGTGTCCGCAAAATTATTTGGACGCCCGTAGCTAAATTATGCTTGAAATGGCTAAAATATAAATTTAAATTTGGATGTTTGAGCGGGGAGTTGAATTTTTGATATCGGGGTCAGAATATGATTTGAAAATTGAAATACCTCAGTTATATCATTTGTGACTTGTGTTAAAAATTTGAGGTCAATCGGACATGACTCGATAAGTTCTGGCGTCATTTGTAAAAATTGGAAATTTTAAAGTTCATTAGGCTTGAATTGGGGTATGATTAGCGATGTTAGATATGATTTGAAGTTTCGACTAAGTTTGTATCATGTTTTAGGACTTGTTGGTATAATTGGTTGAGGTCTCGAGGGCCTCGGGTGAGTTTAGGATGGTTAACGGATCAATTTTGGACTTGGCATTCCAACTGAAGAATGATGGTTTTTTGTCACTGGTTTCCTTCTACGCAATCGCATGAGAATGTCTGCGGTCGCGCAGACTTCTTTGAGGCAGTGATGATTTTGTTCTTCGCGATCGCGTGAAGAGAGACGCGATCGCGTAGCTGTGTGAGTTCGTTATTCGCAAACGCATGAAGAAGGTCGCGTTCGCGTAGAGTAAATGGAGCAGAAGTAGAGGTCACGCATTTTGTGCTTCGCGATCGCGTGGACGAGTCCGCGATCGCGTTGGCCTGTGAGAGTAAGCTTCACGATCGCGTGGAGATGTCCGCGATCGCATAGGGTTAAATTTGGGCAGTGGAAATTTGTGCTTCACGATCGCATGTGGTATTCCGCGATCGCGTAGAGGAAATGACTGGGCAGACAGTTTAAGTTCTAAAAATGGGAGTTCGTCCCATTTTTCATTTTTACCGATTTGGAGCTCAGAGAGAGAAGTTTCGGGAGATTTTCAAGGTAAACAGCGGGATAAGTGTTCCTAACTCAATAAGTAACAAACCTAACCTTAGGTTGAAAGTAGTGACGAGCTTGTACCAAGGTCAGAGTCCAACTCCAATAACTAACAACAGTTCATAACCACATAAAGCAAGTAATGAAAGAAGTAACCCATGGAATAAATGCTCAGCTAAATCATGATTTTCAAAAATAGTTCTGCCTTTCAAGTGTATCAGCAGAAGTTCCAAGTCGTTTATCGAAGTTTCCAAAAATACGAATAAGTTTGAAAACAGTAATGTTTCCCAAAAATCCTTTCAACAATGGTAAAATGTTTTATTTTCTTTCCAGACAACCAGTGGAAAAATGCATCACTATGCCCGTTAGCCAGTATGTGTGATAAGCCATGAGTGACGTGATATCGTATAACATGAGAAAAAATACCTCTCTATGTCTGTATGTCATGGGTGCATGTCAATGCAATGTATCTCAGTGATAAAACAATATGCATACTTCTCAGAGTATCAATTCACTCAGTCCTACTCATCACTCATTCCTCGCAGTCACGCAGTCCTCATAGTCACTTATTCCTCACAGTCACTCAATCCTTCTAATCGCTCGGCACTCGCAGTCGGCACTCGACACTCGACACTCGACACTCGCACTCAGTAGGTACCTACGCTCACTAGGGGGTGTACTGACTCTGGAGGGGCTCCTTTCAACCCAAGCGCTATAATCTGCACGGACAACTCACGTGCTATAGTATCAATATCTGGATCCGCACGGATAACTCATGTGCTATAATAAGCCAATCCGGCATACTGCGGCATGCAGCCCGATCCCATAATAATAGAGTAAATAAAGCCAATATGGCCTGCCGCGGCGTGTAGTCGGATCCCATAAATATCCTCACAATCAGGACCTCGGCCTCTCTTAGTCATCAATCTCTCCAGTCTCTCAGGCTCACAATGTCATAAAACTAGACCAAAATGATTATATGATGAATCAATAAATAGCTATAGAGATTGAGAGATGATATGAAATTAATGAACATGACTGAGTATGTAATTTCATTTTAAACAAATAATTCAACAACAATATGAACTCTGTTGGTCTCAATAATACTGGCATATAGCCTTACCATGATTTTTAATATGATTCTTAGCTCAATTGCTTTAACACATAATACTACATAGAAAATGCCAAGATTATTTGACTACAAAATTTCACGGAACCAATTATGTCAGAATTTCTATAGTGCACGCACACATGCCCGTTACCTAGCATGTGCGTCACCTCAAAATAATTCACATAATACGTATATTCAGGATTCATACCCTCAACTCCAAGATTAGAAGAGTTACTTACCTTGAACAAGACGAATTCAATCTCGAGCAAGCTAAACAATGCTCCAGAAATTCGATTTTGCACGTATCAACTTTTGAACGGCTCGAATCTAGCCACAATTAAGTCGATTCAATCAATACCAATTATTGTAATTAATTCCATAAGGAAATACTAATTTTCCAATAAAAATCCAAAATTAACTCAAAAATCGCATGTGGGGCACACATGTCGGAACCCGACAAAAGTTATAAAATATGAACTCACATTCAACCATGAGTTCAACCATACCAATTTAATCAAATTCCGACATCAACTCGACCCTCAAATCTTCAAATTAAAGTTTATGAAATTTTCTAAATCTTCCAACTTAATTCACTATTTAAATGTCAAAAACAACTGGGTATGTAATTTGCTAGTGACTCGGAGTTGATAATGGGATTCTTGTTCTTATCATGTGATGGCATAATAGATGTGGTGTGTTGTGGGGGATTGGGATTTATATGTACAAGGTGACAGTTTAGTCTTGAAGAGAAGGTAACGAATGTTGGACAACATGGTCAGTTTCAGATATTTCAATGAATGTTATAACTACTCGGTAATTTCTGAGAAGGGTGCGCATTTTAGAAGGTGCATTGTGTTTGGACTTACGGATATTCATCGGTATTGCAGTACTCACCTGGTTGATAGACCGTTGATATTCAAATTATTGTTATGTGACACGAAAGAATTATGAAAGTATTCCTCTAGGGATTCTCGTGAATGCAAGATGTGTTAGTCATTCTAGTACTGGAGTTGGGATCAGTTACGGTGATACATGTGTTCGATGAATTTGGAGATTGGGAGTTCTCAGAAGTATATTGTGTCGGGTTGTGGCCTATTTGAGGTGAGTATTTTATTTTAACTCAGTGGAGGCACTAGTTGCGTTAATTATTTGTGATAGCTATGCATTATAAGTGTGCATATATGTGAGGTTTTGAGCCAATGTGTGGGCATTGGGGCAGGTATTTATACTCGAAAGAATGCTTAGGCTATCATATGCCTAGAGTTGACTATTAAGCATAAAGTTATAACATTTCTCGTATTCTTACCTTTGTTGAGAACTATCTGGGCTACACTTGAGGTTACAAAGAGGCTAATTCCTTGCATAAATGGGGTAGTTACTATTTCTGCGTTAAAAATTGACTATTTGAAGAGTGATAGCAGACTTTGCACATGCTTACACTATGGCATGCTATTTATACCAGTCCAGAAGCATGAGAATCTTATTTCATTATCATATACAAGTGTACTTGTTTAATTGCTCCTGTATGATATGCTGGGACTGGAGGCCTGTGACCATGCCAGGCGATTCATATTATTGGCACGTGAGTTGTTTTTATTCCTATGATAATTTATCTGATTCATTAATTTCCTTCCTCTACAATTGTGCACATGCGCCTACGGTTATCCTCTTCATGAAATTTGAGGAGTTGGTTGTAACCTTGTGGTTGTGGGGGTGCTTGTTGAACTTGCAATATGGTTCTCTTCCTTGAGACATCTCCCATATTTGGGTACACGGATTGTGTAGTGGTGGCTAGAGTTATATTGATGTGGCGTGTCTGTGGGATAATTGTGTTTAATAATATAAGGTCACTGGACCTAGAATGGGTACTATCAGGTTTGATTACGGTATATTTGGGAATATAATATTGAAAGTCGGCTTAGGAACTGATTACGGTTATAGTTGGGGCGAGAGAGCTTCATGACTTGTTGATTTGATCAGGGGTCATGAGATTTTTGCCTGTTTCTTTCATTATCAGCAGTGTATGAAGGTTTTGGAATGAGTTTTTATTCGATATGGGGTTTAATATCAGTACCGGGTTGGTTTTGGAGTAGTTACTGTGATCGGGAATGGTGCTACGAGCATGCAAGTGGTGTAGTATGTTATGTGATTGTATCTGTGGTTATGTTTATGGCTCGATGCATCTTGTTCATACTTATAATGTGTGTAAATGTGAGATTCTGGTCTTGTAAGACATTCAGAATGATGGGAATTGAATTCCAAGGGTTTTACGGACTAAGGTTAAAGTAATGATCTTTAATTGTGTTGTGTTATCAGACCTATATGGAATAGGGTGGCATGGGATCACCCCCTGGGTATGTGCGTGGTAATGTGGAATAGTGATTTGATGACTTGAAAACAACTCTTGGCACGTTCGAGGACGAACATATTTTTAAGTGGGGGAGAATGTAACGACCCGACCGTTCGTTTTGGGCATTTATACTCCTTCCTACTATTTGAAGTCTTGATTACCCTTCATATTATGACTTGTGTGAATTGTCGGTGTTAATTTCCAGGTATTTCGGAGTTAGTTTGGAAAAATAAAATCCAAGGCTTAAAGCTTAGCTAAAATAGTGACCGGATGTCGACTTATGTGTAAATAACCCCGGAATAGAGTTTTAATGAATCCAATAGCTCCGTATGGTGATTTTGGACGTAGGAGTGTGTCCGAAAAATTATTGGAAGCCCGTAGCTAAATTAGGCTTGAAATGGCTAAAATAGAAATTTAAGTTTGGAAGTTTGACCGGGAGTTGACTTTTTGATATCGGGGTCGGAATCTGATTCTAAAAATTGAAATATCCCCGTTATGTCATTTATGTATTGTGTTTAAAATCTGAGGTCAATCGGACTTGATTCGATAAGTTTCGGCATCGTTTGTAGAAATTAGAAATTTCAAAGTTCATTAGGCTTGAATTGGGGTATGATTCGTGGTTTTAGTGTTGTTGGATATTATTTGAGGTTTAGACTAAGTTCGTATAATCTTTTAGGACTTGTTGGTATAATTGGTTGAGGTCTCGAGGGCCTTGGGTGAGTTTCTGA
This sequence comes from Nicotiana tabacum, assembly GCF_000715075.1. Taxonomy (NCBI): domain Eukaryota; kingdom Viridiplantae; phylum Streptophyta; class Magnoliopsida; order Solanales; family Solanaceae; genus Nicotiana; species Nicotiana tabacum. Next base: position 17,347,715 of record NC_134094.1, on the reverse strand, counting down.
TGGTTAATAGATTAATTTTGGACTTGGCATTGTAGTTGAAGAATGCTGGTTTTCTGTCACTCGTTTCCTTCTACGCGATCGCATAAGAATGTCCGCGATCGCATAGGCTTGTTTGATGCAGTGATGGTTTTATTCTTCGCGATCGCGTGAAGAGGGACCTTATCGCATAGCTGTGCTAGTTTGTTATCCGCGAACGCATGAAGAAGGTCGTGTTTGCGTAGAGTAAGTGGAGCAGAAGTAGAGGTCACGCGTTATGTGCTTCGCGATCGCGTGGACGAGTCCGCGATCGCGTAGGCCTGTGTGAGTGAGTTTCCCAATCGCGTGGAAAAGTCTACGATCGCGGAGGGTTAAATCTGAGCAGTGGAAATTTGTGCTTCGCGATCGCGTGTGGTATCCTGCGATCGCGTAGAGAAGATGACTAGGCAGAGATTTTTAGTTCTAAAAATGGGACTTCGTCCCATTTTCCATTTTTACCTATTTGGAGCTCGGAGAGAAAAAATTTCAGGAGAGCTTTAAGGAAAACAATGGGGTAAGTGTTCTTAACTCAATATTGGTTAAATTACCCGAATTCATGGTTATTTTTGACATTTAATTAGTGAATTAAGTTGGAAGATTTAGAAAATTTCCTAGACTTTAATTTGAAGATTTGAGGGTCGGGCTAATGTCGGAATTTGATAAAATTGGTATGGTTGGACTCATGGTTGAATGGGCATTCATATTTTGTAACTTTTTTCGGGTTCCGAGACGGGGCCCCACGGGCGATTTTTGAGTTAATTTCGGATTTTTATTGGAAAATTAATATTTCCTTATGGAATTAATTACAATAATTGATATTTACTGAATCAAATTAATTGTGGCTAGATTCGAGCCATTTAGAAGTTGATACGTGCAGAATGGGATATCTGGAGCATTGTTTAGCTTGCTCGACATTGGATTCGTCTTGCTCAAGGTAAGTAACTCTTCTAATCTTGGAGCTGAGGGTATGAATCCCGAATATACGTATTATGTAAATTATTTGGAGGTGATGCACATGCTAGGTGACGGGCGTGTGGGCGTGCACTATAGAAATTGTGACGTAATTGGTTCAGTGAAATTATGTAGTCAAATAATCTTGCCTTTTTCTATGTAGTTTTATGTGTTAAAGAAATTGAGCTGAGAATCATATTAAAATCATGCTGAGGCTATGAGCCAGTATTATTGAGACCCACAGAGGTCATACTACTGTTGAATTATTTGTTTAAAATGAAATTTCATACTCACTCATGTTCATTCATTTCATATCATCTCTCAGTTTCTCTTGCTATTTATTGATTCATCATATCATCATTTTGGGCTAGTTTCATGACATTGTGAGCCCAAGAGACTAGAGAGATTGATGACTGAGTGAGGTTGAGGGCCTGATTGTGAGGATAATTATGGGATCGGGCTGCACGCCGCAGCAGGCCATATTGGCTTTATATACTTTATTATTATGGGATCGGGCTGCACGCCGCAGCAGGCCAGATTGGATTTTTATATCACGTGAGTTGTCCATGCGGATCCAGGTATTGATACTATAGCACATGAGTTGTCCGTGCAGCACGTGAGTTGTCCGTGCAGCACATGAGTTGTTCGTACAGATTATAGCTCTTGGGCTGAAGGAGCCCCTCCAGAGTCTGTACACACCCCCAGTGAGCGCAGGTACCTACTGAGTGCGAGTGCCTAGTGCCGAGCGATTGGGAGGATGGAGTGACTGTGAGGACTGACTGACTATGAGGACTAAGTGACTATGTTAACTGAGTGATAGAGAGGACTGAGTGAATTGATACTCTGAGAAGTATGCATATGGTTTTATCACTAAGATACATTGCATTGACATGCACCCATTACATACAGACATAAAGATGTATTTATCCTCACGTTGTACGGTATCACGTCATTCATGACTTCTCACACATATTGGCCTACGGACATAGTGATGCATTTTTCCACTGGCTATTTGGAAAGAAAATAAAACATCTTACAATTGTTGAAAGGATTTTTGGGAAAAATTACTGTTTTCAAACTTATTCGTATTTTTGGCAATTTCGGTAAACGACTTGGGACTTTCACTGATGCACTTGAAAGGCAGAAATATTTTTGAAAATCATGATTTAGCTGAGCATTTATTCCTTGGGTTACTTCTTTCATTACTTGCTTTATGTGGTTATGAACTGTTGTTGGTTATTGGAGTTGGACTCTAACCTTGGTACAAGCTCGTTACTACTTTCAACCTAAGGTTAGGTTTATTACGTATTGAGTACATGGGGCCGGTTGTACTCATACTATACTTCTGCACCTTGCGTGCAGATGCTGGCTGCTGATGTTGCTACATTCGTTGGGAGCTGGATCTAAAGGTGTACCTGCGCTCCAGTTGTAGCTGCCTCTTGTTCGTGGTATCCTTAGATTCATAAAACTCTATTTCTGTACTTTACAAACAGATGATATATTTATTTCATACCAGCTTTGTAAACTCTATTTTTAGAATTGGAGAGTGAATAGTTGGCTTACCTAACAGATTGGGTTAGGTTCCATCACACCTAGTTGGAGTTTGGGTCATGACACTGCATGTCGTTCGCAGACCTTGACCCTCCTTCATTATCTTTACTTATTGTTTTTCCAGTTTTTACTCTTTAGACATTGTAATAGATTATCTTCCGTTTTAGATGCCCAAGTACTCGGTGACACCCCGATTTTGGGATAGATGGTATTGGGTTGCGTATTTATTTTCTATTATCAAAAAGGTTTTCCTTAAATATTAACTGCTTCCGTATTATTTTCAAGCTTTTGGTTATGTTGAAATAATTGAGTAATTGGCTTGCCAAGTTCCACGATAGGCGCTATCACGACCATTGGTTTTGGGTCGTGACGGGGGCTTTAGCCCAATTTGTTAATGCTGCCAGCAATTCGTTAGCCCATCCTCTTTATTTTTAAAGGCTTTTTCATAACAGATTTTGAGCACACACAATTGATTCAAGAAAGTGCAATATTATGTGGAAAGCATACTTAACTTTCTTTTTCTTTTTTCTTTTTTAAATAAAAGAGTATTTAGGGTAAAAAAGAGAAGAACTTCATTCTTCTTTCTAGTTCTTGCGCCGTCCAGATTGGAGTACCAAACTCCATACTTCCATCTTCCTTTCAATTTTTTTAATTAACAAAAAAAAAAATTCTAACAATATGTTTTGACTTGGAAGAAGAAAAAAAACCTAATTTCATCGTCTTCTTCCCTTTAAGCCCTTACAGCCGCCAACCATGTAGCACCAAGCTCCAAACCTTCTTTTTTTGTTTGAAAATGAAAATACTTTTCTTCTCTCCTTCCATTTCTTATTAGTCTCTTCCATCACAATTGGAGTTTGAAGCTTCGGTATGCCATTGTTATTGGAGCATGAAGCTCCTCGACTAAGTTCAACAGTAGTGATGGTGGTGTTGTTATGGTGGCTTCTAGGTAGCAAAAGAAATATTGGCGGTGGTGGAAAGGCGTTTGGACATATCCCAATCGGAAAAAAAAAATCTTTATGTGGTATAAACAGATTTGAGTGATCTATCCAACAAGACCCTCTTTTTTTTAAATACCAATGTATAATACTACTAGGTAAAGAACTTATTTAAATTTGATTCATACTTAACTATAAATCAATGTTTAAATAGTGCCTTATCAATTTCCAATTGCAAAACACACGTATAAACAAAGTTATAAATAAATACAGTTCTAGATTCACATAGAAAATCATAGCAGTTATATAACTTTTTTCGGACCAGAAAACCAACTTATGGCTCTGATACCAATGAAGGAATACGTTAATCTAAACATATTAGATTTAGCGCGTAAATCGTAAAACGAGAACTTACTTGTTCTTGTAGAGGAACCGCGATTGGAATTACTACTCGGCGGTGGTTGTCACGGTGTATTGGACCAACCGATAAGCCACAGTCTAAACCCTAGTATAATTGTAGGAGAAGACTAAACGTAGGAAAAATACCATGTATTTTGTGTTTTAGAAGTACACAGTATGTGTTCTTATATAGGGATAGCTAGGGTTACACTAATTACTAAATTACTTTGTTTTGCCCTAGTGGGCCATAAGAGCACCCCTTATAGGTGGACTCTATTTCCTACCGTGTCGAACTGATCCTCCATGATAATGCTTTTGTCACGACCTGAAATCTATTAAAGGTCGTGATGGCACCTAACACCCCTGTCAGGTAAGCCAATAATAATTAATTAACTTAATTACCCATTTTAGTATTTTAAAATTATAATTTCCTTCAATTAAATAGTAAAAGATAGAACTTCGGAGTAAATAAAAATATTTTCGCAACTAAAATACTGAACAACCCTTAACCACTCACAAAACCTGGTGTCACAAGTGCATAGGCATTAACTAAGGAGTAAAATAAAATACATCATCTGTCCGAAATACAAATTAGACAGGAAAGATATAAATAACTCTGATGGAGACTCTGGTGGCCATTGATCGTAATATAGAATGCAGCTCGCCTAAGTCCCCGTATTAACCACACCTATGCGCCCACAAGACCACTATAAATATATGAATCTGTACAAAAAATATACAGCAAGTATAGTATGAGTACGTAAATCAATGCGTGCCCAGTATGTATCCAGTCTAACCTTGAAGAAGTAGTGACGAGGGGTCGACTCCGACACTTACTATGGGCTAACAATAAGATATTGATATTATAATTAAGCATGGATTGTGTGAAACATCTAAAAACCCAATAAACAAGAGGTAAGTAAACAATTCCTTTAATAATAGGAAGTTTTCAAATTTATTTTTCGTCATTTAACAATTTATATCTCAAGCCAATGAAGCAATATCAAATATTATTAGTTCCAAAGATTTATCATGCGTAAATCATGTCGAGGTCGTACGGCCCGATTCAATATAATATTTAAATTGTGCACTGCTGAGGGTCGAACGGCACAAACCATAGATACATCTATCTGCTACCGAGGCGTTCGGCCCGCTCCAAAAATCGAAAATATTTTAAGTAAAATAAAAATTCTCAATAACAGTCAAGTGTTCCATTCACAACTTCAAGTAAATAAAATTTAATTCTTTTATCAGGTTTCAAAAGACTTAAGCAATTAAGTTAACAAGTAAGGTACAAACAATATAAGTATAACATGATATGGGTCCTAGACTACCCGGATAATAGCATAATTAGTAGCTACGTACGGACTCTCGTCACCTCGTGCGTACGTAGGCCCCACAAATAGAAGCACATTTTAATTCAATTCATCTAGGGGGTTAATTCCCTCTTACAAGGTTAGAAAAGAGACTTACCTCGCCTCAAAGCCTACTTTTCGGTCCAAGATTATGCTCAAACCCTCAATATGGTGTCGAACAATCCAAAATTAATCAAATAGTATATAAACTAATCAATACATGTTCAAGAGTTTATATTCCAACTATTAAAGTGATTGCCCAACCCTAAATGTAAGATTCCTAAAATTCACCCTTGGGCCTACGTGCCCGAATTCTGGAAATCATTGAAGAAAGTTGTTACCCATAACCTCACGAACTCAAATATATGATTTTTACTACATTCCATAACCAATTTCCTGGTCAAATCCCATTTTTATCCAAAAGCCTAAGTTTTCATCTAAACCCTTGATTTTACCAAATCTTTACATGTTAATATACCCATAATCTATGTATTTAACTCATGTTGTGTAGAGATTACTTACCTCAAAATGCTAGGTGAAAACCCTCTTCGAAGAGCTCCAATAATTGCCCAAGAAACACCAGAAAACAGAAGTTTTTCTCATCCTCCCGAATGTCTGAAACTCATCCGAGCTCTCGGGGCTCCACACCAAACGCCCACACAAGTATAACGACATTATACAAACTCGCTTGAGCGACCGAAACACTAAAATAATATAAAAACCACGAATCGGATGCTAAAATGCATGGATTAACTCATGAACTCAAAAACTTCTAAAAATACTTTCGCGCGTCCGGTTCCTATCAAATCAACTCGGAATGACGCCAAATTTTGCATGCAAGTCTTAAATGACATTATGGACCTAATCCAACTTCCAGAACCATAATCCGAACCCGGTATCAAAAAGTCCACCCTTGGTCAAGCTTTTCAAAAACTTCAAATTTCCATTTTTTTCTAAATGACCCCGAAACGACCTAAGGACCTCCAAATCCACTTCCGGACGGGCCCCTAAGTCCAGAATCATCATACGGAGCTATTCCCAGGCTCGGAATCCCAAACGGACATCGATAACATTGAAATGTACTTCAATCCAAATTTATGAAATTCTTCCAAAATGCCAACTTTTCACAATAAGCAACGAAACGCTCCCGGGTCATCCAAAACCCCGATCCGGACATATGCCCAAGTCCAAAATTATCATACGAACCTATTGGAACCTTCAAATCAATATTCCGAGGTTGTTTACTTGAAATCACACCTTAGTAAATTCTTCCAACTTAAAGCGTCCCAAATGAGAGTTTTCTTTCTAAATTTCCGACCACACGTACAAGTCATTGTACCTGAAGTGAAGCTACTCATGGCCTCAAACTGCCGAACGACGCGCTAGGGCTCAAAATGACCGGTCGGGTCATAACAGCTTTGCTAATATCATGACCCAAAATCCATTAAAGGTCGTGATGGAGCCTAATACCGCTGTCAGGCAAGACAATCATAATTAATTAACTTAATTACTCATTTTAGTATTTTTTAATCAAAATTTCCTTCAATTAAATAGTAAAGATAGAACTTACAGAGTAAGTGATACATATTTTTGTAAATAAAATACTAAACAACCCATAACCAGCCCCAAAACCCGGTGTCACAAGTGTATGAGCATTTACTAGGGAGTAAAATAAGATACAGAATCTGTCCGGCATACAATTTAGATAGGAAAAATATACATAACTTTGAATGAGACTCTGCTAGATGCGGATCACAATATAGAATGCAGTTCACCTAAATCCCCGCATTAACCACACCTTTGCGCCAACAAGTCCGCTAGATATATATGTACCTGCACAAAAATGTGCAGCAAGTATAGCATGGGTACGAAAACAACGTGTACCCACTAAGTATCAAGCTTAATCTCAAAGAGGCAGTGACGAGAGGTCGACTTTGATACTTCACCAAGGGTCAATAATATTATAATAGAAATATTTAAATTGACATGATTTATTGGAATAATGATAATTTCCTTAACATGCAGAAATAATTAATTCATCCAATTCCAATAATTTCAAATTTATCAATTATCTTCAGAAGCTGCAATAAAATATCAAGGTATCGTGTAAATATTACTATTAGGCATGATGCATGCCGTGGTCGTTCGGCCAGATCCAGAGTGTCATGTACATTGCCGAGGGACGTGCGACACAATCCATAGATGCATCTATACTGTCGAGGCGTTCGGCCCGCTCCACAAGAAAGGAGGACATTTTCTTATGAACCTCCTGAATGAGAAGTTATTAAAAGGCTAACACGTAAGGATGTACAATTTCTATCAACATCTGATCGCACTGATCTCAAGTCCATTAATCTCGTCTCATTCGGTATAAGTTGCTCAGGCAATAAGCCACCTCAAACACTTACAAAAATCTCATATGATGCCCCAATGTGCCAACAAGCTACAAACGCGAATGTGATACATAAGGAAAAACAAACTCTGGACAGAACTACTCAACCCACGTAACTAATTAAACAACCGAAAGGATGTTATGAACCTTCCTTAGAAACAAGAGACAAAACACACAAGAATATATATGGGGAACTGTTCTCAACATCATATTGTTGTGGCGTGCATCCCAATCCACACATGATACCGTTGCGGCATGCAAACCGATCCAAACAACATACCCGTGGCGGCGTGCCGCCCGATACAATCATATACCTATGGCGGCGTGCCACCCGATCCACACATGACAATAAATAGGAAACTACCCATCAAGCCATAATGCTTATCCCTACGAAATACTCGAATGTCAACCACAAGCACTCGAAGTGCACAATACCATTAGATAGCGCCATACGTTACACAACTCAAGCACGACTAAGGTGCAATAACTTACCAACATCTCGAGAGCCGTCCTACTCATATAACACTGCAAACTATACGAGATCTCAATACGAGTGCGAATAATCAAACCACCTTACAGCCCACATGGCACAATAGAGACTACGCGGAAGGGCCGACAACAGAAATAACATCCGAGGCCCGAAGACCCCTCCGAAAATAACTTTATGCTGAAATGAACATATCCAGCCTGATATAGAGCCCATATTCACATTTATATCCATCCACGGACCTCAAGCCATTTCTGATCGTACCGCACTGGGCTAATAACCTTTCAAGGATCCACAATAACCCTTTTTCCCATGACATACAAGAACACCCGTCAAATCTGGAATAAACTTCAACACTCCACAACCAAATGAACTGAGAGTCGTTCATGCATAAATTCTCACATTAGCGATAGTACCACAATCTCCACACATGGTTTTAAATCTTTAATTAATCAAGTGACTACATTTCACACTTGTACAATCTTCTCGTGGGATACACTCCCACGGCCTTCCGCACCAGGTAATAAGTCTGCACGTCTATACCACCTGCCACACTAATGCTATAAAGCAAATCAGGAATCTGCGATCAGTACGCACAGCCTCTTAAACAAAACACATATCTCTAGTGACGCTAAAGACAATACCGGCTTACTCTAACCATTTGAGTTCTTTCCTGCTCATCCGAGCTCTTGACATTCTTGTCGATACCAAACTATTACCTTGATCCTCAACTTCTAATTCTCACACCACTCACTGCACATAACATACCAATGCGTGAGAGTACAAGAATTCCATCATGACACCTGATCCACTAATAGACTAAACACTCTATCACATTGCAACCTTTTACTTAACTCGTTTCAGGAGAACCATTGCAACATGCGACTGAATGCCCATAAACAAAAAAAAATACAATACTCAAGTAGCGGTCTAAACCACCATAACTCTTCCAAGATCCATCTACACATAACAGGCCATAATACTAGAATGCCTCCAAATAAAATCAATTATGACAACCATCAAGCCTCGCACGTACAGCCACGAATCACATGTATAACTTAACACACTGAGGGAACTGATCATTTCCAACATCATGCCAATTCAACCATTACTAACCGATCCGACTTCTTCTAATTTACTTTAGACTTGCCTAAGGAATAGTAATAGCTCCATTCAAAACATCATGAACCCAATCCGCACTCATCCTGAGTGACCTCATTTCACGAGACCACGTTGTCGCCAAAACCCACGAACCATCTCATACCCTCCTTATGCGCATATTTACATCTTCAACTGGTATACCCATGCCACAAGACTTTCCACAATTCTGGAACTGTTTCTTCCTTTTCCTCAATACTGCACCGCTTACTCGTTAATAACATAGAACACTTCAAGTCCTATTCGCAATCCGCTGCAGCACTTGATCCTTAACCATACAACGGACCCGAAATCTTTAAGTACCAGACTTATATTCTTGAACTCACTGAACCGTTGTGAAGAGTCACCCACTTTGACCTGGTCTCGAATGTAACCAACTTTAACGCTCTGCTAGCACATGAACACGCTTTCCAAGAAACAACCAACTGAATTCGTTTCCTTGTACATTACATCCGCAAGAAGCGTAAGCTCGGAGTCTTCCCAAATCAGGCACCTCAATCGATAAGGCAGAATATAGCACACATTTATCAATTTCTCTACTCGAATTACCCCTGATGTTTCCTTTTATTAGTCATAAATAATCCACCAATGCATCGATAACCAAAAGTTGCACAAGCTGACAACCACTCGATCCAATCGTGGATGGTCGGTCTCCCCTACTTAGCTTTAAGCTATAATCACAAAATGTTGAGCCCACAATGATTCCTTCTTCTCGACTACCATGATCGCGCACCGTTATCCCGCCAAATTTCTGTAAGTGTTTTGTTAAAACTCATCATGAACATTCTGAATCATCATCCACGATCACATATCCGACCACTTTCTACGACGTTGTATAGGTCTGTTCCTTCCTCATTAACATCAACTGAGAGTTCAACAATATCATCGAACTCAAGTCATACCGCATCTGTAATGATAGTCAAATATTCACACCCCTCTTCATCCCCAGCGAACTCCTTTCTTCCATATTCACTCTTTCTACGTACGGTAACCATCATTCCAAGAAAAGTACGTATACCGAATCACATTTCCATCGTGATTCCCAAACCGTTCTTCACTTTCTGAAGGTGCGTGGATATGATTACCACAAAATCCACATGCTACTCTGTCTCTTCCACTTTGGTCAAATCATCTCCTTTAAGAAACTTTCCAACTTCCACTTCTCATACTTGGCCTACTACTAAATTAACCAGTGCAAGACACCTCCCCATGTCCTTCCTCATTCTTCGTTACCTAGTGTTGTATCAAATCAAAATCTATCTCTGTAAACCTGTGCTAATGAATTGCTACCAGCTTTAAGCCTCCTGAAAGTTCATGTTTCTCGAACTGTCACATTAGAAATACCAATTCGACCATGAACCGCTGCACACCGCAGCTCGGGCACCATTTCACAACACCCCACCCCGAAGGCAAAAATAAAAAAGACCATAGCACCGGCAAACCGAAAATACGTTCAGACCAGGACGACGATGCCGCATCACAATGAAAATTCCATACGCTCAAAAATACAAAGTCTCGTTACTCCATCAACCCAAACCTGGACATTCATAGTACAATCGCTTTTCCTTTGCTTTAATTAAACACTGCACCTTTAAATCATAACCTAAGAAATCCTCCTTTCGGGTCATTCACTAGCTTGAAAACATAGGCAATCACCCTACCATTACACCAACACCCTGCATAGCCTCAAAACCATCGGAATTACCGATAATGAGCTGAAATGACAGAACCTCCTTTCGCAAGAAGACGATAATAACTTGTTTGAATGCACAAGGAGAAACATCTTGCTCCACATCTGTAGTACCACTGGAACTCCTCGATTCCAAATCGATACGAGCACTCAACATCGTGTATGAATGCGTAGGAAGGAAATAAAGGCACAAGCCTTAATGGAATCAAACTACACGAAATCAAGAAGGGAAATGCTCCTAACAGCCTTGTAGCCTCTTGAAGATATGTACAGACGTCTCCGTACCGATCAGCAAGACTCTACTAGACTTGCTGATGACTCATGAGACTTAAGTGAACCTAGTACTATAATACCATGTTGTCACGACCCAAAATCCATTAAAGGTCGTGATGGCGCCTAACACCGTTGTCATACAAGCCAACAATAGTTAATTAACTTAATTACTCATTTTAGTATTTTTGAATCGAAATTTCCTTCAATTAAATAGTAAAATATAGAACTTACAGAGTAAGTAATACATATTTTCGCAACTAAAATACTAAACAACCCATAACCACTCCCAAAACCCGGTGTCACAAATGCATAAGCATTTACTAGGGAGTAAAATAAAATACAGCATCTGTCCGTAATACAATTTAGATAGGAAAAATATAAATAACTCTGAATAAGACTCTGCTCGCTACGGATTGTAATATAGAATGCAGCTCACCTAAATCCCTGGATTAACCACACCTCTGCGCCAACAAGGCCTCTAGATATATATGTACCTACACAAAAATGTGCAGCAAGTATAGCATGGTTACGTAAACAACGTGTGCCCAGTAAGTATCAAGACTAATCTCGAAGAAGTAGTGACGAGAGGTCGACTTTTATACTTCACTAAGGTTCAATAATATTATAATAGAAATATTTAAATTGACATGATTTATTGGAATAACTATAATTTCCTTAACAAGCAGAAATAATTAATTCATCCAATTCCAATAATTTTCAATTTATTAATTAGCTTCACAAGCTGTAATAAAAATATCAAGGTATCGTGTAAATATTATTATTAGGCATCATGCCTACCGAGGTCATTCGGCTAGATCCAGAAAGGAGGACATTTTCTTATGAACCTCCGGAATGAGAAGCTATTAAAAGGCTAACACATAAGGATGTACAATTTCTATCAACATCTGATCGCACTGATCTCAATTCCATTAATCTCGCCTCACTCGGTATAAGCTGCTCAGGCAATAAGCCACCTCAGACACTGACAAAAATCTCATATGATTCCATAATGTGCCAACAAGCTACAAATGCGAATGTGATACAATAAGGAAAAACGAACTCTGGAAAGAACTACTCAACCCACGTAACTAATTAAACAACCGAAAGGATGTTATGAACCTTCCTTAGAAACGAGAGATAAAACACACAAGAATAGATATGGGGAAATGTCCTCAACATCATACTGTTGCGGCGTGCAAACCGATCCAAACAACATACCTGTGGCGGCGTGCCACCCAATCCAATCATATACCCGTGGCGGCGTGCCACCCGATCCACACATGACAATAAATAGGGAAGTACCCATCAAGCCAAAATGCTTATACCTACAAAATACTCGAATGTCAACCATAAGCACTCCAAGTGCACAATACCATTAGGTAGTGCCATTAGCTACAAAACTGAAGCACTACTAAGGTGCAATAACTAACCTGCTTCTCGAGAGCTATCCTACTCATATAACACCGCAAACTATATGGGATCTCAATACGAGTGCGAATAATCAAACTGCCTTACAACACACATGGTAAAATAGAGACTACATGGAAGGGCCTACAACAGAAATAACATCCGCGGCCCGAAGACCCCTTCGAAAATAATGTTATGCTGAAATGAGCACATCCAGCCTGATATAGAGCCCATATTCACATTTATATCCATCCACGGACCTCAAGCCATTTCTGATCGTACCGCAATGGGCTAATAACCTTTCAAGGATCCACAATAACCCTTTTTCCCATGACACATAAGAACACCCGTCAAATCCGGAATAAACTTCCATAGTCCACAACCAAATGAACTGAGAGCCCTTCAAGCAGAAATTCTCACATTAGTGATAGTACCACAAATTCTCACACTAGCTTGACACATAGGCAGGCACCCTACCATTATACCAACACCCTGCATAGCCTCAAAACCATAGGAATTACCGATAATTTGCTTAAATGACAGAACCTCCTATCGCAAGAAGTCTATAATAACTTGTTTAAATGCGCAAGGAGAAACATTCTGCTTCACGTCTGTAGTACCACTGAAACTCCTCGATGCCCAATCAAGACGAAAACTTAGCATCGTGTATGAATGTGTAGGAAGGAAATAAAGGCGCAAGCCTTAATGGAATCAAACTACATGAAATCATGAAGGGAAATTCACCTAACAGCCTTGTAGTCTCTCGACGATATGTACAGATGTCTCCGTACCGATTCGTAAGACTCTACTAGACTTGCTCATGACTCGTGAGACCTAAGTGAACCTAGTACTCTAATACCATGTTGTCACGACCCAAAATCCATTAAAGGCGCCTAACACCGTTGTCAGGCAAGCCAACCATAGTTAATTAACTTAATTACTCATTTTAGTATTTTTGAATCGAAATTTCCTTCAATTAAATAGTAAAAGATAGAACTTACAGAGTAAGTGATACATATTTTCGCAACTAAAATACTAAACAACCCATAACCACTCCCAAAATCCGGTGTCACAAATGCATGAGCATTTACTAGGGAGTAAAATAAAATACAGCATCTGTCAGGGATACAAATTAGACAAGAAAAATATAAATAACTCTAAATAAGACTCTACTGGCTACAAATTATAATATAGAATGCAGCTCACCTAAAACCCTGCATTAACCACACATCTGCACCAACAAGGCCTCTAGATATATATATGTACCTGCACAAAAATATGCAGCAAGTGTAGCATGAGTACGTAAACAATGTGTACCCAGTAATTATCAAGGCTAATCTCGAAGAAGTAGTGACGAGAGGTCGACTTTGACACTTCACTAAGGGTCAATAATATTATAATAGAAATATTTAAATCGACATGATTTATATGAATAACAATAATTTCCTTAACGAGCAGAAATAATTAATTCATCCAATTCCAATAATTTCCAATTTATCAATTAGCTTCACAAATTGTAATAAAATATCAAAGTATCGTGTAATTATTATTATTAGGAATGATGTCTTCTAAGGTCGTTCGGCCCGATCCAGCGTTTCGTGTACACTGCCGAGGGACGTGCGACACAATCCATAGATGCATCTATACTGCTGAGGCATTCAGCTCGCTCCACAAGAAAGGAGGATATTTTCTTATGAACCACCGGAATGAGAAGTCATTAAAAGGCTAACATATAAGGATGTACAATATCTATCAACAGTCAAGTAATTTGCACAAAAATTCAAGTATGTGAAATTTTGATCTTTTACTATTTCCTATAACAATTTCCAATATAATTCCAGTACTTTAATTAAATAAAGGATGCATTTATTATAAGTAATTCAGGCTTTGAGTCCTAAACTACCCGAACATAGCATAATTAGTAGCTACGCACATACTCTCATCACCTCGTGCGTACGTATCCCCCACAATTAGCATCAATTATTAATTTAAATCACCTATGGGGTAAATTCTCTCTTACAAGGTTAGACAAGAGACTTACTTTGTCTCAAAGCCTACTTCCGATAATGATGTCGTGTAAAAATCCCAATTCGGTGCCAAAAACTCCGAAACTATTCAAATGTTATATAAAATAATTAATACATGCTCAATAATTCAAAATTAGACTACTAAATTATTTACCCAACCCAAAAGGGTAAAATTTCTAAAATTTACCCTGGCCCCACGTGCCCAGATTCCAGAAATGTTCAGAGGAAATCATTACCCATAACCTGAAGAACTCAAATATACAATTTCCATCTAATTCCATAGCCATTTTCGTGGTTAAAATCTCATTTTTTTTTAAATTAAAATCAAGGTTTTTCCTCTAACCCTTGATTTTCACCATTTATAGGTTATAATCTAATCATAATCTATGTTTTTAACTCAAAGCGTGTAGTATTAACTTACCTTCAAGATGCTGGTTGAAATCCCCTCTCAAAAAGCTCCAAAATCACCCAAGAATGGAAGAAATGGGGTGAAATGAACCCAAAACCCGTTTTAAAACCAGTCTGCCCAGGACTCCTCCTCCTCGCGTTCGCATAAAGGCCATCGCGTTCGCGAAAGCCAAAAATCTCAGCATCCAAATTACTCTACGCGTTTGCGACCTCTTCGTCGCGTTCGCGAAGCCCTGTGACCACTACCCTTCGCGTTCGTGGGCCACTAGCCCCGTTCGCGAAGGATTAACACCTGGCATCCCCTAGCTCTCCCTTCCTCTACGCGTTTGCGGCCTCCAGCTCACGTTTGAATAAGCTTCCTAGCTTTTGCCTCGCGTTCGCATCTCCTTCATCGCATTCGTGATGACCAATTCCCAGTAGCACCAAAATTTCCTCTTCGCGAACGCATGAGACCCTTCGCGTTCGCGAATGAGGAAACCAGACACCAGCACATCAGTGACAAAACAAGGAGAATTGACCTGAAACTCACCCGAGGCCCCCGGGACTCCGTCCAATCATACCAACCAGTCCCAATACATAACACAAACCTGCTCAGGGCCTGAAATCGCATCGAACAACATTGAAACTATGAATCGCACCCCAATACAAGCCTAATGAACTTTAGAACTTCAAACTTCTACATCTGTCACTGAAACTTATCAAATCAAGTCTGATTGACCTCAAATTTTCCACACACGTCATAATTGACATTACGGACCTACTCCCACTTCCGGAATAAAAATCCGACCCCAATATCAATAAGTCTATTCCCGGTCAAACTTCCAAAAAACCTTCAAATTTTCTTCTTTCGCCAAATGACTCTGAAATGACCTACAGACCTCCAAATCCACATCCGGGCGCTCCCCTACGACCAAAATCACCATGCAGAGTTATTCCCAAACCCAGAATCCCAAACGAACATCCATAACCTTGAAATGCACTTCCACCCAAATTTATGAAATCATTCCAAAATGCCAACTTCTACAATAGGCGCTGAAACGTTCCCGGGTCATCCAAAACTCGATACGAACATATGCGCATGTCCACAATCATCATACGAACATGTTGAAACCTCCAAATCCCGATTCCGAGATCGTTTACTCAAAAGTCACACCTTAGTCAATTCATCCAACTTAAAGTTTCCGAAATTAGAATCTTCTTTCCAAATCAACTCCAAACTTCTCGAAATCCAATTCCGACCATACGTACAAGTCGTAATACCTGAAGTGAAGCTACTCGTAGCCTCAAACTGCCGACGACATGGTAGGGCTCAAAAATACCAGTCGGGTCGTTACATCTAATCTGGCCCCTCTGATGTATAGCGCAGTAGCCTGATTAAAATTTTGTATATCTAGTTAGAAAAAATCACTTAAACACATAATTTCTAACGCTAATAAGCAAGAAACAATAAGTAAAGAAAGGTAATAAATGTATGTAACTTAATAACTACATACCTAGATTTTGGTTAGGTGTTTTGCCCACATCTCCAGTAAAATAACATTGCACAACTGTGTGACTTGAAGGTCCAAGCTCCTCATTAGTTTGAAGGAGGTGGTTGGTGCTATAGCATTTCTTTTAACTCTTTTTTAACAAGAAATAAAGAAATGATATCGCGCATCCACCACCTTCAAAGCTGGGAGAAGAGGGGAAAAAATAAAAATACCAATATGAGTACTTAATATAAAACAAATACTACTCTAACAAGTTGAAGAAGCCAAATATTGAAGTCTTGAGTGAATTTCCTTACGTTCAAAACTTATAGGCTGGCTTGGAAGGCCTTTTAATAGTAAAAAGAGCTGGCAGTAGAGGAATAAGTGTGGTGTTAATTAAATTCTGAAAACAACCCACGAGGGCAGCCCAATGCACTAAGCTCCCGCTATGCGCGGGGTGCGAGGGAAAGGCCAGACCACGAGGGTCTATCATACGCAGTCTTACCCTATATTTATGCAAAATGTGGTTTTAATTTTTGGAAGTACAAATTTGTTCTTTCTTTTGCCTTCTCTTTATGTCCAAATATATAACTTAATCCCTTTTATTAAAAAAAAAAAAAACATCCTCCTTTATCTCTAGTCCACAATATTTGATTGTTTTTTCAAGAGCCTTACTACAATTATTCTGGGGCGGCTTAACCCTAAAACCATTAAAACAGTGGCTTTAGGTCCCCAAAAATTAAGGCCCCAAATTTACTCAAATGATGTATTATATTAATAATTATGTATTTATTATTAGTGATAAATAAATTACTTTTTATTATTTGTTGTCAATTTTTAACCAATCATTAATTGTGGAGTTTCAAAGTTTATACTACCTTTTAAAAATATGATTGATGTAATTATAGTTGAAAGTTATAGATAATTAACTTTGCAGTTACTTCCTACTTCTTAATTTGTATTGTTTTTAACCTCAAGCACGACTTCCTAATTTGTCTAACTCACTTCAACTTGAATCAATATTGTTTATAACTATGATTTTGTAGAATCTTCTTCTATTCTTTTAATGCTTTTTAGATAATTTTTCAATCTCAAGCTCATGAAATTATCAAAGGATTAGATATGAAAAAGTATTTCTTAAACTTGGATGTCTTTTAAGACCTCTTTTTAAATTTTGGCTTTAGGCCACCAGTAGTGTTGAGCCGCCTCTGCACATATTTTTAAATTTCAACGGATTTTGATGTGATCGACCCATTTTTAACTGCTATAACCTGAAATATAATTATATACTAATTAATCGTGAGGTTGAAGAAGTAATTTTATTGATAGTTATTGGATAAAATAGTAAGCTAGTGTAGAAAATAATTATAACTTTAGAGTACGTGTGTTGCACATGTGTAATAAACTAAAAATTACATATAAAAAGAATAAATTATGTAAAATTAAAATAGGCATTTAAATCGATGCGATACTCATTTAAATGACAACAATAATGTTATTATATTGACTCGTTTATTGAATTTAAAATAATTAAATATCTTTTAAACTTGGAACAATGAACAATTTAATTAAGTTAATTATATTAATAATTATAGCTATTTTCTTTATGAGAATGTTGTGTTGATGTTAATAATTATAGCTATTTTATTTTAAGATTTGAGAATGAATACATTGGTCCTATAAATTATTTTTTAAAAACGGACATTTGTTATGAATATATTATATTATAGATGTTCATTTAGTACTCCGTTGTAAATAAGCTTCCTGAAGAAGTATATCCATATGAGACTCCACCGTAAATATATATTTATTTAGTACTCTATTGGAAATAAGCCTCCTGACGAAACTTATCCTTTCGGTACTCCGTTATGGATAAATATTACCCATGATAAAAGATTATCTATATCTGGCACAACAACTTAGAGTAGCAGCTTGCAGCAACAGCTTACAAGCAGCTTACACAACAGCTTACAGCTTACAAGTAGCTTACACAGCAGCTTGCAGTAGCAGCTTACACAGCAACTTCCTTTCTTCTATAAATAGAGGAGAATTCAGTTCATTATGTACATAAGTTTGAAGATTGAATAATATATCAGTTTCTCTCTATACTTGTCTTTACTTTACTGTCTTTATTTTATAACACGTTATCGGCACAAGACTCTGCCATCTGAGAAAATACATTGAAAGTATCAGAGGTACGAACTTTCTTCTTCTAAATAATGTCAAATATTTCTAAACTTGAGTTTGTAGCCCTGGATATATCAGGCAAAATCTACATGTCTTGGGTGCTTGATGCCGAAATTCATCTTGATGCGATGGGTCTGGCAGACACCATCAAGGACAAAAATCAGGCATCAAACCAAGACCGTGCCAAATCAATGATATTCCTATGCCATCACCTTGATGAGGGCCTGAAAATGGAATATCGTACTGTTAAAGATCCAGTCATACTGTGGAGTAATTTGAAAGATAGATATGACCACCTGAAGATGGTCATTCTTCCACAGGCACGTTATTATTGGACTCATCTAAAGCTATAAGATTTTAAATTTATCAGTGAGTATAACTTTGCTATGTTCAGAATTATTTCCCAATTGAAACTATGTGGTGATAATATTACTGATCATGATATGTTGGAGAAAACTTTCACCACTTTGCAAAGCTCGAATATGCTCCTGCAGCAGGAATATCGAGAGATGGGATTCAAAAAGTATTCTGAACTTATCTCACATCTTCTTGTAGCCGAGAAATATAATGGGCTATTAATGAAAAACCATGAAAGCCGACCTACTGGTTCTTCTCTATTCCCTGTAGTGAATGAGACGAACTTCTACCAAGCTAAGCGTGAAAGAGGACGCGGCCCCAGTCGTGGTCATGGTCATGGTCATGGTCGTGGTCGGGGAAGAAACTCTAATCATGGTAATAATAATGCATCAAAGAACCCTCCTCACCACCAGCAGTGGAAAAGGAAAGAACAAAAGCATGAAGCGGTGCAAGCAGCAAAGCCAGAAAATGCATGCTATAGATGTGGAGGAAAAGGGCATCGGTCACGTACTTGTCGTACGCCAAAGCACCTGGTTGAGCTTTATCAAGCCTCCCTGAAGAAGACAGAGAAAAATGCTGAAGCAAATTTTATTTCTGAAGATAATTTAGACTTCATGCATTTGGATGTAGCTGATTAGTTTGCACTCCCAGAAGGAGAAACAAGTCATGTGATCGGTAGTGAATCTGTAGAAATATAAATATTTTAATTTTTGTTGTTTGTAGTAGATAGTATGGTTATGTAATTGTTGTACATAAATAAAAATTATGCTTTAAAAATGATGTTTACTATCATATTTATTTTGTTTATGTCATTTTGAAGAATATGGATAATCCTCAAATTATGTTTGGATCAAAGATCAATCATGAAAATATTTGTGTAATTGATAGTGGAACAACTCATGCAATATTCAAAGATCAGAAATACTTTTCTTATTTGCATAAGGAAAAAGCAAACGTTTCTACAATTTCTGGTAATATAAGTTAGATTGAAGGCTCCAGAAGAGCTACTATATTTCTGTCTAAGGGAACAAAACTTATAATGGACAATGCATTATTCTCCTCCAACTCCCAAAGAAACTTGTTGAGTTTTATAGATATCTGCCGAAATAGGTATCATGTTGAGACAATAGATGAAATGAACGAGGAATATCTTTGTATTACAAAGAATATTTCTGGCCAGAAATGCATTGTAGAAAAGTTACCAACTTTATCTTCTGGCTTATACTATTCAAAGATTAGTACAGCTGAAGCACACTCTATCGTAAACCGGAAGTTTACTGATTCAAATACTTTTGTGCTTTGGCATGGCCATTTGGGCCATCCGGGATCAATAACGATGAGACGAATTACTGAAAATCCAAGTGAGCATCCATTAAAGAACCTGAAGATTCTTACAAATGATGAATTTTCTTGCGATGCTTGTTATCAAGGCAAAATGATCCCTAGACCATCACCAATGAAGGTTGGCATTGAATCCCCTGCCTTTTTAGAACATATACATGTGGATATATGTGGACCTATTCACCTACCAAGTGGGCTGTTTAGATATTTTATGGTCCTAATAGATGCATCTTCAAGATGGTCTCATGTGTGCCTACTATCATCTCGCAATCTGGCGTTTGCAAAGTTATTAGCCAAAATAATTCGATTAAGGGCACAATTCCCAAATTATCCTATAAAGCTATTCGCCTTGATAATGATGGAGAATTCTCATCTCAAGCTTTTGATAATTACTGTCTATAAGTTGGAATAAAAGTTGAACATCCTGTAGCTTATGTTCATACTCAAAATGGCCTTGCAAAGTCATTTATTAAACGACTGCTATTGATAGCAAGACCAGTGACTTATGAAAATAAAATTTCCCACTACTGGTTGGGGCCATGCTATCTTGCACGTAACATCACTTATCTGTCTCAGACCGATACATTATAATAAATATTCTCCGTCACAATTAGTTTTTGGTCATGAACCAAATATTGCCCATCTACGAATTTTTGGATGTGCTGTATATATGCCAGTAGCACCACCATAACGCAATAAGATGGGCCCCCAAAGAAGGTTAGGAATATATATTGGGTTTGAATTACCCTCTATTATTCACTATCTTGAACCATTGACGGAAGATTTATTTACTGCTCGATTTGCATATTGTGGATTTGATAAAACAAATTTCCCACAATTAAGGGGAGAGAAAAAGGAAATCAAAAGAGAAATTGTGTGAAAAGTTTCATCATTATCTCACTTTGATCTACGTACCCCTATATGTAATCAGGAGGCCCAAAAGATCATCTATTTACAAAATATAGCAAATCAAATGACAGACGCATTTACTGATTTAAAAAGGATAACTAAGTCACATATCCCTGCAGAGAATGTTCCTATCTGAATTGATGTCCCAGCAGGACCATCTACTAGCATGAGAGCTAGTGAACCTAAAGCACGCCTTAAGCGTGGTAGGCCTTTGGGTTCTAAGGAATGAAATCCTAGAAAAAGAAAATCGACAAATGATCAAAATGATATTATGCAGGGATCTCCCGAGGAGACCCAAAATCTGATTAGTTCTAAGATTCCTGAAGAAATCAATGAACCCGAGACTCAAGTGAGTGAGGAACTTTTAATAAGTTCTACAAGTGATGGGATTAAATTAAATCGATCTGAAATAGTGGTGGATAATATTTTTGCATATACTTTGCACCTCAAGTGCCCAAATATTTCAATTTGCCAAAATAAATCAACAATAATACTTTTCCACAATAAAGAGCTCACGGCTCCATCACAATGAGTACGAAAATCTCGCCAAGAATATTCGGGAATAAATAACTCAAAAAAATAATATTTCAAATTTTAATACATTGCTTCACTTCCAAATTTAAAATGTCAAATAATTCATATTAATAATATTTAATTTAAAAAAAATCAATCTTCAAATAATGCACCGAATAAAAGAAACCAAGTTTCAATTAAACAGGTAAAACAATTAGCAGAAAAAAGGTCAAGAAAATATAAAGTATAAACATTTAAATCAATGATGAAGAATATAACAAGGTAAAATTATTTAATTGATATGCAACGGCGATCTACACAATTTAAAGACACAATCTTTCACATTTAGCTCGTGTACACACTCATCACCTCGTATACACGACTTTCAACATATTTTAATTTATCATTTTAATTCAAATCCTAGGGGAAATTTCCCCCACATAAGGTTAGACAAGTCACTTACCTCGACTTGCTCCAAATTTAACTAAGTAGTATGCCTTTTCCTCGATTTTCTGACTCCGATCGACTCGTATCTAATCGTAATTAATTTGATATAGTCGACAAAAATTATAGGAATCAATTTCATAAGAAATACTACATTTTTCAATAAATCCAAAATTAACTCAAAATTTGCATGTGGGGCCCACATCTCGGAATCCGCCGAAAGTTACGAAATATGAACGCTCATTCAACCACGAGTCTAACCATACCAAAATGACTAAATTCCAATAACAATTCGACCCTCAAATCCTTAAGTCTATCCAAGAGGGTTTTTCAATTTATTTCCAACTTAAATCACCAATTAAATGTTAACAAGATTGAAAGATTCGGGCAATCTAACCAAGATTGAGTTAAGAACACTTACCCCTATGTTTTCTCTGAAAATATCTCAAAAATCACCTCAATCCGAGCTCCAATTCGTTAAATATGGAAAATGGGATGACAGAACTTAAACATTCTGTCTAGTGATATCTTCTTTGCGATCGCGGCCAAAGGCACGCGATCGCGAAGAACAAAATAAGGTTGCCCAGAATTAAGCTTATGCGATTGCGGATAACTCCACGTGACCGCGAAACACACCATTCCTAGACCTACGCGATCTCATACTCATCCATGCAATCGCGAAGGGTTAAGCACGTGGACAGGTTCTGTTTCGTTTCCTTTTCGGGAGCGCGGTCTAAGCCACGCCTTCGCATAACACAGTCTTCCAAACCTACGCGATTGCGGACTTGCCCATGCGATCGCATAGAAAAAAATTACATCTTCCCAATTAACCCTATGCGATCGCATACCTTTTCATGCGATCGCGTAGAAGGAAACCAGAACCTGCAGAAACCAGAACTTCAGCTATCAAGCCAAGTCCAAAACTGATCCGATAGGCATCCGAAACTCACTCGAGCCCCTCGTGACCTCAACCGAATATACTAACAAGTCCTAATAAATCATACGAACTTAGTCGAGTCTTCAAATCACATCCAATAATACTAAAAACATGAATCACACATAGATTCAAGCATAATAAACTTTGAAACTTTCAATTTCTACAAATGACGTCGGAACCTATCAAATCAAGTCCGATTAACCTCAAATTGTGTACGCAAGTCATAAATGACATAACAGAGCTATGAAAATTTTCGGAACTGGATTCCGAACCTGATATCAAAAAGTCAACTCCCCGGTCAAACCTCCAAGCTTAAATTTCTATTTTAGCCATTTCAAGTCCAAAATCACCATACGGAGATGTTGGAATCATAAGCATTCCATTATGGCGTCATTTTCTCAAATTGTTGTCCGAAATCAAATTTAGCATTTTAAGGCCAACTTAAGGAATTAAGTGTTCTGATTTTAACCCGAACATTTCCAAATCCCGAACCATCCATCCCCGCAAGTCATCAATTTATAAAAGCATATACGGGGAGTTGTATTTAGGGGAACAGGGTTCTAAAAGTCAAAATGACTGGTTGGGTCATTACATTCTCCACCTCTTAAATAAACGTTCATCCTCGAATGGGTTTAGAATTATACCTGGAGTGGTGAAAAGATGAGGATGAAAATTGCGCATATCATGCTCGGTCTCCTAAGTCGCCTCATCGACCGGATGACCCCTCCACTGAACCTTCACGGAAGCAATATTCTTTGACCTCATCTTTCAAACCTACCTGTCCAAAATAGCCACTGGTTCCGCAATATAACATAGATCCTTGTCTAACTAGACTGAGCTGAAGTCTAACACATGAGACAGATCGCTGTGATACTTCCGGAGCATAGAAACATGGAATACCGAATGAACTGCAGAGAGACTAGGTGGTAGTGCAAGTCTGTAAGCCACCTCTCAAACTCTTTCAAGAATCTCAAAAGGCCCAATATTCCTAGGGCTCAACTTGCCCTTCTTCCCGAGCCTCATCATACCCTTCATAGGCGAAACCCGGAGCAGGACCCGCTCACCAACCATGAATGCAACATCATGAACCTTCCGATCTGCATAACTTTTCTGTCTAGATTGGGCGGTACGAAGTCGATCCTGAATCAATTTAACCTTTTCCAAGGCATCCTGAACCAAGTCTGTAACCAATAGTCTAGTTTCACCCGGTTCGAACCAATCCACTAGAGACCGGCACCTCCTACCATACAAGGCCTCATACGGAGCCATCTGAATGCTCGACCGATAACCGTTGTTGTAAGCAAACTCCGGAATTGGTAAGAACTAATCCCAAGAACCCCCCAAAATCTATCACACACGCACGAAGCATATCCTCCAGTATCTGAATAGTGCGTCCGGACTGCCCGTACGTCTGAGGGTGAAATGATGTACTCAACTCTACCTAAGTAGCCAACTCACGCTGTATTGCCCTCCATAACCATGATGTAAACTACGTACCCCGATCAGAGATGATAGATACCGGTACACCGTGAAGTCTGACTATATCGCGAATATAGATTTGAGCCAACTACTCGGAAGAGTAGGCAGTCATCACAGGAACGAAATGAGCTAACTTGGTCAACCTATCCACAATCACCCAAACTGCATTAAACTTCCTCTGAGTCTGTGGGAGCCCAACAACGAAATCCATAGTGATCCACTCCCATTTCCATTATGGAATCTCTAACTTCTGATGCAATCCACCCGGTCATTGATGCTCGTATTTCACTTGTTGAAAATTTAGACACTGAGCTACATACTTCATTATGTCTTTCTCGATCTGTCTCCACCAAAAGTGCTGTCTCAAGTCCTGATACATCTTTGCAGTACATGGATGAATGGAGTATCGCAAACTCTGAGCCTCCTAGAGAATCAACTCACGCAAACCATCTATATTAGGCTCATATAGCCTGCCCTTCATCCGTAATACATCGTCATCTCCAATAGTGACTTCCTTGGCAGCACCATGCTGAACTGCATCCTTAAGGACAAGCATATGTGGGTCATCGTATTGACGCTCTCTTATTCGATCATAAAGATAAGACTGAGAAACCACACAGGCCAAAACTCGGGTCGGCTCAAAAATATGCAACCTGACAAACTGGTTGGCCAAGGCCTGAACATCCAAGGCTAAAAGCCTCTCTACTACCGGTAAATATGATAAGCTGCCCAAACTCTCCGCCTTACGACTCAAGGCATCGACTACTATATTGGCCTTCTCGGGATGATAAAGAATGGTGATATCATAATCCTTAAGCAACTCCAGCCATCTCTACTGCCGCAAATTAAGATCCTTCTGTTTAAACAGATGTTGTAGACTCTGGTGATCAATGTAGACCTCGCAATAGACACCATATAAGTAATGCCGCCAAATCATTAAGGCATGAACAATAGCTGCTAACTGAAGGTCGTGGACCGGATAATTCTTCTCATGCACCTTTAACGGTCTGGACACGCAGGCAATCACCCTACCGTCTTGCATAAATATTGCGCCTAGACTAATACGTGACGCGTCACAATAAATAGTATAAGACCCTAAACCTATAGGTAATACCAATACTAGGGTTGTAGTCAAACCTGTCTTGAGCTTTTGGAAGCTATCCTCACATTCCTCGGTCTACCTGAACGGGGCACCCTTCTGGGTCAATTTGGTCATAGATGCAGCAATAGAAGAGAAACCCTTTGCAAATCGGGGATAATACCCTGCCAAACCAAGGAAACTGCGAATCTCTGTAGCTGAGGACGGTCTGGACAAACTCTGTACTGCTTCAATCTTCTTCAGATTTACCTTGATCCCCTCACACAAAACTATATGGCCCGAAATTCCCACTGAATCAAGCCAGAATTCACACTTTAAAAATTTTGCATATAACTTCTTTTCTCTCAAAGTCTAAAGCACAGTCTTCAGGTGTTTCTCATGATCTACCTGACTCCAGAAATACACCAGAATGTCATCAATAAACACAATGAAGAAAGAATCAAGATATGGCCGAAATACACTATTCATTCAGTGCATAAATGTTACTAGGGCGTTGGTCAGCCCAAAAGACATCACAAGGAACTTGCAATGACCGTACCAAGTCCTAAAAACAGTCTCCGAGATATCTGGCTCTCGAATCATCAAGTGATGATAGCTTGAACGCAAGTAAATTTTAGAGAATACCTTGGCACCCTGAAGCTAATCAAATAGGTCATCAATACGTGCCAATGGATACATGTTCTTCACTGTAACCTTGTACTTCTGGCGGTAATCAATACACATTCGCATAGAGCCATCTTTCTTCTTTACAAATTAGACAGGAGCACCCCAAGGCGATACACTGGGCCGAATGAAGCCCTTATCCAGCAATTCCTATAATTGTTCTTTTAATTCTTTCAACTCTGTTGGGGGCATACGATATGGTGGAATAGAAATGGGTTGAGTGCCCGATAACAAATCAATACCAAAATCAATATCCCTATCGGGTGGCATACCCGGGAGATCCACTGGAAATACATCAGGAAAATCCCTTACTATAGGAATTGACTCCACAGTAGGAGTATCAATACTAACATCTCTCACATAGGCCAGATACGCATCACACTCCTTCTCAACCATTCGTTCAGCTTTAAGAAAAGAAACAACCCTGCTAGGAACATGATCTGAGGTACCTCTCCACTCTAGTCGTGCTACACCTGGCATAGCCAACGTCACTGTCTTGGCATAACAATCAAGAATAGCATGATAGGGAAACAACCAGTCCATGCCCAAAATAATATCGAAATCCACCATACTGAGCAATAATAAATCAGCTCTAGTCTCAAAACCACTGATAACAATTAAACACGCGATACATACGGTCCACAATAATAGATTCACCTACGAGTGTAGATAGATAAACAAAAGAAATTACGAAATCACGTGATATGCCCAAATACGGGGAAAAATAAGATGACACATAAGAATAAGTGGAGCCTGGATCAAATAAGACTGATGCATCTCTATGACAGACTGGAATAATACTTGTGATAACAAAATCAGATGCATTGGCATCTGTCCCAGCAGGAAGGGCATAATATCTGGCCTAGCCTCCCCCTCTAGGGAGACCTATACTTGCCCGACCTCCACCTCTGGCTGGCTATGCAGGTGGAGTGGCAACTGGTGCAGTAATCATGGCCTGAGAAGCCTGAAGGCCCTGTGGAATGGGTAGGGCCTGAGAAATCTGTGGAGGTGCACCCCTCCTAAATCTGGGCAATCCCTCGCTATATGACAATTGTCACCATACTCAAAACAAGCCCTCGGAGAACGTGGCTACTGGGACTGGCTCAGGCCTGATAGACTAGACTGTCCGCTGAAAGCACCCCATACAGGAGGTATAATAGACACTGGCAGTGCATAATATGGAGCCTGAGGTCTGGGAGTAGCCGAAACACCACTGGAAGCTGGAAGTGCTTAATGAATAGGATGGCTCACATAACCTCTACTATGACGGGCTGCAACTGGGGCACGAGAATTATTATATGTGCCAGAATCTCGGGGTCTCTTAGTTTCCCTCTCTTCCCTATCCTGAGTATGCATACCTTCCAATCTTCTAGCAATTGACACAACCCGTTTGTATGTGATGTCCATCTCTGGCTCTCGATCCATACTGAATTTGATACTAGGGTGATGACCCTCAATAAATCTGCGAACCCGCTCTCGAACACTGGCAACCAAGACTAGTGCATGCCTTGCCAGATCACTGAATCGGACCGCATATTCTGACAAGGTCATAGAACCCTGGCGCAACTGCTCAAACTCTACGCGCCATGCATCTCTAAGACTCTGAGGAACATACTCCCTTAAGAACATATCTGAAAATTGAGTCCAAGTGAGTGAAGATGCCTCAGCGGGACTATCCAACTCATATGCTCGCCACCACTGGTAGGCTTCTCCTCTAAACTAGAATGTCGTGAAAGAAAGCCCACTGGAATCCACAATACCCATGGTACGAAGGATACGATGACGTCCCTCCAAAAAATCTTGAGCATCATTTGAAGCTAAACCGGTAAAAGTGGGAGGGTGATACTTCTTTTACCTCTCGAGCCTGAGTTGCTCCCCCTCTGAAACTGTTGTCCTAATCTCAGGCCGAACTAGGATAACTGGCTACACTGGTATAACCTCTGGGGCATGGTCAACTTGGGCCCGTGGCTCTGGAGTACGGGTGGTGGGAGTCTATGCTCCTCCCCCTGCCTGAGATGTGGCAGGAGCAAGTGGAATTATCCCTGCCTGAGCTAGAGTGCCAAACATGCTCAAAAACTAGGCAAAAGTCTCCTGAAGTGCAGGAGCAGTAACAGGCGTCTCAGGTGCCTGCTCTCCAACTGGAGCTACTGGTGGCTCTGGTGCAGCAGCTCGTGCAGGTGCTCTGGCCGCACCACGTGGTCTTCCCCGATCCCGGCCTCTTGCAGCTCCAACAGGGGGCGCGGGTGTCTGGTCATCGGATCTAGTTGTGTGTGTCCTCACCATCTGTGAAAGAATAGAAAGATAATGGTTTAAAACTTTGAATTCAACAATTGTGCACGATAAGGAATCAAAGAAGTGAATATTTTCCAAATAGTTCCATAGCCTCATGAAGATAAGTACAAACATCTCTGTACCGATCCGCAAGCCTCTACTAAACCTGCTTGTAACTTATAAAACCTATGAACCTAGTGCTCTGATACCAACTTGTCACAAGCCCAAATTCCCTCCTTAGGAGGTCGTGATGGTACCTAGACTCTAAGACTAGGTAAACCTATCAATGCGGAATAATAATAGATATCTGAAATAAATAAACTACAATTAAAATAATTACAACTCCCAAAACCCGGTAGAAATAAGTCACAAGATTCTAAGAATTTAGTCTCTATATCTTTATACATCAGAGTCTAAAGAAAATAAGGAAGACTACATAGTAAGATAGAAGGGGACTCCGGAGTCTGCGGACGCTGGCAGATATACCTCGAAGTCTCCTCGTACAACAAGTTTACCGATGCCTGGTCTGATAAGAGGTACCTGGATCTGCACAAGAAGATATGCAGAAGCGTAGTATGAGTACACCACAACGGTACCCAGTAAATGCCAAGCCTAACCTTGGTAGAGTAGTGACGAGGTCAGGTCAGGCCCTACATGAAAATAATTAATGGCATGGTAAAATGTTTAACAATATAATAAAATAGTATGACAATGGAAATGAGTCAAGTAGTATGTCACCATTCAATTACACCAAATAATGGAAATTAATACCTCGTGTAAACAAAATAGAATTCTTTTCAACTTTAAGAAAATCACAACAGTAATCAAAGGTGACTGCGGCCATAAATCAATATCAACAAGGGCACTCCCGAGGTACCGCATCGTAGTCCCAAATCATAAATAAATTCACAATATCTCATTTCCTTATAACACTGCAGGAGCCTTCACAATTTATTTTAAAGAAAAGAATTTTCCCAAAATAGCATCTCGTGTTTTAGCCATCCTTATCACACCGCATGACTTCTAGTAGTTTCCCCTACTAGCCACGCGTATCAAGCCATCATTATCTCACCTCATGCGTTTCAACACCCAAACCTTATACCACCGCATGTGTATCCATATCACAATTGCACCTGAAGTATCCAAATATTTTAATTTGTCAAAATAAATCAATAATAGTATTTTTCCACAATAAAGAGTTCACGGCTCCATCACAATGAGTACGAATAAAAGATGTCAATAAAATAATACGTTGATGAAAAATATTTCAAAATTTTAATAACTCAATAAAATAATATTTCAAAATTTTAATACGTTGCTTCAATTCAAAATTTAAAATGTCAAATAATTCATATTAATAATATTTAATTTAAAAAAATCAACCTTCAAATAATGCATCGAATAAAAGAAACCAAGTTTCAATTAAACATGTAAAACAATTAGCAGGAAAAGGCCAAGCAAATTTAATTGATATGCAACAACGATCTACACAATTTAAAGATATAATCATTCACATTTAGCTCGTGTACACACTCGTCACCTCGTGTACATGACTATCAACACATTTCAGTTTATCATTTCAATTCCAATCCTAGGAGAAATTTTCCCGACATAAGGTTAGACAAGTCACTTACCTCGACTTACTCCAATTTAACCAAGTAGTATGCCTTTTCCTCAAGTTCCTGACTCTGATCGACTCGTATCTAGTTATAATTAATTCGATACAGTCAACAAAAATTATAGGAATCAATTTCATAAGAAATACTACATTTTTTAATAAAATCCAAAATTAGCTCAAAATTCGCCTGTGGGGCTTACGTCTCGGAATCCGACAAAAGTTACAAAATATGAACGCCCATTCAACCATGAGTCTAACTATACAAAAATGACTAAATTTCAATAACAATTTGACCCTCAAATCCTTCATTCTATCCAATAGGGTTTTCAATTTTTTTCTAACTTAAATCACCAATTAAATGTTAAAAAGAGTGATAGATTCGGGGAATCTAACCAAGATTGAGTTAAGAAAACTTACCCCCAATGATTCTCTAAAAATCTCTCAAAAGTCGCCTCAATCCAAGCTCCAATTCGTTAAAAATGGAAAATGGGAAACATTTTGTCCAGTGATTTCTTCTATGCGATCGCGAAGAACAAAATAAGGTTGCCCAGAAATACGCTTATGGGATCGCAGATAACTCCACACGCTCGCGAAACACAACATTCCTAGACCTACGAGATCGCATACTCATCCACGGGATCGAAAAGGGTTAAGCGCGTGGACAGGTTCTGTTTCGTCTCCTCTTCGCGAACGCGGTCTTAGCCACGAGTTCGCATAACACGGTCTGCCAAAACTACGCGATCGCGTACTTGCCCATGCGATCGCATAGAAAAAAATTTCAGCTGCCCAATTAACCCTACGCAATCGCATACCTTCTCACGTGATCGCGTAGAAGGAAACCAGAACCTACAGAAACCAAAACTTAAGCTATCAAGCCAAGTCCAAAAATGATCTGTTAGGCATCCGAAACTTACCCGAGCCCCTCGTGACCTCAACCGAATATACCAACAAGTCCTAATACATCATTAGAACTTAGTTGAGTCTTCAAATCGCATCCAACAATACTAAAAATACGAATCACACATAGATTCAAGCCTAATAAACTTTGAAACTTTCAATTTCTAGAAACGACAACGGAACCTATCAAATCAAGTCCGATTGACCTCAAATGTTTCACGTAAGTCATAAATGACATAACGGAACTATAATAATTTTCAGAGCTGGATTCCGACCCCGATATCAAAAGTCAACTCCTCGGTCAAACTTCCAAGCTTAAATTCATATTTTAGCCATTTCAAGCCTAATTTAACTACAGACTTCAAAATAAAATTCCGAACACGTTCCTAAGTCCAAAATAACCATACGGATCTGTTGAAATCATAAAAATTCCATTCTGGGGTCATTTTCTCAAAATGTTGATCGAAGTCAAACTTAGCCTTTTAAGGCTAACTTAAGGAACCAATTGTTTTGATTTCAACCCGAACACTTTCAAATCCCGGACCAACCATCCTGCAAGTTATAAATTTATAAAAGTACATACGTAGAGTTTTATTTAGGTGAACGGGATTCTAAAAGTTAAAATAACCGGTTAGGTCATCACATTTTGTTCTTGTCGATTCAAATTCTTAATATTAGCTCGTATCAATTTAACATACAGATTTTACAAATAAAAGTTCAAAAAGAAGAGGCATGCACGCTAACATAGTTGAAGTACTTATTCTTCTTATATCAAAAGTTAAACATAACCTAGAAAATAATGATCACAATTAAAAAGCCAAAAATCGTAACGACCCGACCGGTCGTTTTGAGCTCTAGTGCGTTGTTCGACGGTTTGAGGCCATTATCAGCAATACTTTTCAAATATAAACTTTTCAAATAATATCCTTCAAGTATAAGTCACACTGTGACACCTAAGCATAGAAGATTTGCAGCTCCGAACACAGATATAACCATAGGGGAAATCTGCCGGAATACTGTCCCGTAATCACAAAATAAATATGCAGTGTTGGGGGATCTCTAGGAATAGGTCCGTTGTTCCAAAGTAAATATGCAAGTCATGGGGATCTCCCGGAATACATCCGTAGTCCCAATTTAAATATGCAGTGCTGGGGGATCTCCCGTAATACGTCTGTAGTCCCAAAGTAAATATGCAAGACAGGGCGATCTCCCGAAATATGTCCGTAATCCCAATTTAAATATGCAGTGTTGGGGGATCTCCCGAAATACATCCATAGTCCCAATTTAAATATGCAGCGCAAACAACAGAGACAACAACTATAACACGACAGAAACCTCGTAAATCACCACAATGAGTACAAATGCAACAATGACAGAAATGCAAAGTACGACGAGCAAATCAACTCAAGAATTTAAATCAAAAGAACGGTATAACTCATTCACGAGGAATAACCACAGTAAATACTGTTAGGCACAAGGAGAATAGCTTAACAAGGGAAAACAAAAATAAAATTGTAACGACCCGGTCGATCGTTCTGAGAGTTATAGCCCCATTTCCCCCATCTATCCTTATTTATATTTGTTCAGCTGTGTTGAGTTGTATAGGGTTAGTTGGTTCAGGTCCGAAAGGAACTCGGAGTGAAATAAGACACTTAGTCTCATAATTGAGAAATTTAAGTTAGAAAAATGGACCGGATATGGATCTATGTGTAAACGACCTCGGAATTGAATTTTGATGATTCCAATAGCTCTGTATGGTAATTTTTGATTTAGGAGCATGTCCGAAATATTATTCAGATGTCCGTAGAGAAATTAGGCTTGAAATGCTGAAAGTTTAATTTTTGAGAAATTTGATCGGGGGGTTGACGTTTTGATATCGGGGCCAGAATCTGGTGCTGAAAATTGGAATACCTCTGTTATGTCATTTATGACATGTGTGCTAAATTTGAGGTCAATCGAACGTGATTTGACAGGTTCCGGAGCCGTTTGTAGAAATTAGAAATTTTAAATTCTTTAGGCTTGAATTGGGGTGTAATTCATGGTTTTAGCGTCGTTTGAGGTGATTTGAGGATTTGACTAAGTTTGTATGATATTTTAGGACTTTTTGGTATATTTGGTTGAGGTCCCGAGGGGCTCGGGATGATTTCGGATGGTTAATGAGAAGTTTGGAAGTTGGAAATTTCATAAGACTAAAGTTTCAAGTGAGTTCGCACAAGACCTTACTTTTAATGAGCATAACTCTCATTATACGAAGTGTTATATGTTTTATTACCTATAAAATAAAAGATCTTTGAGTCTAGTTTCTAACGCTTCAAACCGTTCGTCATTTGGACATTCCTACAAGAGGTTATGACCAAATTACAAAAGGCTGGCAGAGGAGTCTACGGATGCGAAGCATCCGAGGCTGCATCTGAAAGAAAGGCTGGCAGTGAAGTGCTGCCATCGCATTCAGGTCCACATCCGAACTTCACAACGGAGCGAAGTGGGGATGCGAAGCATCCAGGGCAGCATCCGAAACCCAGAAATCTGGTCCTATAAATACAATACAATTTCGGAGTTCATTTTCCCCATTGCTTTTGGACAGATTTTGGAGCTCTTCTCTACTCTCTCAAGACCACCAACTCCTCTCTTCTTCAAGGTAAGATATCCCCATTATTTTGGTGTGAAATTCTATCATTTCTACATTAGTATTGATGTAATCTACACATAAAATACATAGATCTTCAAGAAGTTTCTTCAATAACTCAAAGGAGGGTTTTGCAAGATTTCTTCCAAAAGGTAATCCTATACCCTTAGACTTACATGTATGGATAAATTATGGAAATATGAGTATGAATTAAGTATAGGAACTCGTGGTATGGTGATTGGAAGCCATAAGTTTCCAATTTAAATACATAACCAATGTAGAGATTGAAAGGTGATTATTGGATGGAATTTTGTTGGTTGGGTGAGAATGGTTGGTCGCACATGTGATGTTAGGATTATAAGTTGTTAAAGAATGATGGTGGGATGAATTATTGGTAAATTATGGGAGTTGCAAGAACTAATTCTATGGTTAAGAAATGTATAAATGTATGCCCACTAGGTGTTTGGTAAATTGTCTAAATGGGCTAAACTATGGAATGGGTTACTAATATTGGTCCCAATGGATGTTGATATTGTAGATTGAAGTTGCTTAGTATAGTAGATCGTTGCATTATCATTAAGGGGTGAATTTCAGTTTCGGATCGTTGGCATTGAATTGAGGAGAAAAGAAGGCATTCAGGCATGGATACGCACGAAATGGAAATTTCCTGAGTATTGATTAGCTTGCTCGACGTTGGGTTCATCTTGTTGAGGTAAGTAACAGTTTTAACTCTGTCTTCGAGGGTATAAACCCGGAGATTTGACATCACGTAATTGTTTGGAAGTGATACCCATGCTAGGTGACGGGCGTGTTGGTGTGCACCGCGAGGGATTGACACTTGGTCTGTCCCGTGAGGCTGCGAGGCCTAATGGCTATTATCTGTGGTTATGTGTTTATTTGTTGTTGAACTTGTTTGCCTTCATGTTAGAGATCATTCTTAGGTTTTATTCATGCTCACTTTATTTGTACTCAGTCATAGAAATCATTGTACATGTTTACCTCAGTCTCTATTATTTGCTAATATGCAGTGATACTTGATGTGGGATGTGTTCCCTTGTTTGTTGGTGATGATGAGGCTAGTAAGGTAAATGATTGAGTGAGGCCGAGGGCCTGGTTGTGAGGATATTAATACCATAGCGCATGAGTTGTCCGCGTAGCACGTGAGTTGACCGTGCAGATCTAGGTAGTGATACCATAGCGCGTGAGTTGTCCGTGTAGCACGTGAGTTGACCATACGAGGTATTGATATTGATTGAGTCAGGCCAAGGGCCTGGTTGTGAGGATATTAATACCATAGTGTGTGAGTTGTCCGCCTAGCACGTGAGTTGACCGTGCGGGTCCAGGTATTGATACCATAGCCCGTGAGTTGTCCATGTAGCACATGAGTTGATCGTGCGGATCCAGGTATTGATATGATGGCACGTGAGTTATCAGTGCTTAGCGCTTGCGCTTTGGGAGCCCCTCCGGAGTCTATACACACCCCCAGTGAGCGTAGAGTGTTGAGCATTTTGAGTATTGAGTGCTGAGTACAAGTGATGAGTGATGGAGTGACATTGCTATGAGGTTGTATTTATTTGTGTTGTTGCTGCATTTATCTGTTAAACTTCTTTGTGGCATTTACTGAGTTATGGAATTTACCTGTTTATTTTTGTTCATTTTTTAAATTGTGAAGAATAAATAATTGGACTGTTTTACTTAGCTCGTCACTATTGCTCAGTTCCTTAGCTATTTCTGTTACTTGCTGAGGTGGTTGTACTCATACTATACCCTGCACTTTATTTGCAGATCCAGGTGAGTTAGAGCGTGGCGATCGTTGAGTTCAGGCATGCTATCTGTGGAGATTACAAGGTAGCCGCTAGTGTCCTTAGGACCTTGTTACTCTTTTTATCATTTATTCTTTTAGATTGTATTGACAGATAGACAATTTCATTTCTTAGTTCATAGATTTAGACTCTCATGACTTAGTGACACCCCGATGTTTGGGGCTCATTTCCGTATTTCTAAAATTATATTTTAAGTTAATTTAGTTTATGAAAAATTTAAATGTTGAAATATTTTATTAAATTCTTATAATCGGTTTAGTAGTAATATTATGGGAAGTAGGCTTGCCTTGTAACACGATATGCGCCATCACGACCATGGTTAGATTTTGGGTCGTGACAAAAATATAGCAACAATTCCACAATATTCAAGTCAACAATAAGAAGCCAACACGAGTCAAATAGTTCCAAATAATGGCAAGTCAACTAAGATATAGGTTATCTAAACTCCTTTTGAGGTTAAGCAATTACGAAGAAAATTCAACAATTCAAGTAAGGATAAGCAACAGAAGATAATCATAACTCCAATTAAGACTAAACAATTATAGGGTAAGAAAATAATGATTTCAATTAAAGTTAAGCAGTTATGAAAAATATAGCACGACCATGGAAAAGGTAAAATCTTTGGTTAAGTCGAATAAGGGTCAAATAGACAGTAAGAGTGAATCCTAAAGCAATTATCTATAATCAAAGCATGTAGAGGTGAAACTAGCAAATAGGAATTCAAACGTATCAAAAATATCATACACAGTGAATATAAGGACATAAGAACCCTAAAAGGCCAACTTTTCACAAATAAGTCCGAGCACGCACTCGTCACCTCGCGTACACAGACTACAATCAACATAGATGACTCAAATCCTAAGGGGTAGTTCCCCCACACAAGGGTAGGAAGGATACTCACCTCGAGTCAAGCTCAATCAATCTGTAAGAATGCCCATTCCAAGAATATCCGGCTCCAGATGGCCCAAATCTAGCCAAAAACAATTACATATCATAATTACAACAATAATAGACTCGTCTAATTAACGAAATCAACATTTTAATGAAAATTCCGAAAGTAACTCAAAACTGCCCGTGGGGCCCACTTCTCGAAATCGGGTCAAAGTCATAAAATAAGAAAGCTTCACTCACGGGTCTAACCATATCAAATTTACTAAAATCCGACACCAAAATCTCGATCAAAACCCCAAAATTCGGCCTAAGAACTTCTCTCAAAGTTTCACCCCAAATCTGAATTTAAACGATGAATTTGTGCATAGATTAGTGGAATATAACCATAAGGGAGTTAAGAATCATTACCCAAAAACTTCCTCCGAAAATCTCTCCATATTCCGCCTTCTACCGAGCTCTCAATCAAATTTGTGAAGTGAACTTCAAACCTTGGGTCGCACCTGCGACGCCGCACCTGCGGAATTTCCTTCGCAGGTGTGGAAACAACTTAAGAGGGCTGGGTCCGCTTCTGCGGAAAAAGGGCAGCACCTACGAGTGTGCGCGCCTGCGGACTATTGTCCGCTTCTGCGATCTCCTCCGCGCCTGCGTGTCCTTTAGCGCATCTGCGGGCATCGCAGATGTGGCATTTTCCTTCGCACATGCGACCCCTGACCACACATCCCAAATCCGCTTCTGCGCTTGCCACTCCGCACGTGCAATCATGCACCTGCGGTCTCCCCACCGCATGTGCAAAAATGACAGATGCCTGAAGACTTCAGCAGCAACAAAAATCCAACGTTTATTCCGTTAAGCACTCGAAACTCACCTGAGCACCCCCGGGACCTCAACCAAACATATCGAGCAATCTTAAAACACCGTACGAACTTAGTCGAGCCCTCAAATCACATCAACCAACGCTAAAATCATGAATTACCTTCCAATTCAAACTTAAAGAACTTGAAACATCGGAAACCTACAGCCTACAGCCACTTTCAAAAATCCATTTCGAGCTCGATATCAAAATTTTCACTATCGGCCGAAATCGCCAAAAATTTAACTTTCGCCAATTCAAGCCTAAATCTACTACAGACCTCCAAAACGCATTCCGGATGCGCTCCTAAGTTCAAAATATCTCAACGGAGCTAACAGAGTCGACAAAATTTCATTCAGGATCCGTCTTCACACAGTTCCAACTACGGTCCAAATTCTAAGACAGAAGCTCTCATTTAGGGACTAAGTGTCCCAATCCCCTTTGAATCACCCGATAATTGAATTCAATTACGCACGCAAGTCAAAGCACATAATACGAGCTCCTCAGGGCCTTATGCCGCCGGATGGGACTTAAATTCTCAAAACGAACGGTCGGGTCGTTACATCCTTCCCCTCTTAAATAAACGTTCGTCCTCGAACGTGCTAAGTATCGCCTCGAAGTCTTGAAATCACTGAAAGCACATATTCAACATACACCCGGGTGTGACCCCACGTCACCCAAATCCACATAAGCATGACGACACCATCTCAACTATAATTTATCTATTCTGCCAACACCGATAAGCTTTAGAGTAAATGACAAAAACTTATTGCGACCAAACACACTCACGCAAGTATACGCGGTCGTCAAGTAATAAAGTGACTAAAAGTCGGATGTCGAACCCACGAGGACTTATGATTAACTATTAACTAAATTAGACTATCCTAATTATCTAAACAAGAATTAAATCTAAAAATATTTTATTCTAAACTAATTAAATAAGAAAAATATAAATAATAAACTTTGAACAGAGAAAGAGCAGATTTTAATGATATCAATGTAATGAAAACGATCTAGGGTTATGGGCTATCTAACAATCCTATTGTATTCTTTAATTGAATTGACCGACTAATTTATCTAGCTTATTGGTTGACAGGGTTAATGCTCATAAGAATCTGTCGAGTTCTTACTCGCCTATTCAAGCTAACCTAACGCCTATATGTCTATGGAGTTAGAATCAACAAGAACGCATTTATAATTCCTGTAAATCAACCACGCAAGGCAATTAGGTATATGTCTATCCTAACCACGAATCCGTTCCCCGATGCCCGAGTTCAAGAACTTGCCCTACTCAATCCTATATGCAATATAGAATTCCCACTTTCGAGTTCAATTCTAGATTCGTAGATAGTATTCAATTGGTGATCAAGCAATTAAATAATTAAGCGCAAGATTGAATAAATAAACTAATATGATAAATCAAGAAGTCAAAATCAATATCCGAATAACAATAGTCATGAAAGAACCACAACCCTAGAACGTGAAGTTTAGCTCCATATAGACATGGTAGCCAAACAACAAATCATACAAAGAAACATAAAGATTACTAAGTTTGGTGGGAGAAAGATGAAACTTGATGAATTCCAGCCTCCACAGCTTTGTCGTGGCTTTTTCCCTCTTCCCAATATGTTAGATGACCTAAAAGAGGCGTTTTTAAGCTTATATATTGCGTCCAAAAGTCGTGGGCTAGAGTTCTCCTAACCCTAGTCCAAATCGGCTTCAGGGGTTGATGCTAAGGTGGATGCGACGCATCCACCTCGTCCTCCATTTCTTAACTTTGCATGTGAGGGTAGACGCGACGCATCCAGCCTTCTCTTCTACTTCCCAGTTTCGCACGCGATGGCGAACGCTATGGCCCAACTTCACTGCTAAGGTTGCACGCAGGATGATGTTTTCCTAGGTTGGATGCGACGCATCCAACCCTTCTTCCTCTGGCTAAACCACCTTTTCTTCATATTTTGCACTCCGAACACCTTAAATCGTCACACATAACTTAATTAGTCATCAAACCAATAATTACACCATGTTGGGAGTTTTAAAGATTAAATAACATCAAGAAGTGGTTAAAACATGGGTAAAGTAACATCAACACATATCGAAATATGCCAAACATCACTACCCCACACTTAAACCTTTGTTCGTCCTCGAACAAACCATCACTATAGTAAACAAAATAAAATTAAGCTCTTATCATTCAAAGCACACTACATCTATGACCATGGTTATTTGCTACAATTAGGCTCTAGACTATGCATCAACACACTTCCCTTTTCTTATGCCCTTCTTTAAACATATTCGAACAAAGACAACATGCTCACAACAATCCTAACCTCAAAAACCGACTCAATGTCACAATGCACTCATGGCTTGAACACCCAACATCATAGAGAAGTCTAATAACGTTACCTATCCCTCGTGAAACCATGTGCCCTCACAACAAAAGCAGAGAGAGTAAAATCAATCCACACATTCGAATCTCATGCTCACAAAGAAAATTGCTCACTCTCACAAAAGAAGTCACATGCATGTAATTGGTGCCATAGGCTTGCCCTTAATGTAAATCTCTACTAATGTAAGCTCGCTCGATCTAAAATCAATTAGGACTTTTTCATGGTTGTAATGTGGGCTAAGGGACGGGTAGGATATATTTAAGGAATAGTGACTCACCCTCCTAAGCACTTTAACACATCATCAAATAACTTAAGCGCGAATTCTTCAACACCCTTTCAATTTCACCAATAATATCACTCCAAACAATATTTCCTCTTTCTTTAAGCACTACTTTAATTCATACCCACTAGCAAGAACAAGACAACAATTTATTCATTTATATTTTTCTTTCTTTTTTTTTCCAGATTTTTCTCTTCTTTTTTTTTTTTTCCGCTAGTGGTGTATTATTTTACAAAATAAGTGCACCCTTCTTTCTTTCATTGGTTCCACTCAAAAGTCACCCCACACTTAGTCCCTTCTTACTTCTTTTAGCGCTCATCTAACAATTAAAGTGCTTTAAGAGGTAAAAGGATCAAAACAATGTCAATTAAGAATAAAAAGGGTATAGGCTTGTAATGTGGGTACCAAATAAAAGGTCTACAGGCTCAAAAGGGTTAACTAGGGATAGATTTTATTTGTGATAAGCAATAAGCTCAAAAAGATCAAAGAAAGCCTAAAATCATTTTTCAAACCGAGCATCACCTAAAATTTCGCTTCAACTCACATACCGGGCAAGTTCTAGACACAAGTACAATACATGGACAACACAAAAAAACCTCACCACACATGGCACATGACTCATTAAGGACGGTCACATTCCGACTCTCAAACAATGCAAGTATTCACGGAGCAACGAGATATTAAGCATTAAACACAAGGTGAAAATAAGTCATGAAAATGAGAAATAGGCGCCACAAAACATGCTATCCATTTTAACAAGGCATCATCAATAATTTCAGAGTGAGAAGGGAAGATATTACATATGTAAAAGCCTAAATATGCCATTATCAACCAAGTCAAGGTCACCTAGGTTCATCATTCTTCCTCCTTTTATTCCCTACATTCCTACTCTACTCGGAAAGAAAAAAACTACCCGGTTCAAACTACATCCCATGGAAAAGAACCGAGGCACAAAGAAAAACCACAGGGGATTATTACTACCTAAAGAAAGCTAAAAGACATATTTTGAATTTTTGTTTAGACTTTAATCCCTCAAGAAAACTGTCTAGGAGATCAATCGTCGGGAAAAGTCCAATTTTTCTACTTTTTCGTTTTTTTTTAATTTCTTTTTTTCTTTTTTTTTTCACAATTTTTTTTTTTTTCACAAAAGCTACTACACTTAAGAATGAGTACTACAACTAAGCTAAAATAGCACAGAAACTCATCCAAACGATCTCCTCACCCCACACTTAAAATTTTGCAATGTCCTCAATGCACATTATAAATAATAAGAGGGTAAACGAGACTCCCTGGTAGGCCAAAGGCCGAAGCAATAGCGGCTCACGAGGTACTCAGACTTCCCCCAGACATCGTCCTTTGTGTGGGCACCCCACACTTAGTCCTCACCATCTAGCTCGCTTTTGCACTCTTCTAATGGCTTTGCTTCCTATGCTCATAATCCTACAAAACAAAAATAAATACTACAAAATAATAAAAATAAAATAAAATAAAATATAATCAAAAATAAAAAAAAAGCAGTAAAGCTGGGTTGCCTCCCAACAAGCGCCTGATTTAACGTAGCAGCACGACGTGAACCACTTTTTGCCTCCACCTCGAACTTATGAATTGAGCCCCTAACATGGCATCCAGTTTGCGGCTATGCTCCAGTGGTGGGGCTACAAAGATAACCAGGCCAAGTAATAAATTTTTCACTCTACACTTCTCGGCCTTTAGATGAGGAATGTATTTTTTGCTTTTTGGCATGACAAATTCAAAAATATAGGCATCATCTTCCTCTTCCATTGACTCCTCCAAAGGCTTAGATGACTCGATTTCCATGTCATCATCCAAATACAATGTCGAAAAATGTTTAGAATGAGGACCAACACGCCCCAACTTTAGAATTATATTACTATTTATATCCTCATATGTGCACACATTAGAGTCTTCAAATATAACATTATCTGCTACCTCGCATGGCTCTAGTGTACTTTTATCAACATGGGCATCATCAACAGAAATATGCTCGAATGATTGGCTCTCCACTTTTAGCTCCTCAATTTGGCGTATAAGCTCCTTTTCAGCTTCTGACAACTCATTACTATTTTGTTGGGCGATAGACGCAACAACCTTTGCATTTAATTTATCTTGCAAGTCGTGAATAGTAGTGACAAATTTATAGATCCCTTGTCCCAGTTTAGATCTTCCCTCTATAAAGTGTCTCATCCCATCAGTAAGTTCCTCATGTTGAGCTTCATATATTTTTAACTTTTCAGCCTGTTCTGCCAGCCAAGTTTGGCTCAAATTCTCCTCTTTTTCAAAAAATTTCTCTTGCTGGTACTCGCTCTCTTCATTCAATTCTTCCATATTGGCCTTCATTCTTGTGATTGCTGCCCTCATTCTTTTCATATCTTTTTTGAGTTCATCCTGTTGCTCTGCTACTTGCCTCAGAATATCCCTAATATATGCATCAGGCTCCATATCCTGCACTTCATTGCCCCTATCAAACTCAGAAATATCATTAGAAAGATCATAATAAGGGCTCAGAGAAGGATGAACAAAATTAGGACAACCATCCCAATGGCCATCTTGACCACCACACATATTACAAATATTCCACTCAAAGGATTGAGATTGTGCGCACAACTCGCTCCTGGGAATATTCTGACAATTTTTCCACCAGTGGGGTCCTCCACAATATGGACAAGGATCATCAAAATAAGAATAACCATCATTCGAATAATTTTTATTCCAAGATGCCATGCTAAAATAAATAAAAAATACTAACTAAAATAAAATAATAAAAAAAACATGAATAGATAAAAAAAATGTCTA
This sequence comes from Nicotiana tabacum, assembly GCF_000715075.1. Taxonomy (NCBI): domain Eukaryota; kingdom Viridiplantae; phylum Streptophyta; class Magnoliopsida; order Solanales; family Solanaceae; genus Nicotiana; species Nicotiana tabacum. Next base: position 17,304,809 of record NC_134094.1, on the reverse strand, counting down.
ATCTAGAAAAATAGCAAATTTCTAAGTCCCCGGCAATGGCGCCAAAAACTTGTTGCGACCAAACACACTCACGCAAGTATACGCGGTCGTCAAGTAATAAAGTGACTAAAAGTCGGATGTCGAACCCACGAGGACTTATGATTAACTATTAACTAAATTAGACTATCCTAATTATCTAAACAAGAATTAAATCTAAAAATATTTTATTCTAAACTAATTAAATAAGAAAAATATAAATAATAAACTTTGAACAGAGAAAGAGCAGATTTTAATGATATCAATGTAATAAAAACGATCTAGGGTTATGGGCTATCTAACAATCCTATTGTATTCTTCAATTGAATTGACCGACTAATTTATCTAGCTTATTGGTTGACAGGGTTAATGCTCATAAGAATCTGTCGAGTTCTTACTCGCCTATTCAAGCTAACCTAACGCCTATATGTCTATGGAGTTAGAATCAACAAGAACGCATTTATAATTCCTGTAAATCAACCACGCAAGGCAATTAGGTATATGTCTATCCTAACCACGAATCCGTTCCCCGATGTCCGAGTTCAAGAACTTGCCCTACTCAATCCTATATGCAATATAGAATTCCCACTTTCGAGTTCAATTCTAGATTCGTAGATAGTATTCAATTGGTGATCAAGCAATTAAATAATTAAGCGCAAGATTGAATAAATAAACTAATATGATAAATCAAGAAGTCAAAATCAATATCCGAATAACAATAGTCATGAAAGAACCACAACCCTAGAACGTGAAGTTTAGCTCCATATAGACATGGTAGCCAAACAACAAATCATACAAAGAAACATAAAGATTACTAAGTTTGGTGGGAGAAAGATGAAACTTGATGAATTCCAGCCTCCACAGCTTTGTCGTGGCTTTTTCCCTCTTCCCAATATGTTAGATGACCTAAAAGAGGCGTTTTTAAGCTTATATATTGCGTCCAAAAGTCGTGGGCTAGAGTTCTCCTAACCCTAGTCCAAATCGGCTTCAGGGGTTGATGCTAAGGTGGATGCGACGCATCCACCTCGTCCTCCATTTCTTAACTTTGCATGTGAGGGTAGACGCGACGCATCCAGCCTTCTCTTCTACTTCCCAGTTTCGCACGCGATGGCGAACGCTATGGCCCAACTTCACTGCTAAGGTTGCACGCAGGATGATGTTTTCCTAGGTTGGATGCGACGCATCCAACCCTTCTTCCTCTGGCTAAACCACCTTTTCTTCATATTTTGCACTCCGAACACCTTAAATCGTCACACATAACTTAATTAGTCATCAAACCAATAATTACACCATGTTGGGAGTTTTAAAGATTAAATAACATCAAGAAGTGGTTAAAACATGGGTAAAGTAACATCAACACATATCGAAATATGCCTAACATCAGTAAAGAATTCTCACCTTTCATTTATTTTCTAAAGATCCGATTATAAATCCATAACCGATATCAGTCTCAACCAGCGGTAACCACTCATGCCTACACCCACGAGGTACGACCACACAACAAGACACACCACACATAGGCCCATAATAACATTTCTTATCACAATAGTCGCCCGTAATCAATACCATCACCGGCAATTAGCCTCATATCCATTAGAACCCTATTCAAACCTCCACAACACTGACAACGATGCAAGAAACACGAACACCTCTTAACTATACACCCGAATCAACAAGTCACAACTAACACCACCGGGCACACACCCCACAAGCTAAAACTCAAGGAGCATCGAACGAAAATGACTGAATATGAAAAGAGAGACATATAAGAAAACTACCAAACAAGCCCGACAGGCACAACTCTCTATCAATACTAACCTACAAAACAATATAACAAGGAAAAAATTAAAGCATATGAACAATCACAAGGGCCCCATCCTGATATAACTTCCACCGCGGTACTCATTTCGGTTCAAACATATCAAATCACATGGAATCGCGAATCACAAGTCGAATACACATCATACCAATGGAAATCTTCCACTAATTCAATTCTGCCAATAACATTACAACACTTACTAAACCCTCACCCCAGTAGAGTATCAATTCACAAATCGTAACCAATTTACTCAGGAATTACAGCAAATCGGCCATAATGGACAACATGAATTCACTTCTATTATCGAAACTTTTGATAATGAATATAAACAAATGATAGACATGGGCTACCACTAATAGAGTCTACCAACAGGGGTAAACACCTAGACATAATACTAAGTCATGAACTCACCCATAGGTGGGACAACAAATAAGGGAACTCGCCCCGGTAAGCAAAACCGAATCAAAATATGAATAGTGCCCCTACGTAACAAATTAAAAGCCTACCTGTATGACATCATCTAGCACAGTGGCCTCAAGCCTACTATATGAAACACATCAACGGGCCGGGCCTTCCCCTCTTGGATGCCCTCTACTCACTTGAATACTTCGTTGTGACACACCCGTCTCGAGTATAGGACAATCTCTCACCCTGTGGCTGGTATCTCCACACTCGAAGCAACCTCTCTGATGACGTGGCTATGGGAATTGTGCGGTACGATTACTTTGAGACCCATGAGCACCTGAAACATGGTGCGAAGCCTGAAGTTCAAACTGAACTGGTTGACCCATAAAACCCCTACCATGTCGTACCCTGCCTCCAAAATAAGGACCAGTAGATCTCTCCAGTCTACGAGGCCTTCTCACCTCCCTGTCCTCTCTCTCCTGATATCGCTTGTACTCTCTCTCGTGGCCTCGCCTATCTTCTCTCTCATGGTCCGACATGCCCTCTACTCGGCGGGCGATCCCTACAACCTGCTGAAACGAAACATCTGACTCTAACTCATGAGCCATGCTGATCCGAATATCATGTCTAAGTCCCTCAATGAATCTACGAACATTCTCTCTAACTGTGGCGACCAAAGCAGGTGCATGCCTGGCCAAATCACTGAATCTCACGGCATACTCTGACATTGACATAGTGCCCTGACGCAGCTGCTCAAACTCCATGCACCATGCATCTCGGAGGGATTGAGGTACAAACTCTCCCAGGAACATCTCTGAAAACCGAACCCATATAAGTGAAGCTAACTCGACCGGGCTACCCAACTCATATGCCCTCCACCACTGGTAAGCCGCTCCCCTGAGTTGGAACATAGTAAAAGCAACCCCGCTCGTCTCCACAATACCCATAGTACGGAGAATGCGGTGACATTCCTCCAGAAAACCCTTTGCTTTCTCTGAAGCCAAACCACTAAATGTAGGAGGGTCATATTTTTTGAACCTTGCAAGTCTAAGTTGCTCTTCCTCATATGATGCTTCCCTGGTAGATGCTTTGGCTGTGGTACTTACTCCTTGTTGGCCTCTGCCTCTACCTCTGCCTCTAGTGATACCTGCTACGGGAGCAGCGTCGTCCATAACTGCAGCTCGTGTCCTCACCATCTGTGAGAGAATGGAATGATAATAGTTCAAACTTCAAGATCAATAAGCTTGCACGATAGGAATGAAAGAAGTGAAATTGTCCTAATAGTTTCGTAGCCTCTCGAAGATAAGTACAGACGTCTCCGTACCGATCCGCAAGACTCTACTAAACTTGCTTATGACTCGTAGCACCCATGAACCTAGAGCTCTGATACCAACTTGTCACGACCCAATTTTTCCTCCGTCTAAGTATGGTGATGGCACCAAGTCTAAGGGACTAGGTAAGCCTAACAATAATTAAAACAACATTATTCAAAAAGAATCTCTTAAAATTTTCAAAACCGATAGTACAAGTCATAAGCTCTGTAGAGTGTTTGCTAAAAAACTTCTAAATACAACTGTCTAGAAATAAGAATAAACAGTGCAAAACGAAAAGTTAAAGGTGACTTCGAAGCATGCGAACGCAGCAGCAGGGTTACCTTATGTCTCCACAACAACAGTACACACAGATAGTTAACGAACAAGTACCTGGATCTGCACAAAATAATGTGCAGAAGAGTAGCATGAGCACACCACAGCGTTGCCTAGTGAGTATCAAGACTAACCTCGGTGAAGTAGTGATGAAGACTAGTCAAGACACCTACTTGTTTAATAAACTGAACAAGTATAAATATAGGGATGATAGAACGTGACATCTATCTAAGGACCCTGTGATATGGCTAACGACATAGCAACTGCAATAAGGAAGGAAAAACAGCAAATAACAATGGAACACCAGAATAAGACACAGAAGAATGAACGAAAACATAACCCAATCCAACAACCCCAATAAAGGCAAGTACTAACTCAGCAGCTGCAATAGTTTTCACATCAGGTCTCAGCCAACAACCCCAATAAATTAGTCAAATCCTTCAAGTGTAAATTTTACCTGTAAGTCTTTAAATTGAGGTCTTTAGAATATAATCCTTTCCAATAAGAAATTATTTTTAAAATATACTTCCTTCAAACATAGTTCTTTCAATATAAAACCATTCAAATATAAACTTTTCAAATAATTAGCCTTCAAACATAATTCTTTCAAGATAAATACGTTTCAAGTATAACCCTTTCAAATAAATATCTTCAAATATAGTTCCTTCGAGATAAATACTTTTCAAATATAAACTTTTCAAATAATTAGCCTTCAAACATAGTTATTTCAAGATAAATACTTTTCAAGTATAACCCTTTCAAATAAATATCTTCAAATATAGTTCCTTCAAAGATAAATAATTTTCAAATATAAACTTTTCAAATAATATCCTTCGAGTATAAGTCACCCTGTGACACCTAAGCATGGAAGATTTGCAGCTCCGAACATAGATATAACCACAGGGGAAATCTACCGGAATACCGTCCCGTAATTCCAAAATAAATATGCAGTGCTGGGGGATCTCCCGAAATACGTCTGTAGTCCCAAAGTAAATATGCAAGACAGGGGGATCTCCCGGAATACGTCCGTAGTCCCAAAGTAAATATGCCAGACAGGAGAATCTCCCGGAATACGTCCGTAATCCTAATTTAAATATGCAGTGCTGGGGGATCTCCCGGAATACATACGTAGTCCCAATTTAAATATGTTGCGCAAACAATAGAGATAACAACTACAACATGACATAAACCTCGTAAATCACCACAACGAGTACAAAAGCAACAATGAAAGAAATGCAAAGTATGACGAGCAAATCAACTCAAGAATTTAAATCACAAGAACGATATAAATCATTCACAAGGAATAAGCACAATAAAGAATGTTAGGCACAAGGAGAATAACTTAACAAGGGAAAACAAAACAAAAATATAGCAATAATTCCACAATATTCAAGTCAACAATAAGAAGCCAACACGAGTCAAATAGTTCCAAATAATGGCAAGTCAAGTAAGATATAGGTTATCTAAACTCCTTTTGAGGTTGAGCAATTACGAGGAAAATTCAACAATTCAAGTAAGGATAAGCAGCGGAAGAAAATCATAACTCCAATTAAGACTAAACAATTATAGGGTAAGAAAATAATGATTTCAATTAAAGATAAGCAGTTATGAAAAATATAGCACGACGATAGAAAGGTAAAATCCTTGATTAAGTCGAATAAGGGTCAAATAGACAGTAAGAGTGAATCCTAAAGCAATTATCTCTCATCAAAGCATGTAGAGGTGAAACTAGCAAATAGGAATTCAAACGTATCAAAAACATCATACACAGTAAATATAAGGACATAAGAACCCTAAAAGGCCAACTTTTCACAAATAAGTCCGAGCACGCTCTCGTCACCTCGCGTACACAGACTACAATCAACATAAATGACTCAAATCCTAAGGGGTAGTTCCCCCACATAAGGGTAGGCAAGATACTTACCTCTAGTCAAGCTCAATCAATCCGTAAGAATGCCCATTCCAAGAATATCCGGCTCTTGATGGCCCAAATCTAGCCAAAAGAAATTACATATCATAATTACAATAATAATAGACTCGTCTAATTAACGAAATCAACATTTTAATGAAAATTCCAAAAATAACTCAAAACTGCCCGTGGGGCCCACTTCTCGGAATTGGGTCAAAGTCGTAAAATACGAAAGCTTCACTCACGGGTCTAACCATATCAAATGTACTAAAATCCGACACCAAAATCTCGATCAAAACTCCAAAATTCGGCCTAAGAACTTCTCTCAAATTTTCACCCCAAATCTGAATTTAAACGATGAATTTGAGCATAGATTAGTGGAATATAACCATAAGGGAGTTAAGAATCATTACCCAAAAATTTCCTCCGAAAACCTCTCCATATTCCGCCTTCTACCGAGCTCTCAATCAAATTTGTGAAGTGAACTTCAAACCTTGGGTCGCACCTGCGGAATTTCCTTCGCAGGTGTGGAAACAACTTAAGAGGGCTGGGTCCGCTTCTGCGGAAAAAGGGCAGCACCTGCGAGTGCGCGCCTGCGGACTATTGTCCGCTTCTGCGATCTCCTTTGCGCCTGCATGTCCTTTAGCGCATCTGCGGGCATCGCAGATGCGATATTTTCCTTCGCACCTGCATGCGGTTCCTACTGCCTTGATCCAATTTTGCTTCTGCGGTCCACTCAGCCGCTTCTGCGGTACCGCATTTGCAGTCCAAAATCTGCAGGTGCGAAAACAATAGGTTCAACAACTTCAGAAAAATGCCTAAGTCCAAATCAAATTTGTTAAGCATCCGAAACTCGCCCGAGGCCCCCTGGACCTTAACCAAACATACCAACCAATCCTAAAATATCATACGAACTTAGTCGAGCCCTCAAATCACATCAACTAACACTAAAATCACGAATCACCTTCCAATTCAAACTTAAAGAACTTCAAACTTCAAATTCCTACAACCGATGCTGAAACTTATCAAACCACGTTCGTATGACCTCAAATTTTGCACACATGTCACAAATGACTCTACGAACCTATAGCCACTTTCAGAAATCCATTCCGTGCTCGATATCAAAATTTTCATTATCGGTCGAAATTGCCAAAAATTTAACTTTCGCCAATTCAAGCCTACATCTACTACAGACCTCCAAAATACATTACGGACGTGCTCCTAAGCTCAAAATCACTCAACGGAGCTAACGGAGTCGACAGAATTCCATTCCGGATCCGTCTTCATACAGTTCCGACTACGATCCAAATTTTAAGACTTAAGCTCTCATTTAGGGACTAAGTGTCCCAGTCCCCTTCGAATCACCCGATAATTGAATTCAACCGCGCACGCAAGTCAAGGCACATAATACGAGCTGTTCAGGGCCTTATGCCACCGGATGAGACTTAAATTCTCAAAACGAACGGTCGGGTCGTTACAAATTTCAAAAGTATTACTAGTATTTATCCTAAATTTGTTATCATCTTTACATATAAATCGTGTTTTGAAAGATTTGTTTTTGGATTTGCACGGGGTTCGCCGCTCGCTCCTAGGCAGGACACTTGCAAATATATCCTGAGACTCACGTCCAAGGCTTAATTTTATAAAAATTATACTCCAAGCGCCTAATTACCATTGTTGATCCTGAGTTCTTTAACAAATGAAAGATGAATTCATCTATAAAAATACATACATTCTGAGTAACTCCAATAACTAGCCATAATATTGCATATTTACTAATTGAGAATATCGTTAACCGGTGAATGTTATTTAAACATTTTTTCAAAAAATAGATAGGTGAAATTTTTATCTTCACTAGTTATTAGTCATCATGTCTTAGTTCTATATCTTTTAAAATTATCAGTCTTTTATTATTTTTCTATTTGAAGTAATTTTATATTTATTCATGAAGGAGTAATATTTTTCATTAAATATAAAAATAGAAATAGTTTGAAGTTATACTTGTATCTGTTCTCCATTTCTTAAAGACTTATTTGTTCCACCCGATACATATTCCAAAAGGCACCTAACATAACAACATAAAAGATGAAATTTCCACCTTTTCATAATCCAAACGACTACGTATAATAGAGAGCTAATACCCTAAAACCCCCTAAACTATCACGTTTTTGTCGGTTTCCTTCTTAAATTATCCGGTGTCCCTAGAACCACCCAAAATTATATTTTACTTCATATTGAAACACCCTTGTTATATTTTTGACAAACCGTGTGTAATAACTTGCTATTGAGCGCGTGATGACTGAAAAATCTATCAAATGGTCCCCACCTCACAACATGTAACGGCTAATTAAACCTTTCTTCCTCATTTATTGACTTTCTTCATCTTTTTTTCACCATTTTCCCCCTTTTTTGTCCTTTCTTCTTTATTTCTCCGTCTGGTTCCATCTGAAATTCTCCCTCTCTTGTTATTACTGGATCTATTTTTTATCTTTCTCATTTTATTCTTCTTTCATTTATTACCCGAATGTATTGAAAGAAGAAACACTCATTCCACAACTCACAAAAATGATCTAAATTATTTTGGTAAAATTGACTTGAAATTACCCAGCAAATTTATACAATAATTTTGCAACAAAGAAGTTGGTAGTTTTTAAAGAAGTAGTATCCGTGCATAACTATCTTCTTCAAAGCAACTCGAAGTTTTACCAATAATCTTCACTCAGCCAAAACTCCAATTAACCCCAGATTTTTCAGCAAACCCTAATTTTTAATCCTCAATTTTGAACAAAAATAAAATAAAACTAAGCAATCGAGGGTTGTTGGGGGGAAATCAAGGTTACAACGAAACTTAATGGAGCAAATTGCTACTGAGAGGTGCAATATCCATCATTGGGAGAGAGGAGAGAAAGGGGAATTGACGAAATTATTTTTATCCTACCCCTCTTTGTTTTTTGTTTCTAACTGGGTGAATATTTATCCCTCTAATAATACTTGATTATTATTTAAAATAACTAATTAAATCAATTAACCCCACACGTGGATTGCCACATGGCAAATGTTTATAATAATTTGGAGCGTGTAACACACACACTATCAGAAATATAACGAGGGTATATTTGGCCCTTTGCCGTTTTAACTATCACAAATTGTATGCCAGTACAGGCCTCAATCCTCATTCTTTAAACAACAATAACAACAACAACAACAACAACAACAACAACAACCTAGTAAAATCTCATTAATGGGGTTTGGGAGGGTAGTGTGTACGCAGACCTTACCCCTACCCCGAAGGAGTAGAAGGAGTAAAATCCTCATTCTTTAAACAAGATGCTAATTCAGCAACATAAGAAGCTTTGTTGCTATAATCACAAAAATGACTATTACTGTTGGTGACAATTTGTGTGCTGCAAATTCAATTGCTTCTGTTATCGGCGGGAACATTCTCGAGATGATATTTAATTTTAAATGCTATTCTATCAATGTTAATCTACTTCACTTAGGGTTATATGTTTGTATATATAGACAGACCCATCTATAGCCGTTAAGACAATAAATTATTTAAATTAGTGTAGCCGGTTCTTTGTATATGTCAGTGCGTAGAGAAAGTAACGACCAAGAAGCCACAAAGTAAAGAGAAAGAAGCTTAGTCACTTTGTAATGCTAACCTATCTTACAACATTTATTTCATCACAAAGGGATATGACCGGCATAACTACTCTATTGAGCAGGGTTAACCATTCCTATCTTGTATATGAGTTGTTGAAATTGTTTCTTATCATATGTCATGAGAGATGCCATTAGGTGGCAGCTATTGCAAGAATGCCAATTTTTTTGACGTTGTCTTCTTAGATATAATAAAAATTTCAGAAGTATTACTAGTATTTACCCTAAATTTGTTATCATCTTTACATATAAACTGTGTTTTAAAAGATTTATTTTGGATTTGCTCGGGGTTCGCTGTTCGCTCCTAGGCAGGACACTTGCAAAAATATCCTGAGACTCACGTCCAAGGCTTAATTTTATAAAGATTTGTAACGACCCGGCCGGTCGTTTTGAGATTTAGAGTCCCGATCTTCTAATATCTGTGTTTCCCATATTTATTTCTACTTTTGCGACTTTCCGCAGTGATTGGTTATGAAATTCTGAGAGTTTTGGGACACTTAGTCCCTAGTTGTGAGTTTAAGCCTTAGAGTTTGGACCGTAGTCAGAAATATGTGAAGACTGATCCAAAATAGAATTTCGTCAACTCCGTTAGCTCCGTTGAGTGATTTTGGGGTTAGAAGCACGTCCGGAATGTGTTTCGGAGGTATGTAGTAGATTTAGGCTTGAATTGGCAAAAGTTAGTTTTTCGGCGATTTCGGCCGATAGTGAAAATTTTGATATCGAGCTCAGAATGGAATTCCGAAAGTGGTTGTAGGTTCGTAGTGTCATTTGTGATATGTGTGTAAAATTTGAGGTCATTCGGACTAGATTTGATGTGGTTCGGCGTCGGTTGTAGAATCTGGAAGATTTTAAATTCTTAGGCTTGAATCTGTGCTTAATTCATGATTTTGGTGTTGTTCGATGTGGTTTGCTCGACTAAGTTCGTATGGTATTTTCGGATTGGTTGACATGTTTGGTTGAAATTCCGGGGGTCTCGGGTGTGTTTCGGATGCTTAACGGGTGAAAGCTTGGACTTAGAGGAATTTCTGATTTTTTTGTTGTTTCTGGTGTTTTCGCACCTGCGGTGGGGAGTCCGCAGGTGCGGCCTCGCAGAAGCGAGGATTGCAGGCACATATGTGATAAATTCGAGAGTTGGCCTGGGGTCGCAGGTGCGAGGAAGTTCCGCATCTACGATACTCGCAAATGCACAAGGCTATTCGCAAATGCGCAAGATGCACAGAAGCGGAAGGGATGTCCGCAGGCACGAGCGCGCAGGTGCGGCCCTTTCGTCGCAGGTGCGAAGGCAGAGGGGGCAAGTGAGTTGCGCAGATGCGCATATTTTCCGCACAAGCGCACCCGCAGGTGCGAGCCCAGGTTCCGCATGTGCGGAAATACCTGTGTAGTGATTAAAATCAAAGAGCTTCGCGATTTTTGTCATTTTTGGCTTTGCAAACTCGGGTTAGGGCGATTTTTGAGAGCTTTTTCGAGGAATTTCTTGAGGTAAGTTCCTTGTGCTTATTTTTGGTCAATACTCTTGCCTTGCTATGTATTTTCTCACCTAGTTAATGTGTATTTAAGGTGGAAATTGGAAGTTGCAGGCTAGAGATTTGGAAGTCTGAATTGTGGATTGGAGGACCATTTGGTGTCGAATTTTATAAAATTTGATATGGTCAGACTCATGAGTGAATGAGCTTTCTAGTTTCGTGAATTTTGTCGGGTTTCGATACGTGGGCCCGGGGGCAGAGTTTGAGCCAATTTTGGGTTTTGGCCTAATGCTTGTAGTTTTTCTTGTGGGATTCTTTCCATTAGCGCGTATTGATGGTATTGTACTGTTTTAAATAGATTCGGGCCATTTGGAATCGGATACTCATGGCAAGAACGTGATATCGAGTTGATTTGATCGGTTCGAGGTAAGTGGCTTGCCTAACCTTGTGTTGGGGACTTTTCCCTTAAGGTGTTTGATATTAAATGATGTGTGGGCGCCGTGTACGTGAGGTGACGAGTAAGTACACGGGATATTATTGCAAAAATTCCGTTTTTCCTTTCTAAATCATAAATTATTTTTCCTTATTAAATTGCACTAATACGTTTAATTGTGAAACTTAGACTAGAGAAGCATGCTTACGTGTTTTAACTGTATAATTGACATTTTGTGCGTCATGATTTGTTAAGTTCTTATTTTGCCTTATCTGTCTCCAGTATAAACTATATAAGTCGATGCCATACCTGCCATTTCATCTTGCGTTGCATATTTAAATTGGGACTACGGACGTATTTCGGGAGATCCCCCTGTACTGCATATTTACTTTGGGACTACAGACGTATTCCGGAGATCCCCCTGTACTGCATATTTACTTTGGGACTATGGACGTATTCCGGGAGATCCCCCCATACTACATATTTACTTTGGGACTACGGACGTATTCCGGGAGATCCCCCAGCACTGCATATTTACTTTGGGACTACAGACGTATTCTGGGAGACCCCCCTGTACTGCATATTCATTTGAAACTACGTGACGGTATCTCGAGAGATTCCCCACTGTGTTTACCTTGTTCTTAGCCGAGGGCTCCTTTAACTGTTAAATTTTCGAGAATTTCTTTAACTTTGTTGCCGTAAAGTTTACTTATATCTTTTACTGTTTAATTTATTATATTTACTCCGGTAGGGCCTTGACCTGACCTGGTCACTACTCGACCGAGATTAGGCTTGGCACTTACTGGGTACCATTATGGTGTACTCATGCCCTTTCGTGCATATGTTTTCGTGTGCAGCTCCAGGTACGAGCTATCAGCATTGGAGTTAGCGCATGCTGCTGATTCTAGGAGACTTCAAGGTACTTCTACTTGCGTTCACATATCATCGGAGTCCCCTTCTACTCCCTCGCCTAGAGACTTTCTTTATTATCTTCAGTTTTTTTATAGAGCTACATAGATTATAGCAGCTTGTGACTTAGTGATATTCCGGGTCTTGAGAAATTATTTTGTATATGTCGAGTGGTACTACTTTTGGCTATTCACAATATGCTGTTTATCTTTAAGATGCTGTGTTTTCTTTACATTTTTTATTTTTTTATAATATTAGGCTTACCTAGTCGTAAAGACTAGGTGCCATCACGACACCTTACGGAGGGTTAATTTGGGTCGTGACAAGATTATACTTCAAGTGCCTAATTATGTGCCATGTATATGTCGAGCGCTCAATCTTCTAGAGCCCAATAGTTCCTGCACGGATCATGCGTCAAATATTCTAATTAGCACTGTTGATCTTGAATTCTTTAACAAATGAAAGATGAATTCATCTATAAAAATATATGCATTGAGAGTAACTCAAATAACGAGCCATAATATTGCATATTTAGTAATTGAGAATATCGTGAACTGGTAAATATCATTTAAACATTTCTTCAAAAAATAGATAGGTGAAATTTTTATCTTCACTAGTTATTAATCATCATATCTTAGTTCTATATCTCTTAAAATTATCACTCTTTTATTATTTTGTTATTTGAAGTAATTTTATATTTATTCATGAAGAAGTAATATCTTTCATTATATATAAAAATAGAAATAATTTGAAGTTATACATGTATCTGTTCTCCATTTCTTATTGACTTATTTGTTCCACCTGATAAATATTTCAAAAGCCACCTAACATTACAACATAAAAGATGAAATTTACACCTTTTCATAAACCAAACAACTACGTATAATATAGAGTTAATACCCAAAAACATCCTAAACTATCACGTTTTTATCAGTTTCCTGCTTAAAATATCCGGTGCCCCTAGAACCCCCTAAACTATATTTTCCTTCATATTGAAACACCCTTGTTATATTTTTGACAAACCGTGTGTAGTAATTTGCTATTGCACGCGTGATGACTGAGAAATCTAATCAAATGACCCCTACCTGACAACATGTAACGGCTAATTAAACCTTTCTTCCTCATTTATTCACTTTCTTCCTCTTTGTTTTTCACCATTCCCCCCTATATTTTGTCCTTTCTTCTTCATTTCTCTGTCTGGTTCCATCTGAAATTCTCCCTCTCTTGTTATTACTACATCAATTTTTTATCTTTCACATTTTAGTCTTCTTTCATTTATTACCCGAATTTATTTGAAAGAAGAAACACTCATTCCACAAATCACAAAAATGATCTGAAAGAAGTAGTGAAAACAAGCGATACCGTATTTGCGTATAGGCCGGAAATGCTTGTCTCGAAGACCGTTACATACAATAATAGAGACATTATCTTTGCTCCCTATGGTAATTACTGAAAACAAATGCGCAAATTTTGCACGTTAGAGCTCTTAAGTCCGAAAAGGGTTCACTCGACTTATCCTCTAATGGAGGAAGAGATTTCGCGCTTAGTAACATCCATTAAGGCATCGGCTGCAGGTTGTACGCCAATCAATATGAAATAAAAGATGTCATTAATAAAGCTTTGGAGGGAGTAATTTAATCCAACAACTATTCTTTGGTTTTTTTAATCATGATGGCTTATTTCTATTTGTTTAACTCTCTGTGTATAATGTATTTAGGGAGTACTCTGATTGATCAAGTAAGTTTGGGTTTTAAATTTGGTTAGGATTCTTTTGTTTCCTATAATTTCATAACTCGGATTCATTGTTGGAAGCCATCGACACAATGTATAATAAATCCTTTAAATTCGAGTCATCTTTGTTGGTTTGGTAACTTAGTAATTTCTTAACGAACAGTAGAGTCAATATTAGATACGTTTCAATCCTTTCTATAGTATAAAACATTTCATCTCAGTTAAAAGATTTGCTCTATTCTTTATAGTAGTTTTTACACGTTTTGATACACACAACAACAATGTTGAGTTATGGTTTTCGGGGAAGGATTATATCTTTTGCATCTTGAATTTGTTCTCTCCTTGTCAGTGCTAATGAGCATCGTTTAAGAAGAATTTCTGGATAAAAAACGCTTTCTGGATGTACGATTTAGCCATGGACAGCTTTAACTTTACAATAACCAGAACTTAAGTGGACAATAAAAATATATCACCAAGTTACACAGTCATATAATATAGATCGGGCAACTTAAGAGAACATAAATAGCTAGGGTGAATGTTTTCATGACTCCTCATGATCTGAATCAATATTAAACACAAATAGAGGAAAGTAGACTTATTGATATCAAAATTACCTAGATTATTTTCCTCTAAGGATGTATCTATTTGACTTTTTTAGGCTGCGACGGACATTCTCCTCATGCTCTTTAACCTTTTGCAAAATCATAGAATTATTAAATTTTGTTGTTAGTTATAATTTAATTATATGTACTTCCACCAAGTACATTCTCGTGAAAGCTCTTAAGCTTCCTTTTATTTTTTCTTCTTTTTGCTTCTTGTTCCTTGCATAAGATATAATCATGTGGTATACTTTATTTTTGAGCTGCTTCACCTTGCATAGGAAGATAGGCCTCTAGAGTTTTGTTTCAACAAGTCCACAAGTTATTTCGTCTCATTATTTATATTAGAAGAATTTTAAAAAATCTTTACAGAAAGAAAAAAACAAAGAGTGAAATTAGAAATAAGGTAACTGGTGGACTAACTAAGAAAATATAGTGGAAAGATTAATGCAATTACTCCAAATTAGTAACTAATTTAATAGTTCTTCATTACAGGTTAAGACGATATCAATCGTTTTGAGTTCAAATACTAAATTATTAAGATAGTATCTATGTTCGTAACTCTATTCTAATTTCAAATAGTAAAAAATATTTTTTGTGTATTATAAAATTTTGCACCTCCAACTTAAAATTTTAGAATATGATATAGTTACAAAATCTACTGTGCACTTTTATATTTTGAATGGATGGAGATGTCCTCTTTTGTTTTCGTTTGTTCCATATGGTGGCTGACAGTTAGTATAAGTCTTAATTAATTTGAATTTGTACCTGATCACACCCAACTATACCTTATAAAAAGGACTAAGCAGTCGTTGCAAATATAATCCGGTTAAAAAGTCCGGAATCGAATCCCACAGAGAACTAAGGCTTAGCTATAGTTGTTCAATATTGCTAAGAAACACAAGTCCAAATAATTTTCTAGTATAAAGATTTGATTTTTATTTCTACCAATTAACTAAAAAATATTATAAGGCAGTAAAATTATAAACTAACAAGGATGAAATTGGAGACAAGTCTAAGGAGGTCTAGAGTTATGATTTTTCCGATTGCCGGAATCCTTCCCACTACATCTTCTGTAATTTTGCCTAAGTATTTTCTACCGATCGTGAGTACTTCGGGTGTCGTAATTCTCTCTCGAGTAACTACCATAATTTACTAGATGTATTTTGTAACACCCCGGAAAAATTCTAAGTGTTTTAATTAAGACCATTCAGAAGATTGACGAGTGCTAATTATATCAATTCGGATATGAACAAGACTGATAATTTGAATGATATCAGTTGATCATGATAATATATGTATTATGTATATTAATAATGGTTTATAGTCTAAGAAGAGCCCTAAGGCTAAGTCAAGTTGAAAATTATATAATGGAATAAAGTTTTAAGTGAGTTCGCATAAGAGCTAACTTCAAACGAGCATAACTCTCACGATATGAAGTTTTATATAGTGTATAACCAATCAAATAAAATCTCTTTGAGTGTAGTTTCCATAGCATCAAACCGTTTGTCATTTGGATAAGTGTACAGACAGTTATGGCCATTTTACTGGACATGTGTCATATGCGCGCCCAGATGCGTGGCCACTCATATTTGAGACTTTCTGCCTCAGGTGCACGGCCACTTACACAGGTGCGTGGCCGCACACGTAGGAGCCCATTAAATAACCCCAAGGACGGGTAGAGAGAGGGGCTAAGTCATTTATTCAATACTAGGGCTTTCTCTCCATTACCAATCCGACCAAGGCTTCCAATAGACACGTAAGGTGATTTTTAAGTGTGTTTTTATGATGATTTCACTTGTCAATCACAAGTTACAACAAGGTTTTGATTGTATTTCATAGGATTTCTTCAAAATCTCAAGAACACCCCAAAAGTTGTCTTTCAAGATTTGGTCTACAATAGGTATGATTACTACCTCTAACTAAATCATGGTGATTATTTATGTACGAAATATGTGTTAGGACTTATGGGATAGTGATTGGAAGCAATAAGTGTACAACCTCGGTGTGTTGGTATTGTAGAGATTGTAAAATGAATTAATTGATAATATTTATGGGCTGGGAGTGAATTGTTGGGCATGCATGTGCTAAGGGAAGTTGTGGATGACCTAGAGACGATTGTGAGATCAATCATTTGTATGGAAGGTGATTGTTAGGTGAAGAAATTTCATTGAAGGAGGTTGTAGAAAAATATGCACATTAGATGTTTGATAAAATATCTAAATGACTTAAAGTATAGAAATGTTGCTAATATTGGCGCAATTGTGTTGCATTGTTGTAGACTGAAATTTGTTTAGTGTGGTGGACCATCGTAGTATTATGAGGGAGTGAATTTCATATTTGAGTCGTGCGGAGGTGGCTTCACTCGCGAAGATAATTTAAAGTATCGGTTTAGTATCGTCGAGGTATGTATCTTGCCTAACCTTGAGTGAAGGAATTACTCCTTAAACATCTCTGTTGTTTTGAAGTTTTACATACGTTGTGCCGATCTCTGGGCTATTTGTTGAGAAATTTATTAATTTTTCTATATCTTTGGAATTGATTGTGGTCATTGGGCAAATTGTGATATGAATTGTTGTATTGTTTTGTCGCTTAAACACTCTCCTTGATGTTATTTGTGCTTCCTACCTTGCTTGTTAATGATATACATGTGATTGGTAAGGAATAGTGTAAAGCATGAAGGGTGATGCCATACCATTTGATTTATATTATCATGTGAGGGAGAATGTAAAGCACGAAGGGTGATGTCGTGCCATTGAAAGTGTAAAAGCACGAAGGGTGATACCGTGCCATTTCATTTATATTATCAGGTGAGGATGAGAGTAAAAATACGAAGGGTGATGCCGTGCCATTATTTTTATATTATTATATGTTCATGGCACGGAGGGTGTTACTGTGCAGGCGAGGATAAGCGATATACATTATATTGTGATATCTTTTCGTTGTGTATTTATTAAGGCCTTTATCTTGAGATGTTATTGTGTACCTAGGTTTTCTATGTGACTTGCACTCGTTGTTGCTTACTGTGTGCCTCCCACTTTATTTCTTTTATTGTTATTCACTTTTCTCCCACCTAGTTGGTATTGTTATATGTATGCACAGTGAGAAAGAGATAAATGCACGAAGTGTGTTGCCGTGCCAATTGATTTAATCTTCATATATACATTGGGTGAAAATGAGATAAGTGCACGAAGGTATTGTCGTGCCATTTGATGTGATATATTGAATATACTTCTCACACCATGAAGGTTAAATGAGGTATCGCATGGTAATATTTATTTAAAAGATATTTATTTGAAAGATATTTATTTGAAAGAATTATATTTGAAAGAGATTTATATGAAAGAATGATATTTATTTGAAGGAATTTTATCTGAAAGAGATTTATTTGAAAGTATTATATATTGAAGATTATTATTTGAAAAGCATATAGGCGAAAGATTTATATTTGAAGGACTTGATTAATTGGTTGTACTTGTATTCGTTATTTGTTGAGCAATATTAATAGTGTTCTCATTGCCCTGTTGTGTATATCACTGGTTGAATAGTGTTGCCATAATTATTATTTGTTTCCTATTATTTTTGTATACTATATTACACAGGTTATTAGACTAGTGAGTGTCTTGACTGTACCTCGTCACTACTCCACTAAGGTTAGTCTTGATACTTACTGGGTACTCATACTACACTTCTGCATATTTTTATGCAGAGCCAGGTATTGGAGATATCGGACTCGAAAAAGTTAGAGTGTGATCGCAAGGATTCAAGGTAGAGCTGCTTGGTCGTCGTAATCCCTTGGAGTCTTTCAATTGTATAGTACTGTTAATTGTTAATCAAACAATATTGCGTATTCAATCCTTGAGATCATTTCATGTATTCAGTTAGAGTTTGTGACTCAGTATTACCAGTCTTGGGAGGTCGTTTGTGAATATTTCCATTGTTGGTTTTGACACTTGTATTAAATTAAAAAAAATAAATTTGCTTGAATTGTAATTATAATCGGCTTACTTAGTCTTAGAGACTAAGTGCCATCATGACGCCTGTGGTGGGGTTTTGGGTCGTGACAAGTTAGAATCAAAGCTCTAGGTTTATAGGTTCAATGAGTCACGAACTGTTGCATCCCGTACCTTAGCATTAGGATGTGCTGTAGTAAGTCCACATGAGTTCGAAGGGATTATGTCTATTAGAAGGTTATAGAGGGTTTAAGACATTATTATTATGAGTCCCTGTAAGTTTACAACCTTGATACCGTTAGATATTATGTTAGTGTGGTATTTTCTTTTAAGTGAAGTATTTTAGTAAACGTTTTATTAGTATAATTTTGGATAGTAACCATTATTATTATTTTATGATATGATAAATTATACACATAATATGAGAAATTTTATGAGATTTTCTTTATTGTAAAGATAGAAATTATTTTTTCACAAGAAAATAAGGTTATCTTTTTTACCGTTTTAAGAATTAAGCGTACGAGAAATTTTACTCTTTATACGAGATTAGCAAAATTAGAAGTTCAGAAAAAATAAATATTTTTACATGGATGTTATAATAAAATAATAGTATACGTACTTATATTATATAGTACCATATGACCATGATAGTAGGATATAAAGTGTATTAAAAGTAAGTAGTATGTTAAGTAAATTTAGATAATTCTTAATTATGTGTATAATTAAGAAATTATTAGTTAATGAGAGATTAGTAAATTAATTAAGGAATTAATTATTACATTGTTGGATAAGATTTACCATCCCAAAACGTGGCAGCAGCATAAGAGTCTTTTAGTGACTCTTAGATTACCTTTCTAGGTGTCACTTTGAAAGAAATTCTTGGCTAAGCCATACAAAAGCTCTAAATCCACAAAGTATATGAAAAGGGGTAACGTTCTTTAGCAAAAGCCTTAGAAGATTTCTTCAATTCAATAAAGTAACAAATCCATTTCTATGTGCATTCAAAAACGTGAATGTTTATATGTTCCAAACATTTGTATAATGCTAATTCAGGTACATATTCATGTTTTAATTCATGGAAAATGAATATGCTCCAAGCCATCAAGTGCATATTCAGAAACTTAGTTTCATCAAATTATCATTCTTTATTTCGTTTTGTGTTGACCTAATGTTATCGCAACGTGAGATTTCAATTCTAAGGAAGTACGGTACAATTTTTTCAAGAATATCATACGGATTTCTCCCTACTCCAAGTATGTTATGGCTAATCCTTCTTTTCTTTTTGGCATGATCCAAGTAACGAGACGTAAACGTAATGATATTCCATGAGTGGTTCTATTCTTAGCAGTTAAGGATGTCTATGTTATTCATTCCCGTAAAGTGATATTCGAGTATGTCTAAGTATGTATCTAGTTCCCTATTGAGCCGTACGATAAAGATGTTAATGTTTATAATCTAGTAATTGATGCATCTTCATGCATATTCATTTACCACTGTGCTACGGATGGTCGGGCAGTTACCCCCGGTTGGGCAGTTATGTATCATTATTTACCTCCGGTTGGGCTGACGTGCATATTCATCTACTACCGAATTACGGCCGGTTGGGCAGTTATACATCTACCACCGAGCTATGGCCGGTCGGGAAGTTACAGTTACCACCGGTTGGGGAGTC
Organism: Nicotiana tabacum; assembly: GCF_000715075.1. Taxonomy (NCBI): domain Eukaryota; kingdom Viridiplantae; phylum Streptophyta; class Magnoliopsida; order Solanales; family Solanaceae; genus Nicotiana; species Nicotiana tabacum. Next base: position 17,284,592 of record NC_134094.1, on the reverse strand, counting down.
ATGCATCATACGATATGGATAATAGAAATAGTCTCAAAGGGAAGCATTGTATATATGTAAGTATAATAAGTATGCATATACGATGGCACTTCAAAGATTCAGGTTGATTCTTATATGTCTTTAATTAATGTTGACTTACTGTTATGTTTCAGTTCTGCCTTACATACTCAATACATTATTTGTACTGACGTCCTTTTGTTGGGGACGTTGCATTCTTGCCTGCAGGTATATATAATCAGTTTGACGAGCCTTCATAGTAGACGAGATTGGCATTCAACGAAGGATCGGTAAGACTCCACCTCATTAGGAGTGCAGCCGAGTCTATGAGTCATCGTGTCAGAGTTTTTCTAAAGACTTATGTGTAGACCGGTACCCTGTCCCATCTGATGTCAAATAATCTTAGAGGCTTTGTAGATAGAGGTTCATTTTATACAGTATGTCAAAGGCCTTGATGGCCCATATGTATTCATGTTATAAGAACGATAGCTTATTGATACATTGTTTGCCCACTTACAAATTTGAGAGGGGCTAAGTCATTTCTTCAATACTAGGGCTTTCTCTCTATCACCCATCCGACCAAGGCTTCCAATACACACCTAAGGTGAGTTTTTAAGTATGTTTTTATGATGATTTCACTTCTCAATCACTAGTTATAACAAGGTTTTGAGTATTTTATAGGATTTCTTCAAAATCTCAAGAACACCCCAATAGTTGTTTTCAAGATTTGGTCTACAATAGGTATGACTACTACCTCTAACTAATTCATGTTGATTATTTATGTACGGAATATGTGTTAGAACTTATGGGATGGTGTTTGGGAGCAATAAGTGCCCAACCTAGGTGTGTTGGTATTGTAGAGATTGTAAAATAAATTAATTGATAAGATTTGTGGGTTGTGAGTGAATTGTTGGGCATGCATGTGCTAAGGGAAGTTGTGGATGACCTAGAGACAAATGTGAGATCAATCATTTGTGTGAAAGATAATTGTTAGGTGAAGAAATTCCATTGAAAGTGGTTGTAGAAAACTATGCACATTAGATGTTTGATAAAATGTCTAAATGACATAAAGTAAAGAAATCTTGCTAATACTGGCGCAATTGTGTTGCATTGTAGTAGACTAAAATTTGTTTAGTGTGATGGACCATCGTAGTATTATGAAGGGTCGAATTTCAGATTTGAGCCGTGCGTAGGTGGCTTCACTCGCGAAAATCATTTAAAGTATCGGTTTAATTTCGTCGAGGTAAGTATCTTGCCTAACCTTGAGTGGGAAAATTATCCCTTAAGCATTGAGTTGTATGAGCCATTTGTGTAATGTGAAAGTCGTGTATGTGAGATGACAAGTATGTACATTGTTTATATGTGCAATTATTATTGGTTGAAATTTGTAGACGCCCTTATGTATTAAATTAGAAAATTATTGGAACTTAGTAAATCCTTAAATTGTCATGCCCCATTCCTTGTTTGTCAAATTTGTATTTTATATGAAAATTTGATGTTATTGTCACTTGTATTTTTATGTGAATTCTGTGTGTGGTTGATTTGATAATTTTCTTGGAATTAAATTAATTATGGAATTCTTATCTGCAAATAATTATTTAATAAGCTTAAAAAGAGGCATTAATATATTTATCCAAATTTTGGATTAAAGAAGGCGTTGTCCTATGTTGAGTTACTTTTCCATCTCTATTTTTTTTGAGGTTTTATATACGTTGTGCAGATCCTTGGGCTATTTGTTGAGAAATTTATTAATTTTGCTATATCTTTGGAATTGGTTATAGTCATTGGGAAAATTGTGATATGAATTGTTGTATTGTATTGCCGCTTCCTTGATGTTATTTATGCTTCCTATCTTGCTTGTTAATGATATACATGTGGTTGGCAAGGAAGAGTGTAAAGCACAAAGGGTGATGCGTGCTATTTGATTTATATTATCATATGAGGGAGAGTGTAATGAACTAATGGTGATGCCGTGCGATTGAGAGTATAAAGCATGAAGGGTGATGCCGTGCCATTAAGAGTGTAAAGTACGAAGGGTGATGTTGTGCCATTGAGAGTTTAAAAGCACGAAGGGTCATGCCGTGCCATTTCATTTATATTATCAGGTGAGGATGAGAGTAAAAGCACGAAGGGTGATACCGTGCCATTATTTTTATAGTATTATATGTTCATGGCACGAAGGGTATTTCCGTGAATGCAAGGATAAGAGACATACATTATATTCTGATATCTTTTCGTTGTGTATTTATTCAGGCCTTTATCTTGAGATGTTATTGTGCACCTAGGTTTTCAGTTACGTTTCTCCCACCTAGTTGGTATTGTTATATGTATGCACGGTGAGAAAGATATAAACGCAATAAGGGTGTTGTCGTGCCAATTGATTTGATCTATATATATACATTGAGTGAGTGTAACGACCCGGCCGGTCGTTTCGAGAGTTATAACCCCATTTTCCCCATTTCTACTTCGTTTTGTGTTATTCAGCTATATTATGTTATATCGGGTTAGTTGGTTCGGATCCGGAATGAATCCGGAGTGAAATGAGACACTTAGTCTCATAACTGAAAATTTTAAGTTAGAAAAGTGGACCTGTTATGGACCTATTTGTAAAGGACCTCGGATTTGAATTCTGATGGTTTCGTTAGCTCCTTTAGGTGATTTTGAACTTAGTAGTACGTCCGGAATGTGATTTGGAGGTCCGTGGGAGAATTAGGCTTGAATTGGCGAAATTGAAAATTTGGCGATTTCGTTCGGCAGTGGACAATTTGATATCGGGGTCGGAATAAAATTCCGAAAGTTGGAGTAGGTTCGTAGTGTTATTTGTGACGTGTGTGCAAAATTTGAGTTCATTCGGACGTGGTTTGGTTGGTTTTGGCATTGGTTGCCGAATTTAGAAATTTAGAAGTTCCTAGGCTTGAATCCGAGAGTAATTTGATGATTTGATGTTTTTTTGAGTGATTAAAAGGTTCGACTAAGTTGGTATGTTGATATATGACTTGTTGGTATTTTGGGTTAAGGTCCTGAGGGCCTCGGGGTGATTTCGGGTGGTTAACGGATTTGTTGAAGTTGGAAAATGTAGTTGGAGCTGCTGTTCTGGTGTGTCCGCACCTGCGGATTGGGAACCACAGGTGCGATGATCGCATTTGAGTGGAAGGCTCGCAGATGCGGAAATGTTCGCAGATGTGAAGAATGGGTCGCACCTGCGGGCTCGTAGGTGCGAGGAGACTGCCGCAGGTGCGAAGTCCGGTCAGCTAAGTGTAATGCGCAGGCGCGCACCTGTGTCCGCAAATGAGGAAGCGCAGGTGCGAGAAAGAGTTCGCAGGTGCGGAATTCCTGGGCAAAAACCTTAAATAGAACCCTTCGCGAATTTTGGTCATTCTTCACAATTTCAACTCGATTTTTGGAGCTTTTGGAGGGGTTTGAAGAGGGAATCAAGGGGATTTCATTGAGGTAAGTTACTTGAGCCATAATACTTGTATATATGGTGAATTCCCATTGTTGTAATCATGGTGATTAGTAAAAATGAGGGTTTAGGGCTTGGAAATTTTGAAAAGTAATTTAAGGATTTGAAGGACCAAACGATGTCGAATTTTGATGAATTTGATATGGTTAGACTCGTGAGTGAATGAGCTTTCTAGTTTTGTGAATTTTGTCGGGTTTTGAGACGTGGGACCAGGGGCCGGGTTTGAGCCAATTTCGAGTTTTGGCCTAATTTTATAGTTTTTCTCATGGAATTCATTCCACTAGCGTGTATCGATGGTGTTGTACTGATTGTGAATATATTCGGAGTATTTGGAGGCCGAGTCCAGAGGCAGGAGCATTGCGGGTTAGAGATTTGACCGGTTTGAGGTAAGTAACGATTGTAAATCTAGTCCTGAGGGTACGAAACCCCAGATTTTGGTATCACTCTACTATTTTTAGTGACTCACATGCTAGGTGACGGGCGTGTGGGCGTGCACTATTAGGCATTTGTGACTTGGTCCGTCCCGTAGCAACTGTAAAGTTGCATACTTTGTTGAAACTATATGATACTTATATGTTTTAGAAAGAATTTCTGTAAATTGGGCTGAATGCCATGTTTGGGCCTTGCGCCAAAGCTGTTTGGACCCTTAGGGGTTGTTTCTTACCATCCTCTCATTGTTTTCGATTGAAAATCTATACTCAGTCATGTTTATACTTGTTTACCGCATAACTCAGTTTTATGACTCTATTTTGATGCATATAAATATTTTGGGCCGAATGCCCTGTTTTACTGAAATGCCCGAGTGGCTTGAGAGGTTTATGACTGAGTGAGGCCGAGGGCCTGATTTGTGAGGATGAGTGTGGATCAGGTCTGCTTTCCTACAACATACTTGTGACTGAGTGAGGCCGAGGGCCTGATTTGTGAGGATGAGTGTGGATCGGGGCTGCTCGCCTACATCTTTAATCCATCTTTAAACCCTCCGTATTGATCTCTCACATACGTTAGGAGTGATGTTAATCAACAACTACCTAAATGCGTACTCTCTCTCGAGCAATATACATACTAAATAGGCACAGTTAATTGATGGTCATTCAATCAACAACAATAAACACGTAGTTGAACAAGTAGAGAAATTCAATGGCTCAATTATATAAAAACATAACAAGAATTTATCCTACAAAAGGTTCAATCAAAACTCTAAATAATAAATTAGCTATTCCTAATAGTATGCAAAACTACAATACTAGAATTCATAACCAATAATCAAACTAGGAAGAAGGAAGTGAAAAACTCATAGAAGAAATCTCTAGCTTGCTCTTGGTGTGTCCTTGCCTCCTTAGGTCGAAATTCCATCTCCAAAAACGTCCCTTTTTGTTGAATCCTCCCTAAAATGTCTCTCTCTCTCGTTCAAACATGTTTAGAAAGTATTTATAGGTGAGGGTTAAAGTCCAAATCTGGGTCAGAGTCTTTTAACCCGCGACTTTTAATTACCGGGTTATAGAACTCGCGAAGCCTGGTGTATAGCATGGTCAACCTTGCTATAGACCTCGCAAAGCCTGGTGTATAGCATCGTCAACCTAGCTATAGACCTTGCTAAGACTGGTCTATATCGCGGTCAACCTGGCTATAGACCTCGCGAAGCTTGGTCTATAGCAGGGTTAACCTGGCTATAGACCTCGGAAAGCCTGGTGTGTAGCACGATTTGGGTACTTGGCATTTTTGTGCTCTTTTCTTACATTTTCGTCTTCTTTTTGTGTGACATTCACTCGTCTTTATCTTCCGGTACTCCTACATATAAAATAACATAATTTAGCTTAAATCTCCCATAATTAATCACTAAACCAACAAAATATAGGGCGTTAATATAAAGTATAACAATTTGGCCTAACATCAGCACCCCACACTTAAACGTTGTTCGTCCTCGAGTCAACCCCCAATTCATACTAACCTTGAGCACTTTAGTTTCTTTTAGCACATCTGAAGGAACTGATACCTATGACTTTGGTTGATAGCAACAATTAAAATTTAGCATATGCCTTCAATACACAATTCCTTTTACTCTATGCCATACTTCAAAAATTTATTTAACAACAAGACAACATGCTTATAATAATCCTAGCCTCACAGACTGACTCAATATCACAATGCATTCGTGGCTTGAACACTTAACATCATAATGACATCTAATAACATCATCTATCCCTTGCGAAATTATGTGCCCTCACTACAAGAACATGAGAGTAAGTTGAATCCACACATTCGAATAAAATGCTCAAATATATTTGAAGGACTCACATATATCAAAGAAATTCCTCACTCTCACAAAGACGCCACATGCATGCACAAAGTACCATAGGCTTGCCCATTATGTAAACCTCCACTAATGTAGGCTTGCTCGATCTAAAATCAATTAGGATTTTTTTATGATTGTAATGTGGGCTAAGAAAAGGATAAGATATATTTTGGATTAGTGGTTCATCATCCCAAGAACTTTAACACATCACATAGTAAACTTCAAGCACAAATTCTTCAATCCACTTTAATTTCACAACATTATCACCCCCAAAAATAATTTTCTCTTTCTTTAAGCACTATATTAATTCATACACACTAGAAAGGACAAGATATTCTTATTTTTCTTTGATAAATAGTTTTTTTCTTTTTAACAATACTCTTTTTTTTCTCTTCTACCCTTTCTGCTAGTGGTGTATTTCTTACAATACAAGTGCACCTTTCTTTATTTTATTGGTTCCACTCAAAAGTCACCCAATTTCTATCCTTACTTCCTTTAGCGCTCATTTTATAATTAAAGTACTTTAAGTGATAAAAGGATCAAAACAATAATAATTAGGGTTTTCCCTGCCTCTGTGCATATCTGGTATAGGCAAGCCACCGTTTTCTATACAGAGAGGCCCACTTGTGCCAAGCAAACCTAGTACCGATGGAAGAATGCCAAGATCACGGGATCAAGCCCCCTGCTCAAAGGACGAATAGAAAAAGGACCGATGATGTTAAGGTAAAACCACTTGTATAGACATACGTAAAACCTTCTATGGAAAAGGTAACTCGCTCTATCAAGTCAGGACCGATGATGTTATGTTCTGGGCAGTTGCAATCCTCCTTCACAGCAGGAATACTGGAAGGATAAATAGAAGAAAGATATCTGATCACAACTTAAGTCTATGAAGATGCGGAGGGAAACTTCTCTTGGAAGTCTTTGACGGTGATCAAGTGTTTGGGCATGATGGAGCTTACTGTGGGAGGATCAGAATTAACATCAACCTTGCTATCTTTGCTTCTCTTCGGACCTCCATTGAAGAGAAGACTACAGTTCTCAAAAGACTTAATAAATGAAGCCATAATAGTAAAAAGATGGTAGAGTTTTTGAAGAACATCGAAATGAGATGAAAGAAGAAGAAGGTTAAGTGCAGAGAAGATAATGGACTTGAGAAAATTTTACAAGTTAAAGAGGAAAAATGATAAGTGTAAGTAAAGGTACAGATGGAAAAAACTGTGGTCAAGATTACCTCGAGAACTGAAAAAAAATATTGTTAAATCGTGGGGCAACACGTGTTCGGGATATCAAATGTGAAGAGATGTGTGTCTCATCAAGCGTCATAGATTATTCAGAAGGTTTTCAGAAGATGTTTTGCCAAGAAAGGGATATTCACCAACTTTCCGAGGACCCAAAAATATGCCACTAGAATAAGATTGGTTTATATTAAATAATCTAATAATAGCGTGATACGTGAAGTTGGAGACAGACAGAAGACTAATCGAGTAAGAACCAAGACGAAGAACAACAGTTGCAGTTGGCATTGGATAGACCCCAAATGTCACGACCCAATTTCACCTATAGGTTGTGATGGCGCCCAACACTACAGTTAGGCAAGCTAACAAATAAATTAAACATATATCAATTATTTTCAAAATAATTTTCTAAGAAATTTTATTATTTTACTAGAAATATTAAAAAATTAGAAAGGATACCGATTAACTTAAATCCAAGAAAATAAGACAATTTCAAATTCTACCAATATATTTGCCAATACCTGGTGTCACAAATGTACAAGCATCTAGTAGATTATACAAAACTCCAAATATTATCAGAAATAAAAATATATAGAATAAAAATGCAAGGAGAGGCACTGGTAGGTGCAGAACGGCTCAGAAAGGCAGCTCACCACTACGCCTCTGGATAAGGTGGATGTGCAATGATAAGTCCTCCACTAGTACCTTCCTCAGATCCTGCACAAAAAGTGTGGCATGAGTACGTAAACAACGTGTTTCCAGTAAGTATCAAGCATAATATCGAAGTGGTAGAGACGAGATGACCGACTTTGACACTCACTATGGGTCAATAATAATAATAATTTAAATAAAATAAAAATAGGAATATCTAGATCAATATGACTTACAGAGTTAACAATAATTTATTTAACCAGCAGAAATAATTAAATTCCTTCAAATGCAATAATTTTCAAACTATTAATTAGCCTTATTTAAAAGGATAACAATAATTCCCTAACATTCAGAGATAATTAATTCTTTAAATTACAAAGATTTTTAATTTATCAATTAGTTTCACAAGCTGGAATAAACTATCCAAATATCATGTAATTATTATTATTAAGCATGATTTCTGTTGAGGTCGTACGACCCGATCCGGAGTGTTGTGTACACTGCCAAGGGACCTGCGACGCGATCCATAGATGCATCTATCCTACCGAGGCGTTCGGCCCGCTCTACAAGAAAAGAGGACATTTTCTTATGTACCTCCGGAAGAAGAGTATATTTATTATAAGATAAATTCGGGAGAATGACCAATTGTTTTAACAATGAATTAATTTAAACAGAAAATCAAGTATATGAGATTTCCATCCTTTAATATTTTTATCTAACAATTCACAATATATATATATATATATATATATATATATATATATATATATATATATTAAATAATATTAATTAAACAAAGAATACAATTTACACAAGTAATTCATGCTTTGAGTCCTAAACTACCTAGACTTTAGCATTAATAGTAGCTACGCACGGACTCTCATGACCTCGTGCGTATGTAGATCCCCCACAATTAGCAACAATTATTACTTTAATTATCTATGGGGTAATTTTTCCCTCACAAGATTAGACAAGAGACTTATCTCGTCTTGCTCCAATTTAATCTACTAGTAGTCCCTTTCTCGATTATCCAACTCTGAATGACTCGAATCTAACAAAAAATAACACGATACAATCACCAAAAATTATAGAATCAATTTCATAAGAAAATACTATATTTTCAATAAGAATTCTGAAATTAATCAAAAATTTATCTGTGGGGCCCACATCTCTGAATCCGGCGAAAGTTATGAAATCCGACAACCCATTTAATTGCAAGTCCAACCATACCAGTTTCACTCAAATTCGACTCTGAATCGATACCAAAATCTCAAAAAATCGTTTCTATGAGATTTCTAAAATATTTTCAAATTTCAATCTCAAAACACTAATTAAATGGTGAAAATAATGATATATTCGTGTATATTGCCCATATCCGAGTTAAAATCACTTACCCCAATGTCTTTTCCTTCTAACTTTATCAAAAATCGCCTCTACTCAAGCTCCAACTTGTTAAAAATGGCGAATGAGACGAATGCCCTCCTTTATAAATCTGCCAGGCAGCCCTCGATCCTCGGCCTCGATAGTGGTTTGATCATGGCCCTCGAGCCTAGGTCTTTGATCATGACCTCGATCCTCGACCTCGATCATGGCTTCGATCATGGTCCTCGAGCCTTTGTCTTCAATCATGGCTCTCGAGCATGGGTATTCGATCATGACAGTCGAGCCCTGCCATCGATCATGACCCTCGATCTCGGGTCTCGATCTTGGGCTCGATCACAACCTAGAATTTCTAGTAGAAGAGAAAACAATTGCAGCAGCTGTTTTAAGTCCAACTTTTGATCCGTTAACCATCCGAAACTCACCCGAGGCCCTCGGGACTTCAACCAAATACACCAACAAGTCGTAAAACATCATACGAACTTATTTGAAACCTTAAATCACATAAAACGACGCTAAAATTATGAATCATGCTCCAATTCAAGCTTAATAAAACTTAAAAATTCGAACTTCTATATTCGATGTCGAAACCTATCAAGTCAAGTTCGATTGACCTCAAATTTTGCACACAAGTCATAAATGACTTAACAGAGCTATAAAAATTTTCAAAACTGGATTTCGACTCCGATATCAAAAAGTTAACTCCCTGGTCAAACTTCCAAACTCTAATTCTTATTTTAGCCATTTAAAGTCTAATTTAACTACGGACTTCCAAATATAATTTCGAACACGCTCTTATGTCCAACATCACCATACATAGCTATTGGAATCATCAAAATTCTATTCCGGCGTTGTTTTCTCAAAATGTTGACCGAAGTCAAACTTGGCCTTTTAAAGCTAACTTAAGGATCCAAGTGTTCCGATTTCAACCCAAACACTTCCAAATCCCAAACCAACCATCCCCTCAAGTCATAAATCATTAAAAACACATACAGGAAGTTTTATTTTAGGGAACGGGGTTCTTAAAGTCAAAATGACCGGTTGGGTCATTACATTCTCCACCTCTTAAACAAACGTTCGTCCTCGAACGGGTTTAGAATTATACATGAAGTGCTGAATAAGTGTGGATATATGCTCCGCATATTTTCCTCAGCCTCCCAAGTCGCTTCCTCAACTGTTTGGCCCCTGCACTGGACTTTTACTACAGAAATCATCTTGGACCTCAACTGGCGAACCTGTTTATCAACAGTGGCAACTGGCTCCTCTACATAACCCAAACTCTTATGTAGTTGAACTCTGCTGAAGTCTAACACATATGATAGGTAGGCATAATACTTCAGGAGCATAGATACATGGGAAATCGGATGAACTCTCATTAGGCTGGGAGGCAATGCAAGCTCATAAGCAACCACCCCAACTCGTGTCAAAACCTCAAATGGTGTCACGGCCCAAAATTCTCACCTTCGGACCGTGGTGACGCCAAACATTTTACTTGCTAGGCAAGCCAATGTTTGAATAATATTATCCATTTTTAAAATAATTTTTAAATTTATTAATAACAGAGAACTATTGCGGAAGTAACGTCTGAAATATAGTGAATAATCCAAAAAAGACTACGGTGTCTAAATACCATCCCAGAATTAGTTTCACAAGTGCACGAGATTCTAGAATTATACAAATAAAGATCTGAAATAAAATAAAGTTGTTTGGAAATAAACACACAACTAAAGTAAAATAAACGGGGACTTCAGCACAGCGAACGCCGTGCAGTTATACCTCAAGTCCCCTCGGAGTAGCTGAAATACAAGCAAGTTTATGGTATGCTGCTGGGACCAACTCCAAAATCTGCACAGGAAGTTCAGAGTGTAGTATCAGTACAGCCGACCCCATGTACTGGTAAGTGCTGAGCCTAACCTCGACAAAGTAGTGACGAGGCTAAGGCGGATCACTTACATTACCTGTACGCAATATTAGTAACAAAACAATAATAGAAATAAATCAACTAATTCATTTATAATAATTGAAGCCAACCCAGCTGTCATAAACAATTGTCATTTTCATCAATTCTGTTGCAGCGTGCAACCAGCTATCACAATATATTCACATTCAATTCTGTTGCAGCTTGCAACCCGCTCTCACAATATATTGATTTTTAATCAAGTCATTTGCGGCGTGCAACCCGATCCCCCAATATATAAATATATGTATGTGGACTTTTAAATAAGTCTATTGCGGAGTGCAAATCGATCTTCCAATATAGACTTTTAATAAGTCTGTTGTAGCGTGCAACCCGATCCTCCAATATAGAATTTTAATAAGTTTGTTGCGGCGTGAAACCTGATCCTCCAATATAGACTTTTAATAAGTCTGTTGCGGCGTGCAACCCGATCCTCCAATATAAACTTTTAATAAGTCTGTTGCGGCGTGCAACCCTATCATCCAATATATTCACTATAATCAATTCTATTGCGGCATGCAACCCGCTCCTCCAGTATATTCATTTACCAATTCTTAAAGAAGAAATTTCCCCAATAAATGTAATAATTAATATAATATTATAAGACAACAAACATACAATAATTATGATTTAATTATGAAACAAACAAAGGCAAATAGCAAATTATTATGGAAATCAGAGAGAAAATATGCAGCTTAATATTTAATATGCTAAATGTCAAATAACAATTAAGGCACATAATTCAAATAGCATGTAACAATTAATGCAGGAATTCAAGAATTAATATTTGACAAAGAATAGGAGAGAAACAATTATTATAACAATTAATTCATGATTTAAAATAATTTCTGATTTTTCAAGTAAATATGCAAACAATAAACTTGACAACGTATAGACACTCGTCACCTCGCCTATACGTCGTTTACATGCATTTCACATAACAAATAATTTAAGGGTTCTATTCCCTCAAGTCAAGGTTAACCACGACACTTACCTCGCTTTGCAAATTCCAATCAATTACTCGACCACAACTTTTCCTTTTAAATTTTCTCCAAAACCTTCAAATCTATTCACAAACAATTTGATATACTCAATACGAATCATAGGAATTAATTCTATATGAATTTACAAATTTTTCGGATAAAAATCCGAAATTTATTAAATTATTCGGTAGTGGGACCCACATCTCAAATCCCGGAAAAACTTATGAAATCCGAACACCCATTCCGAGACAAGTCCAACCATACAAAAATTACCTAATTCTGATGTCAACTAGACCTTCAAATCTTAAATTTTTATTTTTGGAAGATTTTATACAAATCTGATTTTTCTTTCATAAATTCACGGATTTATGATATAAATGAGTATGAAATCATGAAATATAATCAATATAGGATAAGGAACACTTACCCCAATTTTTTTCCGTGAAAATTACCCAAATATTGCCTTACCCGAGCTCAAAAATGGAAAAGGGTTGAAAATGGGACGAATCCCATTTTCCAGTACTTAAGTTTTGTTTCTGGGATTTTTTCCCTTCGCGAACGCGGTCAGCCTCTTTCCTTTCAGAAATGCGTAGGCTAATATTCCTGGCCAGCCTCTTTCCCTTCGCGATCGCGACGCTTCGATCATGAACGCGAATCTTTGAACCTCAAGCCTACACGAACGCGGTCACTCTGTCGTGAACGCGAAACAAAAAACGTGCCAGCCCCAATTTGCTCTTCGCGAACGCGAAGAACAACATACCAGAAGCCTGAAGTTTGCAGAAAACCAGATTTCCTAAGTCCGAAAATGATCCGTTAACCACCTGAAAACAACCCGAGCCCTCGGGGCTCCAAACCAAACATGCACCGAATCATGTCATACGAACTTGCTCGCGTGATCAAATCGCCAAAATAACACCTAGAACTACGAATCAGACACCAAATCAAAGGAAGTTTTTAAGAAAACTTTAAAACTTATATTATTTACAACCGAACGTCTGAATCATGTCAAATAAACTCTGATTCTCACGAAATTTGGCAGACAAGTCATAAATATTATAGTGGACCTATACCGGGCTCCGAAACCAAAATACGGACCCGAGGTCATTAAATCCAACATCCGTAATTTTTTAAAAATTATTAATCCTTCAAGCTTTTAATGTTTCATCAAAATTCCATATCTCGGGCTAGGGACCTTGGAATTCGATTTCAGGCATTCGCCCAAGTCCCAAATCACGATAAGGACCTACCAGAATTGTCAAAATATTGATCCGGGTCCGTTTGCTCAAAATGTTGACCAAGGTCAACTCAGTTGAGTTTTTAAAGCTATATTTCATATTTTAATCCATTTTTCACATAAAACCTTTTCGGAAAATTGTACGGATTGCGCACGCAAGTCGAGGAATGATACATTGTGCTTTTCGAGGCCTTAAAATACATAATTACTTTTTAAATTTAAAGATGACATTTTAGGTCATCACATTCTCCACCTCTAAAACAAACGTTCGTACTTGAACGGAGTTAGAAAAAGTACCTAAGCTGGAGAAAAGGTGTGGATATTTACTCTGCATGTCCGACTCGGACTCCCAGGTAGATGCCTCTACCGGCTGACCTCTCCATTGCACCTGAACTGAAGGATAACTCTTAGACCTCAACTGTCAGACCTGCCGAGCTAGAATAGCCACTGGTTCCTCCTAGTAAGTCTAATCTCTGTCTAATTGGACTGAGCTGAAATCTAACACATGGGACGGATCACCATGATATTTCTGGAGCATAGACACATGGAACACCGGACGGACCGCTGATAAACTAGATGGTAAAGCAAGCATGTAGGCTACTTCACTCACTCTTTCTAGAATTTCAAAGGGTCCGATATACCTAGGGCTCAACTTGCCCTTCTTTACGAACCTCATTACACCTTTCATAGGTGAAACCCGAAGCAATATTATTTCTCCAACCATGAATGCAATATCACGAACTTTACGGTTGGCATAACGCTTTTGCCTAGACTGAGCTATGCGAAGTCGATCCTGCATAATCTTGACCTTATCCAAGGCATCATGTACCAAATAGGTACCCAAAAACTGAGCCTCTCCCGGTTCAAACCAACCAACTGGCGATCGGCATCGCCTTCCATATAACGCCTCATATGGAGTCATCTGAATGCTCGACTGGTAGTTATTATTATAAGCAAACTCTGCAAGTGGCAAGAAATGATCCAAAGAACCTCCAAAGTCTATAACATAAGCTTAGAGCGGATCTTTCAATATTTAAATAGTGCGCTCTGACTGTACGTCTGTCTGTGGATGAAATGATGTACTCAACTCCACCCGCGTGCCTAACTCACGTTGTAAAGCCCTCCAGAAATGTGAGGTAAACTGTGTACCTAGATTTGAAATAATAGACACGGGCACACCGTGAAGGCGGACAATCTCACGAATGTAAATTTCAGCTAACCTCTCTGAAGAATAGGTAACTTCCGCTGGAATGAGCCCCTCCCGGTTCAAACCAACCAACTGGCGATCGGCATTGTCTTCCGTATAATGCCTCATATGGAGTCATCTGAATGCTCGACTGGTAGCTATTATTATAAGCAAACTCCGCAAGTGGCAAGAAATGATCCAAAGAACCTCCAAAGTCTATCACACAAGCGTAGAGCAGATCTTTCAATATCTAAATAGTGCGCTCTGACTGTCCGCCTGTCTGTGGATGAAATGATGTACTTAACTACACCCGTGTGCCTAACACACGCTGTACAGCCCTCCAGAAATATGAGGTAAACTGTGTACTTTGATTTTAAATAATAGACACGGGCAAACCGTGAAGGCGGACAATCTCACGAATGTAAATTTCAGCTAACCTCTCTGAAGAATAGGTAACTTCCACTGGAATGAAATGTGCTGACTTGGTCAACCTGTCCACAATGACCCAAACTGCGTCAAATTTTCTCTGAGTCCGTGGGAGCCCAACAACAAAATCCATAGTGATACGCTCCCACTTCCACTCAAGAATTTCTAACTTCTGAAGCAAACCACCAGGTCTCTGATGCTCGTACTTAACTTGTTGACAATTCAGGCACCAAGCTACATATGAAACTATATCCTTTTTCATTCTCCTCCACCAATAGTTGATCAATGTGCTTGCCATAGATGAAAACCCTTCCAAAAACTGACGATAATAACCTGGCAAACCCAGGAAACTCCGGATCTCTGTAACTGAAGTAGGTCTAGGCCAATTCTGAACAACCTCTATCTTCTTAGGATCCACCTTCATGCCTTCTGCCGATACCGCATGCCCCAAAAAGGCAACTGAGTCTAACCAAAACTCACATTTTGAAAACATGGCATATAACTGATTATTCTTCAAAGTGTGAAGCACATTTCGAAGATGCTGCTCATGTTCCTCTCGACTGTTGGAGTAAATAAAGATATCATCAGTGAATACAACCACAAAAAAATCTAAATAAGATTTGAACACCCGATTTATCAATTTCATAAATGTTGCTGGGGCATTTGTCAAACCAAATGACATCACTAGGAATTCGTAATGCCCATACCGAGTTTGAAAAGCTGTTTTAGGGACATCAGATGCCATAATCTTCAACTGATGGTAACCAGACCTCAAATCGATCTTCAAAAATACCTTGGCACCCTGAAGCTGATCAAATAAGTCATCAATTCTTGGCAGCGGATATTTGTTTTTGATAGTAGCTTTCTTCAACTACTGATAATCTATACACATCCGCATAGAACCATCTTTCTTCTTTACAAATAATACTGGTGCACCCCAGGGCGAGACACTGGGTATAATGAATCCCTGATCAAGCAAGTCTTGTAACTGCTCTTTTAATTCTTTCAACTCTGGCAGGGCCATACGGTATGGTGGAATAGAAATGGGCTGAGTGCTCGGAGCCAAATCAATACAGAAGTTAATATCTCTGTCGGGTGGCATCCCCGGCAAATCTGCAGAAAATACTTCTAGAAATTCACGAACAACTGGTACTTAGTCATAGAAGGGACATTTGCACTGGGATCACGAATATAAGCCAAGTAGGCTAGACACCTTTCACTACCATACGCCGAGCTTTCATATAAGAAATAACCATTCTGGCAGAATGACCAGGAGTTCCTTTTCACTCTAACAGAGGTAACCCCGGCATAGCTAGGGTCACTGTCTTGGCATGACAATCCAATATAGCATGATAAAGGGTAAACCAATCCATACCCAAGATGATATCAAAATCTACCATATCAAGAAGTAGAAGATCCACACATGTCTCAAGATTACCAATAGTAACCACACACGAACGATAGACATGATCTACTACAACAGAGTCTCCCACCAGTGTAGATACACACAAAGAAGCAGTTAGAGAATCACAAGGCACAATCAAATATGGAGCAAAATAGGAGGACACATAGTAACAAGTAGATCCTGGATCAAATAGAACTAAAGCATCTCTATGGAAAACTGGAATAATACCTGTGATCACAGCATCAGATGAGTCAACTTCAGGCCTAGCTGGAAAAGTATAAAATCGGGGCTGGGCACCACCACTCTGAACTGCGTCCCCGGGACGTCCTCTAACTGGGTGGCCTCCACCTATAACGGTCTGACCTCCACCTCTAACGGTCTAACTTCCACCTCTAATATCCTGGCCTCTACCTCTAATAGCCTGACCTTCACCTCTAGCTGCCTGACCCCTACCTCTAGCTGGCTGAGCAGGCGGTGAAGCAACCGGTGCCGGTATGATGGCAAAAGAATTTTGTCGAGATCTGTTACTCACCAATCTAGGGAAATACCTCTTGAGGTGACCAATGTTTCCACATTCATAACACCCTGATGTCGTGGCTGTTGAAGCTGAAGCTGACCCAAATGGGCCAGATAACCACTGTAGTAACTCTAGAGTGGTGATGCACTAGTAGGAGCTGAATGTGCACTGAATATTGGCTGCCCAAAGTAAGTCATAATAGGACAGTGACTCCCTGAAGCACCGGGAGATGCATGAAGTGCTTAATGAAATGGTCTGGGAGGATGTCCCCTACCAAAATTACCTCTGCATCGAGACGAGGCACCACTGAAACCACCGAACTGACGAGGCCTCTTGTCGGACCTCTGTCCTCTCTCCTATTCAAGAACCATCTCGATCCTCCTTGCGACATTAGCAGCCGCCTGAAATGAAATCTCACTTCCGGTCTCCTTGGCCATCTGAAGTCTGATAGGGTGAGTGAGTCCCTCAATAAACCTCCTCACTCTCTTTCCTCCGTAGGTAGTAAAAGAAGAGCATGATGGGACAAATCCACCAAACGGGACTCATACTGATTAACAGTCATACTGCCCTGCTGTAGAAGCTTAAATTGCATGCGGAATTCCTCTCTCAGTGTGATAGGGAGGAACTTTTCCAGAAATAGCTGAGAGAACTGCTCCCATGTAAGAACAGGTGATCCGAGTGGTTGGGTCAATATATAATCTCTCCACCACCTCTTGGCAGAACCCGTCATCTGAAATACAGCAAAATCAACCCTATTGGTCTCAACTATGCCCATGTTCCATAGTACTTTATATCAGCGTTCAAGATAATTTTATGGGTCCTCAGAAGTTGTACCACTGAAGTGAACTGGAAAGAGCTTGGTAAACTTATCCAGTCTCAATAAGGCCTCAAAAGACATGGTGGGCCTATCATCGATCTGTGCCGCAATAACTGGCTGAACTACCCCAACTGGCGGGGCTGCTAGAGCCTGATTCTAGGGAGCCATCTGCTCCGGAGCGGGAGTAATGGGAGTTTGTGTTCCTCCCCCAGCCTGTGAGACGGCTGGTGCCACTGGAAATGTAACATTCTGGGCCACGCCCTCCACAAGACTTACCAGATAGACTAGAGCGTCCTAAAGTACTGGAGTGGCTATTAATCATTCCGGGACCTGAATTGGTTCAGCTGGTACATTCTGAACTGGAACTCCTCCTGAAGTTCTACAACAGGTGCAGCTGCTCGAGCTCTGGACTGAGCTCTACCTAGGCCTCTGCCTCGGCTTCTTGCACGACCTCGGCCTCGACCTCTACCCCTGGCCACAGTTTCCACTGGGGGTTCTGGTCCCTGTTCATTGGTAGAGGTATTACGTGTTCTCACCATCTGCGAGAGAATAAGAGTAGAATAGTTCAATCATCGATGATAGAATAAAATCGCACGACAGAATAAGAAAGAAGTGATATTGTTCCTAAACTTCATAGCCTCTGAAAGATAAGTACAGACGTCTTCATACTGATCCTTCAAACTCTACTAAGCTTGCTCGTGACTCGTGAGACCTATGTAACCTAGTGCTCTGATACCAACTGTCACGACCCGAAATTTCCACTTTCGGACCGTGATGGCGCCTAACATTTCACTAGCTAGGCAACCCAACGTTAGAATAATATTATCCATTTTTAAAACAATTTTTAAATTTATTAATAACAGAGAACAATTGCGGAAGTAATGTCTGAAATATAGTGAATAATCCAAAAAAATAACAGTGTCTAAATACCATCCCATAATTGGTGTCACAAGTGCACGAGCTTCTAGAATTATACAAATAAAGGTCTGAAATAAAATAAAGTTGTCTGAAAATAAACACATAGCTAAAGTAAAATAGACGGGGATTTCAGAACTGCGAACGCCGTGCAGTTATACCTCAAGTCTCCTCTGAGTAGCTGAAATCTGAGCAAGTCTATGGCACGCCGTTGGGACCAACTCCAAAATCTGCACAAGAAGTGCAGAGTATAGTATCAGTACAACCGACCCCATGTACTGGTAAGTGCTGGGTCGAACCTCGACGAAGTAGTGACGAGACTAAGGCGGGTCACTTACATTACCTGTACGCAATATTAGTAACAAAAACAATAATAGAAATAAATCAGGCAATTCATTAAGAATAATTGAATCCAACTCAGCAGTCATAACTAATTGTCATTTCCAGCAATTCTGTTGGAGCGCGCAACCCGCTCTCACCATATATTCACATTCAATTATGTTGCAGCGTGCAACCCGCTCTCACAATATTTTCACATTCATTTCTATTGCAGCGTGCAACCCGCTCTCACAATATATTCACATTCAATTCTATTGCAGCTTGCAACCCGCTCTCACAATATATTCATTTTTAATCAAGTCTATTGCGGCGTGCAACCCGATCCCCCAATATATATATATATATATATATATATATATATATATATATATATGTCAACTTTTAAATAAGTTTGTTGCGGCATGCAACCCGACCCTCTAATATGGACATTTATTAAGTCTGTTGCGGCGTGCAACCCGATCCTCTAATATAGACTTTTAATAAGTCTATTGCGGCGTGCAACCCGATCCTCCAATAAAGACTTTTAATAAGTCTGTTGCGGCGTGCAACCTGATCCTCCAATATATTCATTATAATCAATCCTATTGCGGCATGCAACCCGCTCCTCCAATATATTCATTTACCAATTCTTATAGAAGAAATTTTCCCAATAATTAGAGCGATTCAGTTCTGATAGCTTGGTTATGTGAAAATGAATTTCAAAGTATTCTTAATAATTTTTACCATGGGTTGAACCAGATATATGCTAACAGTGTAGGGAACGTGTTGTGTATTATGAATTCCTCCTGAAAGGAAGCAAGGTGAAGGTTACTGAATGACCGGGTATGTAATTTGTTGGATACCCAAAGTTGATAATGAGATTCTCATGCTTGTCACGTGATTGCATGATAGATGTGGTGTGTGGCGCGGGATTAAGATTTACATGTACAAGGTGGCAGTTCACTCTTGAAAGGAAAATCATGAATTTTGGACAGAATGGTCAATTTCAGATTATTAGATGAATGTTATAATTGCTCGGTAATCCCTGAGAAGGGTGCGCATTTCAAAAGGCGCATTGTGTTTTGACTTACGAATGTTCATTGGTATTGCAGTACTCACCTGGTTGATTGACTTTCGATATTTAAATTATTGCTATGTGGCACGGAAGAATTATGAAAGTTTTCCTTATAGGAAGATCGTGAATGAAAGATGTGTTAGTCATTCTAGTGCTGGAGTTGGGATCAATTACGGTGATTCATGTGTTTGATGAATTTGGAGACTGGGAGTTCTCAGAAGTATATTATTTCGGGTTGTGGCCTGTTTGAGGTGAGTATTTTATGTTAACTCAGTAGAGGAACTACTTGCATTAATTATTTGTGATAGCTATACGCTATAAGTGTGCATATATGCCAGGTTGGGCCAATGTGCGGGCATCAGGGCAGGTATTCATACTCAAAAGAATGTTTAGGCTCTGATATGCCTAGAATTGACTGTTAAGCGTAAAGTTATAATGTTTCTCGTGTTCGTACCTTTGTTGAGAACTATCTAGGCTATATTTGAGGCTACAAAGAGACTAATTCCCCTGAATAAATGGGGTAGTTACTATTTCTGCGTTAACTTACCGATTTGAAGTGTGAAAGCAGACTTTGCACATGCTTACGCTATGGCATGTTATTTATACCAGTCCAGGAGCATGAGAATCTTATTTCATTATCATATACATGTGTACTTGTTTAGTTGCTCCTGTATGATATTCTGGGACTGGAGGCATGTGACCATACCGGACGATTCATATTATTTGCACGTGAGTTATCAGTGCCGTGTGTGAGAATTTTATTTCTATGACAATTTATCTGATTTATTAATTTGCTTCCTCTACAGATGTTCACATGTGCCTACGGTTATCCTCTTCCTTGAGATATCTCTCATATTTGGGTGCACGGATTACGCAGTTGTGGCTCGAGTTATATTGATGCGGCGTATCTGTGGGATAGTTATGTTTAATAATATATGGTCATTGGACCTAGAATAGGTACTAACAGACTTGATTATGATATATTCGGGAGGATAATATTGAAAGTCCGATTAGGAGAGGATTATGGTTCTGGTTGGGGCAAGATAGCTCCATGGCTAGTTGATATGATGAGTGGTTAAGAGTTTTTGATTGTTCTTTCATCATTGGCAGTATACAGAGGTTTTTGGGCTAAGGTTAAATTAATGATCTTCAATTGTGTTATGTTGTCAGATCTATGGAATACGGTGGTGTGGGATCTCCCCCGGGTATGGCATGGGAAGGCGGAATAGAGATTTGAAGGTTAGAAACAACTCTTGACACGTTCGAGGAAGAACGTATATTTAAGTGGGGGAGAATGTAACGACCCGAACGGTCGTTTTGAGTATTACATCTCCGTTTCCCTATTTATTGCTCAATTTATGCCTTACATTACCGGGTTAGTTGGTTCGGGTCCGGATGGAATTCGGAGTAAAATGAGACACTTAGTCTCGTAATTGAAAATTTTAGGTTAGAAAAGTGACCGGATGTGGACTTATGTGTAAACAACCTCGGATTTGAATTTTGATGATTCCAATATCTCCTTATGGTTATTTTTTACTTAGGAGCATTCCCGAAAAATTATTTGGAGGTCCGTAGTGGATTTAGGCTTGAAATGCCGAAAGTTGAATTTTTGGGAAGTTTGACCGGGGGATTGACTTTTTGATATCGGGGTCGAAATCCAATTCTGAAAATTTGAATACCTCTGTTATGTCATTTATGACTTGTGTGCAAAATTTGAGGTCAATCGGATGTGATTTGATAGGTTCCGGAGTCGTTTGTAGAAATTAAAAATTTTAACATTCATTAGGCTTGAATTGGGGTGTAATTTATGGTTTTAGCGTTGTTTAAGGTGATTTGAGGGTTCGACTAAGTTCGTATGATATTTTAGGACTTGTTGGTATATTTGGTTGAGGTTCCGGAAGGCTCTGGTGAGTTCCGGGATGGTTTCGGATCATTTTTCCTTGTTTTGCCATTGCTGGAACTGGTATCTGGTATTGTTCTTCGCGAACGCGAAGGGTCTCAAGTGTTCACGAAGAAGGATTTTGTACGGGTAGGATTTTTCCCATCGCGAACGTGATGTAGAAGACATGAACGCGAAGAAGGGAACTAGGGAAAACGTACGCGAACGCGAGTGGGCAGACGCGAACGCGAAGAGGAAAGGGAGTTGGGGGCCTGCCTGGCGTTAAGCCTTCGCGAACGCATCTTGTTTCTCGCGAACGTGAAGGGCAGAGGTCATAAGGCATCGCGAACGTGATGAGGATATCGCGAACGCGAAGAAGGAATCTTGGCAGCATATTTTAGTACTTCGCGAATGCGAAGCTTTGGTCACGAACGCGATGAAGGAATTTCTGGGCAGAATTAAAAGTTCCAAAATGGGGGTTTTGAGTTCATAACACAAAATTAAATTGGGAGCTCGGTAGAAGGTGATTTGTGGAGAGATTCTTGCGTGGGTGTTTGGGGTAAGTGATTCTTATCCATTTTTGATTAATTTCCATGATTATGTCTTTGAATCCATCATTTAATGGATAAATTAAGATGAAAAATTTAGAAAACCCTCTTATTTTAAATTGAAGATTTGAGGGTCGAGTTGAGGTCGAATTTAGGTAAAATTAGTATGGTTACACTCGTGGTTGAATGGGCTTTCGGATTTTGTAATTTTTGTCGAGTTTCGAGACGTGGGCCCCACGGGCAATTTTTGAGCTAAATTTCGAATTTTGATGGAAAATTAATATTTCTTATGGAATTAATTCCAATAAATTTTATTGACTAAATCGAATTATTTGTGGCTAGATTCGAGGTATTTGGAGGCCAATTCACGAGGCAAAGGCTTAGCGGAATAAGAATTTCATGGTTTGAGGTAAGTAACAGTTTTAAATTTGGTCCTGAGGGAGCCCGAGAGACTGGAGAGATTTATGACTGAGCAAGGTCGAGGGCCTGATTGTGAGATATTTATATTATACTATAACACATGAGTTGGCCGTGCAGCACGTGAGTTGGCCGTGCGAATCCTTATATTATACTATAGCACGTGAGTTGGTCGTGTAGCACGTGAGTTGTCCGTGCGAATCCTTATATTATACTATAGCACGCGAGTTGGCCATGTAGTACGTGAGTTGTCCGTGCGGATCTTTATATTATACTATAGCACATGAGTTGGCAGTGCAGCACGTGAGTTGTCCGTGCAGATCCGTATATTATACTATTGCATGTGAGTTGGCCGTGCAGATCTAGATATTTATATTATGGCATGTGAGTATAGCGCTTGGGTTGTAGGAGCCCCTCCGGAATTTGTACACCCCCAGTGAGCGCGGGTACCCATTGAGTGCGAGTGCTGAGGGCTAAAAGCTGAGTGGTTGAGTTGTTGTGATGAGTTGAGTGACTGTTGCGTGGGAGGCTGTACTTGCTTTGCATTTGTTATTGCACTTGGTTGCTATCTGTCATTATTGTGAAATCTCTGAAAGATTTTGTATCCGGATTACATGAACTTGAACTGTATAAAATTGATTTGTCTTAAACTGTCTGATTTGAAAGCATGTTTATTCTCTGCTGGAATTACTGAAAGTAAACTATAACTGTGTATCTCGTCATCATCTTCAGTTCCTTAGTTATTATTGTTACTTGCTAAGTTGGTTGTACTCATACTACACCTTGCACTTCGTGTATAGATCCAGGTATTTTCGTACATAGAGGGTATTGATCCTTTCGCACAGTTGATTTTTAGGAGATTTTGAGGTAGCTGTCGTGTTCCGTAGACCTTGTCTCTCCTTCTCTATCTCCTTGTTTATTGTATTTGGTCTCAGACTATTATTGACCATATTTTTCAGACTTGTATTCATATTAGATACTCATGTACTCAGTGACACCGGGTTTTGGGAGTGTTTATATATATATATATATATATATATATATATATATATATATATATATATATATATATATATATGTATATGTATATATATATATATGTGTGTGTGTGTGTGTGTGTGAGTTTTTCTTCCGCTAATTCTATATATTATGTTTTCAAACATAAATGATATGGGGGTTTATTGAGATAGTCGGCGCCTAGTATTGAGATAGGCGCCATCACGACGGGTGAGATTTTGGTTCGTGACATTACTGTCATTTCCCTATTATATCTGCACTGTTATTATCTGGATTTGGACTGTACCTTTCTGAGCTCGTCACTACTTTCAGCCCAAGGTTAGTCTTGTTAATTATTGAATATATTGGGTCGGTTGTACTCACACTATACTCTGCTCTTCGTGTGTAGATCTAGGTACATATGGACTCGGCGGTTGCTAGTTTCGGTGCAGTGTCTGCTTGGAGACTATTGAGGCAGCTGCTATAACGCCCGCAGATCTCGACTCTCCTTCTTTTTAGTTTTATTCAATATTGTTCTATTTTTCAGACGGTTATATTAGAAATTTAGACTGTGTTGACACTTTATAGCTCATTAACCGTTGACACCCGAATTTTTGGGGATCTTGTAGTTGTTCTTATCGGTTATTTATGAGATTTTTCACTATTAAGCTTATTACATCATGCTTTTAATTTAAAATGTGTAGTTATTTTGTGATTGTCGGCTTGCCTAGTAATGTGATAGGTACTATCACGACATGTTGAGATTTGGGTCTTGACACAATACAACTCTTCCTTAGCAAACTATGTATTCAACTTACAAAGAAATTACATTTGTCTTACCTTCTTCTAATACTAGGAAGTTGCCACTTATCTAGTGTAAAGTGTCCCTTCGCCTCTTTTGGAGGATGTTCGAAAGAGTAGTAGAAGGTATCATTTCCACTAGATGAGGCAAGCTTAGCTAAGAAATCCGTCATCTGATTGGCTTCTCCAAAGATTTCAAGATATGCATGCATTACGCATTTATTGTAATCTGATAATCATAAAATATATATTGTTCATTAAATTTACAATGTTGCAATTGATGTAAAATTATGTTAGATAATACATTTGAGGGAAATAAACCTTACTGTATGTACTTTTATTACTCTTCTCAAATATGAGGACATAGGGAGAAACAAAGAGTCACATGCATGGTCATAAATTTCTTTGTCGTGCGCAACTTAAATTTGCTTCAAAATTAGAAAGAGAGAGTCACATAGGTCAGAGTATTTTTAGTAACCGAGTTATGGACGATTTGTCCAACAATAAATCATATCTGTATTAATTTGCAAGCTTTACGTTCTATTATGGGTAAAAAAGAGATCTCCTAGAAGTTTTATATTAATGTATGAATAGAATAAATTAGATTATACATTCATCTTCAAGAGAATGTTGAAATAAATTACAAAGGTTGCTCCCAGCAGAATTTGGAGATAAATTCATAGTGCGCAACTAGCAGTTTTCTACTATTTAGTGTATTTAGGTGATGGCTGTAGTTTCACAGTATTGGAACTTTTAGGGAATTAACGCACAACCTTAAAGAAGTTCATTATTCTTTTCTACTCTAATGGTCAGAGGTGGAACTAGAATTTCAATCTTATAAGTTCTGCATTTTAAAACGACGATTTCAAGTGTTAATAAGTGGATTTTACTTTTTATATTGGTACATATTTAATGAATTTCTTAACACAAAATACACTGTTTGAGCAAAAACAGCTGGATTTGCGGAACCTATAGCTCAGCTTCTCCTCCGCCTTCCAATGGTAGTGAGACGAAGAGTCACATGCAAAACATAAATCTGCTCCAAAATTAGAAAGCAAGAATCACATAGTCAAAGTCACTTTTAGTAACCAAGTTAAAGAAGATTTGCCCTATATTTCGTTTATAAGCAGTTCAAATATTAAGAATGTGGGGACCAATTTAATTAATTGGCTGTGAATTTATAATTGTACTCACATGCAGCGACTAACCTAATATGGGATACCATTTAATAAAAGCTGGCTGCTAAATTTAGTTCTATTACAAAGACTACTGGTTGATGTTATGATCACAGTGCTTTATAAAAAGGCTCTCTATATATATCTTACGCTTCGAAAACATCTTCAGCTCAGTACTCTTTTCTTCTTCACAGCATTTCAAGCTCCTTTCTTCTTCTGCTATTGAGATGATATATGCTGAAAATGTACGTCCCATTTCCCCCTCATATATAGTCCTCTTATTTCTCTCTAATTATATGGCTAAAAATATAAGAAATTTTTAAACTTTGATGATGGGCCATCCTTAGTGGAACTTCAGCAGGAGGGTTGGGTGCAATCCTACATTGTGACAAATTCAGACTTTTTTTCTCCTTGACTGCTAGAGTTAAATGAATCTCTGATGCTGGTTTCTTTATTAATGCGTAAGTTCATGAATCTGAGAAAATTTTCAAGAGTGTGTTTCTCTTTTTAACTAATTCTTGTATGAGTTTATACAAAAAACTATAACTGGTGAGCCACGTATTAAAGAGTATTTTAAGAGAGTTGTTACTTTGCATGTCAGAACCATCATTTAGTAAATTGTTTCTCTTTTATTATTCTTTATTGTTTTTTATAAAACATTACTAACTCTCTTTGGGGTGTACTTTAGGGATCTGCCAAGAACCTACCACTCTCTAGCACATTCTTGAGCTTAGACCCAAGTTTGGTAAGAACAGTTTTATTTATTTATTGTGTTAATAAATTGACCAACATGATCTTTCTAACTAAAAAGTATACAATCCAATGATTTGGCAGTGCTTCTTCCCTCAGTATATGCAGCACCACATATTTGCACGCCACTTTTCATCATTAATTCGGCTTATGATTCTTGGCAGGTTTGAAAATCAATTTCTATATATGATAGTAACTAATACATTTCTGAATATATTTTATTTTCCTTCAAATTCTAAAGGGTTTGCCTATTGATTCTTGAAAAGTAGATAAACAACATTTTGGTTCCCGAATGTGTTGCTGACCCTGAACATGTTTGGGATACATGCAAGAAAGATATAAATAAATGCTCACCAAGTCAAATCCAATCTCTCCAAGATTTTAGGTCGACATTTTTAGAGGCATTGAACGATTTAGGACCAAGTATATCAAGAGGTTATTTCATTTCTTCTTGCCATTTCCACCATGGCATTGAAATACAAAGCTATTGGTCCAACAACAACTCTCCAACAATAGCAAACAAGGTCATATTTTCATTTCTTTTTTTCTTTATATTACTGTAATTTTTCAGCTTTCTTGTGTTGTTATTTGACGTTTGATACTAACTCATTATAACAGACAATTGTTGAAGCTGTTGGAGACTGGTCTTTTGGTAGAAGTGGATTCCAAGGGGTTTACTGCCCCTATCCTTGTGGCAAATATTGCCAGTAGAGGTTGCTCTTATTTTTTTTCGTAAACAAGTGGAGTAACTAGTGTAAAGCTACTCATGTATTATTGCAAAATTGTAATTTTTGTTTTTGTTTTCACCTCAACATGTTTTGATTGAGCAAATTATATTTTTTGTCTTCACACGTTTTGATCGAACAACTTTTTTCCCTTAAAAACAGATTTGCTAATTGGAAAGTTTATATCATTCCAAATAAAATTTCGTCATCTGTAATAATCAATTAGCAAAAAATTGCATGCGATGAATGTTTCCTCTCCTTTTCTGAAACTCCAAAAGGAGCAAATAAAGTCGGACCTTACGTTACAGTATTAAGGACCTATTTATGAGCCATTTCTTGTCTCACATAAAATTGATAAAGCATTACCAATTAGAACCATATTGTTTACCAGACACAACTTGACTAGTAAATTGCGTAAGCGAACATAATTTTTATTTATTTCTTGAAGTATATCTATACTATAATTTGTGGAAATATCTATTTAATGATTTTTTTTTTGTATTTCGTACCCCTAATGTATGTAATAAAAGGTCCATTTTGATAGATTTTTCCCTCCCTTTCTAACCTTTATTTTCTTCATTACTTACTTTCTCTGTTAATCCTCACAAAATGAATTATTTTATGATTTTGCAAATAAATAAATAGATTAAAAAGCAAAATCGTAAAAATCAAGTAAATGGAGTGTAAATGTAACTAAAGAAAACATTGGATAATTAGTGGTGAAAAGTAAAAAGAATATCTATCCATTAGTTGCTTTTTTCATTTCATCTACATGACTTTATATATTCTTATATTATTCAGTATTGTAGTATAAATCCAATTAAATGAAAAGCTTTTGTGGTATTTTATATGAGAATCAACTTATGTAACTAGGTAATATTTATGGATAATGTCTTTCATCCAAAATTATTGTTCTCAATAAGCTAGGTTTTTTTATATATACTTAATTAAAAAATCACATTTACATTTCATTTCATTCTAATTATGAATGCTTATTTGCATTTGAATGGAAGGATTTGGGCATGTGGAAGTGTAATTACTCGATATTTGCTGGATGCGCAAGAATAGGCCTCCCCTAAATTCCAGTAGATGTTTTTACCTTTTTATGTGAATTACACTTCAAAAATGATATCTTTCAATAAGCTACCAATTAGTTTATATTTCAGAAAAGATGGTTACCAGAATATTTATTGGTACTAACAAAAGTATTATTTTGCATGACATATATATTCCGAAGAAAATGTGTTATAAGCAAATCATGGCGGTGTTGGAAATTTGCATTTTTGTCTTAGTTATATTTCCTGAGACGTGGTAAACTGTAGAACTCCTGAAAAAACAGAGTTAATTTGCTATTTGGTATGCAGGGAAGACTGGATGATTTATGGATGGGACTATACGAAGAACCTTACTCAAGAACAAATTAATGAAAAATGCAGAAGGGGAGAAAGATTTATGCCATGTGAAATTGATGGAGAACTGATCTTGTAATTAATTATAAATATTATATTTTCTTATAGAAATTTGTTCACATATAATCGGTAAAAAAATAACACACAATATTTATAAATAAATTACGAGAGATCTTTAGAAGGTTATTTTCTTCCATTCAAGTTTTAAGCAGGCGTAGGAGATCATTTTCTTTGATATTATGGAAAATGGTCAAAATTGCCGTTAATAGTTGGGCATTTATTTGCCCCTGCCTTGACAAATAATGTATCATTTGTGTCCTTACTTTTAATTTCAGTCATGTGTCAATGTAATATAAAAACCTATTTTTAAATATTTTTTCTTATTTTCACTTTTGTTTATCACCTTTTTCCTTTTCTTTTACTTTTTCACTCCCCCCTTCCCCAACCATGTCTTCAAGATCAGACCCACCCCTCCTCACTTCCTTCTTCTTCCCCAATCACCAAGGTTTTCTAAGAGAGCGGGGCTTAGTCTTCTACTCCAGATTTTTCAGCCTCTTTCATCTTGAAGTAAATGATATTACCTTGAGAAAATCCCCCAAATGATCCCTATCGTTTGCTAAATGGTTTACATATACCCTCCATTTACCTTTCCGTCCAAAAAAGCACACGACGTTAATTATATTAACAAAATTGCCCCCGCATCTAACGACGAAATTTGGGGGCATTCAATTTAGTGATGTGGCAGATTCTCATGGGGCCAAGTAGCAATCTCGGGCTGATAGAAAAAAAATTGACCTTATTTTCGTCCCACTTAATCCGACCCAACGTTTTTTAACCGGGTCATAAAATAATACTTAACACATAATTTCACAAAGATAGGACCCAATAAGTGATCGAATTTGTTTTCGGATAGAGCGTCGCTTCTGCGGCCAAATATCAATTTTTTTGTCCGTGCAGTGCTATCAAACTGCATAAATAATGTATCTCATAGATATCTAAAAAATAAAATCTTCTAGAATCTATTTTAAGTCAGAAAAAAAAAATCTTTGCAAACTCACTGGTATTGTCACGACCCAAAATCCCACCACAGGTATCG
Organism: Nicotiana tabacum; assembly: GCF_000715075.1. Classification (NCBI taxonomy): domain Eukaryota; kingdom Viridiplantae; phylum Streptophyta; class Magnoliopsida; order Solanales; family Solanaceae; genus Nicotiana; species Nicotiana tabacum. Next base: position 17,254,941 of record NC_134094.1, on the reverse strand, counting down.
TGATGGCACTTAGTCTCTAAGACTAAGTAAGGTGATTATAATACAATTCAAGCCAATTTTGTTTTTAAATAGATAATCGAAACCAACATCGGAAATAATTACAAACAACCTCCCAAGACTGGTAATACTGAGTCACGAACTCTAACTGAATACATGAAATAATCTCAAGGATCTAATACTCAATACTGTTTGATTAATAATTAACAGTACAATAACATGGAAAGACTCCAAGGGACTGCGGCGACCAAGCAGCTCTACCTTGAATCCTTGAGATCCCACTCTAACTTTGTCCGAGTCCGATATCTCCAATACCTGGCTCTGCAAAAAAATATGTAAAAGTGTAGTATGAGTAGACCACAATCAGTACACAGTAAGTATCAAGACTAACTTCACTGGAGTAGTAACGAGGTATAGTCAAGACACTCACTAGTCTAATAACCTGTGCAATATATTATAAAAAAATAATAGGAAACAAAATAGAAATATTGGCAACACTAATCAACTAGTGATATACATAGCAGTGCAACAAGAATATCATTAATATTGCTCAACAAATAATAAGTAAAAGTACACCCAATTAATCAGGTCCTTCAAATATAAATCTTTTGCCTATATGCTTCTCAAATAATAATCTTCAGGATATATAATACTTTCCAATAAATATATTTCAGATATACTCCTTTCAAATAAATATCTTTCAAATATAATTCCTTCAAATAAATATCTTACAAATATAATTCCTTCAAATAAATATCTTTCAAATATAATTCTTTCAAATAAATCTCTTTCAAATATAATTTCTTCAAATAAATATCTTTTGAATAAAATTCTCCCCGTGATACTTCATTTCAAAATCATAAAATACAAGTCTCAGCCCACTTTCATATTTTCACGGCACCTCGTGCCAATTTCTCTATCACAACCGCACTGACAACTCATGTGTCAATATCATCATCATTTAACAACGGCACCTCGTGCCCACATTTCATATCACAACTGCACGGACAATTCACGTACCAATATTATTATTATTTACTCACGACACCTCGTGCCCACATTTTATTTCATAATTCGCCTGGCAATAGCCACATGCTCCCAATTTTAATATAGATCAGACTATTATCAAGTTTACCGAAACAACAAGACAAATTGCACAAGTTATAAAAATAAACATAAGGAAAATCACAACATCACATAAAAATTAACAACGCAATAACTCCACTTCATCACATATCATTCCTGACAATAGCCACCCTTATCTCTCATATAGCCGCCCTTATCACTCCTATAATAGCCTCCCCTATCTCTCCGCCCTGACAATATCAATAGCCACCCTTATCTCTCCTATAGACAACCTTATCACTCCGTATAATTGCCACCCTTATCACTCCGTTCAGACAATATCCCAACACACATAACCACAGTGAAATGCCACCCTTATACCCACATAATATCAACAGTGAAATGCCACTGAAATACCACCCTTATATCCTTAAAATAATAACTCAAATCACACAATAATTTAAACAGAATATTATCACGACAACACAACATAATTAATTCCTATCACAATTTGCCCAACAACCACAATCAATTTCAATGATATAGTAAAATCAATAAATTTCTCAAAAATAGCCCAAGGCTCCACACAATTTATATAAAACCTCAAAAATAATCAACAGAGAGAGAAAATACTCAGTATAGGGCAATACCTTCATTAATCCAAATTTTTGATAATTATATTAACTCCTCAGTTTAAGCTTATTTCATTAATTATTTACAGATGGAAAATTTATAATATAATTATTTTCAGGAAATATCAAATCAACAAACTCACAGAATTTACATAAATATTCAAGTAACAATCACATCAAATTGTCATATAAAAATAAATTCAACAAACAAGGACTTAGGCATGTCAAATAGATGATTTAATAAATGCCAACAATTATTCAATTTACTACACAATAATGCCTAAGACTTTAACCCAATAAACTTTGCACATATAAGTCCGAGTGCGTACTCGTCATCTCGCATACATGGATTTTCACATTTCACAAATGGCACATAAGACTCGATACCTAAGGGGTAATTTTCTCCACTCAAGGTTAGGCAAGTTACTTACTTTTTTTTTTGAAGTTAGGCCGATATTTTAAAATTTCTTTCTTGCTTGAATTGACCTCCGGACAGCTCAAATCTATCCAAATTAATTCAATTCATTCAATACTAAATATAGGAATTAATTCCATATGAAAATACTAATTTTCCAATAAAATTCGAAATTTAACTCAAAAATCGCATGTGGGGCCCACGTATCGGAATCCGATGAAACTTATAAAATCTGACAACCCATTCAATTATGAGTCCACCCGTAGCAATTTTATCAAATTTCGATAACAACTCGACCTCCAAATCTAAAATTTTCGTTCTTGAAATGTTTTGCAAAAAAATTAATTTCTTCCATTTAAATCCGAAATAAATGTTGAATATAACTATGGATTTATGAAATATAATCAGTTTTGGATATAGGACACTTACCCAAGTCGAAGTCGTGAAGAAATCCTCAAAATCACCCAAGAATCGTGCTCCAAAAATGCAAAACGAAATGAAGGAAATGACCATTTTTGGTCCTTAAGTTTCTGCTTATCCGTCACTAAAAGTCCATTTTACGTCACTAAAAGTCCACACCAGAACTTGCTTGCACCAACAATTATTTCTTTCACTAAAAAGGCTCTAACTCCATCATACGAACTCGGAATTCGACGATTCTTGTTCCTATGAGTCACATACAATAATACGAACCTTGCCGTTCAATTGAAACTCAATTCAGAGCTCATTTGCTCAATTCGATACCAATTTCGCTCGTTAAATAATTAACTCATATTTCGCGCTAAAAACCCAATCGCGACTTGATGAAATTAGACCAAACTTTTCAGATTACTCCTATAATTCATTATCAAAATCTCGGAAGTCTCAAAATCTAATTTCGATCTCTATAACTAAAAATGGACCTTTGGATCATTACATGCTTATGCTGAAAACATAAAACTTTCTTCCCCGACAGCCTGCAGTATATCAACTATAACTTCATGGAAAATCCTTGAATAACAAGTCATACTTTTCATCATCGGAGCTGAGGTTCTAACAAGATCCTTGAATAGTCTTACTGATCAGGCAAACTTCACTCCTTTTATCATGGATCACAGAGGTCCTATCATTAATCACCTCGCTTATGCTGACGATATAGTTATATTCTCTGGAGGCAACAATGCCTTTATTAAACTTATCAAGAACCAAATCAGGAGATATGAGAAAGCTTCTGGGCAAAAAGTCAACAATGATAAAAATTTTTCATTACTACGCCAAACACTTCACCTACGAGGATTAACAGAATGAGACAAGACTCTGATTTCATGGAAAAAAAATTCCATTTCAATTATCTTGGATGCCCGATATATTATGGCAGGAAAACAACTACTCTTTTTTATGGCATGCTTTCTACGATTTTGGAAAAGCTCAACCATTGGAGGAAGTGCCATCCTTATCAAACATGTTCTTCAGCCATTACCTACATACATACTCTCTGCTATAATTCCACCAAAAGGTACTATCAGACTCATGGAAAAATATTTTGCTAACTTCTTCTGGGGTGCAAATGAGGGAAAAAACAACTACCACTAGAGTTCGTGGCATAATATGTGTCTACCTAAAGATGAGGGTGGTATTGGAATCAGGAGAATGGAAGATGTTATTGAAATTACTAGTATCAAAAGGTGGTGGAGATTTAGAACTCAACCATCCTTATGGGCCACTTTTCTCAGGTCCAAATACTGCAAAAGAGTTCACCCAGTAAAGAAACTACCAAGCTCCTCTGACTCTCACATGTGAAAGAATCTTATGAAAATCAAGGATAAAGATGAGCCGCATATCTACTGGAAGATTCAAGTTGGCAACTCTAGCTTTTGGTGGGATAATTGGACTAGTAATGGTCGTTTAGCTAGTTTGGTTCAAGGAACTACGAAGTCGGCTAAATTTTATCCATAATGCAAATTGGGACATCAATAAGCTGGAGCGACTTCTTCCCATCAATATCATCAATAACATCACCAGCTTGGCTATTGGCAATTGTCACATGGATGATTTCCCTATGTGAAACATCTCTGAGGATGGTCATTTCTCCAACAAAATTGCCTTGCAATCCATTAGAATGAAAAGGCAGAACAATAATTTTATGAGTAATGTTTGGCAAAATCCTATCCCCTTTAAAATTTTCTTTCTTACTTGGAGATATTTTAAAAGAAAATTACCTTTTGATGATATGCTTGGAAGATTTGGTACTAACATCACTTCTAGATGCTCTTATTGTTCTAATGCGCAGGTTAAAACTATGCAGCATGTATTCACGGATAAAGAAATAGCTACTTTTATTTGGAATGAAATTGGTAACCCCCTAAGAATCAAACATCAGCCTAATCCAGTCATAAAGATCTTTAAGCGATGATTGGATGAAAAGACCAATAACAGAGTGCACAAATTGATGTTACAAATTACCCCAACTGGGATTTGCTGGGAAATCTGGAAATAAAAGGAGCTCATGTAGATATGGCAACCAGAAAAGATTGCAACTCAATCATATGAAGCATCAAACTATATGGACTATTAAGGCTATGATTTCCAAGATGATGCCTGGAGTCGATTAACAACTTCAATGGCCAGTTTTATGCTGCAGAATAGAAAGACTCAGACCATTACAATCATGAAAACAAGTGTTATGGAAACCTTCTACCACGAGCACCCTCAAGGTCAATACTGATGGTAGCTACATTAAAGAGAGTGGCAAAGCTGGCATCAGAGGCATTGTTAGGGACAACAATGGCGATTTAATCATGGCCTTCTCAGTACCCATCACTTGTGATAGCAACAATATGGCAGAGGCGAAGGCTGCAGAGTTTGGAGGGAAATGGTGCAATCGACTAGGATACACTAATTTTACTCTCGAACTTGATTCAATAGTTATCGCTAACATGCTTTCAAATAGAGACGCTAACAACCTAAAGATCAAGATGGTGATCGACAGGTTCATTGACATCTTACAACTTGCCATTGTGACTGTGCAACATTGCTTTCGAGAGGGAAACCAAGTTGCAGACTCGTTGGCTAAACTTGCTGCCAATACTCAACAGAATATAATCTGTCAAACTTACCAGGAATTGCCTACAAATGCTAAAGGTCCCTTCTTATTAGATAAGTGGTAAATGCCTAGTATAAGGACAAAGTATGAAAAATCCAATTCTTTTGTGAGTTGAAGTTTGTACAAATAGTGATCAGTAGGAGGCAGTTCGAACTCCTTCTGCTTTATAGGTGATGGATTCACCATTGTTGTATACTTAGGAGGTGAGGTTTCGGCCCCAAAAAAAACATAACGGATCTATAAAAATTTTCAGAAATGGATTCCAACTCTGATATTAAAAAGTCAACTCCCCGGTCAAACTTTCCAAAAATTCAACTTTCGCCATTTCAAGAAAAATTCACTACGGACTTCCAAAAATATTTTTCGGACACGCTCATAAGTCCAAACTAACCATACGGAGCTACTGGAATCATCAAAACTCTATTTCGGGGTCGTTTACATATAATTCACCATCCGGTCTATTATTTCAACTTAAGCTTCCAAAACAAGAATTGTTCTTTCAATTAAATCCTGAATCATCCGAAAACCAAACTAGACCACCCTCACAAGTCATAATACACATTTCAAAGCTACTCGAGACCTTAAGCCACCGAACGAAACGTAAAGTGTTAAAATAACATGTCGGGTCGTTACAGGTACCCATAGATTCTACTGGCCTTCTCATTTTGCTAACCCCTTTCATTTCTCCTCGTCCGGGTGAACTATCCGGCGCATGATAGAATGTGCAAGCTTGGAACACTCATTTTTCCTTGTATCCTCCATAAAATTTATCAATTTGTCTCTCAGATCTTGAACATTCTCACTATTGCAAGTACTTATAAAGCATGAATATTCTGATTCAAGGGAAAAATTGTTAGTGCTCAATTTGTTATTCCGTTGGTGTGAAGATGGAATCAGAATTATAAATCAGATTTTCCCTCCATCAATTTCCCAAAAAACAATCTTGAGTATGGATATTTTAGTGAAGTATGGGTCGTTCGAATTTAAAAATGGGGTTTTGTCGGATGGGTTAATGTATTTTATGACCCATGTAAGAAAATAAGGTTATTTTTTGTTTCAGCTCAAGATTGCCACGTGGTCCAATGAGAAACTGCCACGTCACTTAATTGAACGCTCCCAAATTATGTCGTTAGATGCGGGGGTAATTTTGTTAATATAATTAACGTCGTGTGCTTTTTTGGACGGATAGGTGGATGGAGGGCATCCGTAAACCATTTAACAAATGATAGTGTTAGTTTAGGCCATTTTCCGTATTATCTTTAATGGAAGACTTTTGATTCTTCCTTGTCTTCTTATCTTCGATGGAGGATTCAGTGATATAGCTGGATAAAGTCAAAAATTTTCAGCCTTCTCTTGTGGTATTCACTATAAATATTGACGTGGTGCCATTTTTGGCAACAAAAAGGCTTCTCTTAATTTTGTTCTTGGACTCATTGTACATTTTCTAATCATAAGGATGGAAAACGGTGTGGGCGGTGTGGTTACGGGGCAAATTCGCGTAAATCTGCTATGACTTCAGCCAATCCCGCCCCGCCCCGCAAAACATAAATTCATGTTTTCAACCCGTCCCGCATAAACATGCCCCACATTAATTTTTTTTTTTGATAGTAAATGTTTTTTTTGATTTTCTGCTAAGTAGTATTAATTTAATTTAAAACTTTTATACCATCTTACAAAATACATGTTGAAAATGTTTTAGATGTTATCATAATTTAATTAAGGGAAAAGGGCAAAAAAATACTCCTCTACTTTCGGATGTTGTCTACATTTAACCTCCGTTGTACTATCCAACCAAATTTACCCCTATCGTTATACTATCCGTCCAAATTTATCCCTACCATTATATTATCCGGTCAACTTTACCCCCACCTTCACTAAACTTTTAAAAATTACTCTCCCAGACCGTCAGGTGACCCAGAATCTATCAAATCATTTTAATAAAGTCACTTTCTTCTTCTTGATCCACTATTTTTGAAATAATTGATATTTACCTACTTTCTTAATTGAAAAAAAATAAGAGAAAGAAATATTATAATTATACAACGGTTAGTAAATAAAGTATAGTAAATTGAAGAATCTAAATTAGGTAGCATGTCTAAATTTTAAAAGTATTTATAATACCCCAACATTAATGAATTCATTGCAACAAAGGTGTGGAGATTTTGCAAGTATTAGTGATAGAACTTGATGTTCCTTGGAGACTTCACATTGTCGAATTTGACTTTGCTTTAATCAAATGCCTACGCATGTGCACTCTTAAGTTAGTCGATCGAACCATATACAACAAGACAATAACAAAATATATTCAAATATACATGTATATACATGATGAGCAGCTGCATATAATACAGAATAAATCGGCCCACTGAATTTTATGGTGTGTATATGATTGAAAAATAGATAAAATATTAAATCAATTTCAAACCATTATCACAAGAAGAGAAGCGGGTACATTGGTAATTAAAACTATTCATGAATAATTTGGATAGTCTAATACCATTAGCATTCACATCAACAGTAGTTTCTGAAATAGTGGAACAAGAAGAATAACAACTGATTTAAATAAAAAGAAATTGAGAGATTTTGGATTGATAAACTGATCAAGGGTTAATTTTTAAATGTTTGCTAATGCTAGGGGTAAATTTAGCTGGATAGTATAACGGATGTTAAATATAGACAATATCTGAAAGTAGAGGGGTATATTTGATCATTTTTCCTTTAATTAATTAGTATATGAAGGTAGACAAAAATACCTAATCATGATACATGTAGCATGAATGAGAGAGCGAAATCAAAGAGAAAAAAAAACTCTCTGTTTACGACATTCAAAAGTGTAGAATACACGGTATCCTATGGAAGTATTGGACCACACGTAACGTAATGCTTTCTTGGCATAGTTTTCCGTGATTATAAATTTGTTTGAGCAGTATAAAATGCAATCAAATGACATTTTTTCATTTTCAACACTTACTTCAGTTATAATTGTGTTGTGAACAATCAATTCGAATTTCACGATTTTCTTACCACAATTGCATAGGGGTTTTAGCTTAGAGGAAGGGCTTTAGCGTTTTAGATCTTTAGGTTTTTGTTGAAAAAAAACAATAAAGACTCTAACCTGCTACCCGCCCCACCCCGCATGATGTTTTATTTATTAAAAATAAACCGCCCGCCCCGCATTCCGTGAACTCCCAAACCCGCACCTCCCCATTGTCATCTCTATTTGTTAGGCTTCTAGTTAATATATGGCTTGAGGTTGTGCTTAATTCATTTTCGCAAAACAAAAATGGTAGATATGTGTGAATACGGTTGACGTGGTGCAATGGAGGTTTTTGAGTGACTTAGTTGCTGAAATTAGTGTGTATTCAGAGGTGGTGGAGCAGTGAAAGTTTATTGGGGAAGAAAGTTTCTGTCGCCGCTGAATTTTCCTGTGAAATTTTCGGGCAACTCCATGGTTGTGGGTAGTGAGGAGGAGTGAAAAAGAAAGGAAACGAAAAAGTAAAAGAAAAGGAAAAAAGGTGAAAAGAATAAGAAGAAAAATATTTTTGAAAATTATTATTTATATAACATCGACAAGTGGCAGTAATTTTGAATCTTTTATTTTTTAAATAGTTTTGTTAGCCGAAATCGAAATTAAGGGAAAAACGATACCATATGTTAATGGCAGGGGCAAAAATATGTTCTAACTATGAGCGGGGGCAAATATTTCCCTAACTATATAGTACAAGGTCAATTTTGGCCTTTTTCTTTGATATTAATTAGTCTGACTATAAAACAGAATAGCGTAAACAAAGAACTAAAACAAGCTGTCTAATGAAGGATTTGACAATAGAGTTCATGGTGGCCTAAAAAGTGGATAGAGTATTAGACAAGTCAAAGGGCATAAATAAAGCAAAGCCGGATAACTGGGGTAAAATCGATAAGTGATATCCTTTTTATGGACCAATAGGACACGGAATGAGTAACGACTGAAACTTGGGCATATGACACGAGGGTGCTACATAGCATGTCATATACCAATGCTTAATTTTAGTTTTTTTAAGATATAGGTAGCAATAGGGGCGAACATTAATTGGAATGGAACCTAGAATGAGTGGAATGCTGTGATCTTGGGGCCGGGAAAGTGGAAGAGTAGAAGGCGAGAAAAAAATATAAGTGTAAGTGTCTAATAAGGATGAAAGGTCAGGGTTTTGCATGGGAGTCTATTGAGGGCGGTTGGGCTCGACTCCAAATGAAACATACAAGAAATAGTGTTATTTTGAGCAAAGTGACGGAGTGAAGCAATTTTAATTGGTTCAATGGAAGAATGAGGATCACTCTTCCAACAAATCAGAGCATTTTTAAGACCAAATTAAGAAAGACCCTGCAGGTCGCAATGTAACCAACTGTGTACGGTCGAAATCGATTCTCGATCATAACGACTGGTCGAGAAGATGACGTCTTGACCAAAGGGTATCCACTTGACAAGCTCGAACAAATTCCGGAGTAGGGGCGTCGAGCTTCAAGCTATAAGACCGATCAACGGCAAAATTCGATATCATTATCGAGTCCGTATCCGAATCGAGCTACGAGGCAATACCGACCGATACATGCCTCGAATATCGATGTCCCAAAACAAAATCGAGCTCGAACCAAGACCGGGGATTCGATCCAACACCGAGTTCGAGTTAGTACCGAGCTCGCAGACAAAAGTCGTTACAACCGCACCAAGGGAGAGAATCTCGGCGGGAATCAAGGAAGAGACAAACCATCATGGGTCCTCTACTATATGTATTATTTTATTATGTTGTTGTAAATAAAGTGGTGACCCTCTATTATAAAAAAGGGGCAAGACTTTGTAATAAGGCAATTCATTCAACAGACATTAAGTTTTCCTAAGTACTTGTTTTTCTCTATTCATTCAGATTTTTCTGTTCATCACTCCCATTTTACAGTGAAAATCCCTGTATTGTCATTTTTGTATCAAAAAAATTTGCGTATCCTTAGAACCATATCTAAATTTGACGTTATTCAATTTTTCGGGTAAATAGTTTGGCGCCCACCGTGGGGCTAAGGGTAACAATGATTTTTTGATACAAATCTACAGTACACTCCAGCTTACAACTAAAAACCACCAATGGCTCTACCTATCGACCTCGAAGCCGGCCTTCCAGACGAAACTAACAATTTAGCGCCCGGGGCCGAAAGGTTACCTAACGACGGCAATGAGGCTCGAATCGAAGAACCCGACTTTCGAGCCGAAGCACCATTGGATATCAATTCACAAATAGCTCTAGAAGCGAATCAGCGTTCTGAGCCGGAAAGAAGCGTTCAGGGTGGTACTCGACCCATAGCCCGAGACACCCACAACACGGGGAAAATCGGGGTCAGCTTGCGTATAATTTTCGAAATACTACAAGCCCAACAAATAGCGATAGCTCAGTTACAGAGCCAAACTCATATGCAAAGCAAGCCGAACTCCAATTCACTTCTTCGAGAAGCCACCCCCAGAACGGAGCCCGCCATTGTGAAATCAAACGAGCTAGAATCAGGGACCGCTCCTGAAATTGCCAAATTACTTGAGGAACTCACAAAACGCGTCGAAGATAACGACAAAAAAGTGGAAACATATAACGCTAGAGTCGATCAAATCATGGGGGCTCCGCCAATGATAAAAGGGCTAAATTCAAAAATATTCATACAAAAGCCTTTTCCCTCGAGCGCGGCCCCAAAACCAATCCCCAAAAAATTTCGTATGCCCGAAATTCTCAAATATAACGGTACGATCGATCCTAACGAACACGTCACCTCCTACACGTGTGCCATCAAAGGCAATGATTTAGAGGATGATGTGATCGAATCCGTGTTGTTGAAAAAGTTCACAGAGACCCTCGCAAAGGTAGCAATGATCTGGTATCACAACTTACCACCAAATTCCATTGATTCTTTTGCCATGTTAGTAGATTCATTCGTAAAAGTGCATGCTGGTGCCATAAAGGTAGCAACAAGGAAATCAGACCTTTTCAAAGTAAAACAAAGGGGTAACGAAATGCTGAGGGAATTCATGTCCCGATTTCAAATGGAACGTATGGATTTGCCACCGGTCACAGACGATTGGGCAGTACAAGCTTTCACCCAAGGGTTGAACGGTCTAAGTTCGACAGCATCATGTCGGCTGAAACAAAATCTGATCGAGTATCCAGCAATAACTTGGGCAGATGTACACAACCGATACCAATCGAAAATTAGGGTTGAAGATGATCAATTGAAAACTCCATATGGACCCGTGCATCAGAACCACACAACCACTAAAAAATAGAGGGAAATAAACAGAGGACAAAGGTCGAACAGAGACCGATACCAACCATACGTCACAGATCGGATGAAAAACGGTTCAGCACGTGATACGGTTCGGAACAGCCACAGGACTAATCGGGGGCAAAATTCTCGGGGACTTATGAGCAAGAGAGGTTTTGATAAATACGCTGATCCTATAGAAGTTCCTCAATTATCGGAATATAACTTCAACATTGATACATCTGCCATCGTATCGGCCATCGGATGCATCAAAGATACCAGGTGGCCTCGACCCATGCAGACCGATCCTGCCCAAAGGAATCCCAATCAAATGTGCGAATATCATGGCATCCATGGCCACAAAATGGAAGATTGCAGGCAGTTAAGAGAGGAAGTAGCCCACTTATTTAACAAAGGATACCTTCGGGAATTTCTGAGTGATAGGGCAAAAAACTATTTCAAGAACAAGGACTTCGACAAGCAAAACGAGCTAGAAGAACCGCAACACGTCATTCATATGATTGTCGGCGGCGTCGATACCTCACAGGGACTAGTGCTTGAACGCACTAAAACATCGATTGTGAGGGAAAAGCGATCTCGAACTTAAGATTACACAGCCATAGGGACTTTGTCTTTCAATGATGAATATGCAGAGGGAATCATCCAACCCCATAACGATGCACTGGTAATATCCGTACTCATGAATAAAACTAAAATTAAGCGTGTGTTAATTGATCCAGGTAGCTCGGCCAATATCATCAGATCGAAGGTCGTAGAACAGCTCGGCCTACAAGACCAGATCATACCCACAACTCTGGTTTTAAACGGATTCAATATGGCATACGAAACCACCAAAGGCGAGATAACCCTACCGATAAATGTGGCCAGAACCATCCAGGAAACAAAGTTTCAAGTGATCGAAGGCGATATAAGATATAACGCCTTTTTCGGAAGGCTGTGGATCCACAACATGAGAGTTGTACCTTCGACCCTAGACCAGGTCCTCAAATTCCCTACATCGACAGGTGTCAAAATAGTGTACGGAGAACAACCAGCCGCAAAGGAAATGTTCTCCGTTGAGGAAGCAAAATCATAAGGAGATACAATCGAAGAGCGGAACGCCAAATAGCAATCAAAGACATCAGCTTCGACCCAGCCAGGTAAGCAGAACATTGAAAAAGATGATGATTAATGGATCCCTCAATCCTTCGTGACCCCCGATGATTCCAATGCTACCAAATCAACAATTGACGAACTAGAGCAAATCATATTGATCGAACACTAGCCCGAAAGAAAGGTATATCTGGGAACGGGTTTGAGCCCCGAACTCAGGAAAAAACTCATTTAATTTTTTATCGATAACATCGACTGTTTTGCCTGGTCCCATTTAGATATAACAGGGATCCCACCGGACATAACAACGCATCGACTAAGCATGGCATCTAGGTTCAGACTAGTGAAGCAAAAAAGAAGACCCCAATCGGAGGTAAAGCACGCATTCATAAAGGATGAGGTAACCAAACTTCTTAAAATAAGGTCCATTCGAGAGGTGAAGTACCCCGAATGGTTAGCCAATATGGTCGTAGTACCTAAAAAAGGGAACAGACTTAGAATGTGTGTGGACTATAAGGACTTGAACAAAGCATGTCCTAAAGATTCCTATCCACTGCCTAACATCGATCACATGATTGATGCCACGGCCGACCACGAGATCCTTACTTTTCTCGATGCGTATTCCGGGTATAATCAAATCCAGATGAACCCGGAAAGCCAGGAAAAAACTTCATTTGTGACCAGATATGGAACATATTGTTATAATGTAATGCCCTTCGGGCTAAAAAATGCAGGAACAACTAATCAACGCCTAGTAAATAGAATGTTCGAAGAACAAATAGGTAAATCAATGGAATTCTATATTGATGACATGCTAGTTACGTCCCTGCGCGCAGAGGACCATTTGGCCCATTTGCAGGAAACATTCGAGATTCTGAGGAAATACAACATGAAGCTTAACCCCGAAAAATGTGCTTTCGGGGTCGGCTCGGGCAAGTTCCTCGGCTTCATGGTATCAAATCGGGGAATCGAGATTAACCCTGACAAAATCAAGGCCATCGAAGACATCTCCATCGTGGACAGCGTGGAAGCTGTACAAAGGCTAACAGGAAGAATTGCATCCTTAGGCCGGTTTATTTCAAGATCATCAGATCGAAGCCACAAATTTTTCTCTCTACTCAAAAAGAAGAATGACTTCGCTTGGACAACAGAATGCCAACAAGCATTACAGGAACTGAAATGATATCTGTCGAGCCCACTGCTGCTTCACACTCCAAAAATCGACGAAAAAATTTACCTATACTTGGCGGTATCGGAAGTCGCCATAAGCAGTGTCCTAGTTCGAGAAGAGCAAGGTACGCAATTTCCCGTTTATTATGTAAGTCGGACCTTAGGGGAAGCGGAAACTAGGTATCCACACTTGGAAAAATTGGCACTTGCACTGATAAGCGCTTCTATAAAGTTACGACCATACTTTCAATATCACCCCATAAGTGTATTAACCACTTGCCCACTTCGTAATATTTTATATAGGCCCGAATTATCGGGCCGATTGGCCAAATGGGCCATCGAACTCAGTGGGTACGATATCGAATATCAACCTCGTACGGCCATTAAGTCTCAAATTTTAGCAGACTTCGTGGCCGATTTCACGCCAACCCTCGTACCCGAAGTCGAGAAAGAACTCCTGTTAAAATCAGGTATATCGTCGGAGGCATGGATCCTTTTTACGGACGGGGCTTCGAACACATTAGTTCGAAAAGTGATCAGAGCAGGGTATTATTGGATCGATATGGGCAAAGATGCAAAAGAATTTGTTCGTAAATGTGATATATGTCAAAGGTTTGCGCCAATGATCCATCAACCCGGAGAGCAACTTTACTCGGTCTTATCCCCATGTCCATTCATGAAATGGGGAATGGACATCGTCGGCCCTCTGCCATCGACCCCAGGTAAAGCCAAATTTATTTTATTTATGACTGACTATTTTTCTAAATGGGTTGAAGCGCAGACGTTCGAGAAAATAAGAGAGAAAGAAGTTATAGACTTTGTTTGGGATCATATCATATGCCGATTTGGGATACCCGCCGAAATAGTATGCGACAGTGGGAAGCAATTTGTTGGCAGCAAAATCACAAAATTCTTCGAAGACCACAAAATAAGAAGGATACTATCAATGCCATACCACCCCAGTGGGAACGGACAAGCCGAATCAACGAACAAAATAATTATTCAAAACCTGAAGAAGATATTGAACGACGCTAAGGGAAAATGGAGAGAAATCCTACCCGAAGTCCTATGGGCATACCGAACAACGTCGAAATCCAGTACGGGGGAGACCCCATTCTCCTTAGTATATGGTTCCAAAGCATTGATACTGGTCGAAGTCGGTGAACCTAGTCCCAAATTTCGATTCATGATGGAAGAATCAAATAACGAGGCTATGAACACCAGCCTTGAATTATCGGACGAGGGACCAAAAGCTGCCCTCATCCGATTAGCCGCCCAAAAGCAACGAATCAAAAGGTATTATAATCGAAGAACTAAACTTCACCACTTCAAGCACGGGGACTTAGTGTTAAGAAAAGTCACCATCAATACTCGGAATCCAAACGAAGAAAAATTAGGACCAAATTGGGAAGAACCATACCAGGTGCTCGAAAACGTTGGAAAAAGATCATACAGGCTCGGCATCATAAACGGCAAACAACTATCAAGCAGTTGGAATGTATCACATCTAAAACGGTACTACTCCTAAGGTACGACCTTTCCATATTCATTTAACTAACCCGTGCAGAAGTCCGAACGACGAGCTGGAGCAGATCTTTCACTTAAAAGCACATGTTGCACTCTTTTTCCCTTAGACCGGTTTTTTCCCAAATGGATTTTTCGGCAAGGTTTTTAATGAGACAACCATCGATCATGCTTCACTATTAACAGTATCCGAGGCCTCTTTCCAATCGACCTCGAATATCAGGGGGGCACCAAACCCTCAAATACATCGAGTTCAGATGCAAGAAAGTCATCTCACAATAATAGAGTTCTAACAGGAAATATTATAAGAGCCAAAATGGTCAAAATGAACCATGCTCATATAGATTGGCCCAAACATAAACATATGTACAATGACTTGAGATTTATTGAGAAACCAGAATTAAGATTCACTCAACTATTAAGACTACGGGCTACCTTTATCTCGATTTCGAAATATTCACTCGACCATTGCGCCCTATGGGCCACATTTATCTCGAGTTCGAAGCACTCACTCGACCATTGCGCCTACGGGCCATATTTATCTCGAGTTCGAAATATTCACTCAACCATTGCGCCTACGGGCCACATTTACCTCGAGTTTGAAACATTCACTCGACTATTAAGCCTACGGGCTATCTTTATCTCGAGTTAGAAACACTCACTCGACCATTGCGCCTACGGGCCACATTTATCTCGAGTTCGAAACATTCACTCGACTATTAAGCCTACGGGCTACCTTTATCTCGAGTTCGAAAAACTCACTCGACCATTGCGCCTATGGGCCATATTTATCTCGAGTTCGAAACATTCACTCGACTATTAAGCTTACGGGCTACCTTTATCTCGAGTTCAAAACACTCCCTCGACTATTAAGCCTACGGGCTACCTTTATCTCGAGTTTGAGCAAACACTCACGCGACCATTGTGCCTTCGGGCCACATTGTCTAGAATTCGAAACATTCACTCGACGGCTAATAAAGCTACTTTTTCACCGAGTTTACATTAAACTCAACCATTAGATTACACCTACAGATTATGTTCCTTCAAAATTTGAATCATCGACTCAACAAGCGAACCTAGGGGCTACAAATCGGATAGATCAGAGAGACTACGAGGTCAACATTTGATTAAAAGTCTTTCACAAAACAAGAACAAGTGTACCTTGTTATATATGTATATACAAAATTGCCTACGTAATTAATTTACAAACATGAAGAATTAGAAACTAAGCTTCCTGGTCGATCTCTTCCCCGTCCTTGGATCCGCTTTTACTACTATCATCATCATCATCATCATCATCAGAAGCCAAGGCTTCAGCCTCCGCTTCGAGCTCTTTTGCCTTTTTTACCTCTTCGGTAAGGTCGAAGCCTCGAGCATGTATCTTCTCGAGGGTCTCCCTCCGAGACCTACACTTAGCAAGTTCGGAAATCAAATGAGCCTGAGCATCGGCGGTCTTTGCCGCTTCCCGGGCCTCCATCTGAGTAGCCTCAGCATCAGCCAGATACACAACAATGGACTTATCCGCGAATACTTTCGATGACTCAACCTCCGCCTTAGCCTCAGCAAGTCGTGTTTCAAGCTCATCGATCTTCTTAGCTTGAACCGACCCCTTTTGCTTGACACTTCGAAGTTGAACGTCGGCCGATAATAATTTTGTCAAGATGGTTTCTTTTTCCGCTGTCAGAAGGTCGAGGGTCTCCTTTCACTGGCTGCATTCAGCTCGGATTTGATCGACTTCTTCTTGAAGTAACCCGATCTTTTCGATCTTTTGCTGCAACTGAGACAACAAAGGATTAACTTCCACAGTTGAGTCGGACCCATACTTTAACAGAACGAGGCTTACCTACTTATCGAGCTCGACCCCTTCTTTACGGACCTTAGCCAATTCCGTTTGGAGATCCTTTATCGCCTCGTCCTTTTGGCTGCAAAGAAGCCGCAGGGCATCTCTCTCACCTGGACCTTTCGGAGCTCGGCCTCACACTGGTTAAGATCGACTCGAAACCTACTAATGGCCTGCACCGTAAATAAACACGAGTCAAGTATGGAAAAGAACAAAAAAACCAAGTATGGAAGAATCATTACCCGAGCAATGAAACGCTGAGCCACCTCTAGTAAAAGAGAAGCATCACCGATATCGGAACCGTCGTCGACTCCAGTAAAATAATCCTTAAAAGGATCCCCTGCACCAGAGCCTGTGCCAACATCGGGAGTAATCAACTCTCGAGCTTCCTTCAACGCCTCCTCAGAAAAAGATGGAAGGGAAGGAGAATGACCCATTGTCATAGCCCTGAGCAAATCGCTCGGAGTACTCCGATCGAGGCTCAGGTCTTCGGAACCAACCCTGACGGGCACAGCCGCCATCGGCTCGGGGGCTCTAGCAACCTCGATGGCCTCCATAGATCGGACTACCAAAGCCAAGGAGCTATCTTCTTCTTCTTCTTCCTCTCTCAGTCTTTGGACCGAGTCAATCGTAAGGGCAATTACTTTTCTCTTCACCTTCAAGTTTTGGGCTTAGGGTCCTCTGACCGAGAGGAAGCCCTTCGCTTCTTATCTTTCCCCTGTTTAGGGACCAGGGACTTGTTTCCTTCTTCACCACTCGAAGGCCTCAGAGCGGCATCCCTGGTTACGCCTGCACAAAAGGGGATCGGTAACAAATCGAACGCAAAAAATACTTCGAAGGAAACAAGAAGCAAACCTCACCATTGCTCTTTGCCTCCCATCTGCCTTTTGCCAAATCACGCCAAGCACGCTCGGCATAAGAGGAGCTCAAGGCCAACTTCCGAACCCAGTCCTCGAGGTCAGGCGCCGCTTGTGGCATCCAAGGGGCGGCTGAACATCAGGGATAAACATTAGAAAAAACAAGAAAAGGACATGAAAAGTGAACAAGAATCACTTATGGTGAAAATTCCATTCTTCGGGGAACGACATCTACTCTCCGGAATAAGATCACGGGTCCTCACACGAATATAACGACGCATCCGACCCCGATCCTTGTCTTCATCAATGCTCGACATCAAAGCCTTCAACGCTGGACGATGAAGTCTAATTAGTCCTCGAAATATCTGAGGCCAGCACAGTCGTATGAGGTGGTTTAGAAAAAAAATCCAACCCCCCGGCTTTGATAGAAAAGAAGCGCAACAAAATCACTATACGCCATAACGAATGATGAATTTGGCCAAGGGTAACCTGATATCTTTTGCAGAAATCAATAATTATCGGGTCGACGGGTCCCAATGTGAAGGGGTAAGTATAAACACTTAAAAACCCCTCCACTTAAGTAGTGACGCTCTCATCGGAGGATGGAATTTTCAACACAACCTCGGAACCCCGTTAGGGAGCACGTATACATCGATACGTGCTCACATCGACCCGGAACGGATGAAAGGTTCTCCACCTTAAAATCGATTTTCAAAGTGCACGGGCCAGGAATGTAGTCATGAACGGACGGCTCCGCTGGCGCCTTATTGTCAAACGGCCGTTAGGAAGAAGCTTTCTCTTTCTGAAGTACGATTTTGGAAGTTTTCGCCATTGATATGGGAAGAAAAAGTGCAATGGAAGGTGAAAGAATGGACAACTCCAAAAAACTCTAGTAAGGGCGGCCCTGTATTAACAAAATAGAGAGGATAAATAAGAGAATTTGGAAGAAGAGGAGGCGCAAAAATGGTAAAAGTTGTATGGAAAGACTATTTATAGACTGAGGCATGACGGTTCGGTATTAGCGGTGGCCGATCACCATCTGACACACATTAAATGCCTCGGTAAAACCGAGCCGATGGAACAGTTATCACATACGTCATGATCGAGGTCAATAGAAACATCAGCATAAATTTGATTGAGTCATAGAGAGATCATATCGTTTCTCACCACATCCTTTCCGAGAAATGAAGGGACTATCTGTGTACGGTCTAAACCGATTCTCGATCATAACGACTGGTCGAGACGATGATGTCTCGACCAAAGGATATCCACTTGACAAGCTCGAATGAATTTCGGAGTAGGGGCGTCGAGCTTCAATCTATAAGACCGATCAACGACAAAATTCGATATCATTATCGAGCCCGTATCCGAATCGAGCTACGAGGGAACACCGACCGACACAGGCCTCGAATATCGATGCCCCAAAACAAAATCGAGCTCGAATCAAGACCGGGGGTTCGATCCAATACCGAACTCGAGCCAGTACCGAGCTCGTAGACAAAAGCCGTTACAACCGCACCAAGGGAGAGAATCTCGGCGGGAATCAAGGAATAGACAAACCATCATGGGTCCTCCGTTATATGTATTATTTTATTATGTTGTTGTAAATAAAGTGGTGACCCTGTATTATAAAAAAGGGGCAAGACTTTGTAATAAGGCAATTCATTCAACAGATATTAAGTTTTCCTAAGTATTTATTTTTCTCTATTCATTCAGTTTTTCCTGTTCATCACTCCCATTTTACAGTGAAAATCCCTCTATTGTCATTTTTGTATCAAAGGAATTTGCGTATCCTTAGAACCATATCTAATTTTAACGTTATATAATTTTTCGGGTAACACCAACAAAACCACGCCTAACACCAAGTCATAAAGCCATAAAAATCGATGATATAGTAATTTGTCATAAGGGAATACCCCTTAATAGTGAGGGATAATTGATGAATTACCCCCAAACACGGAAAACTACTTCCATTTCCAGCCATGATAGGAAAATCCGAAAAAGTTTCAATTTGAATTTATAGTGCCTTCGCCACCCGAGGTTGTATAAAATTATATGTACTTCCTCTGTTAAAGAGAACTTGCACAGAGACACTATTAACTTGTCTAGTGAACCATAGATATGGAGCATTTGTTATTCCAATCGTAGATTAGTATCTAATAGAGAGGAGAGCGGATGGAGTTTCAATAACGGATTATGAAGTGGGAGAGGTAATATCTGGTGGTATTGGTATGGAATCAAGCGTTGCGTTCATCATCGGTGAACATAAGAAGGAGTTGAGGAGGAGCAGAATATTTGTGGTTCTTATAGTATTTTTCATCACTATTAAAACATAAGTTTTGCTACCTCTTATGTTAGATTTTAGCTTGAGTCAATTATGAAATGAAAATTTATCGGCGACGGGTAATATAGCCGAAGGCGCGTAGGAAAAGGGATGTGGTAAGAGTTGGGTTATGCTTAAGGGAAAAGGGTGGATGAGCAAACGTAAGAGTACCCGAACCTTTAGTGAATGATATGGGTCGGGCAAATGTCGGTATTTATCCTTGCATGTTCGCGGTTCTACTCCATGACCTTATTGAATCTTTCTTGCATCCTAGCTCTTTTCTCCTCGGTAGAAGAAACCTCTTCGATTTTGGAACGTAAGCTTGATTCCAAGTTATTGATTTGTTTCATGGAAGCAGACTCACGTTCGGCTTCCATAGTTATAGCATCCTGTAGCTCAACCCACTTGGCCTTCAACTCTTCAAGCTCTTTACGTAGTTGAGCGGCCTCTCTGTTGTGAACTGTCTCTTCTTGCTCAGATTGCTCCAATCAGGCTTCAAGTCCGTCTATTGTAGGAAGTCTTGCTTCTAAAGTCGGGATGCACTCAGCAAGTTAATCTTGTTTAGCAACGATCTAATCCCGTTCGGCAACAAATTCTTCTTTAGCTTGGATTTTCTTTTGCAAGCCTTCGAAGGCAAGGAGGTTAGCCTAAAAAGTCAAAGATTAAAGTTATTAAGGATAATGCCTAGTAAGAAAAAAGTGAAGAAAGAAGTATAAGATGATACCTGAGCAGCAAAGTGCATGCTTTTATTAATCAGGCATTCCACAGAAAGAGCCTCCATCTTTCGCCGATCTTAGTCTTGCTTCAAGTAGTTGGCAACTCCCACCGGCTTGGAGAGTAAGTGAAACTTATTCGAAAAAGAAATAGTTACGCTACATTTACCATCTAGTTTTGCATGGGCGCTGGGAAAGTATTCTCAATGACTCTATGATCGGATGACCGAAGCAAATGAATACCTTCCATTTATTCAGTTGAGGCCGGTGGTGAGGCAGTAGCCGATGGTGCTGTAGCTGGTGTTGAAGTAGAAGGTGGAGGAATATTAGAGGTAGAACTCCTCTGATAGGAGGTAACAACGAGAGCCCTAAAACATGACTCAACATTTTCAATTGTTTCCATTTTCATGAAGAGTGCATGAATTTCTCTTGGTTGAGCATCCGGTTGAGTAGGGGGAGATATTTTGCTTCTTCTTTGAAGAGAATTGCATCACCGTCCTTGGCTTCGTCTTCATGAAGGACCATTGTGTTTGGTCCAATTGGAGTTTGTTTTTGTCGAAGGCTTATCCTGAGTCTCTGCATTAAAGGTACATCTTCTTTTTTGATTTTTCTTCTTTTGTTGGGGACTTAGGGAAGATGGGCCTTCACCGGAAGATGATACCCTTTTGCGGTAATGATTGCCTTAATTTGTTGTTGGGCCACCGTGGGTGTTGGAAAACCTCAACAACGGGACAAATAGAAGACCCCTTTGGAAAGCATGTGTATTATGAAAGAGATTCAACAAATTTGTACTACGTCATGCTGGAGATTGAAAAGAGAAAGAGAAGTTTTACTTACCATGGTTCTTGGCCTTCCAATTAAATTTGGGTATAATTTCTTTCCACTTACAAGAGTCCGATGTGAAAACATCTAAAATATTTTGTACCAATTGGGTCAGGTTCTGAACTGATGGAGAAACCCAATGGGTAGCTGAAATAAGAGAAATAAAAGTTGGAAAATAATGGAGTTTTCTTTAATGCAATAAGAAAAGGATATCTAAAAAACTTACGAGTAAAGTTCTCGGATTCAGGGATAGGAGGTATTGTCACCAGAATGTCATAGCAATAACAACGAACCTTTTAAGCCATCCATGATCGTTGTCATCATCAACACTGGTGACGATGGCGTGATGTCATGACCCAAAATCTACCTAGTCGTGATGGTACCTAACCCAACCCGTCAAGTAAGCCAATTAGCAACTATCCAATTTAATAAAATTTATTAAGAAAAGAAATAATAATACAACTGAATTATTATACAAGAATTCCCAAGCACTAGTTGTACAAATCATGAGGTTCTAAGATTAGAATTTATAAAACTGGTATGAAATAACTACATCATCTGTCTGAAATGTACATAAACAAATATTTTGATAAATCTAAGGCTGCCATGAACAAGAAGCAGCTGCAACCGGAACTGTACTTCTTCAAATCCAGCTCCCGTCGAACACAGTAACATCACCATCCAACATCTGCACGCAAGATGAAGAAGTGTAGTATGAGTACAAGCGACCCCATGTACTCAACAAGTAACAAACCTAACCTTTGGTTGAAAGTAGTGACGAGATGGGACAAAGGTCGGGATCCAATACCAATAGCTAACAACAATTCATAATAACATAATGAAAGTAATAAAAGTAATAACATAGAGATAAAATGCTCAGCTCGTTCATAGTTCCAGAAAAATAGGTCTGCTTTTCAAGTATGAAAACCAAATCTTTTACCGAAATTGCCAAAAATGTGAGTAAGTTTGAAAATTATGATTTTTCCCGAAGGTTTTCAACAGGTAAATGTTTCATTTTCAAAGGCATGAGAAAAATACATCTCTATGCCTACATTTCAATGCATGCAGGCCTACTGAAATACCATGCAGTGATAAAGCCATATGCATACTCTCGGTGCATCAATTGCACTCAGTCCTCTCAATCACTCAATCCTGACAGCCACTCAGTCCTCACAGTCACTTAGTCCTCCCAATCGCTCGGCACTCGCACTTGGCACATGACACTCCGCACTCAGTAGGTACATACGCTCACTGGGGGTGTGTACAGAGTTCTGAGGGGCTCCTTCAGCCCAAGCGCTATAACAAGCCAATCATGGCATAAATCAGTAAAACATGCTACGACGTGCAGCCCGCTCCCATCATAAATCAATAAAATAGGTTACGGCGTGCAGCCCGATCCTATAAAAATCATCACCATCAGGACCTCGGCCTCACTGAGTCATCAATCTCTCTAGTCTCTCGGGCTCTCAATATCATGAAAAATCAGCCCAAAAATAATGATGTGATATATCAATAAATGATAACAGAGACTGAGATATAATATGTATATCAATGTGTATGACTGAGTATGTAAATGCAATGTAAGCAGATAACTCAACAGCGAAAATGACCTCGGTGGGTCTCAACAGAATAAGCATGTAGCCTAGACATGGTTTCTAACATGGATCACAACTCAATAACTCAAGTACTTAGAAATTTCATGGTTATAGGTAAGGTCAGGTAACTATACAGTACCACAAAAATAGCGGAGTCATAATTCACACTGTGCACGCCCACACGCCCGTCACCTAGCATGTGCACCACCTCAACACCAAACACATAACGCGTAATTCGGGGTTTCATACCCTTAGCACCAAGTTTAGAAGTGTTACTTACCTCGAAAAAGCTAAATCCAAAACCGAGCAAACTAAACGATGCTCCACAATGCCATCTCGAATGTACCGACCTCCAAACGGCTTGAAACTACCCAAAAGCAACTCAAATACATCAAACAAAGCCCAAAGAAATAATTCTAAATGATAAAGGTCGAATCTTTAATTAAAAGCCCAAAATCGACCCAAAAGCCCAACTCGGGCCCGCGGCTCGGAACCTGATGAAAGTCACAAAATCCAACAATCCATTCAATTACGAGTCCAACCATACTAGTTTCACTCAAATCCGAGTTCGAATCGACGTTCAAAACTTCAAGAGTTCGCTCTATGAAACTTTGGCCAAAAACCCCCAATTTATGTTTTGGAACCCTCAATCAAATGCCGAAAATGAAGACAGATTCATGATATAAAATCAAAAATGAGTAGAGACCACTTACCCCAATCCACATGGTGAAATGGCCGAAAACCCCGAAATAGAGTACTTTATAATACTGCTCCAGCAATACCCTTTGCGAACGCGGGAAGACCATCGCGTTCGCGATGAACAAAATACACCAGCACAAAAGAACCAACCCTCTGCGAACGCGAAGACATTTCTTCCAGCTCCTCCACTAAAACTCTATGCGAACGCGACACCTCATCGCGAATGCGACACCTCATCGCGAATGCGAAACACAATCAACTTACCTTTCACAAACGCATTCCATATATCGCGTTCACGGAGAACAAATTCACAGTAGACCAAATTACACTTCGCGATCGCGACTGGACCTTAGCGATCGCGAAGAACACCAGATGCAACAAGTAACAACAAAAGCCGACAATAACAACATGAAGAAAAATGATCCAAAATTAATCTGAAAATGCCCGAGCCCCTCGGGGCCCCGTCCAAGTATACCAACAAGTCCTATAACATAACACGAACCTACTCGAGGTCTCAAATCATACATAACAATATCGAAACGACGAATCGCACCTCCAATCAAACTTGATGAACTTTGAACTTTTTAACTTCCAAAACTCGCGCTGAAACATATCAAAGCAACCCGGAATGAACTCAAATTTTGCACACAAGTCGAAAATGACATAATGAAGCTATTCAAATTCCCGAAACCACAATCCGAATTCGATATCACAAAGTCAACTTCCGGTCAAACATATAAATTTTTCAAACCTTCAATTTTTCTAATTTTCGTCAATTAGTGCCGAATCCTTCTAGAAATATCCAAATGCGAATCCGGACATATGACCAAGTCCAAAATCACCATCTGGACCTAGCGAAACCATCAAAACTGCATTCTGGGGTCAAACTCTCAAAAATCAAACGTGGTCAACTCTTCCAACTTCAAGCTTCAACAATGAAATTCATTCTTCTAAATCGATTTCAAATAACCTGAAAATCAAAATCGACAATTCACATAAGTCATAATATATTATACGGAGCTACCCATGCCCGTAAACTACCGAGCGAAGTGCAAATGCTCAAAACGATCGGTCGGGCCGTTACACGTGATGACCGCGTTCACTAAGTTTGATCTTGCCTGCTCAAAAAATCTTTGGGAAATAGAGGTTGATCAGATGAGCAAGAGTGTGGGTTTCCCCGGCCCGGAAGCACAGTACTAGAAGGCAAGCTACCCTTCCCCATATTGACGGACCTACCTGAGTCAAACGAATTTGATAGTTATGGAAAAACTCTAAAATAATGGGATCGATTTCTCGGCCCATTCCTAAACTAAAAGGGTACATGTAAATGTATATGATCTCTCTGGTTTGCCGAAGATGACCTTTTCCACTTCATCCGGGGCTAAAATTTTCATATTTTTTCAGTCTCAATCTTCTTTCATAACAAGGATGCTAGCAGGACAAATGGAAGAAGAATATCTGTTGGCGAGTCAATTTTTGTCATTTTTAGGGTTGAGAGATTCCTTTTGTACTTGAAGATCTGTCTTTTGTACTTGAAGATCCGTCATCGTCAAACCACTTCGTAGGAAACTAGGTTACCACTTCCTCAAAAACAAGATCCAAACTATTTGGCAGCCCATTGAACCTTTTAACCTCATTGACCTTAGCAATGACAATTTCCTTATCCGCTTCACCCATCTTAATAACTATCACAAAGTCTTTCACAATGGGCCATGGTTTATTGGCTTCTCGCAATACATTACTGTTTGCAATTGGGAACCCAGATTCTTACTAACAGATGAAACGAACACCTTCTCCGTTATCTGGGCTCGACTTTTAGCACTCCCTACCGAATACTACGATCTTGATATTCTCAGGAAAATAAGCACACAAATTGGCACACTATTAAAAATAGACAATTGCACAGCCATAACTAGTAGGGGACGCTATGCTCGCCTCTGTGTTCTTGCATCAACCGAAAAACCACTCCCAAAACAAATTCTCATTGGTACACACCTGCAAAAAATTTATTATGAAACCTCTACCCCATGTGCTCCGCTTGTGGATGTATCAGACACATATCATCCTCTTGTACCTCTCACAATCCGGCAATCTCCACCACTCCAAACCCCCTTACTTCAACCACGGACACTATGCAGAACCACCACCCACAGCCATCTCAATCGACAAGGCAAACAATTACTTACCCACGTCGTAGGCAAACCTCTTCGTCCTCACCTCCGCCCAATAGCCACTCCTCTCCCTCTTCTAGCAAAATTTAAAATTTTCACACTACCATAACACCTACAGCCACTGTCCATCTCCCAAATACTATGTCCAAAAGCAGTCCCACTTTTCAAAGCCATCAACAAAATAAAGCACCAGATGCATGTCCCACTTATTGTTTCAAATCCTAATTTTTCCCCTACACCCACCAACTCCACAACCTTACCACATAAATTATCCACGCCAAATTCTACCACCCCTATAGCCATTCATATTCAATTACAAAACCCATTTGAAATCCTCTGTACACATGACTCTACTACAAACATGCTACCGCAACCACCTATTTACTAACCAATTCTTTTTAATGCTAAGGACATCTTCAACCCTCCCCCATTTCTCCATAATTCAGCCTTTTTTTGTCAAAATATGGCTCCAATGCTCCCTTATTTTTGCCCCAAAAATGGGAGCTGAATAGTATTACTCCAATGTTGGAGTGACACTATTCATCTCCTCTATTATTATTTATCCTTACTTTTTATTATTTTTTATTATTTAACTTTTTTAATTTATCTCTTTATATATACCTAATTATGTTTATGTAATATCTTTATAATATTAATTTTACATCTTAACTTTGGTGTATAATTTTGATAAATTAATTTTCGTGCATTTATTATTTTTATGTAAAATTATAAGTTAATTTTATTATAATTTATAACTGTACAAAAAATATATAATCATCTCAAAAAATGAATGGTGCAAATATAAAATATTAGATGTTGCTAAATTGAAAGGTACGAATATAAAATATTAGATGTTGCTAAAATTGAAAAGTAAAAATTGAAAATACATTCAATGAAAATACATTAAAATTGGAAATACATGAAAATTAAAATACATTAAATTAAAATACATAAAAATTAAAACTACGATAAATAGCATAATAATTTTGTAATGATCTGACCGGTCGTTTTGAGTATTATAACCACGTTTCTCATTTATTGCTCAACTTATGCTTTACAGTTATTTTATGACTTACCTGGTTAGTCGATTCGGGTCCGGAAGAATATCGCAGTACCGGATGTTGACATATATATAAACGACCTCGAATTTGAATTCTGAGGATTTCAATAGCTCCGTATGGTAATTTTGGACTTAGGAGCATGTCCGAAAAATTAATTGGAGGTCCGTAGTGGAATTAGACTTGAAATAACGTAAGTTGAATTTTTGAAAAGTTTGACCGAGGATTGACTTTTTGATATAGGGGTCGGAATCCGATTCTGGAATTTGAATAGTTCCGTTATGTCATTTATGACGTGTGTACTAAATTTGAGGTCAATCAGACGTGATTAGATAGGTTCCGACGTTGTTTGTAGAAATTGGAAGTTTCAACGTTCATTAGGCTTGAATCTATGTGTGATTCGTGTTTTTAGTGTTATTTGATGTTTTTTGAAGACTGGACTAAGTTCGTATGATGTTTTAGGACTTGTTGGTATATTTGGCTGAGGTCCCGGGGGCCTCTGGTGAGTTTCGGGTGGTTAACGGATCAAATTCGGACTTAGAAGAAAAGATGAAGTTTCTTCCTTCTGGTGCAATCGCACCTGCGGAATTTGGCTCACAGGTGCGAGCATGCAGAAGCGCAATGGACATCGCAGGTGCGCAAGGTCCGTAGAAGCGGAGGAGAACTCGCAGAAGCTAGTCCGCAGAAGCGAATCAAAAGTCGCAGAAGCGAAGGTGAGGGGAGCTGGGCAAGGTCCGTAGAAACGTGTCCGCAGATGCGGACAAAGCTCCGTAGAAGCACAATAATGAGCCACAGGTACGAAAGCACTGGGCATTGTACAAAACAGAAGTGTCTGAGGAATTTTGTCATTTTTGACATTTCGAAAAGCGGGCGAGTCAATTTTTGAGCGAGAAATCACGAAAAATCTTGAGGTAAGTCACTTTTGATAATTTCTACTTCATAATATTGAATTATCATTTAATAATCAGACTAGATTACATATTTTTGAGGTGTAAATCGGGGATTTGAATATAGGGATTTGAAAATAAGATTTAAGGAGTTGGAGGTCGAGTTGAGGTCGGATTTTGCTAAAATTGATATGGTTAGACTCGTGGTTGAATGGGCTTTCGGATTTTCTAACTTTTATCAGGTTCTAAGACATGGGCCTCATGGTTAAATTTTGAGTTAATTTCGGATTTTATTAGTAAATTAGTATTTTCTTATGGAATTAATTTTAATAATTTATATTGACTGAAACGAATTAATTGTGGCTAGATATGAGGCTTTCGAAAACCAATTCTTGAGGCAAGGGCATAAGGAGTAAGAAATTATACGGTTTGAGGTAAGTAACACTTCTAAACTTGGTTCTGAGGGTATAATTCCCTGAATTACATGTTGTATGAATTTTTTGGAGATGATGCACATGCTAGGTGACTGGCGTGTGGGCATGCATGATGAAAATTGTAACTTAAGTTGATTCTGTGGAGTTGCATAATTAAATAAATGGCATTATCCGCATATTCTCCACGTGTTAGATAAATTGAGCTGAGACTCATATTAAAGATCATGTTTAAGTTACACGCCTATATATTTTGGGACCTACATGGGTCGTATTATTGTTGAATTATTTGTTTAAATTTATAATTTTGTACTCAGTCACATCTATCACTTGCATATTATATCTCAGTCTCTGTTGTCATTCATTGATACTTCATATCATCATGTCAGGTCGATTTTTTATATCATTGAGAGCCCGGGAGACTGGAGATTTTGAGTGATAGTTATGTTTATTTATTTATGCCTGGATCTAGCTATTATAGCTCTTGGGCTGAAGGATCTCCTCTGGAGTCTGCACCCCCACAATGAGCGCGGTTGATTTATATTGAGGGATGGATCTTCCCTGGGCATGGATCTTGCCGGAAGCATTTATTTTGAGGGATAGATCTTCCCTGGGCATGGATCTTTCCCTAAGCATTTATATTGGCGGGTGGATTTTCCTTAGGCATGGATCTTTTCCGAATCATTGATATTCGGGGATGGATCTTCCCCTGGGCTGGATTGGCCTTATACAGTACTGAGTGACTGACTGTTAGTTGATGGGTATACATATATATTTGGGATGGATCTTCCCTTGGCTGGACTGGCCATATACAATATTTCCCTAGGCTGGATTGGCCATATACAGTACTGAGTAATTGAGTATTTTAGATTGTGAGTACATGAAGTTTTCACTAAGGTGCATCACATACAGTATATACATTGGCATGTAGATACAGAGATGTCATATTACTCGTATTGTTCAGAATTGATCTGTTTTATTTGTACTGAAAGCAACTGTTGAACTTGAAAGCATGTCTATATTTCTGTATTGTTATTATTTATACTGGACTGTACCTTCGGAGCTCGTCACTACTTTCAGCCTAGTGGTTAGTCTTGTTACTTATTGAGTTGGTTGTACTCATACTACACTCTACACCTCGTGTGCAGATCAAGGTGCTTTCGGTCACAGCAACTGTTAGATCAGAGTGCTATCCGTTGGAGATTATCAAGGTAGCAACCTGGCGTCCACTGACCTTGACTCTCTCTTTTGCTCAGTTATTGTACTGTTCTATACTGCCAGACCGTGTTTTTATCAGTCATACTTTGAATTCATATTAGATGCTCATGTACTCAGTGAGACCAAATTTTTAGAGTGTTTATTTTATTTTATTTGTGAGATTTCTTCCGCTGAATTTAAATATTATATTTTCAAATTTAGAAGATATGGTGGTTTATTGAGATTGTCGGCTTGCCTAGTATTGAGATAGGTGTCATCACAACAGGTGAGATTTTGGGTCATGACAAATTTAGTAAGGACCTATGTCGTTTTTAAATACACCAAAATTATTATAGTATTGAGTAAATTATTGATTGTGGTTATGACTGTAGAAATTATTGACTTCTTTTATACATTATTCACTGTTGTTCTGGTCGCAAAAATTCACGACGAGTCAAATCGACAATAGAATCCACATCGATCATTAAAACTTTATTTTCTTCTTTCAATTCTTTTAGTCTTAGTTTTTCTTTTTGAACAGTGAAAACGTCTTTTTTGAACCGTCCACATTGATCACGTTATTGGAAAAAAGAAATGCTACATGATATAATAACTATATGTATTATACCGCATAACATGGTAATCGAGGATGAGCGTGATCTTAATGTACCAATTCAAGATGATTGAGAATGTCCACCTCCAACGGTAGAAATGATAGTAGATAAAAATCACCGATTTGAGCATTTTTTAGCTCGATACAAAAATATTAAGGACAAAGATGCTCATTTTGTACTTCATAATGCATTAATAGATCATTGATGAGGGCATACTAGAGGTGGAAGTTGAATATTTATGTAATATTTAATCTGAATTTTATCATAATGTAATATGTATTTACTTATCTTGCATCACAATGGCACCGGACACGGCTGTCATGCAAGTAAAAAATAAATACTTAATTTGGTTCTCATTTTAGTATTTCGAAATCATAATTTCATTCAATTAAATGCCAAAAGGTGGAATTTACAAAATAAATAATAATATTTTTAATAATTTCAATACAAGACAACCCATAATCACCCCAAAACCTGGTGTCATAGGTGCATGAGCATCAACTAGGAAGTAAAGTAAAATACAATATCTATCCGAAATATAAATTTGGACAGAAGAAATATATTTACTCTGAAAGAGACTCTGTTGGCTGCGGATCGTAGTATGGACTGCAGTTCATCTAAGTCCCCGCAATAACCGTGCCTCTGCGCCCACAAGGCCACTAGTCATATATGTACCTGCACAAAACGTGCAACAGATATAGTATGAGTACGTAAATCAATGCGTACCCAGTAAGCATCCCGCCTAACCCTGAAAAAGTAGTGACGAAGGGGTCGACTCGGACACTTACTATGGGCTAAAACTAAAATACCAACGGTATGATAAAGTATGGATTTCGTAGAATGACTGTAAGCTCATTATTTTGAAGTAAGTAAGCAATTCTTTTATAATTAAGAAATCTTCAAATTTATTTCCCAATATTTAACAATTTATCTCAGGCCAAGGAAGCAATATCAATTATCATAAATTCCAAAGCAAAACGATTCAATCATGCGCAAATAATGTCTAGGTCGTACGACCCGATCCAACATAAAAATAAACTGTGCATTATCGAGGGTCGAACGACGCGAACCATAGATACATCTATTACCCCTCTCCTGAATCATCCATGTGATGCGGTCAAATATAAATTAATTAATAAATCATAACCTTTTTCTTAATTACCCCGCTAGCGAATCATCCATGCGACGCGGTCAAATATAAATTTAAGGGATTACCCCGCTTGTGAATCATACTTGCGACGCGGTTACACATAGATTTCTTAAGTTATTATAGTATTCTTCCATTCTTTTCAAAATACGAAATTCAAATGAAAACTTTTAAGATCCCAATTCTTCCTCAATTTCAACTCCTTTCAAAAATATTTAATAACCAAACTCAATCTCCCTCCTTCTCAAGGCAAACAATAAACATAAATCAATAGCAATATCAACAAGGCATGATGTAAGCCTAAAACTGCCCGAACATAGGCATAGCTAGTAGCTACGTACGGACTCTCATCATCTCGCGCGTTCGTAGCCACCTACAAATAGAGGCACATGATAATTTAATTCACCTATGGGGTTAATTCTCTCTTACAAGGTTAGAAAGGAGATTTACCTCGCTCCGAAATTTTATAACCGGGTCCAAAGCCTCTCCAACAACTCGAACCGGTGCCCATCTCTCCAAAACTAGTCAATTAAGGTGCAACCCAATCAAAATGTACTCTAATACTCATAACTAATCATTTTATAATAATTTCCAACTCTTCTCGAAAACTCGATAAAGCAACCATCGGTCACACGTACCCGGATTCTGAAAATTTTCGAAGATAACCATTACCCATAACCTCACGAATTAAAATATATAATTTACTTCCAATTCCATGCCCAAACTCGTGGTCAAAATCCAAAAATATAATTTTCTAGGTTTTTCTTCAAAACCCCAATTTCTTACAAATTTTTATGTCTAAATCCATGTATAAATCTTGTATTTAACTTAAAATAGGTGGGGATAACTTACCTTGCCATTGATGACGAAAATCCCCCTTCCAGGAGCTCCAAAAATTGTCCATCCAAAAATAAAAGGGAGAAAAATAGCCAAATCTCGTCTTTAAAATGACACTGCCTAGCCCGACTTTCGCACCTACGGTTCCGCACCTACGAAAATTCCATCGCAGGTGTGGCTCCAGCTCATCACAACATTTCTTCACCTGTGCTCCATGTAGCGCATCTACGGTCCATGCGCCGCACCAGCGCCAACTCCCCGCTCCTGCGTTGTCTTCGCATCTGCGTCTTCGCAGGTGCACAAATCTCTCCGCTCCTGCGGTTCTCAGTAGCCTGGCCCCTTCCGCTTCTGCGAGCTATTTTTCCGCACCCGCGGCCTTCTTCATGCAGGTGCGGTTACACCAGATGCTCAGCTGGTTCAACCCTTCCTCAAATTCCAAACTCGATTTGTTAACCACCTGCAATCCACCCGAGGCCCTCGGGACCTCAATCAATTATACAAACATGTCCCAAAGCACATTACGAACTTAGTCGAGCCTTTAAATCACGTTTAACAATATCGAATCTTCGAATGACCCTCCAATTCAAACTCAATGAAATTTAGAATTTCAAACTCCTACAATCGATGCTGAAACCTATCAAACCAAGTCCGATTGACCTCAAATTTTGCACACAAGTCATAATTGGCATTACGGACCTATTCCAACTTCCGGAATCAGAATCAGACCCCGATATCAAAAAGTTCACTTCCGGTCAAACTTTTCAAAAACCTTCAAATTTCTAACTTTCGTCAAATGACCCCAAAATGACCTACGGACCTCCGAATCCACTTCCGGATGCGCTCCCAATACCAGAATTACCATACGGAGCTATTCCCTCAATCGAAATTCCAAACGGATATCGATAACATTGAAATGCACTTCTACCCAAATTTATGAAATTCTTCCAAAATGCTAATTTCCACTATAGGCGTCGAAACGCTCCAGGTCATTCAAAACCCGTTCCGAACATACGCCCAAGTCCAAAATCATCATACGAACCTGTTGGAGCCTCTAAGTCTCGATTCTGAGGTCGTTTACTCAAAATCACAGTTTAGTCAATCTTTCCAACTTAAAGCTTCCGAAATGAGAATTTTCTTTCCAAATCAACTCCGAACTTCCCGAAATTAAATTCCGATCATGCGTACAAGTCATAATACCTGAAGTGAAACTGTTCAGGGCCTCAAACCGCCGAACGACGCGCTAGGGCTCAAAACGTCCGGTCGGGTCGTTACACTATAATATTTGCTTACAAATTATATTATTTAATAATTTATGGTATAAAATAATTATATATTAAATTATATGTGATGAATATGTAAAAAAGAAAAAAAGAAATAATTTCTTTAATAGAAATAAGAAAATACAATTTAAATAAAATATAATAATATAATATTAAAAAGAGAGATGAATATAAAATGGAATATTCTTTTTTGAAGTAAAGATGAGGTAATAGTTGGAGTAACTTTATTCCATTTTGTAGGAGAAAATTGAGTCGGGGTTGGAGACGACCTAAGCAACCTACAACCAATAATTTGAATCCAAAAATTGATTTTAAAAAAAGGGAAAACAATTCAAACTACTGCAAAACCACCATAAAAACTACTGCACCAAAAGAAAATATTCATGAAAAGAATAAATCCCCAGATACTCTCACACCAACTAGCCAACTCCTTGAACATATCAATTTAAACTCCACCGACATACGAAGACACCATGCTGCCCGAAAACTTAGACGACCCCATGATCCAACCATGGCCATTGTCCCCTACACACCACCAACCAACTCCTCATTCCGAAACCCCACCACCAAACACCTACGAGACCGTCACAGAATCTTATTAGCTGAGGACCTCTCTGACTCCTACTCTCACAGAAAATCAAGAATTTATTTTTTGTGCAAGGCACCTAGCAAGTCAACGAAGTCTCAATGAACATCCGAGCTCGACCGGTGACTACCCCAAAACAATATGTAGTTGTGTACTGTCGAAACCGATTCTCGATCATAATGACTGATCGAGACGATGATGTCTCGACCAAAGGGTATCCACTTGACAAGCTTGAACGAATTTCGGAGTAGGGGCATCGAGTTTCAAGCTATAAAGACCGATCAACGGCAAAATTCGATATCATTATCGAGCCCGTATCCGTATCGAGCTACGAGGCAACACCGACCGACACAGGCCTCGAATATCGATGCCCCAAAATAGAATCGAGCTCGAACCAAGACCGGGGGATTTGATCCAACACCGAGCTCGAGCTAGTACCGAGTTCGCAGACAAAAGCCGTTACAACCGCACCAAGGGAGAGAATCTCTGCGGGAATCAAAGAATATACAAACCATCATGGGTCCTCCACTATATGTATTATTTTATTATGTTATTATAAATAAAGTGGTGACCCTGTATTATAAAAAAGAGGCAAGACTTTGTAATAGATAGATTTTCATTCAACAGACATTAAGTTTTCCCAAGCACTTGTTTTTCTCTATTTACTCAGTTTTTCCTGTTCATCACTCCCATTTTACAGTGAAAATCCTTGTATTGTGATTTTTATATCAAAGGAATTTGCGTATCCTTAGAACCATATCTAAATTTGACGTTGTCCGCTTTTTCGGGTAAATAGTTTGGTGCCCACCGTAGAGCTAAGGGTAATAGTGATTGTGTGATACAAATCTACAATACACTCCAGCTTACAACTAAAAACCAGCAATGGCTCTACCTATCGACCTCGAAGCCGGCCTTCAAGATGAAAACAACAACTTGGCGCCCGGGGCCGAAAGGTTACCTAATGACGACAACGAGGCTCGAATCGAAGAACCCGACTTTCGAGCCGAAGCACCATTGGACATCAATTCACAAATAGCTCTAGAATTGAATCACCGTTCCGAGCCGAAAAGAAGCGTTCAGGGCGATACTCGACCCATAGCCCGAGACACCCACAACACAGGGGAAATCGGGGTCAGCTTGCGTATGATTTTCAAAATGCTACAAGCCCAACAAGTAGCGATAGCTCAGTTACAGAGCCAAACTGATATGCAAAGTAATCCAAAATCCAATCCACTTCTTCGAGAAGTAACCCCCAGAACGGAGCCCGACACAGTGAAATCGAAACGAGCGAGAATCAGGCACCGCTCCTGAAATTGCCAAATTACTCGAGGAACTCACAAAACGCGTCGAAGCCAATGACAAAAAAGTGAACACATATAATGCTAGAGTCGATCAAATCCCGGAGGCTCCGCCAATGATAAAAGGGCTAGATTCAAAATAATTCATACAAAGGCCCTTTCCCTCGAGCGCGGACCCAAAACCAATCCCAAAAAAAATCTGTATCCCCGAAATTCCCAAATATAATGGTACGACCGATCCTAACCAACATGTCACCTCCTATACGTGTTCCATCAAAGGCAACGATTTAGAGGATGATGAGATCGAATCCGTGTTGCTAAAAAGGTTCGGAGAGACCCTCGCAAAGGGAGCAATGATCTGGTATCACAACTTACCACCAAATTCCATTGATTCTTTTGTCATGTTAGCAGATTCATTCGTAAAAGTGCATGCTGGTGCCATAAAGGTAGCAACAAGAAAATCGGACCTTTTCAAAGTAAAACAATGGGGTAACAAAATGCTGAGGGAATTCATGTCCCGATTTCAAATGGAACGTATGGATTTGCCACCGGTCACAGACGATTGGGCTGTACAAGCTTTCACCAAAGGGTTGAATGGGCTAAGTTCGACAGCATCACATTGGCTGAAACAAAATCTGATCGAGTATTCAGCAATAACTTGGGCAGATGTACACAACCGGTACCAATCAAAAATCAGGGTTGAAGATGATCAATTGAAAACTCCATATGGACCCGTGAATCAGAACTACACAACCACTAAAAACCAGAGGGAAATAAATAGAGGACAAAGGTCTAATAGAGACCGATACCAACCGTACGTCACAGATCGGATGAAAAACGGTTCAGAACAGCCGCAGGACTGATCGGGGGCAAAATTCTTGGGAACTTATGAGCAAGAGCAGTTTTGATAGATACGCTGATCCTATAGAAGTTCCTCGATTATCGAAATATAACTTCAACATTGATACATCTGCCATCGTATCGGCCATCGGAGGCATCAAAGACATCAGGTGGCCTCGACCCATGCAGACCGATCCTGCCCAAAGGAATCCCAATCAAATTTGCAAATATCATGGCACGCATGGCCACAAAATGGAAGATTGTAGGCAATTAAGAGAGGAAGTAGCCCGCTTATTTAATAAAGGATACCTTCGGGAATTTCTGAGTGATAGGGCGAAGAACCATTTCAAGAACAAGGAATTCAGCAAGCAAAACGAGCTAGAAGAACCGCAACACGTCATTCACATGATCATTGGCGGCATCGATACCCCTCAGGGACCGATGCTTAAATGCACTAAAACATCGATTGTGCGGGAAAAGCGATCTCGAACTCAAGATTACACATCCGTAGAGACTTTATCCTTCAATGATGAAGATGCAGAGGGAATCGTCCAACCCCATAACGATGCACTGGTAATATCCGTACTCATGAATAAAACTAAAATTAAGCGTGTGTTAATTGATCCAGGTAGCTCGGCCAATATCATCAGATCGAAGGTCGTAGAACAGCTCGGCCTACAAGACCAGATCATACCCACAACTCTGGTTTTAAACGGATTCAATATGGCATACGAAACCACCAAAGGAGAGATAACCCTACCGATAAACGTGGTCGGAACCATCCAGGAAACAAAGTTTCACGTGATCGAAGGCGATATAAGATATAACGCCCTTTTCGGAAGGCTGTGGATCCACAACATGAGAGCTGTACCTTCGACCCTACACCAGGTCCTAAAATTCCCTACATCGACAGGTGTCAAAACAGTGTACGGAGAACAACCGACCGCAAAGAAAATGTTCTCCGTCGAGGAAGCAAAATCAGAAAGAGATACAATCGAAGAGCAGAACGCCAAATAGCAATCAAATACATCGGCTTCGACCCAGCCAGGTAAGCAGAACATTGAAAAGGATGATGATCAATGGATACCTCGATCCTTCGTGACCCCCGATGATTCCGATGCCACCAAATCAACAATTGAGGAACTAGAGCAAATCATACTGATCGAACACTGGCCCGAAAGAAAGGTATACTTGGGAACGGGTTTAAGCCCCGAACTCAGGAAAAAACTCATTCAATTTCTTATCGATAACATCGACTGTTTTGCCTGGTCCCATTTAGATATAACAGGGATTCCACCGGACATAACGACACATCGACTAAGCATGGCCTCTAGGTTCAGACCGGTGAAGCAAAAAAAGAAGACCCCAATCGGAGGTAAAGCACGCATTCATAAAGGACGAGGTAACCAAACTTCATAAAATTGGGTCCATTCGAGAGGTGAAGTACCCCGAATGGTTAGCCAATGTGGTCGTAGTACCTAAAAAAGGGAACAAACTTAGAATGTGTATGGACTATAAGGACTTGAACAAAGCGTGCCCTAAAGATTCCTATCCACTACCTTACATCGATCACATAATTGATGCCACGGCCGAAAAAGAAATATATACTTTAAATGATGAATATTAAGGGAAAAATAAAATCCAGATGAACCCGGCATAACAGGAAAAAACTCCATGTGTGACCACATATGGAACATATTGTTATAATGTAATGCCCTTCGAGCTAAAAAATGCAAGAGCAACTTATCAACGCCTAGTAAATAGAATGTTTGAAGAACAAATAGGTAAATCAATGGAAGTCTATATTGATGACATGCTAGTTAAGTCCCTGCGCGCAGAGGACCATTTGGCCCATTTGGATGAAACATTCGAGATTCTGAGAAAATACAACATGAAGCTCAACCCCGAAAAATGTGCTTTCGGGGTCGGCTCGGGCAAGTTCCTCGGCTTTGGTGGACAGCGTGAAAGCTGTTCAAAGGATAACAATAAGAATTGCAGCCTTAGGCCGGTTCATTTCAAGATCATCAGATCGAAGCCACAAATTTTTCTCTCTACTCAAAAAGAAGAACGACTTCGCTTGGACACCGGAATGCCAACAAGCATTACAGGAACTGAAATGATATCCGCACTTGGAAAAATTAGTACTTGCGCTGATAAGCGCTTCTAGAAATTTACGATCGTACTTTCAATGTCACCCCATAAGCGTATTAACCACTTGCCCACTTTATAATATTTTACATAGGCCCGAATTATCCGGCCGATTGGCCAAATGGGCCATCGAACTCAGTGGGTACAATATTGAATATCAACCTCGTATGGCCATCAAGTCTAAAATTTTAGCAGACTTCGTGGCCGATTTCACGCCAACCCTAGTACCCGAAGTCGAGAAAGAACTCCTGTTAAAATCAGGTATATCGTCGGAAGCATGGATCCTTTTTACGGACGGGGCTATGAACGTAAAGGGGTCTGGGCTAGCATAGTTTTAAAACCTCCCACGGGTAACATTATTAGGCAAGCTATTAAGACTATTAGGTTAACTAACAATGAGGCCGAGTATGAAGCCATAATTGCAGGTCTCGAGCTAGCCAGAAACTTGGGAGCAGAGGTCATTGAGGCTAATTGTGACTCTTTGCTATCACTTTGCACCATTTCAAACAATGGGCTATACGACATGTTCCACGAGAACAGAATAATGAGGCCGATGCGCTTGCAAATTTGGGATAGTCGGTCGAGGTGGATGATTTGAGCTCGGGGACTGTCGTTCAACTTTCGAGATCAGTAATCGAATATGGGCACGCCAAAATAAATTCTACTAGCTTAACCTGGGATTGGAGAAACAAGTATATTGAATACTTAAAAAACGGAAAGCTCCCTTCAGACTATAAGGATTCCAGGACCCTAGGGACTAAAGCTGCTCGATTTACTTTGGCTGCGGATGGAACACTATACCAAAGAACATTTGGTGGACCGATGGCGGTATGCATGGGTCCGAGAGATACCAATTACATCCTCCGGGAAGTACACGAAGGCACTTGTGGCAATCACTCCGGTACCAACACATTAGTTCGAAAAGTGATCAGAGCGGGGTATTATTGGATCGATATGGGCAAAGATGCAAAAGAATTTGTTCGTAAATGTGATAAATGTCAAAGGTTTGTGCCAATGATCCATCAACCCGGAGAGCCACTTCACTCGGTCCTATCCCCATGGCCTTTCATGAAATGGTAAATGGACATCGTCAGCCCTCTAACATCGACCCCAGGGAAAGCCAAATTTATTTTATTTATGACTGACTATTTTTCTAAATGGGTTGAAGTGCAGGAGTTCAAGAAAGTAAGAGAGAAAGAAGTTATAGACTTTGTCTGGGATAATATCATATGCCGATTTGGGATACCCGCCGAAATAGTATGCGACAATGGGAAGCAATTCGTTGGCAGCAAAATCACAAAATTCTTCGAAGACCACAAAATAAGAAGGATACTATCAACGCCATACCACCCCATTGGGAACGGACAAGTCGAATCAACGAACAAAATATTTCTTCAAAACCTGAAGAAGAGATTGAACGACGCTAAGGGAAAAAGGAGAGAAATCCTGCTCGAAGTCCTTTGGGCATACTGAACAACGTTAAAATCCAGTATGGGGGAGACCCCATTCTCCTTAGTATATGGTTCCGAAGCATTGATACCGGTCGAAGTCGGTGAACCTAGTCCCAGATTTCGATTCGTGACGGAAGAATCAAATAACGAGGCTATCAACACCAGCCTTGAATTATCGGACGAGGGACGAGAAGCTGCCCTCATCCGGTTGGCCGCCCAAAAGCAACGAATTG
This sequence comes from Nicotiana tabacum, assembly GCF_000715075.1. Taxonomy (NCBI): domain Eukaryota; kingdom Viridiplantae; phylum Streptophyta; class Magnoliopsida; order Solanales; family Solanaceae; genus Nicotiana; species Nicotiana tabacum. Next base: position 17,214,643 of record NC_134094.1, on the reverse strand, counting down.
AAAGGTATTATAATCGAAGAACTAAACTTCTCCACTTCAAGCCCGGGGACTTAGTGTAAAGAAAAGTCACCATCAATACTCGGAATCCAAACGAAGGAAAATTAGGACCAAATTGGGAAGGACCATACCAGGTGCTCGAGAACATTAGAAAAGGATCATACAGGCTCGGCATCATAAACGGCAAACAACTATCAAGCAGTTGGAATGTATCACATCTAAAACGGTACTACTGCTAAGGTACGGCCTTTCCATATTCATTTAACTGACCCGTACAGAAGTCCTAACGAAGAGCTGAAGCAGATCTTTCACTTAAAAGCACGTGTTGCACTCTTTTTCTCTTAGACTGATCTTTTCCCAAATGGGTTTTTCGGCAAGGTTTTTAATGAGGCAACCATCGATCGTGCTGCACTGTTAACAGTATCCGAGGCTTCTTTCCAATCGACCTCGAATACCGGGGGGGCACCAGGCCATCAAATACGCCGAGTTCAGATGCAAGAAAGTCATCTCACAACAATAGAGTTCCAACAGGAAAAGTTGTAAGAGCCAAAATGGTCAAAATGAACCATGCTCATATAGATTGGCCCAAACATAAACATATGTACAATGACTTGAGATTTATTGAGCAACCAGAATTAAGATTCACTCAACTATTAAGCCTACGGGCTACCTTTATCCCGAGTTCGAAACATTCACTCGACCATTGCGCCTACGGGCCACATTTATCTCGAGTTCGAAACATTCACTCGACTATTAAGCCTACGGGCTACATTTATATAGAGTTCGAAACACTCACTCGACCATTGCGCCTACGGGCCACATTTATCTCGAGTTCGAAACATTCACTCGACCATTGTGCCTATGGGCCACATTTATCTCGAGTTCGAAACATTCACTCGACTATTAAGCCTACGGGCTACCTTTCTATCGAGTTCAAAATACTTACTCGACCATTGCGCCTACGGGCCATATTTATCTCGAGTTCGAAACATTCACTCGACCATTGCGCCTACGGGCCACATTTATCTCGAGTTCGAAAGAGTCACTCGACTATTAAGCCTACGAGCTATCTTTATCCCGAGTTCAAAACACTCCCTCAATTATTAAGCCTACAGGCTCGAGCAAACACTCACACGACCATTGCGTCTTCGGGCCACATTGTCTAGAATTCGAAACATTCATTTGACGGCCAATAAAGCTACTTTTCACCGAATTTACATTAAACTCAACTATTACATTACACCTATGGATTATGTTCCTTCAAAATTTGAATCATCGACTCAACAATCGAACCTAGGGGCTACAAATCGGATCGATCAGAGAGACTACGAGGTCAACATTTGATTAAAAGTCTTTCACAAAACAAGAACAAGTGGACCTTGTTATTTATGTATATACAAAATTGCCTACGCAATTAATTTACAAACATGAAGAATTAGAAACTAAGCTTCGTGGTCGAGCTCTTCCCCGTCCTCGGATCCGCTTTTACTACTATCATCATCATCATCATCATTAGAAGCCAAGGTTTCAGCCTCCACTTCGAGCTCTTTTGCCTTTTTTACCTCTTCGGTAAGGTCGAAGCCTCGAGCATATATCTCCTTGAGGGTCTCCCTCCGAGATCTACACTTAGCAAGTTTGGAAACCCAATGAGCTCGAGCATCGACGGTCTTTGCCGCTTCCCGGGCCTCCATCTGAGTAGCCTCAGCATTAGCCCGACATACAGCAATGGACTTATCCGCCAAGACTTTCGACTACTCAACCTTCGCCTTAGCCTCAGCAAGTCGTGTTTCATGCTCATCGATCTTCTTAGCCTGGACCGACCCCTTTTTCTTGACACTTCGAAGTTGAACGTCGACCGATAATAATTTTGTCAAGATGGTTTCTTTTTCCGCTGCTAGACGGTCGAGGGTCTCCTTCCACTGATTGTATTCAGCTCGGATTTGATAGACTTCTTCTCGAAGTAACCTGATCTTTTCGATCTTTTGCTGCAACTGAGACAACGAAGGATTAACTTCCATAGTTTAGTCAGACCCATACTTTGACCAAACGAGGCTCACCTGCTTATCGAGCTCGACCCCTTCTTCACGGACCTTAGCCAATTACGTTTGGAGATCCTTTATCGCCTCGTCCTTTTGGCTGCAAAGAAGCTGCAGGGCATCTCTCTCACCTGAGACCTTCCGGAGCTCGGCCTCACACAGGTTAAGATTGACTTGAAACCTACTAATGGCCTGCACAATAAAGAAACACGAGTCAAGTATGGAAAAGAACAAAGAAACCAAGTATGGAAGAATCATTACCCGAGTAATAAAATGCTGAGCCTCCTCTAGTAAAAGAGAAGCATCACCGATATCGGAACCATCGTCGACTCCAGTAAAACAATCCTTAAAAGGATCCCCTGCACCAGAGCCTGCGCCAATATCGGGAGTCTTCAACTCTCGAGCTTCCTTCAAAGCCTCCTCAAACAATGATGGAAGGGAAGGCGAATGACCCATTGTCATAGCCCCGAGCAAATCGCTCGGAGTACATCTGATCGAGATTCAGGTCTTCGGAACCAACCTTGACGGGCATAGCCGCTATCGTCTTGGGGGCTCTAGCAACCTCGATGGCCTCCGTAGATCGGACTACCAAATCCGAGGAGCTATATTCTTCTTCTTCCGCTCTCAGTCTTTGGACAGAGTCAATCGTAAGGTCAATTGCTTTTCTCTTCACCCTTCGAGTTTTGGGCTTAGGGTCCTCTGACCTAGAGGAAGCCCTTCGCTTCTTATGTTTCCCCTGTTTAGGGACCAGGGACTTGTTTTCTTCTTCACCACTAGAAGGCCTCAGAGCGGCATCCCTGGTTACGCCTACACAAAAGAGGATCGGTAACAAATCGAACACAAAAAATACTTTGAAGGAAACAAGAAGCAAACCTCACCATGACTCTTTGACTCCCATCTGCCTTTTGCCAAATCACGCCAAGCACGCTCGGCATAAGAGGAGCTCGAGGCCAACTTCCGAACCCAGTCCTCAACGTTAGGCACCATTTGTGGCATCTAAGGGCGGCTGAACATCAGGGATAGACATCACAAAAAATCAGAAAAAGACATGAAAAGTGAACAAGAATCACTTACGGTCAAAATTTCATTCTTCGAGAAGTGTGACCGAGAGTTGGCTTTGTTGTTATTGTGCTCAGATTTTAGTTTCAAAATTTGAAATAGTTTCATTGTATGATTTATGACTTTTGTGCAAAATTTTAGGTCTATTAGAGTTGGTTTGATAGGTTTAGGCATCGATTGTAGAAGTCCAAAATCTATTAGTTCATTAGGCTTGAATTGGAGTCCGATTCATATTCTTTATATTGTTTGATGTGGTTTGATGCCTCGACTAAGTTTGTATAATATTTTAGGATGTGTTGGTATGTTTGGATAGTCCCGGGAGCCTCGGGTGAGATTCAGATTGATTACGGATTGAGTTTGGTCTTGTTGAGCTGTAGGATTTTTTTGGTGTCTGGTTTCCTCATACGCATTTGCGAGAGAGGGCTCACATTCTCTAAGAGTATTTTGGAGGAAGGTGAAAATTGTACTTTGCATTCGCTAAGAAGGCCTCATGTTTACGAAGGTCAGGGAGACGCGTTCGCGTAGGCAGAGCTCTATGAAGCATCGCGCTCGCTTAAGAGGATTTTTGGGCGGTGAGTTTTGTGCTTTGCGAATGCAAGACACTTTCCGTGTTTGCGAAGAAGGGTAGCTAGGCAACATATATTTATTTCAACTTTGAGTATTTGAACCCATTTTTTCATATTTTGAGCTAGAGACCTCGGATTTGGAATATTTTTGAAGGGATTTTTAAGGAGTTTATTGATGTAAATGATTCTAACTCAGTTTTGGTTTTTATAAATGAATCTATCATTATTTTTACCATTTAATTAGTATTTTGGATTGAAAGCATTGGAAAAAAATTATGAAACTTCATAGACCATAATTGCAGGATTTGGAGGTCGAGTTGAGATTGAAATTGAGTAATTTTTGTATGGTTGCACTCGTTATTGAATGCTGTTTGGATTTTATTAATTGTTTTGAATTCCGAGATGTGGGCCTGGGTTGACTTTTTTTACTTTGGTTAAAGAACTTAGCTTTATCGTATGTAATCGATTCCTATAGTTTGTATTGATTTTATTAAGTTGTTTGTGGCTAGATTTGAGTCGTTAGGAGGACGATTTGCGAGGCAAGAGGTTGTTGGCGTAGAGGTATGCGCGGTTTGAGGTAAGTAACACTTCTAATTTTGATACTGAGTTAGAGTAATTGAGCCGCGATCCATGTTTGAAATCATGTTTAGGCTATATGCTTATTCTATTGGGACCCACTAAGGTCATTTCTGCTGTAGAGTAATTTACTTAAATTATAATTATGTACTCAGTTACATTCATCATTTGTATATCATATCTCAGGCTCTGTTATCATTCATTGTTACATCATGTTATCATTATTTGGGCTGATTGGCCTAAGTTTTGTGAGTCTGAGAGATTGGAGAGATTGATGACTGACTTGGAGCACGAGGGTCATCTTGTGAGTGATATTTATGGGATCGAGTTGCGCGCCACAATAGGCTTTATTAAAATATTTATGGAATCGGGTTGCACGCCGCAGTATGACATATTGGCATATATTAGCATCTGGGCATGATTCGCCCCTCTGGAGTCTGACATACCAATAGTGAGAGCATGTACCGTTGAGTGATGAGTGAGAGTACTGAGTGATTGAGTGTGCTCAATGAGATTGATTTCTCTGAGAGTGTGTGTACATTAGTTTATTACTGTGGTACATTACATGTGACATGCATATTTTACATGTAGACATATAGACATAACATTCCTCAGGATGGCTATACTTGGCATATTTTATCAGTATTGAGATTAAATTGTTGAACATGAAAGCATGTCTATATTTCTGTACTGTGTACGAATTGATTACAAGGTTTCTCTAAGTTATTACTGTAATTTCCCTGTTATATCTATACTATTATTATTTGGATTTAGACTGTACCTTTCTGAGATTGTCACTGCTTCCAGCCCAAGGTGAATCTTGTTACTTATTGAGTACATTGAGTCGGTTGTACTCATAATATACTTTGCACTTTATGTGCAGATCCAGATATATGCGGACCCGACGGTTGCTAGTTTCAGTGTAGTATTTGCTTGGATACTATTGAGGTAGCTGCTATGATACTCGTTGGCTTGACTCTACTTCCTTTCAGTTTTATTCTGTACTGTTCTATTTTTCAAATAGTTGTAGAAATTTAGATTGTGTTGACACTTAGTAGCTCATGCACTCGGTGACAACCAGATTTTTTGGGATTTTTTAGTTGAGTCGCAATTGTGCTTATCGGTTATTTATGAGATTTTTCACTATTAAGCTTATTACATCATGCTTTTAATTTAAAATGCATAGTAATTTTGTGATTTTTTGCTTGCCTGCTAATGTGAGAGGCGTCATCAGGACATGTTGAGATTTGGGTTGTGACAAGTTGGTATCAGAGCCTAGCTTACATAGGTATCATGAGTCATGATCAGGTTTGGTAGAGACTTGCTGATCAGTATGAAGTCGCCTGTACTTATCTTCGAGAGACTACCGAACCGTTAGGAAAATTCACTTTCTTGTATTGTTGTCATGAGAATTTGTTGATTCCAGAAAACTAAACTTCTATTATTATGTTCTATCATCGATGGTAAGGACACGCGTGATCGGATCAGGCGAACGACCACCAGTATCACCAGCTAGGGCCGCGAGAGGCCGAGGCCACGGTAGAGTCCTAGGTGCAGCTCGTACTGCAGCTAGAGCAACACATATGGAGCCACCAATTGCTCTAGCTCAGGAGCAAATACCAGATGTGGCTTAGCCGGTGGGACCAGCTTAGGAACCAATTATGCCCATTGTGATTCCAGTCCATCAGGAGGCTTTGGCCCAGATACTGACTATATGCACTAGCCGTGCTTAGGAGGATTCAGGCTAGGCCACACCAACCACTTCCCAGGCTGGGGGAGGTGCTCAAAATCCCACCGCAAGTGGTTCAGGGAGGTAAGACACCGGGTGTTCTACCAGCCTAGCCGATTGCAGTTGCTCAAGCCCAGGTGGGTCCACCTATGAGTGACGAGGCACAAAAGAGGATAGAGCAGTTTGTGAGGCTCAGGCCTCCAACATTTAGTGTTGTTGAGTCAGAGGATGCTTAGGATTTCTTAGACAGGTGCTAGGGAATCCTTCGCACGACGGGTTTTCTAGAGACTTGTGGAGTCTCATTTACTACCTTTCAGCTATTGGGGGCAGCCTTTAGATGGTGGGAGGCCTATGAGTTGAGCAGGCCAGCCGGCGCTGCACCACTTACGTGTCATGAGTTCTTAGTTCTCTCCTTAGAGAAATTTGTTCCACAGACCCACAGGAAGGAGGTTCGTAGGCAGTTTGAGCAGCTACGCCGGGAGGGTATGTTAGTGACCCAGTATGAGATAAGATTTTCGGAGTTGGCTCGTCACGCGATCTGGTTAGTTCCCACAAAGAGGGATAGGATTAGGAGGTTCATTGATGGCCTAAACTATGGATTGCACTTTATCATGACTCGGGAGATTGCATTAGGTGCTAGGTTAGACAAGGTGGTTGATATTGCTAGGTAGCTAGAATAGGTTCGTATTTAGGAGCATGAGGAGAGAGAGACTGTTGCGACCAAACACACTCACGCAAGTATACGCGGTCGTCAAGTAATAAAGTGACTAAAAGTCGGATGTCAAACCCCCGAGGACTTATGATTAACTATTAACTAAATTAGACTATCCCAATTATCTAAACAAGAATTAAATCTAAAAATATTTTATTCTAAACTAATTAAATAAGAAAAATATAAATAATAAACTTTGAACAGAGAAAGAGCAGATTTTAATGATATCAATGTAATGAAAACGATCTAGGGTTATGGGCTATCTAACAATCCTATTGTATTCTTCAATTGAATTGACCGACTAATTTATCTAGCTTATTGGTTGACAGGGTTAATGCTCATAAGAATCTGTCGAGTTCTTACTCGCCTATTCAAGCTAACCTAACGCCTATATGTCTATGGAGTTAGAATCAACAAGAACGCATTTATAATTCCTGTAAATCAACCAAGCAAGACAATTAGGTATATGTCTATCCTTACTACGAATCCGTTCCCCGATGCCCGAGTTCAAGAACTTGCCCTACTCAATCCTATATGCAATATAGAATTCCCACTTTCGAGTTCAATTCTAGATTCGTAGATAGTATTCAATTGGTGATCAAGCAATTAAATAATTAAGCGCAAGATTGAATAAATAAACTAATATGATAAATCAAGAAGTCAAAATCAATATCCGAATAACAATAGTCATGAAAGAACCACAACCCTAGAACGTGAAGTTTAGCTCCATATAGACATGGTAGCCAAACAACAAATCATACAAAGAAACATAAAAATTACTAAGTTTGGTGGGAGAAAGATGGAACTTGATGAATTCCGGGCTCCACAGCTTTGTCGTGGCTTTTTTCCCCCCTTCCCAATATGTTAGATGACCTAAAAGAGGCGTTTTTGCCTATATATTGCGTACAAAAGTCGTGGGCCAAAGTTCTCCTATTTCCAATCCAAATTAGCTTCAGGGATTGATGCTAGGGTGGATGCGTCGCATCCACCTCATCCTCCACTTCTCAGCTTCGCATGCTAGGGTGGATGCTTCGCATCCACCTCATCCTCCACTTCTCAGCTTCGCATGCTAGGGTGGATGCTTCGCATCCACCTCATCCTCCACTTCTCAGCTTCGCATGCTAGGGTGGATGCTTCGCATCCACCTCGTCCTCCACTTCTCATCTTTTCCCAGGTACGGATGCTAAGGCGGATGCTATGGGCCGACTTCACTGCTAAGGGTGCACGAAATCTGTTATTTTTCTAGATTGGATGCGATGCATCCAATCTCTCTTCCTCTGCCTAGAGCATATTTTCTTCATATTTATGCACTCTAAACACTCTAATTCACCACACACAACTCAATTAGTCATAAAACCAATAATTAAACCATGTTGGGCATTTTAAAGATCAAATAACATCAAGAAGCGGTTAAAACATGGGTAAAGTAACATCAACACATATCGAGATATGCCAAACATCAGAGACCAAGAGGCCTCATGGTTCAGGTAGTTTCAACAGTGCCTTATCCGGGCGACAATCTCACCACAATATGGGTCTTCCTTATAGGCCAGCCATGGTTTATACAGTGCTCGTACGGGTCAATCATCTCTCAGTTATCTCTCAGCTCAGATTTAATCTCGTGCTCCATCAGTTTAGAGTTCATTTGTACCAGGTTCTTCTAGTAGTTATTATGGTTCTCGTGGTCCGATTCAGTCTTACCACTATTGGTGTATAAGAGTTTCTTCGAGTGCAGGGAGTTTAGACATGTGTGGAGGTAGTGTCCCCATCGATTTGGAGGTCCAGTTCAGTAGATTGGCGAGGTTATGATTTTCGCACCAGTTATTTCACCACCTGCCTAGCCAGCTAGAGTTCGCCATAGAAGGGGAGGCTAATCATGTGTCGGTCATGCTCGATGTTATGTTTCTCTTCCTATACCAGAGGCCTTTTCTTCAGACGTAGTGATCATATGTATTGTTTCAGTGTGACACAATGATGCTTCCATATTATTTGACCTTGGTTCCACTTATTAATGTATATATATATCATCATATTTTGCACATTATTTAGATATACCTCGTGAGTCCTTAGTTTCACATGTTCATGTATCGGTTGTATGTGGTGACCATTGGGGGGATTGGAGACTAGAGTTGACCTCTTATTGCTTAGTATTGTTGATTTTGACATGATTATGTGCATGGATTGGTGCTCCCCATGTCATGTTATTATGGATTGTCACGCTAAGACCGTGACGTTGGTGATGCCTGTGTTACCTAGGATCGAATGGAGAGGTTCTCTGGACTATTTTCCCAGTAGGGTTATTTCATATCTGAAGGCCCAACGGATGGTTGGGAAGGGGCATTTTCTATATTTGGCCTTTGTGAGGGATGTTGGTATTTATACTCATACTATGATTCTGTTCTCGTAGTGGGATATTTTCCTGATGTGTTTCTTGTAGACCTGCCGATCATGTTGCCCGATAGGGACATTGATTTTGATATTGACTTAGTGCCGGGCACTCAACCCATTTCTATTCCTCCGTATAGTATGGCACTAGTAGAATTGAAGGAATTGAAAGAGCAACTTCAGGAGCTTCATGATAGGGGTTCATTAGGCCTAGTGTGTCACTTTGGGGTGCATCGGTTCTATTTGTGAAGAAGAAGGATGGTACTATGCAGATGTGCATTGACTACAGATTGGTGAACAAAGTTACAATTAAGAAAAAGTATAACTTGCCGCATATTGATGACTTATTTGACCAACTTCAGGGAGCTAATATGTTCTCTAAGATTGATTTGAGGTATGTGTATCACTAGTTGAAGATTCGTGACTCAGATATTCTGAAGACGTCATTCATGACCTGCTATGGTCACTATGAGTTCCTTGTGATGTCTTTTGGGCTGACCAATACCCCAGCAACATTCATATATCTGATGAAAATTGTGTTCCATCCATATCTTGATTCATTTGTCATAGTATTTATTGATGATATCCTGGTGTACTCACATAGCTAGGAAGAGCATGCCCATCATCTGAGGATTGTATTATAGACGGTGAGGGAGGAGAAGCTTTATTCCAAGTTCTCAAAGTGTGAAGTTTCGCTCGGTTCAGTGGCGTTCGTAGGGCACATGGTGTCCAGTGATGGGATTAAGGTGGATCCAAAAAAGATTGAGGTAGTTTAGAGTTGGCCCAGACTGTCTCCAGCTACTGAGATTCAGAGTTTTCTTGGCTTGGCCGAATATTATCGTCACTTTATAGAGGGTTTCTCGTCTGTTACAACACCTTTGACTAGGTTGACCCAGAAGGGTTCACCTTTCACGTGGTCGGATGAGTGTGAAGGGAGATTTCAGAAGCTCAAGACTGCTTTGACCACAACTCCAGTTCTAGTGTACCTTCAACATCGGGTTCTTATATAGTATCTTGTGATACTTGTCCGATTGGTATTGGGTGTGTCTTGATGTAGGAGGGTATAGTTATTGCTTATGCTTCATGCCAGTTGAAGCCTCATGAGAAGAACTACGATGTTAATGATTTGGAGTTGGCATCCATCGTTCATTTATTGAACATTTGGAGGCATCATCTCTACGAAGTGTCTTGTGAGATATTTACTGATCATCGGAGTCCTCCTCACTTGTTCAAATAAAAGGATCTAAATTTGAGGCAGCGCAGATGATTGGAGCTGCTAAAGGACTATGATATTACCATTTTATATCATCTTGGGAAGGCCAATGTGGTGGCCGATGCATTGAGTAGGAAGGCGGTGAGTATGGGGAGCCTTGCATTTATTCCTGTTGGTAATAGACCTCTTGCATCAGATGTTCAAGCCTTGGCCAATCAGTTTGCGAGGTTAGATATTTTGGAGGCTAGTTGGGTTCTAGCTTGTGTGGTTTCTCGATCTTCCTTATATAATCGCATCAGAGAGCGTTAGTATGATAAACCCCATTTGTTTATCCTTAAGGACACGGTTCACCACAGTGATGCCAAGGAGTCTTCTATTGGAGATGATAGGGTGTTGCGGATGCAGGTTCTCAACGTGGATGGGCTGCATGAGTTGATTCTCGAGGAGGCCCACAGTTCGCAGTATTCCATTCATCCGGGTAGAGCGAAAATATATCAGGACTTGAGGCAGTACTATTGGTGGAGAAGGATGAAGAAAGACACAAAGGGGTTTGTAGCTTGGTGTTTAAACTATCAGCAGGTGAAGTACAAGCATTATAGGCTGGGATATTTGCTTTAGAGTCATGAGATTCTAGAGTGGAAATAAGAGCATATCAACATGAACTTCGTAGTTGGGCTTCCACGGACTTTGAAGAAATTTGATGCTATTTGGGTGATTGTGAACCAGTTGACCAAGTCTGCATATTTTATTTTAGTTGAGACTACCTATTCTTCAAAGCGGTTAGGTGAGATCTATATCCACGAGATTGTTTGCCTTCAGGATGTTCCCATGTCCATTATTTCAGATCAGGGAATGCAGTTCACATCACAGTTTTGGAGAGCAGTGTAGCGAGAGTTTGGCACACAGGTTGAGTTGAGTACAACATTCCACCCTTGATGGACAGACAATACGATCTCACCATTCAGATATTGGAGGATATGCTATGCACGTTTGTCATGGATAACAGCTACCAATCGAGTATTTAGATTCCTCTGTATGAGGCCTTGTATAAGAGGCAGTGTTAGTCTTCGGTTGGCTGGTTCAAGCTGGGTGAGGCTAGGCTGTTGGGTACTGATTTGGTTCAAGATGTTTGGGAAAAGGTTAAGCTGATTCAGGATTAGCTTCGCACGACACAATCTAGACAGAAGGTTTGTGATGTTTCCTACATGGTAGGGGGGACGGTATTGCTTAGAGTTTTGCCCATGAAGGGTGTTATGAGGTTCAGGAAGAAGGGAAAGTTGAGCCCAAAGTACATTGGCCCTTTGGAGGTGCTTCAGAGGATTTGAGAGGTGGATTACAATCTTGCATTTCCACCTAGTATATCGAGTGTTCATCTAGTTTTTCATGTTTCCATGCTCCGGAAGTATTTCAACGATCTGTCTCATGTTTTGGACTTCAACAAGGTTCAGATAGATGGGAATTTGACTTATGATGTGGAGCCGGTGGTTGAAAGTTGAGGTTGAACAATAAAGCTTCAGTGAAAGTCTAGTGGAGAGGTCAGACTGTCGAGAAGGCTACATGGGAGACTGAGCGGGAGATTCGGAGCAGATATCCATAACTATTTTAGACCCCTAGTATGACTTTAGACCCGTTCGAGGATGAACGTTTGTTTAAGAAGGGGAGAATGTAACGATCCAGCTGGTTATTTTGAGTATTGTATCCCTGTTCTCCCATTTATTACCTAATCTATGTTCATTTGTTCTTATGTGACTTATCGAGTTGGCTGGTTTAGTTTCGGAGATTTTTCGGATTGAATTGGGAAACTTAATCGCAAGGTTGGAAACCTAAATTAAAAAAGTTGATGGAATGTTGACTTATGTGTAAATGGCTCCAGAATAGAGTTTTGATGGTTCCTATAGCTCCGTATGGTGATTTTGGACTTAGGAGTGTTGCAGGATATTTGATTTGGAGATCCATAGGTCCTTTTGGCTTGAATTGACAAAAGTTAGAAAAGTTGAAGTTTGGAGAGTTAAAAAGTTTGACTGAGAGTGGACATTGTTGTTCACGAGCTCGGATTATGTTTTCTGAAGTTGGAATAGGTCTATTGTATCATTTATAACTTGTGTACAAAATTTGAGGTCAATCGGAGTTAGTTTGATAGGCTTTGACATCGATTGTAGAAGCTCGAAATCCAATAGTTCATTAGGCTTGAATTAGGGTGCGATTCATATTTTGGATGTTGTTTGTATTTGATGTCTTGAGTAAGTTCGTATGAAGTTTCAGGATATGTTGGTATGTTTGAATGGGTCCCGGGGGCCTCGGGTGAGATACAGATTGAATACGTATTGAGTTTATCTTTCTACTGTCTGGTTTTCTCATACGCGTTCGTGAGAGAAGTCTCGCATTCACAAAGAGTATTTGGGAGGCAAGTGACGATTGTACCTTTCATTCGCAAAGAAGGCCTCGTGTTTGCGAAGGCCTAGGTAAATTATGCATCGCGATAGCGAGAGGGCGCTTGCATTTGCATTTGCGTTTGCGTTTGCCTTTGTGTTCACGTAGAAGGTTGAATCCAAATTGGGAACCAAACCTTAAGCCTTCACGTTCAAGGTCATGGAGACACGTTCGAGTAAGCAGAGCTCTGTGAAGCATCACGTTCGCGAGGGAGCCTTCGTGTTTTAGTAAGAGGAATTTTGGGAGGTTGAGTTTTCTGCTTCACGAACGCGAGACACTTTCTGCGTTCGTGAAGAAGGGCATCTGGGCAGCAACTATTTATTTCAAAATCTAGGATTTGAAGCCATTTGTTCATATTTTGAGCTAGAGACCTCCGATCTGGGCGATTCTTGAGGGGATTTTCATGGAAGTTGATTGGGGTAAGTGATTCTAACTCAGTTTTGGTTGTTATACACGAATCTATCATTATTTTTACCATTTAATTATTGTTTTGGGTTGAAACAATTGGGGAAAATTTGCGAAACTTCATAGACCATAATTTGAGGATTTGAAGGTCAAATTCAGATCAAAGTTGAGTAATTTTAGTATGATTGGACTTGTTATTGAATGTATGTTCGGATTATATTAATGTTGTTGAATTTTGAGACATGGGGCCAGGGTTGACTTTTTGGGTTGACATTTTGGCTTTGGTTAAAGAACTTAGCTTTGTTGTACGGAATCGATTCCTAAAGTTTGTACTGATTGTATTAAGTTGTTTATGGCTAGATTCTAGTCATTCAGAGGCCGATTCGCAAGGCAAGGGCTTGTTGGAGTGGAGGTTTGTGCGATATGAGGTAAGTAATACTTCTAAACTTGATACTGAGGGTATGAACCCATCATCACATGTTATGTGGTTGGTGTTGGGGTGGCGTACATGCTAGGTGGAGGGCGTGTGGGTGTGCAACTTAGTAACTTTGACTTGGTTGATTCCGTGGGTCTGTGTAGTCACCCAATCTTGTTTTTATTCATGTAGCCTCTATGTGTTAGAGAAATTGATCTGTGATTCATGTTAGAAATCATGTTTAAACTATATGCTGGTACCCAACCCACAGAGGTCATTTCTGTTGTTGAGATATTTGCTTAATTTGCAATTATGTACCCAGACACATTCATCATTTGCATTCATCTCTCAGTCCCTGTTATCATTTATTGTCATATCCTGTATCATTGTTTGGGCTGATTGGAATGAGATTTGTGATCCTGAGAGACTGGAGAGATTGATGAGTGAGTGAGGCCGAGGGCCTATTTGTGAGTGATATTTATGGGATCGGGTTGCAAGCCATAACAAGCTTTATTAATTCATGATAAGGTCAGGCTGCACGCCACAACATGCCATGTTGGCTTATATTATTGTTTGGGCAGGATCTGCCCTTACAGAATCTGACATATCAGTAGTGAGTGCAGGTACCGTTGAGTGTTGAGCGAAAGTGCGAGTGCCGAGTGATCGAGAGTGGTGAGTGATTGGGAGTGTTGAGTGATTGAGAGTGCTGAGTAAGGTTGAATACTCTGAGAGTATGAGTATATGAGTTTTTCACCGTGTTGCATTTCAGGTGACATGCATATTTGACATATAGATATAGAGACGTAATATTCCTCATGTTAGCTATACTTGGCATATTTACTACTATTGAGCCTAAGCTGTCGAACTTGAAAGCATGTCTACTTCTCCGTACTTTTGTACCACTTATTATGAGATTCTCTATAAGTTATTAATGTCATTTTCCTATCATATCTATACTGTTACTATCTGGTTTGGACTGTACCTATCTGAGTTCGTCACTACTTTCAACCCAAGGTTAATCCTGTTACTTATTTAGTACATTGGCTCGGTTGTACTCATACTACGCTATGCACTTCTTGTGCAGATCCAGGTACTTCTGGGTACGGTGGTTTCTAGACTTGGAGCATTTCCTGCTTGGAGACTTTTGAGGTAGTTGCTTTGGCGTCTACAAACCTCGACTCTCCTCCTTTTTTCAGTTTTTTAAGAATTGTTCTATCTTTCCAGATAGTTGCATTAGAAGTTTTGACTATGTTGATGTTTAGTAAGTCATGTACTTTGTCACACCTAAATTTTGGGGGATTTTGTATTGAGTCGCGGTATTTCTTATCAGTTATTATAAGAATATTTCTGTTAAACTTGTTTCTTCATACTTTCAAATTTAATAATGCATAGTTATTTATGCTTGTCAGCTTGCCTAGTTCGGTGATAGACGCTATCATGACATGTTGAGTTTGAGTCGTGACAGGAATGATGTATACTCACACCTTATTTTTGATTGCATGAGCTTACTCCATCAGCTGTAGACAGTCACAGTTTACCACATCTACCGGGTGTCAAATAGTGTAGCAAACACCCTGCCAAAACATGGTATGCTCTTAACTCCTTCTGAAGGACAATTGCAGTGGAGTCCTATACATTTTGTCTCCCCTGCCCTTTACTTTCGATGCTTTCAATAAGGATCTTTAAGACGTTACTGTACCATGATTGGTACCCCTTTTAGTAATAATTTTATTGTATAGATCTTCATATAATCGTATCCTTATTAGCAAAAAAATGCTTCTTCCAATACACAATATGATGTTTCTTACTAATACACAGTATGATGATTATGGAAGTGCTTCTTCCTTGAATATATAGTACAACATATTTGGACACTACTTTTTGTTATTAATTTGGCCTATGACTCTTGGCAGGTTAGAAATATATATTTATGTTATTGGTATTTATATAATATAATCAAATTACTTTTATTCTTTTATTTCCTTTCGGATTATAAATGGATTTGTTTACCCGTAAAACAGTACAATTGAATTTATACGTGATTTTTAGACAAGTGAATTAATTCGATCCTGAAATAATAAAATAATTAAAGAAATATAAAATACTTAGCCTTGAAATGAGGATAAAATAGCAGAAACAGTAATTCCGGGAGCAGAACTTCCGGGCACAATAGTGATGAAACCAAGGAACAAGGAAGTAAAAATGTATAGATCTTTAATAGATTATAGCGTAAGTTTTTTATAAATGTCCCCTTGCAGTGATAACAGAGTTCACTATTTATAGCTATGCCTAGGGAACAAGGTCCTAGGATTGTGCCCTTCTTTAATGTCAATTATGAGGGCAATTGATGAAGGTGTAACAGTGAGCATAAATGATAAATTCTCTGTAACGGGCACCATACTATATGCCGCAGAATATTCTCCATTAAATGCTACCGGGTGGCACGTATCAATTGCATCTTTATGAGCGTCATTCTTTCTGGTGATAAATGGAATAATTGTCTTAGGTTTTGACTATCCTCAGCCTTCCGCTATGCGTGTCACTCTCTTATGCAACCACATGACATAACATATTTTATCCTATACAGATAGTCCCCCTGCTTTTCAGTGACATAACTTTGTGTCATTGGGAAGTTGGTAAAAATATTCTTTTTGGCGGGAGTTTCTTTGATCCCCTATGAAAAGCTTCTGACGGTTGATTAGACGCACGTCTCTCCGCATTTAATGCCCCAAACACGCATCATCCCATGATTCAGCATAAAGTTTGCTGGTTATCGAGGTAATCATGGCCACGAATTCAGCCGCTTATAACTTCACTTACACGCATCAACTTCCTTCATTATACTTCATAACACTCTAAAGTTTGACTCTCTTTACTAAACTCATCTTCCGACTTTACATTTCTTTAGCTCCTTTCTTGGAGAAAAAGAAAACCATTCCTCTTGATAAAAAATGGCCTCCTCTTCAAGAAATCTCGTTCTTCAAAGAAGAAAGGCAAAGTTGATGATGCTACTCCTCTTACGATGAGCACCATTGTTCCAAAGAGCCTGGATACCACTAAGGATTTTGGAGAGATGTTTCCTCGCATATGGGCCGTTGGCAAATACCCTTCTTCCATCCGTCCTTTCAGTATTTCTGCTGTGAAGGAAGATTGTCGCTGCCAAGATTTGGACATTATTTTTCCTGATCTAACAGAGTGAGTAACCCTACCCAAGGAGGGTTTTACATATTTTTACACGTATCACTTTACTTTTGGAGCGATTTCTTTGAGTGGAGAGAAGATTCTGTTATTGTGGAGTTCTGCCTCCACTACCATGTGTATTTGGCACAAGTAAGTCCTTTTGTGTGGAGGACGATTGTTGCCTTCGACATTTGTGCCAAGAGACGAGAGATGAGCTATCTTTAGCTCATGTGATGAATCTCTATTCCCCCAAAGTAGTCTGCAGGAGTATGATAAATTTCAGCAAACGTGGCCACCATGATCTATTATCTAGCATGGATGAAGACAACGACCGTGGGTAGATGCAACGGTTCGTTGCAATTGCCACCAATGATATTATTCCAGCAACAACTTCTTCCTTTATGGAATCATGGAACTGCACTCGTAAGCTCCTTGTTTAATATTTCTTTCATTATAAATATTTTCATATCCGTATTGATCCTCCGTCATTCGCCTGTTTAAGCAACTCGATGGGTTCCACCTTGGGTTGAAGTCTTGAACCAATGGGTCCAGAACATCTTGGACGTCACTACGCCCAAAACCCGCACGTGGGTGTATTTTCCCCCCCCAAAAGCATTTGGATTTAGGACCCAAATTCGTCCAAACCTAGACCTTTAACGTGAGGGTTTTCATAAGTATTTGCGCAAGTTTGCTTTTTGCATCTTTTTGTACAAAGCTTGGGTGTATTTTTCCTTGAAGGCATTTTGATTCCGGGCATAAGTTCTTCCGAATCAACCCTTTAACGTGAGGATTTTTATAAGAGAGTGTCTTCTTATATTTACGGTGCTCTTGAAGAGGACGTCTCCTATTTATTATAGCACTAGAATTTGAAGTACTTGTTTAACTTTCAAATGACAAAGTCAATTCATCGTTCAAACAAGAAACAAGATAAAAATAAAAGCACTTCACTTTATTTTTTCCATTATCAAAAGGTACATAAGCATTTCGTTATGCTAAAAATAATTTTCCATTTCTTGTGGCTAACTTGTATAACTTATTTCTACGGGGCTGGCCGTCCCTGGTCTCAATGATACAACTATATGTCTAGTTTTCGTTTCTCGGTCAACGTGGTAGTCATTATTTTCGTATCCTCATACCATCTCCCCCCAATGTTCAAATGGAAAGAATGTGAATTGGAACACTAGGAATCTTGCACCTACGAGGATCCCACTAATGAATTGCTAGACAATCTTTTACTCGGTAACAAACATCGCTTCCTCTTTGGAATTTATGCTATTGAGCAAAGGACTATCTAATAATCCTCTAGTGTTTTGCACTTGTGAGTAGTCGGGTAACCTTTTCTTGATAGCAAACTTATTTTCCAAGTGGAAATTTCATATCTAGCCAAAGATTATCTAACCGCCCCGAAGTGACTCTTCGCTTGTGTGCCTTGTTATTAAAGATCTTATTGCTACAGTTGAAATTTTCTTCGTAGTATGCTTTCCATTGATGCCTCATTAAAAACGTTGCCAGAAAACACAATTGGGACGAAAACTGGATGAAGGGAATAAAAATGCAACACATACTTTCAGTACAGACGATGTTCATGAGCAATAGGATTTCTTGAGGTGTGCCACGTTCTAGTTACTGGGCAACGTTTTTCCATTTTGATTCTCCAACTTGTACGAACCTTTCACGGGAGTTGGCGGCAGTTTTACGATGATGTCCATCCCTCCATTTCATGAATGGCCATGGAGATAGAACCGAATGTAGTGATTCTACCGGTTGATGTACCAGCGATGCGTAGCGTTGCCATTTATCGCATTTTTGTAGGAAAGCTTTGGCGTCTTGTTCCATGGGGTGCCAATAATATCCTGCCCTTACCATCTTTAACACTAAATAGTTTGCTTTTGAATGGTTTCCACATATCCCTTACTGGACTTCTCGCAAAACGTAATTAGCTTCGGATGGTCCCAAACATCAGGCCAGCGGGCCTTGGAAAGATTTTCCACACAATTGGTCTCTTTTGAAGCTATACCGTGCTGCTTTGACGCACAACGCTCGGGATGCCTTGGCATCTTCAGGAAATTTAACGTATTTGAGATAATCAATGATCTCATTCCTCCAAGTGATGTGCCGTAAAAATGCAGCACTTTTGACACTAATTACATTGACTTTAGCTCAACGTTTATAGCATTATAAGTCATTTCTTATGTAGTTTTGGTGTTTTAAAGGATACTAGACTTGAAGAACCATGATTATAAAAGAAGATGACATAAGCCTATGAAAGGAAGAATTGCGACAGGTCTACAGCCACAAAGGTGATGTGCAGGCCGTAGACTCATCGCAATAAAGCAAAAAGTCCAGTTTCTAATAGTCAATTCTGCAATCCATTATGTGGTCACAAAACTTTTGTGTGAACCTCATGGTGATCACATAATTGTACAAGAAGTCCAGTGAATATTATTATGTGGTGTGTTATGCGGCCGCAAAAGTGATATACGGATAGTATAACCAAAATGCGATGGAAAAAATGGAAGTTCGTGTGATCAACTGCGGTGGAATTGAAGATATGCAAACCGCGAATGCCTTCTGTGACCCATTATGCGGTCATAGACTTGATCTGCAGGGTCATTTTTGTCAGTTTGATCACGACTATTAGACCATTATAAATAGAATGATTATGGTTTTTATGTTGTATCTGGTCGGACAGAAAGAGGCTACACTTAGAGCATTGAATGCACCATTATTTTGGAAGCTTGTGAGAGAAAATCCAAGACTTTGTCTATGTTTGTAAGCTTCATGACTTTATTTATTACATTCTTTTTGTATCCTAGTATGAGTAGCTAATTTTAAATAGTATGTTTGTCAATCCTATGTGGGTGTAATGTTAATGGGTGTTTATCATCGAATATATATATAATAGTTGGTCGATTTCTATTCATTTCTCGTACTTCATTTATAGTTGATGGTTTCAAACATTGACTAGTGCCAATTCACTCTATCTTTTCTTAGAAAAGTGGGTTAGAATTTGGTAGAATTGAATAGCAAGAACTCAAGGCTTTAAATCTTGTTTAATAGAATCTTTTAGGGATAAGTGGGTTTTTGGCTTAAATTGGTTGTTCTTAATTGTAACTCTTTTATATTTGGGAAAATCATAAAGAGAAAATACTATCTAATTATTGAAAAATATTGGGTAGTCATTTAGGAATCATTTGCATATCAAAGGATATTCCATTAGAAATATCTAATATTAACACTGTTAGCATTATATTCCATTGATGAAGACACAACCTTGGTTTGTAAATCAAATTAATCAAATCATGTCAACAAAATAGCATTTCTCGACAATTCACAATTACAAAACTCGGTTTAAACTAACGGAGTAGAATTACGTCTTAAGTCAAGTTTCACACTATTTAAGTAACTTTTTCACACCTATTCCCTGTGGGATTCGACCCCAATCTAGTTGGGTTATTATATTTGACATCAACCACCTTACACCAATTATATAGGCGTAATTTCAGCATATCAAATTTTGGCGTCGTTGCTGGGGAATATGGTT
Organism: Nicotiana tabacum; assembly: GCF_000715075.1. Taxonomy (NCBI): domain Eukaryota; kingdom Viridiplantae; phylum Streptophyta; class Magnoliopsida; order Solanales; family Solanaceae; genus Nicotiana; species Nicotiana tabacum. The sequence continues at coordinate 17,194,396 of NC_134094.1, read as the reverse complement.
TTAAATTACTAACTAGTTTGTGCTTTACTTGACGTCTTCTTCTATTCCACCACACTTTGCTTGTTTTGCTTGGTGTCATTAGGTAAACATGGGCGAGCTGAAAGAAGAAAATGTGTTTGCGGATATAAATGAGTATATTGAGGATACAAATGCCATTGTCCCTCCAAGATATGATATTGCAACCTTCAAAGTGGAACACAATCTAATCCTAATGCAAAAGGCAGAGGGGTTCTTCCGAAATTCCACCGAAGGTGATCCGACACAACATCTCAAATTTGTTTTCGGTATGTGTGCAATGCACAAGCAGAATTATGTCTCGAATGATGGCCTAAGGTTGAGGGTTTCAAGTACGCTCTAACTAGAGAGGCAAGGCAGCGGATCGAAAATATATCTCCTATTCCATCCACACTTGGCCCGAACTTGTTTGAGATTTTCTAGCAAAATGGTTTCCACAAATCAAGAAGTCCGAGCTCCAGGATAAATTTTCTTCTTCAAGAAATTATCAGGAGAGCAAGTACATGAGGCATGCGATAGATTCAAGCTATATTTGGTGAGGTCTCCGAATCATGGCTTTCCAGATAATACTCTCTTGGAGAAGTTTTACATGGGCTTGGATCCTATGAATCAATCCATCGCCTAATGCAGCGGATGGGTCCTTTATGGACATAACATTTGTAAGGGTCACACAAATCCTCGACAATATGGCCGAACATAACCAAGCTTGGCACTCTGAAGATACCACAGGTGGAATTGCATATGGTACTCCTTCCTTGACAAACATGATTAAGGAGAACCAAAAAAGAGATCAAATAATTGTCTCTCTTGCCACCAACGTCAACGTGTTGACAAAAATGTTCACTGAAAGCCAAACAAAAAAGGTGAATGTTGTGGAAGATGTGCAACCCATGACACTTATGGAGGTCTAACCCGCAAGGGCAAGGCAACCAATAGTGGCGAAACAACCAAGGTAGTTCAAAATCAAGGAAATTGGAGTAACAACAACAACAACAATTTTTCAAATCGGAGTTCAAACCCCTAGGTTCTACCAAAGGGGCAATATTCTAACTATCCACATGGGAAAGAATTCTCTTCAAGTGAGTCCAAGTTGGAAAACATGCTTGAAAGAGTATTGCAAATTCAGGATAGATCTGATACTTCAATCCAGAAACAAAAAGGCACACTCCCAAGTGATACAATTATAAACCCAAAAGGTAATGGAAGTGGTCGAACCTCTCATTATATGGCAATCACAACTCGAAGTGGGAAACTACTTCAAGGAGAGAATGAACAAGTGGTCGAGGTGGAAGATTATGAACATGAAGTCAAGGAACAAGTTGAGGTGCCAAATGTTGTTGAAGTTGAAAGGCTCCCAAAGAAGATGAGGACCTAAGAAGTGAACCAGGAAGAGCTTAAGGAAAAGGTAATAGTGGCACCAAAAACTCTAGCAGTAATTCCTAGACCTCCTCCTCCTTTCCCTCAAAGGCTAACTAGAAAGGTTGATGATAGCAAACTCGAGAAGTTTAATGATATACTAAAGCAATTGTCGGTGAATATTCCATTTGTGGAAGCATTTCAAGAGATGCTAGGTTTCGCTAAGTACTTGAAGGACTTGATCACTAAAAAGAAAACCACCAAGAATTAAGTGGTGATTGTGAATCACCGGGTTAGTTCCATCATTGCAAAAACCGTCATCCAAAAGAATGAGGACCATGTAGCCTTCACCATTCCATGCACAATTGGATTGCGTGACTTTGCATGAGCCCTTTGTGATAATGGAGTTGGCATCAACTTAATGCCCATTGCTATTTTCAAGCAATCGGGATTAGGTATGCCTAGGCCTATAAGTATGAGGTTGCAAATGACCGGCCATTCAATAAAGAGACCGGTGGGAATAGTTGATGACGTGCTAGTGAAAATGGGGAAATTTCTCCTCTCTCCCAACTTTGTTAATCTCGATTGTGCCGTTGATAAAGAGACCATTCCTTTCTACCATGAGGGCACTCATTAACTCAGAACGAAATGAAATCAAGTTCCGAGTTAATGACGAAGAAGTTACCTTTCAAGCAAGTAAGGGTATAAAATTACCACATACATACGAGAGTATTTCAGTCATTGATGTTGTTGATGAGATAGAAGATGCACTTGAGGTAATGATTGAAGAGTGATGCCTTAGTGAGGCATTGGCGTCTATTTTGGTGAATTTTGATGGTAAGGACATGGAAGGATATGTGTAATCGGTAAATGCATTGGAAGGGCTTGGGTCCTACACTTATACACGAAAGAAGCTTTTTCTTGACTTAGAGAATAGAGTCACGCCTCCCGCTAAGGCTTCAATTATCGAGCCGCCATACCTTACGCTAAAACCACTCCCGCCGCACTTAAGGTATACATTTCTTGGCTCTAATGAAACTCTACCAGTAGTTGTTTTGTGTTTATTGAATGATATGCAGGTTGAACACTTAGTGGGTACATTGAGGGAGCACAACCAGGCCATTGGTTGGACTATAGCAGATATCTGTGGGATTTCCGCTAGAATTTGTGAGCACAAGATACAATTGGAGCAAGAGATAAAACCTAGTGTGGAACATCAAAGAAGGTTAAATCCTTCCATGCAAGAGGTGGTGAAGATATAAACCATATAATGGTTGATATCGGGGCTGTCTACCCCATTGCCAATAATCCTTGGGTGAGTCCAGTGCAGTGTGTGCCAAAGAAATGAGGCATGACCATGATGCATAATGACAAAAATGTACTCATTCCAATGAGATTGATGACTGTATGGAGAGTTTGCATGGACTACCGGAAGCTAAATAATGCTACTGGCAAAGACCATTTACCTATGTTCTTTATTGATCAAATGCTTGATTGGCTAGCGGGAAGGTCATTTTATTGCTTTTTAGATGATTATTCCAGCTACAACCAAATCAGCATTGCTTTAGGAGACCAAGAGAAGACGAAATTCACATGTCCGTATGGAACCTTCGATTTTAGCCGGATGCCATGGTCTATGTAATGCCCCGACTAAATTTTAATGGTGCATGATGTCAATCTTCTCAGATATGGTGGAGGATTTCGTAGAAGTATTCATGGATGAAATCTCTGTAGTTGGTGATTCCTTTGAGCATTATGCTCAATTGGGAAAAATGTCACTTTATGGTGGATTAGGGTATTGTTCTTGGTCACAAAATCTTCAAGCAAGGCATAGAGGTTGATCGGGCAAAGATCGAGATCATTTTCAAGCTTCCTCCTCCCACTTTGATAAAAGGTATTCGGAGTCTTTTGGGGCATGCCGGTTTTTATAGGCGATTTATCAAGGATTTCTCAAAAGTTGCAAGTCCCATGTGCAAGATCCTTTAAAAAGATGCTAAGTTTGAGTTCAATGAGAAGTGCCTAAAAGCTTTTGTGGAATTGAAAGAAAGGCTCACCACGACACTTATTATTGTCACACCCGATTAGTCTCTTCCATTTGAACTTATGTGTGACGCTAGTGGTGTGGATATTAGAGCGGTGCTTGGTCAACGACGTAACAAGATTCTTCATCCTGTCTACTACGCAAGCAAGACACTCAATGGTGCACCACTAAATTACACTGTAACTGAGCAAGAACTACTTGCTATTATCTATGCTTTTGAAAAATGTCGGGCCTACTTATTGCGATCCAAAGTGATAGTCCACACCGATCATGCTTCTTTCTGCTACCTTATGGAAAAGAAGGAGTCTAGACCAAGAATTATTAGGTGGGTTCTTTTAATACAAGAGTTTGACTTTGAAGTCCAAGACCAGAAATGAACAGAGAATCAAGTTGCGAAGCACTTATCTAGGCTTGAATAGGCAGGAAGACAAAAATAAGATCTTAAAATTAATGATGCCTTCCTAGATGAACACTTATTGGCAATATCTAACACCTCTACTCCTTGGTATGCTGACATCGCTAACTTCTTGGTTAGTGACCTTATCCCCGATGGATTGGAAAATTATCAAAAGAAAAAGTTCTTGCGGGAGTGTAGGTAATACTATTGGGAGGAACCCTTTTTTCCAGATTTGCGCCGACAACATCATTCGGCGTTGTGTTCTGGAAGATGAGATAATTCAAATTCTTAAAGCATGACATGACTCCCCAGTTGGAGTTAACCACAGTGGAAATCGTACTGTGACAAATGTACTTGAATGTAGCTATCGTTGGCCATCGATCTACCAAGATGCAAACCAAATGGTAAAGGCATGTGACCAATGTCAAAGATAAGGATAAATATCTATAAGGCATAAGATGCCTATGAACTTTATGATGGAGGTCGTGATATTTGATTTGAGGGGGATAGATTTCATGGGTTCCTTAATAAGCTCACACAGAATGACATATATCTTGGTGGCGATAGATTATGTCTCCAAATGGGTCGAGACAATTGCCTTGCCAAATAATGAGGCAATAAGTGTAACCGCATTCTTGAAGAAGAACATATTTACTTAGTTTGCAACCCCAAGAGCCATCATTAGTGATGGTGGCTCTAACTTTTGTAACAAAGCTTTTGCCGGGCTATAAGAAAATATGGAGTTAAGCACAAGGTGGCCACCCCTTATCATCCTCAATCAAGCGGACAGGTTGAAGTCTCCAACCGGGAGATCAAAAACATTCTAGCAAAAAATGTGAATGTAAACAGGGCCGACTGGTCAAAGAAGCTAGATGATGCATTATGGGCCTATCGAACGGCATTTAAGACACCCATTGGCACCTCACCTTACCGGTTAGTGTTTTGCAAGGCTTGTCACTTGCTAGTGAAACTTGAACACAAAGCCATGTGGGCAATGAAAAAGTTAAATCTTGACTGGACCGAAGTTGCTGATCTGAGGATGACACAACTCAACGAGATGGAAGAGTTCCATTTCCATGCCTACGGGAATTTAGCCATGTATAAAGAAAAAATGATGTTTATTCAAGATAAGAAGATTTTGAAGCGGGAATTCGATCTGTTGACTTGGTCTTACTCTTCAACTCAAGATTGAAGTTCTTTCCGGGCAAACGCAAATCCAAATGTCCAGGCCCGTTCAAATATGTGAGTGTGTCCTTCTATGGTGCTACTAAATTAGAATCCGAGGACGAGACTCGAAATTTCAAAGTAAATGGCCAAAGGGTCAAGAACTACCTCGGAACCAATGGAGAAAGGCAATTGGTAGAATAATTCGCACTCAAGGATAGTCCTATACCAATCCCTACCAATGATTAGTAAACATTGGGGCAACGTCGTCGTGCCGCGATGTTAAATCAAACGCTTCTTGGTAACATCATTTTATTTAATTTAGATTTTAATTTTGGTAGGTTTATTTGTAAGTGTTGGACAGTTTGATGTGTGTATTAGAATGCAGGCTAACCAAAATCCAAAGATATAGGATGCAAAGGCAGAGGGAAAATGAAGGAAAGAAAGCTATTCTTCAACTGTTGTTCTGCGGCATCTTATGCGACCGCATAATGGTCACAGAATTAGGCAGAACACCAGTCAAATTAGGCCTTTAAATGCAGAGGAAGTTCAACTTTTGTGGCCCGCATAAGCATTATGTGACCATAGAATGGGTTGCATATGTGTTGCGGACCACCCAGATATTAATCCATCATAAAATACATGTGCGGCCACATATTATGTTATGTGGTGGTTAATTAGATGCAAACCCATAAGTAATAAAAAATAACTCTTTCTCTCTCTCCCTGCCATCTCTCTTCTCTAACCCCACGCACACAGACACAAAGCATAACACAAAAGAAATCACATTGAGCAAAATAACAAGAAATTGAATAGAAACGACTTACCTTGGTCGCGAATTTACACCAACTTGGCTTGCTCAATGGTCTGACATCTGGTATGTATATTTCCAATGTTTCTCCTACTCAGTTTAGGTAAATATTATTGTGTGCTTCACTCACCTCATTCCCTCACCTCGTCTATGCTACCCATCTCTATTTCCCAGTGCAGAAGATACCCATCTCTAATTTGAGGACTAGGGATTGGTAACTTGTGTTAGGATAAGCATGAAAGCGACCTTAGGTTGAGAGTATATTGGTCTATCATAAGTTGTGATTTAGCTGCGTAGTGTTGCATATAATATTACATGTGAGGGAATGCTCATGGAGAAGATGAAGTCAGCGGCCACAGAACTTGTTTGTGGTCCGCATAATGGTCGGATAATTAGGAAGAATCAACTTAAGTTCAAGGGAAAAATGGACCGATCTGCGGTCACACACTTGTTTTGCGACCACGTCTGTGATCACACACTTGTTATGCGACCACTTCTGCGGCCCGCATAAGTTTTTTGCTACATATCAGTCATGTTCTGCATACAGGCTCACAGAGTTACCCCCATGTACCATATATATATATATATATTTCTTTTTTTTATTATCTCTCATCTCTTTACTATATGGTACACATGCCTTACCATGTTCTAACATCACATTCATTGGAAAGAATGGCACCAATGAAATCCCTAGCAGCATGAGCACCCACCACTTGAGGAAAGCGAGGGGTTCAGCTATAAGCCCATAATCACATCAAACCCAACGCAAATGGCCTGGTACATCTAGAACATCATCTGTGCCTATATCCCAGTGTGAAGAAAAGGAGGCACATATTGACCTTATGCCACCAGTTGACCTCCAGGCCGAAGCATGCAGTAAGAGTGGTAAGGATCTCAAGTTTAGGATCATCGGATCGTGGACTCTATACAGAGATGGCTTAGCAAAAAGAAAGATCATCGAAGAAAAGTAACTGAGTTTAAACGGTCTTAAAGAACAATACCCCTATGTGATAGAAAATATTCAAAAGAGAAGATGAGAGTTTTTCACTAATGTTCCGGGGGAATACAACGAAACCCTTGGTAGGGAATTTTATGTTGCATATGCTATCCTTAACAAAATTGTCGAAGATCCACTTGAGCAATCACTCCCACTCCTTCTGACCTAGTCAGGTTCAACAAGACCTAATGCCTCAGCAGTGCCAGACACTTCTTCGGCACCTACTACCTCCACATCCACTCCTAGATCGTCCATTTGGACACCACCTTCCTTACTGCCTACACTCTCCAAGCTTGGTCGACTGGCACAACATGCAAATGCGAAAGTAGAAAATTTGACAAAAGAACTTCCATCGCTCATTCGGTAGGCGTTGTCCCCACTCCAAATCTCAGTTGTAATCTTCAAACGCGACATCTATCATATGAGGATCCAACTCAAGCACTTTGAAGCTCGCCTCGAGAAGGTTGAGTGAGGAGGAGTTAGGGACATGCCTTAACTTAAAAATAATGTAGCTGAGCTCAAGACGGAGATGCATAAGATGCAGACACTAGAGTTTTATTTGACCTCCCTTCTTTTGGTGGAAGGGAAGTAGGTCATTGGCACCTCCCACGTACCAAGTCTTGATCTAGATTTCACAAACGTCCCATCAGCTGAGGAGGCACATGATACTGATATCTCACAAATCCGGATTCTGTTGCATACAACAACGATCATTCATATGGGGAATCTGGAGAGTCTCGTGAGGAAATTGATGATGAGCAGATATTTTAAGAGGGTGATGATGTGAGGGATAACATAGGCAAACATGTTGCTGTTGTTATAGAGGAACTGGGTGAAGATGAGGGTGATGGGTAGACAACTATCTCATATTCACTTGGCGATATGGCTTCCCGAGCTACTACCAAGACCATACATCCATCTTCGGGTGAGGCCATCAACTCCCAGGTCCAGGACCCGGCTCCGCAACCGGCGGAAATTCCTACTTTGGTCTCAGCCACTGCTGCCCAGTCAGATGATCCATCTACCGCCTTCAAGTTTCAGCTCCAGGCTCCACAACCGTCTCTGATATTGCAAGCGCTTAGTGCGCCCCATAAAGCTCCTAAACTTTGTTCTTATTTTGTTTTCAATGCATTGGGGACACTATATGTTCTTAAGTTGTGGTAGGGTAGTCGACAGACTTTTGCAACTTGTATATAAATTCTTAGTTCCACTAGTGTAGATTTGTATATAGTAATGAATTCCCCTTGGTTTTTCTTTGTCGGGTTCTTTTCCAATGGTGTAATAGTAGAACCATGGTCATAGAATAAAACATTTTGACTTGTTTGGTGCTTTTGTTCTAGATTCAAGCATGTGATAAGTTTTTGTGGAATGACTTGCACCCTTCAAATTTTGTGAATAAACAGTTAGTTATTCTTGTGAAATCGGGCCTCGCTCTTTGACTTTGTGCTTAATTAGAATCTAAAATATCATGTGATAAAGCATTGAATTGCCTTGTATTCACTTGAGGCATGAAACTATGCCGATTTGAGCAATTCATGCATCGTGAGTGGTTAGAATTGGTGTAAATAATGCATGTGCTCAACTTGTAATGTCTATAACATACCCAGTTGGTTAGTCAATGCAAATCTCGTGTTGATGATTGGGTGTCGAAATCATCTTAGGCTCTCTTAGTGATTGCTAACTTGTTTTGACCAAACTGACCTCCCTAGTGCATGTATCATCCTAGTTATCTCTCGTTGAGCCTTTAACTACATTACAAACCTTTACCCTTTTTGTGAAATAATTCCCTCTTTTGAAGTCATCCCTCCTTGAATGTTGAGAATGAGGCTAAAAGCCTAATTTAGGGGTGTTGGTATCGATTCGGAAATGCTGAAGATGTTATGTGTAGAAGAAAATACCTCAAAGTTGTGTTAGATGAAGATACTCAAGCTCCAATAGAAAAGCAAAAGAAAATATATGTATGGAGTTTTGAAAAAATTAGAGAGGTACTTAAGGTGGTTCTATATTTGTACTAGAGGTCAATTAGGGCCATACGGTTTAGAAAAGAAGCAAAATGCAAAATGTTATTACAAAAATGATGGAAAAAAAGAAAATGTGTGTAGCGTTCAAGGATGGTACAATCACTATATTCCCAAATATTCATCCAACATGTACCAAAGCCTACACTAAAACCCTTAAAAAGTCCTTTTTGATCTACGACCGATTATTCATATGGTAGCAATGAATTAAAAGTCCTTAGAGCATTGAATGCACCATTATTTTGGAAGCTTGTGAGAGAAAATCCAAGACTTTGTCTATATTTGTAAGCTTAATGACTTAATTAATTACATTGTTCTTGCATTCTAGTATGAGTAGCTAATTTTAAATAGTAAGTTTGTGAATCCTATGTCGGTTTAATGTTAATGGGTTTTTATCATTGGATATATATATAATGGTTGGTCTATTTCTATTCATTTCTTATACTTCATTTATAGCAAGACTAATGCCAATTCACTCTATCTTTACTTGGAAAAGTGGGTTAGAGTTTGGTAAAATTGAATAGCAAGAACTCAAGGCTTTAAACCTTGATTAATAGAATCTCTTATGGATAAGTGGGTTTTACTTAGGAATAAATTTGTTGTTCTTAATTGTAGCTCTTTTATATTTGGGAAAATCATAAAGAGAAAATACTATCTAATTATTGGAAAATATTGGGTAGTCATTTAGGAATCATTTGTATATCAATGGATCTTCCATTTGAAATATAGATTATTAAAACCGTTAGCATTACATTCCATAGATGGAGACACAACCCTGGTTTCTAAATAAAATTAATCAAATCATCACAACAAAATAGCTTTTCTCGAAAATTCACAATTACAAAACTGGGTTTAAACTAACGGAGTAGATTTACGGCTTAAGTCATGTTTCGCACTGTTTAAGTAACTTCTTCATACCTATTCCCTGTGAGATTCGACCCTAACCTAGTTGGGTTATTATATTTGATATCGACTTCCTTACACCAATTATATAGGTGTAATTTCAGCGTATCACTAGTCCCAGAACAAATTATTAGTATTTACCTCGTCGTTGCTATCTGCATCCAGGTTCTAGTACATTAGTGGTACTGCCATCCCAGACTCTGATCCCTTCATTTTGGTTGATGAGCCGAGGTTATCCAGTGCATCTGCTTTTGCATTTTCTTCCCTTGAGATATGAGTAATCGACTACTCATGAAATCGGGCCAACAGAGCCTGGACCTTTACCACGTATTGTTGCATTCGCTCCTATTTGGTTTTGAAGACCCCATAGACTTCATTTACCACTAGTTGTGAGTCGCACTTGATTTATATGACCTCAGAATCTAGTCCTGGGATAGTTCAAGTCATGCAATCAAAGCCTCATACTCTGCTTCATTGTTAGTTAAATGAACCGTTATGATGGCTTGCCTTGGGGTTTCTCCCAATGGCGTAGTTAATACTTTGACAATTCCGAACCTTTTCACATTGGAGTCTTCGTCCATAAAGAAAGTCCAAACTCTCGATGTCAATTCTACCACCATTACTGCCTCTTTGGTTGTTAGAGGCAGCAACCTCAGACTGAAATCGGCCACAAAGTCAGCCAATACTTGTGACTTAATCAACAGCTTATTTGGCCAACCTACCCGAGATTTATGATTTGTGAAGGATGTTCCGCAGAGGAAATGTGGTCACCATGGCTAAAAGGTGAAATTGGAAGTAGGGCTTCAGCGTCCGTGCAGCAATTACGAGAGTTAAGGCCAACTTTTCCAAATGCGGTTAGCGAGTTTTTGCTCCCGTTAATATTGTACTAACTTAATAAATGGGAGATTACGTACCTTCGTTCTCACGTACCTTCCTCGAAGCCTGCTGGCACTATGGGGTCTATTCGAAATTGTTTTTCTTTTTGAGCAATGCAAAGAAACGATGACATTTCTCTGACGATCAAAAAATGAACATGCTCAAAGCGGCCAACCTCCCCGTGAGCCTTTGGACTTCTTTCACACTTGACAGCTGGTCCGGGATATCCTTGATGGTCTTGATCTTATCGGGGTTTACCTAAATCTCCATTTGTGGTGCCAGAAATCCTAGGCACTTTCCAGAGCTGACCCCGAACATGCATTTCTAGGGATTAAGCTTCATGTTATGCTTCTTTAGGATGTGAAAGGTTTCTTGCAGATGCTTAAGGTGGTCACCTGCATTCAATGACTTAACGAGCATATCATCTGTATAAAGTTCCATAGTTTTCCCTATTTGTTTTTCAAACATCTTGTGTACGAGCCGCTAATAAGTGGCTCCAACATTCTTCAACCCTAAGTGCATCACATTATAGCAATATTTGTCGTAATTCATTATGATCGAAGTCTTTTCCTGATCTTGTGGGTTCATCTTAATTTGGTTGTACCCAAAATAAGCATCGAGGAAACTCATTAACTCGTACCCGACAGGCGCATCAATCATTTGATTGATGTTTGGCAGTGTGAACGAGTCGTTCAGGCATGCCTTATTCAAGTCCTTATAATCTACACACATGCGAAATATATTGTTCTTCTTAGGAAATACTACTAAATTAGCTAGCCAGTCTGGATACCTTACCTCTTAGATTGAACAGATATCAAGTAAGCGAGTTACCTCTTCCTTGACAAATTTATTCCTTACCTCCGCAATAGGGAGTTTCTTTTATCTTATGTGGGTGGGGGTGGGGTGGGGTTGGGATCCAAACTTAGCTTGTGTATGGCCACCTCCGTCGCGATACCTATCATGTCTGAATGTGACCAGGCAAAACAATCGGCATTAGATTTAATAAATTCAATGAAGCCATACCTGAGCTCGGGGTGCAGTCCTGTCCCCTAGTGGAATTTCCTTTCTTAGAACCTTTCAAACAATGCAACGTGCTCGAGTTCTTCCTTTGTGGATTTTGTTGCATTCGTCTCTTCTGGTACCTGGAAGTATCTTGGCACCTGATAAGACTCTAATGCTTCTCCCTCTTGGTTAACTTCAGTTGATTCTGGAGCAGGCACCGATTCCTATAATTTCTATGCCGCATGCTCTTTCCCCTTACTACTAGATACCAAAATTTCATTCATCTCCCTTGCCGCTGGTTGGTCGCCTCTTATCTATTTGATTCCTTCGAGCGTTGAGAATTTCAGCAACTGATGATACGTTGATGGTACAACTCTTATCTTGTGCAACCACGATCTTCCCAAAATAATATTATAATACATATCTCCATCGACTACTTCAAATAGAGTCATATTCATCACTCCTTCGGTGTTCATAGATAGCAAGATCTCTCCTCGGGTTGTCACGCTTGTGAGGTTGAATCCGGCGTGGAGTTTTGTGGCCGGAATGATACTTCCGGTGAATTTGGCTTGTTCTAGTACCCTCCATTGTATGATATTGGCTGAACTTCCTGGATCCACCAGAACACATTATATTTTAAAATCTAATACATTTAATGAAATTACCAATGCATCGTTGTGTGGTAACAACAATCCGTCTGCGTCCTCCTCCGCGAAAGTGATGTCGTCTTCAGCAACTTCCTCCCGGAGTCTCTTGCTATGGGTTATTGATACTTTCGTATTTTTTTTGCTGCCGAGAAGGTGACCCCGTTGATCTCGTTCCTCCCGAAGATCATGCTGATCGTCTCATGTTGATCATCTGGAATGAGGGATCTTCTTCTGCTTTCGAGGGTTCCGCGTTATCCCGGTTATGACCGTAGTTGTTCTTGGCCCAGTCACTTAAGAATTCTCTGAGATGACCATTCTTCAACAGTGTCGCCACTTATTCACGCAGATGTTGGCATTCCCCAGTCCGGTGGCCATTCGTCTCGTGCTACTCGCACTACAAATTGGGATCTCTCTGAATGGGATCAGACCTGATCGGCCTCGAGAATCATGATTTTGTAATATTCCTCATAGTCGATGCCAACTCCACTACACTGACGTTTACATTGTATTCTCATAGCCAGGGGTAGGAAGGATCTCGTGTATCTAATGTTTCTTTGTCCTGTAATGATTTGTTGTTACGAACGTGATCAATTCTACTATCTGTAATGAACCTGTATGCCAATTGGAAACCTTTTTCGCGTCCTTCAGCCCGTTCGTAGGGAAGAAACCTACCTCTCGAAGACCTTATGTCCGTGTCGAAATTGTATTTTGATTTTTCCTTATTCTTCTCCCGTCCCTTTACCCATGATGGGAAGCCAATCTGATGATCTTCAATCCTTATCTTAAACTTGTACTGGTTGTGGACATCAGCCCAAGTTGTCTCGTGGAACTTGAGCAAGCTTTCCTTCAATTTCCGGGAAGCTTCTAAACTTCTTCGATTCAGACCCTTGGTGAATGCTTCAACCGCACATTCATGCGGAACAGCTAGGAGAAACATCCTCTCCTTTTGGAACCGGGTAACGAACTCTCATAGCAACTCGAATTCTCCTTGTGAAATTCTGAATATGTCAGCCTTCCGGACATGTGCCTTTTTGGCCCCGGCATGAGACGTAATAAAACAATCCGCGAGCATCTCATAGGAATCTATGGAATTCTCTTGTAACAACGAATACCACGTCAAGTCCCCCCTTGTGAAAACCTGTCCAATTATTTTCAGCAAAACAGATTCAATCTCGTGGGGAGCTAAATCATTCCCCCTCATCGTCATTGTATAGGTGGTAATATGCTCCCGGGGGTTTGAGGTTCTATCATACTTAGGTACATCAGGCATTCTGGTGCCGGGCTTGGTTTGTACGGAAACTGAGTATACTTCTTTGAGTCCTGACCTTTCAGCACCGGTGGTGTGCCCGGGATTTGGTTCGACATTCACTTCTCTCATAAACCGTAAGAGCTCATTCTTGAAGGGATCGTTTTCGTCATTGGGGACGGATCCCCTCCCCCCAGCGCCATCGGAACCAACCTCGCCCCTCGGGGTGTTGTTGTCGACCCTATGCGTCGTTTGATTTGCGGGAACGCAGTGAGGAACTGGATATCATCTATTCGTGTTATTGGAAACCCCCGATAATTCCTATTTCAACTTCGTCATAACCCTATCCCGCCGTATGAGATGGCCTATAATGATCGCTTGTTGTTCTTGTAGGACCCTTATCGCATCAACAACATGCCCCTCTTCAGCATCATCGGAAGTTGCCTCCCGAACATATCATGGGTACCGCTTGTCGTTGACCGGCGTGGCATCATTCCCCTCACTATGGGTGTCACTGATTGAATCCTCAAAATGAGGTTGGTCTTTGAACTTTAGGATTGTGTGTTGTTAACATTGTTATCTGCCATTTCTTATGATTTTTGCTAAGACAAATAATTAAAACACGTTAGTGAAAGAGGCAAGGATCAACTTAAGTATACGGCTGTCTAAGCCCCACGATGGGCACCAAAGTGATTACCCATAAAATAATATAGTTGAATTTATATGTGGTTTCTAGACAAGTGAATTAATTCGATCCTGAAATAATAAAATAATTAAAGAAATGTACAATACTTAGCCTTGAAATAAGGACAAAATAGAAGAAACAGTAATTCCGGAAATAGAACTTGATGAAACCAAGGAACAAGAAAGTAAAAATGTATAGAGCTTTTAATCGATTATAACGTATGTTTTTCAGAAAAGTCCCCTTTACAATGATAATAGAGCTCACTATTTATAGCTACGCCTAGAGAACAAGGTCCTAGGATCGTGCCCTTCTTTAATGTCATTTATGAGGGCCATTGATGAAGGTGTAACAGTGAGCATAAATGACAAATTATGTGTAACGGCCAGTGTACTAAATGCCATGGAATATTCTTCATTAAATGCTACCTGGTGGCAGGTATCTATTGCATCTTTATGACTATCCTTTGCCTTCGACTTTGCGTGTCACTCTCTTATGCAACTACGTGGCATAGCATATTTTACCCTATACAAGATTTGCCTTTTGATTGATCTTCAAAAATATAGATAAATAAAAGTTTGGTTTCTTATAATGAGTGGACAAATTGCAAGAAAGACATAAATGTATGCTCACTCAGTCAAATCCGAACTCTCCAAGGTAAATACCAAATTGATATATTTATCTTTTGACCTTATTCATGTGATAAAATAATAAGAGGGTGAGAATTAATCCTCTCTTAATTTATTTATAACACCCCCCCCCCCCCCCTCTTGATATTGATCTTGATTTTGAGTTATTGTTTTCAGATTTCTGGTAATATTTATAAGGGCAATTGTAAACGGAATAAGACCAACTTCACCAGGATATTTCATAACCTCCTACCATTTCCACAAATGCATTGAAACACCGAGCTATTGGTCCATTTTCTGTTTGCTTTTTACCATTAATCATTAATTTCCCTTTTGTTTTACCGAAAGTTTCCCAATATATTCTTTTGACGATTAATAAGACTTACTACTGATTATATTGTACAGAAAATTGTTCAAGCGGTTGGTGAGTAGTTTTTTGTGGAGAGTAGTAGATTTCAAGAGATATCTTGCTCTTATCCTTGTTTTGCCAAAGCTAGGAACTTGGAGAGAGGAAATTCATATTCTACGGGTATTTCTGATACTTTTTTTTTGTTTAATTTTATGTTCTTTTTAGTTACTAATTAATCCGACTCATATAATTATGGGAAGTATTAAATCACTTGAAGTTGCTAAAAAATGTTATTCAAACTTTATCATATTGTCGCTTATATTTAATTGTTTTGTTTTTTCTTTCTCTCCCTTTGGATTTTACTAACTAGCTATTTTGTACGGAATAAAAGATATTTAAACTTTGCAAAATTGTATATGACCAAATTGAGCCAGAGCAAGAAAAACAAAACTTAAAGAAGTTGGTGAAAATTTCTTTCTTGGCGAGAAATTTTTTGACGCTTGATAAAATGCACGTCTCTTCGTATTTAATATCCAGAACACGTGTTACTCCACAATTTAACAATCATTTTGCTAGTTCTCGAGGTAATTATGTCCCCGATTGTAGCCTCCTATTCTTTTACTTATACACTGCATTCTTCTTCTTCTTCTTTTACACTTAGCAATTTTACAAACTCTCTCAACTTCTTTGCATCCAACTCTTTTTTGCTTTTATCCTTCTTTAATATTCCTCAAAGAACTTTTATCACCTTCTGTTGATCATGGCTTCCTTCATGAACTCTTCCAAGAACTTCGGTCTTTTCTTCGGTGGAAGTCCGGAGGAGAGCAAAGACAAAGAAAGATGTTGATGCTGACTTGATCCCCAAACGTCTCAAGCCAATGACTTTGAAGAAAAGTTCCCTTCATAAAATTTTCGTACGTGGGTTGTTGGAAAATACCCTTCTTCTATCCGTCGTTCCAGCATTCTGGTTGTGAAAGAGGGTTGTTGTCATGACCCAAAATCCAACTAATCGTGATGGCACCTAACTCACCCCGCTAGGTAAGTTAACTGACAACTATCCAATTCCAATGAAATTTAATAATACAATTAAGTGAAAGAAACTATCTGAATCTTATACATTCCCAAGACTGGTAGTACAAATCATAAGCTTCTAAGATTAGAGTTTACAAAGCTGGTATGAAATAAATATATCATCATGTTTGCAATGTACATAAACAGATTATTATGAATCTAAGGCTACCATGAACAAGAGGCAGCTACGACCGAAATGCAGGTACTTATTCAAATCTAGCCCCCGTCGATCTCAGTAACATCAGCAACCAACATCTGCATGAAAGGTGCAGAAGTGTAGCATGAGTACAACCGACTCTATATACTCAATAAGTAACAAACCTAACCTTAGGAGGAAAGTAGTGACGAGTTGGAACAAAGGTCGGCTCTAACACCAATAGCAACAATAGTTCATAACAACGTAAATAAAGAATAAAAGAAGTAATTTGGAGATAAAATGCTCAGCGTATTCATACATTCCCGAAAAAAATAGTTCCTTTTTCAAGTATATCAGTGAAAATATAAGGGAGTTTAAAAACTATAATTTTTCCCAAAAGCTTTCCACGGCAAATGCTTCATTTTAAGATAGTATGAGGAAAGTACATCTCTATGCCTTCATGTCAAGATGCAGGTAAAATCATGAATTCACCAAAACCGGGTAGCAGAAGGAAATGCATCTCTATGCATGTATCTCAAGTACGTATGTCAAATGAAATGCATCTCAGTGATGAACACACATACTCACACTCTCAGAGTACTCAATATCACTGTCTCACATTCTCTCTCATCATACTCAATACTCAGCACACTCAATCATTCAGCATTGTACAATACCTGTTGCGGCGTGCAACCCGATCCACATATGACCATAAGGCATGTTGCAGCGTGCAACCCGAATTGCGACGTGTAACCCGATCCACATATATATAGCCATAAGGCTTGTTGCGGCGTACAACCCGATCCACATATATATAGCCATAAGGCTCGTTGCGGCGTGCAGCCTGACCCAATCATATAAATAGCCATAAGGCTCGTTACGACGTGCAACCCGATCCACACACACACACACACACATATATATATATATATATATATATATATATATATAATTAATTGCGCTCACTGGGGGTGTGTGCAGACTCCGGAGGGGCTCCTTCAGCCCAAGCGCTATCATAAATCAGTAAAACTCGTTGCGGCATGCAGCCCGATCCCATAAATGTCACACATAATCAGGCCCTCGGCCTCACTCAGTCATCAATATCTCGTCTCTCTCTCACAGGCTCACAATGTCATGAAACTAGCACAAAAATGATGATATGATGTATCAATAAATAATAACAGAGACTGAGATATACTATGTAATGAATGAATATGACTGAATACGAAATTTCAATATTATCAATAAGCCACAGTAGGAAATGACCATTATGGGTCCGTAATAGTACCAGCATATAGACTAAACATGATCTCTAGCATGATTGACAGCTGAATTACTTTAGTACGTAGAGATTTCATGGTTACAGATAAGATTAGGTAACTACACAGTACCATAGAATTAACAGAGTCATAACTTACAGAGTGCACTCCCACACGCCTGTCACGTAGGATGTGCATCACCTCAACACTAAACACATAGTATGTAATTCGGGGTTTCATACCCTTAGCACCAGGTTTTGAAGTGTTACTTACCTAAAACAAGCCAAATCCAATACCGAGCAAGCCAAACAATACTCCAAAGATGCCATCCTGCGTGCACCGACCTCCGAACGGCTCGAAACTAGACAAAAGCATTTCAAGTACATCAAATAATTCTCAAGAAAACAAACCCAATCAAAAAAGGTCGAATCTTTAATCAAATCCCAAAAATCATCCCAAAAGTCCAACCCAGGCCCGCACCTCGGAACAAGGCAAAACTTAAAAAACCCGACAACTCATTCAATTATAAGTCCAACCATACAAGTTTCACTCACATCCGACTCCAAATCGATGTTCAAAATTCGAAAATTCACATTATGAACTTTAGGCTAAAACCCCCAATTTCTCTTTTGGAACCCCCAATCAAATGATGCAAAATGAAAATAGATTCATGATATAAAATCAAAAATGAGTAGAGAACACTTACCCTAACCCCAAGTATCCTCTTACACGAATGTGGGAAGGCCACGTGAACGCGATGACCACTGATGCCAAAGCTTCGCGGACAAGACTCACATTTCACGATCGCGCTGAAGAATTCTCCAACTCCTAGCTGCCAAACCTCAATACCACACGAACGCATAGCAATGGATGCAGACACAAAGACAAAAATCTTCAACCCAGTATGAACGCGAAAAACAAATAGCTCCACTAACCCAAACACATTTCGCGATCAAGGCCACACATTCGCGATCGTGAAGAATGCCATAAGCAACATGTAACAGTAGAAAAACCAGCAATGCAAAGCCATTTGAAATGATCCGAACTACGTCCGAAATTCACCCGAGCCCCTCGGGGCCCCGTCCAAATATACCAACAAGTCTCACAACATAATACGGACCTACTCGAGGTATCAAATCACACATAACACCATAGAAATGATGAATCACACCTCAAATCGAACTTTATGAACTTTGAACTTTTCAACTTCCATAACTCGTGCTGAAACATAGCAAACCAACCCGGAATGAACCCAAATTTTGCACGCAAATCCCAAACAACCTAACGAAGCTATTGCAATTTCTGGAACCACAATCTGAATCTGATATCCTCAAAGTCAACTTCTGGTCAAACTTATAAACTTTCCAAACCCTCGATTTCCAACTTTCGCCAATTTGTGTCGAAGCATTCTAGAAACATTCAAATGCAAATCCAAGCATACACCCAAGTCCAAAATCACTGTCCGGACCTAACAGAATCATCAAAACTATGTTCGGGGGTCAAATTCACAAAAAGTTAAACTTGGTAAACTCTTCCAACTTAAAGCTTCAACAATGAAATTCATTCCTCCAAATCGATTCCGAATAACCTGAAAATCAAAACTAACGATTCACATAAGTCATAATAAATGATACAAAGATACTCATTCCCGTAAACTACCGAGCAAAGTGTAAATGCTCAAAACAGCCGGTTGGGTCGTTATAACTTTAATTGCCAAGACCTAAATATTATTACTCCCGATCTGGTGGAGCGAGTAACCTTCACTAAGAAGGGCTTCATGTACATTTACACGCACACATTCACTTTGGGGCATTTTCTTTGAGTGGGGTGCTTGACACCGTGATTTTTGAGCTATGCCACTAATACCATGTTTGGTTGACACGGGTGGGCCTTTCGGAGTGGAAAACAGTGGCCTGTCTGTGGTGGCTATGCCAGGAAATGCAGGAGGAGCTCACCTTGGCTCAGATGATGAATCTCAACTCCCACAAGATTTTTTGTGTGGAAGTAATACACTTAAGAAAATGTGGCCATCATGTTTTTCTCACAACCAATGATGATAACAATGACAGTGGGTAGATGGAGCGGTTTGTTGTTATTACCACCAGGGATATCATGCCAGCCACAAATCCATCCTTCCATGAGTTCTGGACTCGTACACGTAAGTTCAAAGTCTATCTCTTTTTCCTAAAAAGGGTGATTTTATATTGTTGTTGATCCTTCTTTTTTCATTATTTCAGTAACTCGGTGGACACCATAAAGGTTTGAAGGCTTGGACCGGTGAGTTCAGATGATTCCAGACATTACCACACATAAGACCCGCCGGTAGAAAGAGTTGACCCCGAAAAAAGGATGGAAGGCCATGAATCATGGTAAGTTGACTCGTAAATTTGATTCTGCCTTCGTTTCATCTTTGTATATTAGAAAATTGGTTAACCTTACCTTATTGTTGGATTCAGGTCTCCCGCAGGGTTCTGTTACCATCCCATATCTGATGAGGACATTTTTCATTGATTCCATAGAGGTTGCGAGGCTATTGAAGGAGGCTTTCACTAGAACAAGCGCCAACAGAGTTTCTTCCAGTGCAAGCGCTTCCTCTCGGAGTCCCTGACCAGAGAACAAGTAACCAAAAAGGCATTCTAAAAAGGTGAAGAAAGTTGCACCCGAGCCAGTCGCAGCCACTGTGATTATTGACGATGTTGGGAAGCCAATGATGAAAAGCCATGAATCATGGTAAGTTGACTCGTAAAACCAATTCTAACTTCGTTTCATCTTTGTATATAAGAAAATTGGTTAACCTCACCTTATTGTTGGATTGAGGTCTCCCGCAGGGTTCTGTTACCATCTCATCCCTGAGGAGGACATTTTGGGTTGATTCCATAGAGGCTGCGAGGCTGTTGACAGAGGCTTTCACTCGGACAAGCGCCATCAGATTTGCTTCCGGTGGAAGCGCTTCCTCTTGGAGTCCCTGACCAGAGAACAATCAACCAAAAAGGATGCATTCTTCATCGGCCGAGGGAAAGAATAAAAAAGTGAAGAAAGTTGCACCCGAGCCAGTCGCAGACACTATGGTTATTGACGATAAAGGGGAAGCCAGTGATGAATGGGATTCCCTACAAATGAACAATGACCTTCATCAGCTCAACAGATTGCTCAATCTGAAGAGCTTATAACCCCAACCAAGGACGATGACTAAGCGCTCTATGGAGAGTTTTACTTGGTCCTTGATAAATTGATCCTCGATAAAGAAAGACTCTACTCCGAGAGAGACCGGATGTTGGCTGAAAGGGACCAAATTGCTTCTCGCATCTCGGTGCTGGAAGCAAAAACTGATGAGATGTATGAGTTAGAGGTTTGATTGCAACAGACTGTGCTGGAAGTGTTGTCCCCTCAACCAAGAAGCCTCTTATCTTAATGTATAGTTTCAAGAAGCCAAAGATAAATGGTTTGATGTTCACAATGTTGTGCTTGCTGCTACCGAGGAGCATCATTCTCAGATAGAGGATAGGTATAAGAGGATCATGGAACATAATAAGGTTCATATAACCACCATCCGTTATCGTGATCTTAGACTTAGCGCCATGAGATCCAAGCGGGGTGGCCTTTTGACCGAGGTTGATCAGATTAAATAAGAACTCCAACACCGAGCGAATTGCCTCATCATTAAAAAAATATTCTATGTATAGAATGAGTAGAAGAACCTTGGAAGAGGCCAAAGCAGGCGTCATTGATATTGACAATAAAATCGCCAAGGACCGAGAGCATGAATTAACTGCTCGAAGATACCTCCCGGCTGATCCTGATGCAACTGACTCTTCTGATTCTGGTTTCGAGTTCTCAGGAACCCCGAAAGAACTTTAGGAGAATAACAATGAAGGCCAAGATCCAAAGCTGACGGCAAGTTTGCCTACTTCTCTCTGGGGCGTTGATGCTTCTCATACCCCGAGTTCTAGGGGTGATGTAGTTTAGATTTTTGTTTTCTTTTCCTTTGTTGTTTTCTTTTTGTATTTTTGTGTTTGTTCTGCTTGGCATGTTTAATAAATAAAAGTACTTTTTGTTTAAACATTGCGCAAAGTTTACATTTTTGGGTCGAATTATGCAAGAATTCGGGTGCATTTATTCCCCGATAGCATTTGGGTTATGGGCATAAACACTTCTAGAACCAACCCTTTACTATGAGGATTTCATAATAAAGGACCCTCTTATGTTTACGGTGCTTTTGAAGAGGTCGTCTCCTGTTCATTCTGGCACTAGCATTGGAAGTACATGACTAACTTCCAAATGATGAATTCATCGTTTGGACAAGAAATAAGATAAAAATAAAAGGGTTTTATTTTATTCATTCCATCTTCCAAAGTATAGAAGCATTTGTTTTGCTGAAAGAACTGAAATTGCCATTACATGTGGCTAATTTGTACAACTTGTTTTTACAGGGCAGGTTGTGCAGTCCCTAGTCCCGATGAGACATTTTTTATTCCGAAATTTGTAGTCCCGGTTTCTATGGCAATCAGGTTGCCATATTCTCATATCATTCCCCCCCCCCCCAGTGTTCGAATGCGAAGAGTGCGAATTGGAACACTAGAGGTCTTGCTCCTTGAGGATTCCACTAGCAAGCTTCGTATCCAGTTAGGAACTTTGCTATCGATCCAAAGATTATCTAACCACCTCCAATGGCATGCAGGGAAAACACTTCTAAATAGTTGAATAGCCTTTGGTCAAGTGGCAAGTTTTTCTTCCCATTAGAAATTTTCCACCAAGTCAAAGACTAATTAGCCATCTCGCAGTGGTTTGTCGTTTCAAAGCCTTTTCATTTAAAGGTCTTACTTATACTGATGTCGTTTCCTTCGTAACATGGTTTATGTTGCTTCCTCGTTAAAAACCTTGCCACACAAATCCAATTGGGACAAAAACCAGACGAATGGAAAAAGAGTACAACACATTCTTTCAGTATAAACGGTGCTCATCAGCAATAATACCTTTTGAGCTGAGTCACGTTCCAGTTGCTTGGCAATTTGACTCTGTCTTGGTTTTCTAGTTCCTACAATCCTTTCTCGGTGATAGATGAAACCCGGTAGGGGCCTTCCCACGTCGGACCCAGTTTTATTGCGTTGAGATACCGGGTGTTTAGAGTCACTTTTCACAAAACAAAGTCCCATTTTTTGAAGTAATAAAGATTGGCTCTTCGATTATAGTATCTTTCCATTCTTTGTTTCCGGGTCACCATCCTTATCAGCGCCATGTCCATGCATTAGTCAAGCAATAACAATTTGATTAGCAATGCTTCGTTGTTTGTTTGTTTGTCCACCCGGAAGTACCTCAAGGCGGTTCTTCTACTTTCATCGAGATTAGAGTTAAAATTAAAAGAAATATTACCGTCCCGGGAGCTTGTGGCAGCGACCCGACTATATCCATCTCCCATACCATGAACGGTAATGGGGATAAACCGAATGTAACAGTTCTGCTGGTTGGTGCACTAATGGTGCATGGCATTGACACTTGTCGTATTTCTGAATGAACGCTTTACCGTTTTATTCCATCCGAGGCCAGTAGTATCCTTCGCAAAACTTGCTCATGATGTGATTAGCCTCGGAGGCTCCTAAGCATCGGGCCAATGGGCCTTGGAACGACCTTCTCTATAACTGTCCTCCACAGAAGCTGTAGCTGATTGCTTTGGAGCAGAGTGCCCGGGATGCCTTAGGGTCTTCGGGCAGCTTAACGTGTTCAAGGTAGTCGATGATCTCATTCTTCTAGTGCCAGACTAGGTTGGTTGTATTTACTTCATAATAACCGTCCACATCCAGTACCTAGTGCATGAGATGTACGATCGTATCGGAATTGTATCCCTTTATTTTCGCAAACGAGCCCAAATTGACCAATATATCTGGTTCTATGTTTTTTTCTCCCGGATGTGGGTGATGGATCATTCCCTGAATCGTGCGAGTAGAGTTTGAACTTTCACCATATATTGTTGCATGCGTTCCTCCTTGGTGTCGAAGATTCCATATACTTGATTTACCACTATTTGGCAATCAGATTTGATTTAAATGACCTCGTAGTCTAGTTCACAGGCCAGTTCAAGTCATGTAATCAAAGCCTCATACTCGCCTTCAATGTTAGTCAAGGGAACAATATTTATGGCTTGCCTAAGAATTTCTCCTAAGAGAATGATTAAGACTACCCCGAGCCCGGACCCTTTCATGTTCGAAGCTCCGTCCATGAATAAGGTCCAAACCTTTGATGTCCAATTTGACACTATCATCGCTTCCTTTATGGCTAAAAGCAGTATCCCGAGACTTAAATCGGCCACGAAGTTGGCCAAAACTTGTGATTTGATCGCAGTCCTGGGTTTATATTCGATTTCAAATTCACTAATTTTGACTGCCCATTTGGCTAGTCGACTTGACAACTCAGGATTGTGAAGGACATTCCGCAAGGAAAAAGTTGTCACCACGGCTATCGGATGGCATTGAAAATAAGGTCTAATCTTTCAAGCGGCGACAATAAGAGCTAAGGCCAATTTTTTGATGTGCGGATAATGAGTTTTATCCCCTGATAAAATTCAACTAACATAATAAATAGGAGATTGTGTACCTTCATCTTCCCGGACTAGAACGCCACTTACCGTTACCTCTGAGATCGCTAAGTATATCAGCAATTGTTCGCCTTCCTCCGATTTTGATAGTAATTGAGGGCTTGATAAGTACCGCTTTAGGACTTTTAGAGATTGTTGACATTATGGAGTCCACTTGAAGTTGTACTTCTTCTTTAGAAGTGAGAAGAAGTGATGTAATTTTACCGAAGAGCGAGAAAAGAACCTACTTAGAGCGGACAATCTTCTGGTTAGTCTTTGGATTTCTATCACATTCGTTAGCTGGTCTAGATGTCCTCAATGGTTTTATTTTTTTCAGGATTGACTTCAATCCCCATTTGTGACACTAGGAAACCTAAAATTGTACCGGATCTAACTCCGAACGCATATTTTTCGGGGTTGAGCTTTATGTTGTATTTCCTTAGGATATCGAAGCTTTCCTGGAGGTGTTTCAAATGATCATCTGCATTTAAATCCATAACCAACATATCATCTATGTGAACATCTATTTTTTCCCCTATTTTCTTTTTGAACATTTTGTTTACGAGCCTATGATAAGTGGCTCCGACATTTTTAAGCCAGGAGGGCATTACATTGTAGCATTATGTGCCAAAGCTTGTTATGAACAAAGTTTTTTCCTGATCCTCCAGGTTCGTCTTAATTTAGTTATACCCAAAATAGGCATCGAGGAACCTCATCAACTCGTGTCTGGCCGTTGCATCAATCATTTGATCAATATTTGGCAATGGGAATGAGTCATTTGGGCAAGCCTTATTTTGATCCTTATAATCTACGAACATACAAAAATTATTATTCTTTTTGGAAATACTACTACGTTAGCTAGTCAGTCAGGATACTTTACCTCACAGATTGAACCGATATCGAACAGTCAAAATTTTTATGCTTGGGTACAATCCTAACTTGTGCACAACCATCTCTAGCGGGATA
This sequence comes from Nicotiana tabacum, assembly GCF_000715075.1. Classification (NCBI taxonomy): domain Eukaryota; kingdom Viridiplantae; phylum Streptophyta; class Magnoliopsida; order Solanales; family Solanaceae; genus Nicotiana; species Nicotiana tabacum. Next base: position 17,169,263 of record NC_134094.1, on the reverse strand, counting down.
CCTATCATATTCGTGTGCGACCATAAAAAACAATCAACATTATTTTTGAGTCTATAAATACTGACCTGAGCTCGGGGTTTAGTCCTATCCCCAAGTGGAATTTCCTCTCTAAAAGCTTTTCGAACAATGCCACTTGTTCAAGTTCTTCCGTCGTGGATTTGGTCATGCCTGTTTCTTCCGGTACCTGGAAATACCTTTACACCTGGCAGGATTCCGATGGCTCATCCCCTTTGCTCTTCTTTTGGTTCTAGAGCAGATGTCGGTTCCTATAATTTTTATGCCACATGCTCTTTCCCTTTACTGCTGGACACAAAGACTGTATTCATCTTCCTTGTTGCTGGTTGATCTCCTCCTATTTGTTTGATTCCCTGTGGAGTTGGGAATTTTATAAGTTGGTGATATGTTAATGGTACGACCTTCATCTTGTGTACCCAATGTCTTCCAAGAATTATGTAGTTGCCTATGTCGCCATTTACTACTTCAAACAAGGTGGTCTTCATGACCCCTTCGACATTCGTGGGAAGCAAGATCTTTGTTGCCAGAATGACCCCTAAGTTGAACCCAGCGAGAAACTTTGTTGCCGGAATGATATTTCCGGTTAGCTTGGCTTGCTCCAGTACTCTCCATTGAATGATATTCTCTAAACTCCCAAGGTACACCAAAACACGTTTAATTTTAAAATCTTGAACAGTAACAGAAATTTACAGGGTGATAAGTGGAGATTTTGACTACTTATTAGCCCCTTTTAGCTTTTGTTATAGTCCAAAAGCGTTTAATTATGTTCCCGAAAACTGATAAAATGTACTAAATTGCAGGAATATTGGAAGATGGACTCCCGAGATGAAATCTAATTCAAAGAGGAGCAATCTAAACTCAAGGCCATAAAAGAGACAGAAGCTCAAAAATGCATTTCGCAGAATATCATCTATGGCCGCATATGATAAAGAAAAGGGCAGTAGACCTTTATGCAATGTGCGGTCCGCACATGAATTATGCGGATGCAGAAGATGGAATGGAAGAAAATTTCAGGGAATGTGCATTCCAAGTCTCCCAGAAGTGTGGAGCGCACAAGAATTGTGCGGCCACAAAAGAAGTGCTATGCGGACGCAAATGTAATTGTGCGGACCACAGAAGAGCAAGATGCGACCGCAATTACAATTCTGTGATTAGTAGTTTTTCATAGTTTGGTATATTTTAACATAGATTTTAATATTTTAATTTTATAATATGAGTTTAATTATTATTTCTGCTTTTATTTGTTCAATTTCAAGAATGAGTAGCTAGATTTTTACTAGAGTTGTGACTCAACCCTAGTGTGTAAACCATATGGGTGTTTAACTTGATGCTTGTTTATAGTTGGGTGTTTATTAATTAGCCTTGTTCATGTTTTTATTTGTGGAATTGATGGTTGCAAATATTAGTTCATGCCTATTTGACTTAGTCTCTACTTGAGAAAGAGAGACTTATTCTAGGAAAACTTGGCTAACAAGAAATTCAGTTAATCAAGAGATTGATGATCCCAATTAAAGGGTTCAAACTAGAGATAGTAATAACCGGACTTGAACCTTTATCAACCATTTTGTGCGATACCCATTTGGACTTGAGAAAGCCAAATTGGGCAAAATTACTCTCTGACCGAGAGGTATTGAGTTTGTAACTGAGAGTTGATAGCTATAATACACCCGATCAATAAAACAAGCATTAAGGTTTATATCCCTATAGGAAAACACCTAGGATATGGTCATAGCCCTAGGCTTTTACAAAACTTGAGAAATAACAAAAATAATTCTCTTTCTTTTATTTCTTAACTTCGCAATCCTGTTTTAAATTAGATATAGAAACAACCCCAATTTGTGTAAGCGTTATTTAAGATAGTCAAACTCATACACTACAATATATACTCCTAACTCCCATATGTAGCTCCCTATGGATATCGATCCCGACCCTTGTTGGGTATTATTATTGCAATTGACCATTTCATAACCTTGATTTGAGGTTTAAAATTGGAAGAGATCAATTTTTGGCGCCGTTGTCGGGGAGCTAAAAATGGCGTTAGCTATATATTTAGGTGTGTTTTGGGGAATATCTTCTTTTCCTTCCTTGTTTCTAAAGTGTTGAGAAATATACTTTTGGAGGATGTTGACGTTGAGAATGAACAAATGGATGAGGTCCCTCTTGAACCTCAAGAAAATAGACGAGGCCGACCGCCTCATGATAATGTACTCGCTCCTCCCCCACCTCCACCACGAGCGGTTGGGTGTTGCCGAATGAAGGGTATGCAAGTGCTATAGTTCGTTCCCGTATTAAGGCGGGTAACTTTCAAATAACCAATGTGATGCTCACTTTGCTTGAGCAATGAGGGTTCTTCACCGATGCACCAGGTCAAACACTTGAAGGAGTTCGTAGATACGTGTTGGGGGAGTAAACAAACAAATGTCTCCGGGGATGATTTGAGGCTAAGGCTTTTTACCTTCTCTCTACAGGGGAAAACGTTAGATTGGTTGGAACATTTTCCAAATCATTCCATTCATACTTGGGATGAATTAGCGAAGAAATTTATTTCTAAGTACTTCTCTCCCGGGCACTTGGTTATTCTTCGGGTTGAAATTCTAGCATTCAAGCAAGAGCCCAATGAACCACTACACGAGATATGGGAGAGGTATAGAACAATGGTGAAATAGTGCCCCAACAATGATATGATGGAAGAACATGATTTAAAAAACTTTCTATCGGATGGTCAATACAACCAACCAATGTGAAGTTAATCAACTTGGCGGTGGGAACTTCATGACTACGCCTTATGCGGATGCATGTGATATCTTGGATGAGATTGAAGATACTTCATCGGCATGGCAATCTCGGGCTAATGTTCCATAAGGTGAACCCAGTGTGATTCTCCTTCACAAAGCGTTACATGATCATGCACAAGCCATAGTAGAGTTTACTACCACCATGAACCAATTGGCAAAGGCTCAACTTCAACAAGTGCAAAACACGAGGCAAGTCAATGCAATGGAGGGAGTAGGTATGATGGTTAATAAGCGAAGAACAAGAAGTCCATAAGTGCAACAAAGAGTGGAAAATTTTGATCAAGATTATAGTGGTTTTGATCAAGATGACTCTTACAATGACCAATAAGAGGAGGTCCAATATGTGAACAACTTTCAAGGGAAAAGAAAAAACTACCAAGGCCCTATCCAACAAAAACGTAGACCTAAAAATAATCAAGGCAATTGGAATAACAACAATAGTCAAGGCAATTGGAGTGGAAGAAATAATCAAGGGAATTGGCATACCAACAATAAATAATGTAATTGGGGAAGCAACAATTAAGGCGGGTGGAATCACAATCAAGGAAATCGGGGGTCGGGTTTTCAAAGGGCCCCGATGTATCAACAACCGAGAAGCCCACCGCCTTACCCATCCCATGGTCCTAGATCTTCCAACAATGAAATGGGCCATATTGAGAACATGTTCAAGCAAATGATGTAGAAGAATGCCGATTCCATTGCCCAACTTGCTTCACACAACACATCGATCTGCAACTTAGAAGTACAAATGGGGAAAATCTCTCAAGGTTTAAATTCTCGTCCTAAGGGGGCTCTACCAAGTGACACGGTGGTAAACTCAAAGTGTGGGAAAAATACGGGACATGCCATGTCTATTACTACAAGAAGTGAAAGAGGTGGGCATGCACCCACCTCAAGTCAAAGGAAAATTGTGGATGATGAGCAAGAGGTAGAAGAAAAGGAGATCTATAACAATGTGGTGCAAACAAATGATGAAGTGCGGATTGATATTGATGACAAAGTGGGAGAGACTCAAGAGGAATTGAACCTGTCAAGGGATCATATTATAGACATAACATAACCGGTAGTACAAAAAGCAGAGGAACCATTTCCTAAACCACCTCCTCCATATCCACAAAGGCTTGCCAAGCAAAACGGCAAGAATCAATTCAAAACCTTCATTGACATGATGAAGAGTCTCTCAATAAATGTGCCACTAAAGTGAAGCCTATGAGCAAATGCCTGGTTATGCAATATTTATGAAGGTTTTGGTGACAAATAAGAGATCGATGAATTTAGAATCTATCAAAGTCACTCATCAAGTGAGTACAATGGTTCATTCGATGTCTCCTAGATAAGAAGATACCAGTGCTTTCAAAATTACTTGTAACATTGGAAGCGTCGAGTTTGCTAAAGCTCTTTGTGATCTTGGGGCGAGTATCAATTTGATTCCCTATTCGGTTTTCAAGATTTTGGGAATTAGGCAACCAAGACCTACATCTATGAGATTACAAATGGCCGATCATACAATGAAGAGACCGTTGGGAGTGATTGAACATGTATTGGTTCGTGTTGATAAGTTCATTCTTTCGGTGGATTTTGTTATTATTGATTATGAAGTGGACTATGAGGTGCCGATTATTCTTGGAAGACCTTTCCTTGCTACAGGGAAGTTCATGTTAATGTGGAATCCGGAGGACTCACTTTCCGGGTGGGTGATGAAAAGGTGGTGTTCCAGGTGTGTAAATCAATGCGACAACCAAATAGCAATGAAGTGTGTTCTTTCGTGGACTTGGTGACCGATGTGATTATTGATGATACAAGTGCCACGGTTAATGTGGGTGATATGATGGAGGCCATTTTGCTCAACTTTGATGATGACGAGATAGATGACTTCATGGAATGGGTGAATTCTTTGAAAGGAATGGGGTTATACAACCATGCATCCCGGAAACTTTCCTTGGATCTTGAAAATATGAAAACGCTTCCTACAAAACCTTCAATTGATGAGCCTCCTACCTTGGAGTTGAAGCCATTTCCTCCACATCTTCGGTATGAATTTCTTACTCCTTGCTATACTTTACCGGTTATTGTTTCCTCTTGTTTGACTAACGTACATGTTGACTCTACATTGGCGGTGATCCACAATAGGAAGAAGTCTATTGGGTGGACTTTGGTGGATATTCAGGGAATAAGCCGTACATTTTGCATGCACAAGATTAACTTTGAGGAAGCTACCAAACCTTCTATTAAACATCAAAGGAGACTCAATGAATCTATGAAAGATGAGGTAAACAAGGAGATCGTCAAGTTGTTGGATGCCGGGGTTGTCTACCCCATTTCTGATAGCTCATGGACTTCTCCGGTGCAATGTGTCCCAAAGAAGGGGAGGCATGACAGTGGTCACCAATGACAAGAAAGAGTTGATTCCCACAAGAATGGTGACCGGGTGGAGAGTGTGTATGGATTATCGCAAGCTTAACAAAGTCAGGAGGAATGATCATTTTCCACTTCCCTTCCTTGATCAAATGCTTCATAGGTTGTCCGTCTGTGCTTTCTATTGCTTTCTAGGTGGATATTTGGGTTACAACCAAATCCTTATTTCTCCGGAAGATCAAGAGAAAACAACTTTCACATGTCCCTTTGGTACTTTCGCTTTAAAGCGGATGCCATTTGCCTTATATAATGCACCTGCGACTTTTCAAAGATGTATGATAGCAATCTTTACGGATATGGTAGTGGACTACCTTGAAGTATTCATGGATGATTTCTCGCTGGTCGGGGATTCGTTTGATGATTGCTTCGCACGTTTGGATAGAGTATTGGCATGGTGTGAAGAAACAAACTTGGTGCTAAATTGGAAGAAATGCCATTTCATTATTGAGGAAGGCATCGTCCTTTGCCATAAAATTTCAAAGAATTGCATAGACGTTGACAAGGAAAAGATAGAGGTAATTTCTAATCTTCCAGCACCAACGTCGGTGAAAGGCATACAAAGTTTCTTAGGTTTCGCGGGGTTCTACTGGCATTTCATAAAGGATTTTTCTAAAGTGGTGAACCCGTTGAGCATGATTTTAGAGAAGGATGCTAAGTTTCACTTCAATGACGATTGTATGAGAGCCTTTGAATTGCTAAAATACAAGTTGACTACAACTCCCATTATCACCGCTCCTAATTGGAGTATTCCTTTTGTGCTCTTGTGTGATGCTAGTGATATAGTGGTTGGAGGTGTTTTGGGGCAACATATAAATAAGATTTTTCATCCGGTTTACTATGTTAGTAAGACCATAAATGATGCCTAAGTCAATTACACCGTTACAGAGAAAGATCTCCTTGACATTGTGTTTGCAATTGAGAAGTTATGCCAATACTTGATGGGTGCAAAGGTTATTGTTCATGCAGATCATGAAGCGTTTCGCTATCTTATGAGCAAGAAATATTCGAATGCTCGGTTTATGAGATGGGTGATATTGTTACAAGATTTTGATATTGACATCCAAGATCGAAAAGGGGGTGAAAATCAAGTAGCGGACCACTCGTCTCGTTTGGAGGAGGAGGGGACGCCGAATGATGGCCTTGAAATCATGAATCCTTCCCCGATGAGCAACCCTTGGATATCTCAATGAAGGAGTTATCATGGTTCGCGGATGTACCAAACATCCTTGTGTGTAGAATCATCCCGGAAGAGTTCTATTCAAATCAAAGGAGGAAACTCAAACGGGATAGTCAAGATTATTATTGGGACGAGCTGTACCTTTTTCGAATTTGCACGGATGGGGTGATTACAATATGTGAACCGGATGAAGATCAAAGTGATATTCTTGAGGATTTCCATTCTTCTCCATATGGTGGTTACCATGGCGAAGCAAGAATGGCAGACAAAGTGTTAAGTTGCGGTTTCTATTGGCCCACTCTTTACAGAGATACGAGTGATGTGTGAAAAGATGTGATGAATTTCAATGGGCTGGTGGAATCTCGAAGAAGAATGAAATACCTATCACTACCATTTTGGAGATTGATATCTTTGATGTGTGGGGTATTGACTGGATGGGTCATTTTGTGAGTTCTTGTGGAAACACTTACATCTTGGTCGTAGTTGGTTATGTGTCTAAATGGTTTGAGGCCACTGCTCTACCCAACAATGAAGCGAAAAGTGTGGTGGAGTTCTTGAAGAACAAGATTTTAACAAGACTTGGTACTCCGCGGGCTATCATAAGCGATAGGGGGTCGCATTTTTGCAACAAGGCTTTCAACACTTTGCTTTGCAAGTATGGTGTCACTCATAGAGTTATAAGTCCTTATCATCCACAAGCTTGAGGTCAAGTGGAAGTTTCCAATCAGGAGATAAAGAGTATTTTGTCCAAAACAGTGAATGCTAACCGGACAGATTGGTCAAAGAAGCTTGATGGTGCACTATGTGCTTATCGGGTGACTCCTCCCAACGATGGATGGCGTGGCAACCGTCTTAAGGGATTGAGTCTGTTTTTTGGTGTTTAAGTACTAATAGTAGTAGTAATGAATAAAAAGACCTAATTGAGTCATGCTCGAAGAGTCAAACATGCTTTACTTGGTACCAACACACATAACTACGCGCTTATGGTTAAAACAAGGTTTGTGGAAAGAAATAGCTCTAGTTAGTGACCTTATGACTCTTGTGTTGACTTAGGCAATCATCGAGTGGTTTAATCAAACCATAGTGATTTTCAATCTTGAATATGGTCATTGTGGGCCCTTGACTCTATCCTCTTTATCAATCCAGTTGCATGAGAGGTGATATGTTTTTTGTTGCAAGTCCAAGTACCCATGCGGATAGTCTAGAACATGCCCCGAATGTGTTTCAAGGCGAAATCTTAAGGTTTGCTTGGCTTGAGAAGTGATTATAGGCTTTCCTTGACCCACCTGAAGTTTTCCATTGCCCACCAATATTTTTATCCCTAGTCAATCCATTTGGGCCACAAACCCTTCTCATTTGATAACCATGTTACAAGCCTTTACCCATTTTGTTGTGACCCTCTCTTCGCAGCCAAACTTTTCTTAACACTCTTGTGAAACAATTGACTTAAAAAAACGTAAGTTTGGGCGAGAGACGAGGAACTTGGAAAAGGTATCAAGGCACAAAAAGAGGAAAGAAATGATGAAAAGGAAAGAGCAAAAAGAAAAAAGCAAAAAGAAAGCGAATAAGAGGAAAAGTTAAGGGGATTCAAGGAAAAGTAATATTGCAAAGCATGGAGAAATCAAAGGGGGAGAAAATGAATGTCATAATCAAGAAAGAGTGATATTAAGTCTCTCTAGTTTCCCCCAAGGAAAAGAAAAATGCCTCAAATAATTGGCAAAGCATGAGCCGAGGACAGAAAATTGAGTGCTTAAGAAAAGATGAACCCGCTTTATCATAGCATATCCAACCTTAGTCCAAAAGCCTTCATTGCATTCCGAAAAATTCTTACGTGATTTCAATCCGAGTGAGCTTACATTAGTGGTGATCTACTTGAGGGAAAACTATATGGTACTTAAAACCGTACTTGCGGCATTCTTGTGAGAGAGATGAGTGAAACTTTCGAAACTCTTTGGATTGAGTGCTAATATTCTTAAGCGAAATAGGAAAATGGGGAGTAGAGAAGGAGAAGATTGGGATTCACAATGACCTACATTTAAGAGAAAGCTTCCTTGATGAGTAAAGGTAAACTCTTGATGCTCAAGTGTCACATTCGACCTATTTGTGCATAAAAGTTTGACTTGTTGCCTTGTTGATAATTCATAAGTGGTGTGGGTAATTGTTAGTCCTAATTGATGTGTGAATGACTCAACTTTGATTAGTTGGAATGTCCCTTGACTTGTGGAGGTGGGAACTGATTACTTTTCATGAGGACAGGCAAAAACTTAAGTTTTGGGGAGTTTATAAGTGGGGATTTTGACTACTTATTAGCGCCTTTTAGCTTTTGTTTAATCCAAAAGCGTTTAATTGTGTTTCCGAAAACTGATAAAATGTGCTAAATTGCAGGAATATTGAAAGATGGACTCCCGAGATGAAATCCAATTCGAAAAGGAGTAATCTAAACTCAAGTCCATAAAAGACACATAAGCTCAGAAGTGTGGACCGCAAATGATGAAGAAAAGGGCAGCAGACCTTTGTGCAAAGTGCGGGCCGCACATGAATTGTGCAGCCGCGGAAGATGACTAGGAACAAAAGTTCGGGGAATGTGCATTCCAAGTCTCCCAGAAGTGCGGACCACAAGAATTGTGTGGCCACAGAAAAAGTGCTACGCAGCTGCATATGTAATTGTATGGACCACAGAAGAGCAAGATGGGACTGCAATTACAATTTTGTGGACCGCATAAAAAGGCAGAAGGAGGCCTCGCGGCCACAGATCAAAATTATGCGGCTGCAGATCTCCAGTTCTTACAAGTTGAAGAAATATGTGGACCGCACATTGAATATGCGGCCGCAGAACCTCCCAAAGGGCATTTTTGTCCGAAATTTCCAGCATTGTATAAATAGACGAGTTTCATAATTTTAGGTCACCTTTTGACATCAGCAACTTATGTAACCGCTTTTCTTTGCTTATTTTTGTAGTTTTCATATTTTGGGATATTTTAACATAGACTTTAATATCTTAGTTTTACAATATGAGTTTAATTATCACTTCGTCATCTATTTCTTCAATTTCAAGCATTAATAGCTAAATTGTTACTAGGGTTGTGATCCAACCCTAGTGTGTAAACCTTATAGGTGCTTAATTTGATGCTTGTTTATAGTTGGGTATTTATTATTTAGCATTGTTCATGTTTTAATTGGTGGAATTAATGGTTGCAAATATTAGTTCATGCCTATTTGACGTAGTCTCTACTTGAGAAAGAGAGACTTAGTCTAGGAAAATATGGCTAACAAGAAATTAGATCAATCGAGAGATTGATGATCCCAATTAAAGGGTAAAACCTAGAGATAGTAATAACCCGACTTGAGTTTTTATCAACCATTTTGTGCAATACCCATTTGGACTTGAAAAGGCCAAATTTGGTGAAATTACTCTTTGATGGAGAGAAATTGAGTAGGTAACTGGGCGTTGATAGCTATAATACGCCCCAATTAATAAACCAAGTATTAATGTTTATATCCCATTAGACAAACACCTAGGTCATGGTCATAGCCCTAGGCTTTTACGAAAGTTGAAAAACAACAAAAACAATAATCTTAGATTAATTTCTTAACTTCGCAATCTTAGTTTTAAATTAGATATAGAAATAACCCCAATTTGTGGAATTATAATTTAAGATAGTCAAACTCATACATTATAATATAAACTCCCAACTCTCATATATAGCTCCCTGCGGATATCGATCTCGGCCCTTGTTAGGTATTATCATTGCAATCAACCGTTTTATAACCTTGATTTGAAGTGTGAAATTGGACGAGATTGCAATCAATTTTTGGCGCCGTTGCCGGGGAGCTAGAAATGTTATTAGCTATATATTTAGGTTTGTTTTTGGGAATATCTTCTTTTCCTTACTTATTATTAACGTATTGAGAAATTGTAGGTGCAATAATGGCAAATAATGAGCTCGAAAACTTACCTTTGGGGGATGTGGACGTTGAGAATGATCAAATGGATGACATCCCTCTTGAACCTCAAGCAAATAGACCAGGTCGACTGCCTCATGATAATGTACCCAATCCACCCCACCTCCACCACGAGCGGCTCCACATCGGGTGTTGCCGAATGAAGGGTATGCAAGTGCTATTGTCCCTCCCTATATTAGGACGGGCAACTTTCAAATAACCAATGTGATGCTCACTTTGCTCGAGCAACGAGGATTCTTCACCGGTGCACTGGGTCAAAATGTATACAAACACTTGAAGGGGTTCATAGATATGTGTTGGGGTGTGTAAACAAACAAATGTCTCCGAGGATGCTTTGAGGATAAGGCTTTTTCAATTCTCTCTACTGGGGAAAGCTTTGGTTGGAACATTTACCAAAAGTGAGGATATGTGGATAATGACCTTTATTAATTATGAAACTTTGCAGAATCAATTAAATCACAATTTCTACGATACACGCCCACACGTCCGTCACCTATGTGTGTGTCACCTCCAAACAAATGATATAACACAAAATTCAGGGATTCATACCCTCAAAACAAAGTTTAAAAATGTAACTTACCTCAACCCGTGTAATTTTTTATTCCAATATGCCTTGCCTCGCGAATCAGCCTCCACACGCTTCGAATCTAGTCACAATTAATTATATTCGGTCAACATAAATTATAGGAATTAATTCCATAAGAAAATAATAAGTTTCCAATAAAATTTGAAATTTCACTCAAAACTCGCCAGTGGGGCCCACGTCTCGGAACCCGTTAAAAGTTATAAAATATGAATTCTCATTCGATCACGAGTCCAACCATACCAATTTTACTAAATTTTGACATCAACTCGACCGTCAAATCTTTCACTCGGGGACCTCAACCAAATATACCAACAAGTCTTAAAATATCATACGAACTTTGTCGAAACCTCAAATCACATCGAACAATGCTAATAATGGGAATCATACCCCAATTCAAGTTAAATAAAACTAAAAATTCCAAATTCTACATTCAATGCCGAAACCTATCAAATCAAGTCCGATTGACCTCAAATTTTGCACACAAGTCATAAATGAGATAACGGGCCTGTGAAAATTTTTAAAATTAGATTCCAACCCCGATATCAAAAAGTCAACTCCCTGGTTAAACTTTCTATATTCGCCATATCAAGCCTAACTTTACTATGGGCTTCCAAATAATTTTCGGACACACTCCTAATTCCAAAATCACTATACAGAGATATTGGAATCATTAAAACTCTATTTCGGAGTCATTTACACATAAGTCGACATCCGCCAACTATTTCCACTTAAGCTTTAAGTCTTGGAACTAATTGTTCCATTTGATTTTGAAACCACCCCGACAAGTCACATAATTATAATTTAACACAGGATAAGCAGTAAATGCGAAAACGGGGCTGTAATACTCAAAACGACCGGTCGGGTCGTTACATCAACTCCTTTAATTGTGTACTCCCATTGTTTTTTCTAAGGTATACTTTACTTTATGTTATATTTATTCCTGTTTTAAGTATTATTTTTGTTGATGAGTAATGGACATTATTCATAATATATTTGATGTTCTTATTCTTTTGTTAAACTACTTAATTGCTTAAAGTATTTACTCGAAATTTAGTTTGACTTTAAGATTTTGGCGGAAATAATCAATCTGAATATTTTGGATAACTTTTGTTGGCTTCAAATATTTATGCTCTACAGATATGTGAGTGGATTTTCTCGATCGAGCACATGTATTTCGCTTGATGTTGATTCCATGGAGGAGTGATATTAATTACATTGACATAAAATATCTTTCGAGTAAACAAGTTTTTAGTATATTAAATGGAGTCTCAAGATGCAACTTTAAGAGTTGCCTTTACTTTGGGTTCCGACATATTTTAACCATAAACGATCTTGTTCTTGATTATACTTTTTATTGGATTGTTGTACTTTTATTTGTTTAGCAGAGTACACAGAGATGAAGGATTGGAGATGTTGATGCAGATGCTGGAGAGCACATAATTGGTATAAGACCATAACTGGTCGAATTATTCTCTTTCGTTGTTTAATTTAATTACCAAACTTTTATCTACGACAAAACACTAATATGTTACATGCGCTAGTCCAGATATCTCATGGTATACTCTTACTACTAGACCTTACACTAGTCCCTAGAACTGAATTTTGCACTTTAAGAGACTCCAACATATTATTACTAATAAATCCAATATATATATATATATATATATATATATATAATTTCTAATAGTTTAAATGGATAAAAACCAAATAGATTTTAGTCCGGATTCACCGGCAAGAAAAATAGTTTCTGAAGAATTTAAAAGACCCAAATGATAATTTTTCATAAATTGGTTTTTTGATAATTTTGATAAAAATTAATAAAATTCTTTCAAGATGATTTTTATAATGATATAAGTTGTCACAGTAAAATAATTACTTTTGTACCATGGTTTATGTCTAAATATATTGATGGTTATATTTCCATGCTAGAAAGAGATTTAGAACTCAATAGTGGTGAAATTACTAGATATGTTTTTCCCCTACAAACATCTTTTCAAATGGAAGAAAAGTATAAGGTAATTTATTATACTACCTTTTTAATATTATTTGAAGATGATACTGGCAAAATTACTGCTAAAAATCATACCCAAAAGCTCATACATATATATATATATATATATATATATATATATATATATATTAGTATTCTGGGTGAATAAATAGTTTCCATTAATAAAAGACTTGACAGATTAATAACAGAAGTCCAGAAAATATCTAGGAAGGATACTACAAAAAGTAAAGAGCAAATTGTTACTGCTAGTATCCAACCACATCCTGAGGTCAAAGACTTTAAAATAAAAAGTCTCGAGGTCTTGGAGAATTTATTAGAATTTTTTTTTGAAGGATTTAAAATTAGTCTTTTAAATTTAGAGCATTTATCTGATGAAGAGAGGAAGGTAACACTCTCTGATGAGATTAAAAAAATCTCAGAAAGGTTTGCTCGCAAACCGGTCCAAAGGATATTTTATTATCCTAGGCCAACTCCTCAAGATGTACTCATAGAGGAGCTCGATGCTAGTCATTTTTTCCAGAGTTATAATGGCACGGAAATATATGAATGGAACATAGATGGTTTTACTGACTGTCAAATTTATACCCAAGTACATAGAATGGTTATGTGCAGCACTATCTGCAAGGTTAATAAGAATTCAGAAAAGACCATTGCTGACATGATATTAGCGGGGTTTACTGTCCAATTGAAAGACTGGTGGGATAATTATTTAAGAACAGAACAACGCGCAAAGATTATGGGCGACATAAAAGTAGAAGATGGTCAGAATGTTCAAAACGCTGTCTATTCTTTGGTTCTTAATATTGTTGAACATTTCTCTGGAAGATGGTCAGATAATAGTGAGACCTTAAGGACTATCCTCCAAAATCTTAGATGGAATACTTTAACAAATTTTAGATGGTATAAGGATGTTTTCTTATCCATGGTGATGAAATAACCAGAATATAATAGCACTCATTGGAAGTCCATATCTATTGTTTGGACTCCCAACAATCTTTGCTGAAAGAGTTAGAAATATTCTTCGTGGAACAACAATGTATCATGTCATATCAAAATGGAGAGATTATTAATTCAAGAATTCTGTAGTAAGAAAATCAGGGAGGCTATTATCAGATCCCTTTTTATAAATTATCTCAAAATTAAATGGACCTAACAGGGCTTGTCATCTTGCAAACATTTGTTTAGAAACATCATGTTTACAATCTTTATTAAAGATAAACCTTGCTCCTTGGCAAACAGTTTTTATTAAAGACTTCTGATTTTATAAATCAGTCTAGAACTTTAATATACATTTTACTATAGCAAGGATTTCCTTAGCCACAGTAGCATAATTCTTTTGGGAATTATTCCATTTTTCCAAATAGAATTAAACATGATATTCTTGTTTATCAATTGGAGAACATTATTTTAATATTCCACCAAATCCAATATCTGAGGCATCAGTTTCAACTACCTTTGCCCAACTTGGATTAGCAAGTATAAGACATGAAAGATTATTAACCTTCTACTTAATTCTTCTAACTGACTTACTATGATTATCATTCCATGCTTTTGCATTGTTCTTTAATCTTTCATAAAGAATCGAAGTATCCTTAGCAAGATCCTTTATAAAAGGAGAAATGTAATTAAGGCTTCCCAACAACCTTTGAAGTTGAGTCTTATCAGTGATGACATCATGAAATTTATATGCAAACTCATTGCTTCTTTGGATCGGAACTATTCTTCCATTTTGAATATTATTACCTAAGAATCTTCTTGTAACGACCTGATCGGTTGTTTTCAATTCTAGTGTATTGTTTGTCAGTTTGAGGCCTTGAGTAGCCTCACTTCAGGTATTATGACTTGTACATATGATGGGAATCGAATTTCAGGAAGTTCGGGATTGATTTGGAGAGCAAATTCTAATTTCGGAAGATTTAAGTAGGTAGAATTGGCTAAGGTGCGACTTTTGAGTAAACGACCTCGATCAAAGATAAGGAAAGAGTTAGAAGTTGAAGATAACTAGAACTCTTCTGCCAAAGAAGAGTAAATCATCAAAATTCTAGTTAATCCTAATTCTATTAACTCTATTATATATCAGTGTGTTCTCTTGAACAGTCATCGCACACATACCATAGTTAAGCAAGAATTGAGAGCAAAATAGTAAGGCATTTTGTGAGCAATTCCTGTAAGTTTTAAGAGTGCGAACCTGAAGCTACATGACCTAGATTGAAGAACCAGTTCCATGTGTCTGTCTTTAATTCTAATTTCATTGTAGTAGAAGCTTTTGAGTTGTGCATTTAAGCTTTTCTTAGAAGCATTTGTATTAGGTACTTGAGTCGTATTGTTCAAGTTAGGGTTACCTAGTCGCAACAGCCTGTGGCTCATTGCTACAAGGATAGAGTTAATCCTTAGGTTTGCAAGAGGTTGTAAACTTTATTGTTGGCTCAGGGTTCAGTGATAAGTGTTTGGGAAAAATCCTACTGCGAAGTAGGTCGTGATTTTTTTATCTTTTGAGCCGGGTATTGTCCACGTAAAAATACTTATGTTCTTTACCTTCTGCATTGCTTATTTTGCAACTGTAGTTTAAGGAACTCATAGAAGAACCAGGTCCTTCTATATATAATCTTGTGCACGCGAAAATTGGACACCACAAAAAAAAAAATAGAATTAGCAGGCAAACTCTGAAACTAAACAGACAAATTTGTTGCTAATTTTATTTAGCGATGGATTAACGACAGATTATCATGAAATTATGTTAGCAATTTTGTGATAGATTAGTGACAAAGTTTGTAGCCAATTTCAGTATTTTTTAAATATTTTTCCTTCTAATCTTGTTCTTGTTTAATATTTTATTTCACTTTGCTTATTTCATTTCATCCCTCATAAAATGAACAGCATTAAGATTTTTATCATTTTATACTACTAAACGAGAGATATCACACACGTTAGGATATCAACAATATCTACATAATTTAATCTAATAAGAGCGGGTGGAGTAACGATCTCTTTTTTCAATTTTAGATAATATTATTATTGACCAATTCAGAGGTAATAATCTCCTATGCCCATTGAATATTTTAATAGAAGAAAATAACCGTACGAAAATCCCGTATTATTATTTTTACTATTTCTTGTGAGAAAAATAATATAAGAAAATAGCATTTTAGTGAACTATAACAAGTTCAACATCAATTTCACAAAGCCTATAGCTTTCAGCCCTTTTGCATTTTTCGTCAATTTGTTCTGCAGTAAGATCCTTAAATAGGTTCCAACCAAAAATCGTATAGTCTTCCACACATTCCAAATAGCAAGGAGCTTCATTTATTCCAGAGTTCTACAGTTTACTAATGTCTTAGGAAATAAAACTAAGACAAATATGCAAATTTGCAACACCACTATAATTTGCTTACAACACATTTTTTTCCTTGATATATTTCCTGCAAGATAATACTTTTGTTAATACCAATTAAAGTTTTTGGTGACCATCTTTTCCAAAATATAAACTTATCAGGAAAGCATCCGTTTGAAGTGTTACCCAAAACAAATAGGTAAAGTTATT
The DNA here is from genome assembly GCF_000715075.1 of Nicotiana tabacum. Taxonomy (NCBI): domain Eukaryota; kingdom Viridiplantae; phylum Streptophyta; class Magnoliopsida; order Solanales; family Solanaceae; genus Nicotiana; species Nicotiana tabacum. Next base: position 17,152,760 of record NC_134094.1, on the reverse strand, counting down.
AATTGGAACCAAAATAACTTTTGGTAATTGCACTTATGAATTTAAAATTCACTCGCCCAAATCCCTTCAATTCAAAAAAATAACTAGGTAATAAGAATGTAACAAAATGTAAGTATGGCGTCAAAATTAAAAACCAGGCCAGCTTAATTATTTAGAACATTAATTTTGGATGGTCAACATTATTCATACATGTAATGCTCATACAAATTGATACTCAGAAAATCAATAATATTACAAAAGTTTTTAATTTACCGGGATTTATATCATAAAACCGAACAAATACAATTATGGCCATGCAGATGAAATAAAAAAAAGATCTGATTAAAGAAGTGTTTTGCACTTTGCACCACTAATCTATGAACTTGGGTTTTTACGATTTGCTCTTTGATCTGTTCTATTTTTGTAAAACAACGAACATAGAGTTGTAATCTGTATTTGAAAGCATAATTACTGCAAAATAAAATGAAACCAAAAACCAAAGACAGAAATAGAATGAAATGAATAACGTTTCGAGCCTAACAGAAAATTGTGTTTCGATAAGGAATTTAATCCACTCACTATTGCCCAAGGTTGTTGGATTAATTCCTCCCAGGATAGAACATAACAACTATTCTTGAATACCGGCAATGGAAATTATAGAACTTCGTCGAACTCAACAAACGACAGTAAACCACACTGATGCTTACATTTTTGCTTTTGGAAAACAAATGCAGAAATAAAGAAGAGAGAGGGGAGATTATGCAAATTTTCGGTAGTCAGAAAGTGAGAGCAAACCTTTGAATTTATAGCCAAATAGCCTGGGTTGAATAGGTGCGAAAGTACCTGTTCGCATGAGGTACTATTTCGGCATAAATACTTTTATGTTTGATCACGAATTAAAAAACGACCATTAGTCGTTAGGAAATTATCCGCGAAACAAAATCTGCACGAAAATATCAGGAAAAAATAAAAATAAATAACGGAAAACGAAAAATAGATTTGGTCCAAAAGATTATCAATCAATCATATCAATTGACTGAATCCGAATCCGAAGCCGAGCGAGCGACGACAACGAGAACGGCGCGAGGCACCAGTTCTTCTTAACTCTTTAACAACTAGAAGATGTGCTTCTCTATATAAGCACACAGATTTTCTTTCCTTCTTCCAATGAGGGACCAAATGCATTAGTAAAGGAAATTATTTCAAACTTTTCGTTTCCCTCATAATCTTTTCCCTTCATTTTCCATTCATAGCTCTTTATCTAATTACATAAAATATCCAACATTCCCCCATATGAATGAGGAATGGCTATCTGAAAATATACATGCATGACAAATTGTATGATTTACAAGCAATGATTAATTGCATCTGGATAAGTAGATTTCCCTTTCAGCTTTCCATAGTGAACTTATGCTGGATATACTCGGTCAATCGGTAGATTTGATATTTTTGAACCGTCGAACTTTGGTGTATACCTAGGCAGCCATAAGTCACACAATCAACCCTTTAACCGCCTTTGGTTCTCATTGTTGTGTTCATTTCAGCCATGAACACCGCCTGGTTCATAAGTGCATAGAGAACTGGCTTTACAGAATTCTCCTTGAAGCAGCTTACACTTCACAGTTATATAGGTGATTCCTAAACGTGTTATCCCATAGATACACTATTTGATATACTCCGTATCAAACTTAGAAAAGATTAAAAAGCCTTAACACTTTAACTTTGGTACTGAATATTGTCTCATCACGAGAATAGACCAAAATTTTGACAATGTTAAACCGTGACTAATGACTTTGTTTGATCTCCTTGAACCTAGATCTTGGGATCTCCAGTCTTTTATGTAGAGTTACCTCCACAGTGTATTGTCCTCGGCCAAAGACCCATTCCCTTCGATGATTTATCAACCGCTTCTCTATTTAGGCCTTTTATAAGTGGATCTGACACATTATCGTTTGACTTTAAGTAGGCAATTATGATAATTTCACTAGAGAGTAGTTGTCTAATGGTATTATGTCTTCGTCATATGTGATGAGATTTTCCGTTATACATAATGCTTCCAGCCCTTCCTATTGCTGCTTGACTATCGCAATGTATGCATATAGGTGTGATGACCCAAAAGGTCATCCTGTATTTTAAAACTCGAATTTGCGCTGTTAAGCCTTAAAAATATCATTTTTATCTTTTTCGATTTGCGTGCACAGTCCGAGCAGGTTTCTGAAAAGCTTTTATGTTGAAAACTAATATAAAAAAAAATTCCTTAAAAGTTAATTTTAGTTGACTTCGGTCAATATTTTTGGTAAACAGACCCGGATCCGTGCGTTGATGATCCCGTAGGTCCGTATCGAATTATGGGACCTAGCGTATGCCCGAAATTGAATTCGGAGGTCCCTAGCTTGAGTTATGAATTTTTTATAAAAATTAAAAGTCTGGAAATTATTTATTTTTAATAAATTGATTGATATTTGGCATTGTTAGTATCGGGTCTGTATTTTGGTTTCGGAGCCAGGTACATGTTCATTATGATATTTAAGACATGTCTATGAAATTTGGTGAAAAACGGAGCTGATTTGACGTGATTCGGACGTCCAATTGAGAAGATATGGATTTTAAAGTGTTCTTGAGAATTTATTTGATTTGGTGCTAAATTCATAGTTCTAGGTTTTATTTTGGCGATTTGATCGCGCGAGCAAGCTTGTATGATATTTTTAGACTTGTGTGCATATTTGGTTTGTAGCCCCGAGGGCTCGGGTGAGTTTCGGATAAGCCACGGGATGTTTTGAACTTAGAAATTTTGCTTGTATAACTGAACCTGTTGCAGGCCTCTGATCTCGCAATTGTGAGATCAGGCATCGCAAATGCGAAGATAACAGGGTCTGCAATTATGAGGCTTTCATCGCAATTTGCGATCAGAAGCCTGGGCCAGCAGTTCTCACATTTGCGAGGTTACCTTCGCAATTGCGAAGGGAGTCTAGGAAGGACAGGTTCGCAAATGTGAACATTTGCTCGCATTTGCGAGGTTCAGTGGTCTCAAATGCGACACTTTCCTCGCATTTGCGAAGGTAGCGGGATTGTGAAGGGCATCGCATTTGCGATTGTTCCTTCGCAATTGTGAGCTTCGCATTTGCGAAGCTCAGGTCACAATTGCGACACCTTCAACTGAGTGAAAGGGGCTTAGACAGGAGTTTTCATTTATTCTTCATATTTTCAAAACCCTAAACCTTAAGAGGCGATTTGCCAAAGACGAAATCTTCTCCAAATCATAGGTAAGTGATTCCTAACTCTTTTCTTTCAATCTTTTACATCTTATAATAAGATTTCAACCTAGAATCTAAAATTTTTATGGTGAAATTAGGATTTTTGGGTAGAAATTATTAATTTCAAAATTTGAGGATTTAGACCTCAATTTGAGGTCGAATTCCAAAACTATTTACATATTAGGTCTCGGGGGTGAATGGGTAAAAAGATTTTAGTCCCAAACTCGAATTTTGACCAAGCGGGCCCGGGGTCAATTTTTCAACTTTTTGGAGGAAACTTTGGGAAATTTAATTTATGAAATATAATTGATTCCTTTAGAAATATTTGATGTTATTGATTCATTTTTGAATAGATACAAGTGGTTTGGAGGTGAATTCCAAAGAAAAAGTTGTGATTGCGAATTTAGTGGTCTTCGGAGCAAAGTAAGTATTGTGTCTAACTTTGGCTTGAGGGAATAGGTATTGTGTGAGTAATTGCTACATGTTTTTTTGTTGAATACGATGTATAGTTGAGGTGACGAGCATCTATGCATTGTGGTCGAGTCATAACATGCGAGTGAAATTCCATTCTTGCAAATTTGTAGTCTTAAATCTTGTTATCCAGGCTTATTGTTGTTGTTGAAATGTTGGGAGACTTGTATCCAGTTCCACCAAGGTTGATAAAATTGTGAATATTGATTCGACGTTGAGATGTTAAATTGTGAAAGTAATCATTGATGAAATATTGATTTCTTTGCGAAACTTCTCTCTATCCGTTGTTATTGATCCTGTGAATTGTGAGGAAGAGTGTAAAGCACGAATGGTGATGTCGTGCATGATTTATTTATATTGTGAGGAAGAGTGCAAAGCACGAAGGGTGATGCTGTGCGTGATTCATTTATATGGTGAGGAAGAGTGAAAAGCACAAAGGGTGATGTCATGCATGAATTATTTATATTGTGAGGAAGAGAGTAAAAGCACGAAGGGTAATGCCGTGCAGTCTTATTTATTATTTGGTGAGGTTGAGAGTAAAAGCACGAAGGACGATGTCGTGCAGTTTATCTTGCTGTTTTAATTGCTCAATTCATTTAAAGATTTTTGGTTTAATTCTGTCTTTTCATTATTCTCACTCTTTATGTTGTATTCTCCCATTGTATGTTCCCTTCCCATTATTTCTGCGTTATTTCTTTATTTACTGTTGTTGCCACTAGCATGATTATACTTTCCAGGTTATATGTGGGTGTTTTGTCCTAGCCTCGTCACTACTTCGCCGAGGTTAAGCTCGACACTTACCAGTACATGGGGTCGGTTGTACTGATATTGTACTCTGCACTTTCTGTGCATACTTTGATACCGGTTCGGGTTGATCGTGATTTTGCTATTGGTCCGATGCCCGGAGACTTAAGGTAGATCTGTCGGCGTTCACAAACCTTGAAGTCCCCGCCTATCTTTTATGTTCTACTGTTTCTTTCATTCAGACAGTTGTATTTCTTTCAGATTATTACTTGTAGTAAATTCTAGAATGCTCGTGAATTGTGACTCCAGATCCGAGTGGTAGTAAGTAATACAGTGTATGATATTTTGCACTTATTATATTTCATCTTAGTTAATTATTGTTAATTACTGAATTGAAATAAGTAATTAGTTTAACGATTTTCTAACGTTGGCTTGCCTAGCAAGTGAAATGTTAGACGCCATCACGGTCCCGTCAATGGAAAATTTCGGGTCGTGACAATAGGAGCCATTGGTTGGGCCAAAACGGAATATCTTCCAAGAAATTTCGGAGCCATTCATCTTCTTCTGCAGCCTTATCTAAACCTATAAACTCAGACTCCATTGTAGAGCGTGCAATGCATGTTTGTTTGGATGATATCCAAGAAACTGCTCCTCCACCAATTGTAAAAACATATCCAGTTGTGGACTTTGCTTCTGATCAACCAGTGATCCAATTTGCATCACTATTTCAATTACCGCAGGATACTTACTGTAATGCAAAGCATAAGCTATATCGGGATGTGTACAGTTCATGGTGTACATTATACTTCCCAACATACGCGCATAATCCAGTTAAGATCTGCTTTGACCTAGACTCTTTGTAAGAGCCATATTTACATCAATCGGGGTCTTTACGACTTTGAAATATAGATACTTGAATTTTTCAAGTATCATTTTAGGGTAATGAGATTGAGACAATGCCAGTCCTTGAGGAGTCCTATGAATTCTTATTCCTAGAATTAAATCAGCAACTCCTAAGTCTTTCATATCAAACTTGCTAGCAAGCATACGCTTAGTAGCATTTATATCTGCAATGTCTTTGCTCATTATCAACATGTCATCAACATATAAACATACGATGATTATATGATTTGGAGCGTTTTTAATGTAAACACATTTATCACACTCATTAGTCTTAAATCCATTTGCCAGCATTGTTTGGTCAAATTTCGCATGTCATTGTTTGGGTGCTTGTTTCAATCTGTAAAGTGACTTAACAAGTCGGCACACCTTCTTGTCTTTTTTCGGGAACCAAGAACCCTTCAGGTTGTTCCATATAAATTTCTTTCTCCAAGTCTCTATTTAAGAAGGTTGTCTTCACATCCATCTGATGGATTTCAAGACGATACACGGCGGCTAACACTATTAACAATCGAATAGATGTAATCCTCGTTACTAGTGAGTATGTATTAAAATAATCAAGACCTTCTCATTGTCTATACCCTTTGACAACTAATCTTGCCTTATATTTGTGAATAGTACCATCAGCTTTCATTTTCCTTTTGAAAATCCACTTAGAACCCAAAGGTTTATTTCCTGTAGGAAAATCAACCAATTCCCAAGTATGACTACTTAATATGGATTCTATCTCAATATTGACTGCCTCTTTCCAATATTGTGCTTCCGAGGAATATATTGCTTCTTTAAACGTTTGAGGCTCATTTTCTAACAAAAATGTCAGAAAGTCTGGTCCAAAGGAAGTAGTTGTCCTTTGATGGTTTCTACGTTTTGGATTTTTCTTATTAAACATACTTTCCTTTTCTTCTTCTTGAGGCCACATGGATTTTTCAATAGACGACTTACATTCATATTTATACGGATAAATATTCTTAAAGAATTCAGCATTATCGGATTCGATTAATGTATTAATATGAATGTCAAGATTTTTTGATTTATGAACCAGAAAGCTGTATGCCTTACTATTTCTTGCATATCCTATGAAACGCAATCAATAGTTTTTGGTCAAATCTTCACCCTTTTGGGTTTAGGAATTTGCACTTTAGCCAAACACTCCCACACTTTAAAATATTTTAAGTTGGGTTTCCTACCTTTCCATTTTTTATATGGAATGGATTGTGTTTTGTTATGGGAAACTCAGTTGAGTATTTGATTGGCTGTAAGAGTAGCTTCCCCCACAAGTTCTAGGGTAAACCCGAACTTATCAATAACGCATTCATCATCTGCTTTAACGTTCTATTCTTTCTTTCCGTAATTTCATTAGATTGTGGTGAGTAAGGGGCAGCTGTTTTATGAATAATGCCATATTCCAAACATATTTCTTCAAAAGGAGATTCATATTCACCATCCCTATCACTTCTTATCATTTTGATCTTTTTCTTTAATTGCGTTTCATCATTTTTGTATTGCTTGAATGCCTCAATTACTTCATATTTACTATAAAGTAAGTAAGTATAGAATTATCTAGTACTGTCATCAATAAAAGTTATGAAATACTTTTTCCCACCGCGAGATGGTATTGATTTCATGTCGCAAATATCTGTGTGAATTAAGTCTAAAGGATTTGAATTCCTTTCAATTGACTTATAAGGATGTTTAACATACTTAGATTTTACATATTTAACATTTTAAATTATCGCATTCAAATTAAGGCAATACTTCCAAGTTAATCATTTTTCGTATAGTTTTGAAGTTGGCGTGACCTAAACGTGCATGCCATAAATTATTTGACTCAAGTAAGTAAGAATAAGCTTCAAATTTATTGATATCAATAGCTATTACATTCAACTTGAAAAGGCCCTCAGTTAGGTAACCTTTTCCTACATACACGTCATTCTTACTTATTATAACTTTTTCAGAAACAAATACACACAAAAATCCATTCTTGATAAGAAGTCCAGCGGAGACCAAATTCTTGTGAATTTCAGGAACATGAAAAACATTGTTTAGAGTCACAACTTTTCCCGAAGTCATCTTCAAAGCTATCTTCCCATCTCCTTCAATTTTTGTTGTTACGGAGTTTACCACAAAGATAGTCTCGTCGGGCCCTACGGGAACATAAGAGGCAAATGACTCTTTGTTAGCGCAAACATGGCGAGTGACTCCATAATCAACCCACCACTCCTTGGGATTTCCTACCAAGCTGCATTCAGATAGCATGGCACATACGTCCTCCATTTCATCATTCTTTTCAACCATGTTTGCTTGACTCTTCCTCTTGTCCTTCTTCAGTGCACGATAGTCCACAGCCTTATGTCCAACCTTTCCACAGTTGTGGTAATTACCTTTGAACTTCTTCTTGCTCGGGTAATTCGTTGGACCATACGGCTTCTTTCTCTTTTTGTTGCTTGTAGACGTTTCCTCAACAATATTTGTTCCCATTATTGTTGAGTTACCAAGGGACTTCTTCTCAGCAGCCTTATTGTACTCTTCAATCCGTAGATGAACAATAAAGTCTTCAAGCATCTTCTCCTTGCGCTTATGTTTCAAGTAATTCTTAAAGTCCTTCCACAACGGAGGCAGGTTTTCAATAAATGTCGCAACTTGAAACACTTCATTTATGACCATACCTTCAATCACAAATTTGTAATTAGTAAAATAATCAATATCTTGAATAAGAATATTGACTCTGTTTATACCTTCAGCAAGGAGGTCATGAACAATAACTTGCAATACTTAGACTTGCGTTATGACAGATTTGCCATCAACCATTGTGAAATCCAGAAATTTGGCGGCTACAAACTTCTTAAGTCCATCATCTTCAGTCTTGTACTTCTTTTCAAGAGCATTCCACAATTCTCTTGATGTTTTCATGAAGCTATAAATATTGTACAAGTCGTCTTCCAAGAAAATTAAAATATAGTTTTTGCATAAGAAGTCAGAATGCTTCCATATCAATTGAATCCGAAGCCAAAGCCAAAGACGAGCCGAGCGAGCGAGCGAGCGATGACGACAGCGTGAGGCACCAGTTCTTCTTAACTCTTTATGAACTAGAAGGTGTGCTTCTCTATATAAGCACAATGATTTTCTTTACTTCTCTCAATGAGGGACAAATGTTGTCACAACCCAAAATCCCACCACAGGCGTCGTGATGGCACTTAGTATCTAAGACTAGGTAAGCCAATTACATTTACATTTCAAGCCATTTGTTTTTAATTCAATACGGGTGCCAAAAGCCAACAACGAAAACAATTATCAAAACTTCCCAAGAGTGGTAATAATGAGTCACGAACTCTAACTGAATACATGAAATGATCTCAAGGATCGAATACTCAATACTGTTTGATTAATAAATAACAGTACAATAAAATGGAAAGCCTCTAAGAGATTGCGACGACCAAGCAGCTCTACCTTGAGTGCTTGCGATCACGCTTTAACTATGTTCGAGTCCGATATCCCCAATACATGGCTCTACGCAAAAATGTGCAGAAGTGTAGTATGAGTATACCACAGTTGGTACCCATTAAGTATCGAGACTAACCTCAGTGGAGTAGTAATGAGATACAATCAAGACACTCACTAGTCTAATAACATGTGCAATATAGTATATAAAAATAATATGAAACAAATAATAATAATGGAAACACTAATGAACCAGTGATATACACAGCAGGGAAACAAGAACGCCATTAATATTGCTCAACAAATAATAAATACAAGTACAACCATTTAATCAAATCCTTCAAATATAAATCTTTCGCCTATATGTTTTTCAAATAGAAATCTTCAGGATATAATACTTTCAAATAAATCTCTTTCAAATATAATTGCTTCAAATAAATATCTTTCAACTATAATTATTTCAAATAAATCTCTTTCAAATATAATTCTTTTAAATAAATCTCATTCAAATAAATTTCTTTCAAATAAATCTCTTTCGAATAAAAGTCACCATGTGACACAACATTTCGAAATCATAAAATACGGGTCTCAGCCCACTTTCATATTTTCACGGCACCTCGTGCCAATTTCTCTATCACAACCGCATGAACAACTCACGTGCCAAATATCATCATCATCATTTAACCACGGCACCTCGTGCCAACATTTCATATCACAGCTGCACGGACAATTCATGTGCCAATATCATCATTATTTACTCACGGCACCTCGTGCCCATATTTCATATCACAACTGCACAGACAGTTCACGTGCCAATATCATCATTATTTACTCACGGCACCTCGTGCCCACATTTCTTTTCATAATCTGCCTGGCAATAACCACAGGCTCCCAATTTCAACATAGATCAGACTATTGTCGATTTATCAATAACAAGACAAATTGCACAAGGTATAAAAATAAACACAAGAAAAATCACAACAACACATGAAAATTACCAACGCAATAACCCCACATCATCACATGTCATCCCTGACAATAGCCACCATTGTCTCTCCTATAGCCAGTCTTATCACTCCTATAATAGCCTCCCTTATCTCTCCATCCTGGCAATATCAATAGCCACCATTATCGATCATATAGCTACCCTTATCTCTCTTATAGCCACCCTTATCGCTCCGCCCAGACAATAACCCAACACACATAACAACAGTGAAATGCCACCCTTATACCCACATAATATCAACAGTAAAATTCCACCCTTTTATCCTCAAAATAATAACTCAAATAACATAATAATTTACACGGAATATTATCATAGCAACATAACAAGATCAATTCATATCACAATTTGCCCAATGTCCACAATCAATTCCAAAGATAAAAAAAATAAATTAATTTCACAACAAATAGCCCAAGGCTCCACACAATATGTATAAAACCTCAAAACAATAAAAGAGATGGAAAATACTCAGTATAGGGCAACACCTTCATTAATCCAAATTCTTGATAATAATATAACGCTTCGTTTAAACTTATTTCATTAATTATTTGCATATGGAAAAGCCATAATATAATTATTTTCGAGAAATATCAAATCACCAAACTCACAGAATTGACATAAAAATACAAGCAATAACGACATCAAATTGCCAATTAAAAATAAATTCAACAAACGCGAATTTAGGCATGGCAAATAGATGGATAAATAAATACCAACAATTATCCAATATACTACACAATATACCTAAGACTTTCACCAAAATCAATTTTGCAGATATAAGCCTGAGTAAATACTCGTCACCTCGCGTACACGGTTTTCACATTTGACAAATAGCACATAAGACTCGATGCCGAAGGGGTAATTCTCTCGCTCAAGGTTAGGCAAGGTACTTACCCTTTTGAAGTTATGTCGATATTCCAAAATCGCTTTCTTTCTTGAATTGACCTCCGGACAGCTCAAATCTATCCAAATTAATTCAATTCAGTCAATACTAATTATAGGAATTAATTCCATATGAAAATACTAATTTTCCAACAAAATCTAAAATTTAACTCAAAAAGAGCCCGTGGGCCCATGTCTCGGAATCCGATGAAATTCAAAAAATCCGACAACCCATTCAATTATGAGTCCACCTATACCAACTTTATCAAATTCCGATAACAACTCGACCTCCAAATCTAAAATTTTCGTTCTTAAAAAGTTTTCCAAATATCTTGATTTCTTCCATTTAAATCCGAAATAAATGATGAATATAACCATGGATTTATGAAATATAATCACTTTTGGATATAGGACACTTACCCAAATCGAAGTCGTGTAGAAATACTCAAAATCGCCCAAGAACCATACTCCAAAAATCCAAAAACGAAATGCAGGAAATGACCATTTTTAGTCCTTAAGTTTCTGCCCATCCGTCACTAAAAGTCTATTTTCCGTTACTAAAAATCTATTTTTCCTCACTAAAAGTCCATGCCAGAATTTGCTAGCACCAACAGTTATTTGTTTAACTAAAAACGCTTCAACTCTATCATACGAACTCGGAATTTGACAATTCTTGTTCCTATGAGTCACAAATAATAATACGAACCTAGTCATTTAATCGAAACTCAATTCGGAGCTAATATTTTCAATGTGGTACCAATTTCGATCGTTTAACAATTAATTCATGTTTCCCACTAAAAACCCAACCGCAACTTGATGAAATTAGACCAAACTTTTCAAATCACTCCTATAATTCATTATCAAAATCCCTGAAGTCTCGAAATTGAATTTCGATCTCTAGAACTAAAAATGGACCTTTGGATCATTACATGCTTATGCTAAAAACATCAAACTCTTCCAAAACTCTTCCTCGACAGTCTGTAGTGTATCAATCATAACTTCTTGTACTCAACTCCAACTGCCAAACGGTGTACATTTCTGCAAATTAGATACAAAGGGGTAAAACTTTCATATTTTGCTTATCGCCCAACTCCTTATAGATTGCAGGATATAAGCTCCCAAAGTGATCCATGTGCAGCAGACATTTCTTGCGATGCACACTGTTGTAGCCAAAATCTGCAGCACCAGCTTCAGTCAATCGATCATAATGTTTTGTAAAAATGTCCGAACGATGAATGGTTTATCATTCTGGAAACTAGAATCAAAGTTCTACAATTTCTTGTTTTGATAATTTCCATATTCCTTATATACTGCGAGATATAAGCTTCCAAATTCAGCTCTGCGCATTAGAAATTTCTCACATTGATATCAAAACACCAGTAGTTAAAAATGATCCTAAACCACTATGAAACTCACCCGAGGCCCTCAAGACCTCAATTCAATACACCAACAATTCCTAAAACATCATACGAACTTAGTTGAAACCTCATATCATACAAAACAACGCTAAAACCACGAATCATACCCCAATTCAAGCTTAAGAAACTTAAGAATTTCCAACTTCTACATTCGATGCCGAAACCTATCAAATCAATTCCGATTGACCTCAAAATTTGCACACAAGTCATAAATGACATAAAAGATCTATGAAAATTTTCAAAACTGGATTCCGACTTCGATATCAAAAAGTCAACACCTCGGTCAAACTTCCAAAAAATTCAACTTTCGCCACTTCAAGCAAACTTTCACTACACACTTCCAAAAAGAATTTTGGACACGCTCCTAAGTCCAAAATTACCATACAGAGCTATTGGAATCATCAAAACTCCATTTCGGGATCGTTTACATATAATTCACTATCCGTTCAATTATTTCAACTTAAGCTTCCAAAACAAGAATTGTTCTTTCAATTAAATCCTGAATCGTCCGAAAACAAAACTTGATCACCCTCGCAAGTCATAATACACATTTCAAAGCTTCTCGAGACCTTAAGCTACCGAACGGAACTGTAACGATCTGGCCGGTCATTTTGAGTATCCGTCATTTATTGCTCAATTTATGATTTACGGTTGTTATTTGACTTGCCGGGGTAATTGGTTCGGCCCCGATGAGGTTTTGGAGTGATTTGGATCACTTAGTACCAAGGTTTAGAACTTAAGTTGAAAAGGTTGATCGGATGTTGACTTATATGTAACGACCCCGAAAAATTTTTGCTAAGGAAAATAAGGTTTTGTGATGACGAGGTACATCAATTAGTACAAAGGTTATAGAACATTGCACTGGGAGTAAAGGAAACTTTTCGGCACAAGAGGACATTTCTGCGGCCCACTATACGGTTGCAGAATCACTCTGCAGACCGCATAATGACCGCAGAGTGAAGCAGATACAAGGCAAGATTTGAGGAAATATACGGTGCATTATGCGATCGTAGAACAGGTATGCGGGGGGCGCATAATCACCGCATACCTATCCAGGCGACCCTCATTTTTGATCTTCAAATATGCAGTCAGTTTGCAGACTGCATACGTGTTATGCGATCGCAAATCTACGCCGGGGCTTCAATTCTTTCTAATTTTTGACCCGCCCCTCTTTCGATTGATAGCCCTTGAAGCTCATTTTGGAGCAAAAAACTGACATTGTTATAGAGAAAGGAGAGTGTCCTAGAGAGGGGAAGAAGCTCAAGTGGTTTGTTCATCAAGATCTTGTTCAAGCTTTGAAATCCAACAGGGAAATATCACATGATCTTTACCCAAGAGGTAAGGTTCTAACCCCTAGTCTTCCATTTCGAGTTTGGGTAAAGATGGGTGATTAAGAGTATGATTCTTGGGGGTAAGAGTATTATTTATACGTATCAATAAGGTTTATGGAAAGATTGTTGAGTTCAAATGGGTAAAGATTGGGTTGAAAATGGTAGAAATCTTCATAGACTTTAATTGATGATTCGAGGGTCGAGTTGATGTCGGAATTTGGTGAAATTTGTATTGTTGGACTCGTGCTTGGATGGGCGTTCATATTTTGTAACTTTTGTCCAGTTCTGAGATGACTTTTGAGTGCAATTTCGGATTTTGTTGGAAAATTTATATTTTTATATGGAATTAATTTCTTATAATTCGTATTGATTTAATCGAATTAATTATGGCTAGATACGAGGCTTTCGGAGACAAATTCGCTAGGCAAGGGCATAGCGGAGTAAGAAATTTCACGTTTTGAGGTATGTAACACTTCTAAACTTGGTTCTAATGGTATGAATCCCCAAAGTTCATGTTGTATGAATTGTTTGGAAATGATGCGCACGCTAGGTGACTGGTGTGTGAGCGCGCATAATAGGAATTGCGACCTAATTGATTACGTGGAGTTGTATAATTAAATAAATGTCATTATCCGTACATCCTCCACGTGTTAGAGAAATTGAGCTGAGATTCATGTTAAAGATCACGATTTGGCTATGCACCGATATATTTTGGGACCCACATGGGTCGTATTTTTGTTGAACTATTTGTTAAATTTATAATTTTGTACTCACTCACATCTATCACTTGCATATCATATCTCGGTTGAGTTTTATGTCATTGAGAGCCCGAGAGACTAGAGAGTTTGAGTGACATTATATGGGATCGAGTTGCACGCCGCAACATGTTTTATTTATTTATGCCTGGATCTAGCTATTATAGCGCTTGAGCTGAAGGAGCCCCTCCGGAGTCTGCACCCCCCACAGTGAGCGCAATTCATTTATATTGAGGGATGGATCTTCCCTGGACATAGATCTTTTCCGAATCATTTATATCTGGGGATGGATCTTTCCCTGGGCATGGATCTTGCCATAGATATATATATTGAGGGATAGATCTTCCCTGGGCATGGATCTTGCCCGAAGTATTTATAGTGAGGGATGGATTTTTCTTGGACAAGGATCTTGTCTAAATCATTGATATTTGGGGATGGATCTTCCCCTGGGCTGGATTGGCCTTATACAGTACTGAGTGACTGACTATCAGTTGATGTAAATACATATATATATTTTGGGATGGATCTTCCCTGGGCTGGATTGGCCATATACAGTACTGAGTGATTGAGTATTTTAGATTGTGAGTACATGGAGTTTCCATTAAGGTGCATCACATACAATACATACATTGGCATGTAGATACAGAAATGTCATATTCCTCGTATTATTCAGAATTGATCTGTTTTATTTATACTGAAAGCAACTGTTGAACTTGAAAGCATGCCTACATCTAGGTATTGTTATTATTTATACTGGATTGTACCTGCGGAGCTTGTCACTACTTTTAGCCTAGAGGTTAGTTTTGTTACTTATTGAGTTAGTTGTACTCATACTACACTATGCACCTTGTGTACAGATCCAACTACTTCCGGAAACGGCAGTTGCCAGATTTGAGGATTTAGATCAAGGTAGCTGCTCGGTGTCCGATGACCTTGTCTCTCTTTTCTTCGGTTATTGTATTGTTCTATACTTCCAGACAGTGTTTTATCAGTCAGACTTTGTATTCATATTAGATGCTCATGTACTCAGTGACACCGGGTTTTGGGAATGTATTTTTATGTCAGAAATTGTGAGGTTTTCTATGAAATTCAATATTATGTTTTCAAACTTAATGGAAATTGCAGTTTATTGAGGTTTTCGTCTTGCCTAGTATTGAGATAGGCGCCATCACGACAATTATGATTTTTAGGTCGTGACAGGAACATGAATTCTTAAAACAACAAGTCGGGTCGTTACATCCTCCCCCTCTTAAAATATATGTTCGTCCTCGAACGTGCCAAGAATTATTCTGAGCACATTAAATTATTGAGTGTATTATTACACTCATACTCGCAGGTGATTCTATATCACCTCAATTTAGCATGGGTCCGACAATACCATTTTAGTTGAGATTATTTATTTTATCCTCATTTATAAACTTTAAAGCCAACTTCTTACACTCCAATTAATTTCAAAATGCCTTATTATCACATCAACGCACAATATTAGTTTCAACCAGCTATAGCAACTCGTGCCTACGTACACATCAACGTATGTACATAACCACATCTCTGGTCATAATAGTTGTTTATAATTAACTCCAGCATCCTCAATTAATCTCATATTAACTAAAATCTCATTTCAAATTTTCGCAACACTGACAGTAACACGCGAGGCATGAATACCACATAATTATTTATCTAAATTAACGAGTCGCATTTAACATCACCTGGGCACTCACCTTATAGGCTAAAACACAATGTTTACAGCACGGATATGGTTAAATATGCACAAAACAGATAAAAGAATTATCAAATAAGCCTAACAGGCATGCCTCCCCATTAATACTATAGTTCAAATTTAAGTTCACAATGGGAAAATATAAACTCATAAATTTTTCACCACAAGGACCTTGTCCTTATATAACTTCCACCGCGGCTTGTAGCCCAGTTTAAATATTTCACATCATATAAAAATGTGAGGATCTCGTCCTCTACTCCAAATCACAAGTATTTTGCACATTGTGCCAACTGGAATTTTCAATTTCCTGTCTTTCTTCTTTTCAATAAATGTCATAAACAATTTTCTGAACACATAATTAACCCCTCATTCCAATAGGGCACAAAATTCATAAAATTGAAATCAATTATTCCAAAATCACATCAAAACCCACTGTAGTGAGTAATAAAAATCACTTTTTGACCTATAGCCCTCAATGGTGTGCAAAAAAAATGATAGATACGGGCTAACATCATCAAATCTCTCAACAGGGATAAACATATAAGTGGTTCAGAAACTTACGAAGCTCTCCCATAAGCGGAGCATAATTGGAGGACTCACCTCAATATTCAGAACCGGATCAAATTAAGGAAAAACATTCTTTTATAACAAATCAGGATCATACCTGTAATGACACCATCTGGTGTAGAGGCCTCAGCCACACCATAGCAATTATATCAACGGGCTGGGCCTACCCCTCTAGGGCTCCCTCTACCCGCCTATCCTCCACCTCTAACTGGTTGTGTGTGTCGGCTAGTAACTGCATTGGGGCCCATTGCCTAAGTGTTCTGATAAAATCCACCTTTCCAAAGTCTGGGACAATTGCTCATGATGTGCCTAGTATCACCACACTCATAACAACCCCTCTGCAGGTTCGGCTGCTCATACTGAGTCTGTGCCGGATAACTGAAATAACCATTATAGGAACCCTATACCAATGGTGTATTAAAAGAACTTACTGGAGCACCCCGAGTATTCTGAAAGTGTTTCCATGACCCCACTGATATTGAAATGTAGAATTATTAAGGACGCGGGAATACCGCAAGTCCCAATATCATCCCCTACAAATCTCAACTATTAATCATATACAAGTTTTGGAGAACCTTTCAATAGCACATATATACATCTCACACCAAAACGGATATTAAAACCAGATGTTAAAACCTGAGGCACCCATATGTGCATAACTAAATGATCTCTCAATACTTCCGCATCCTCGATCTGGATGACACATTGTAACAATGGTTGAGCAACACTGGCTCCCTTATAACCCCTTTTAGTATCACGAACTATTGGCGCATAGTTGATACCGAGTGCACAATTTCATACACGAGTGGATGAAAAAGAACATAAGTGTCACGATCCAAAATCTCACTAGTCGTGATGGCACCTATCTCGATACTAGGCAAGCCAACAACATCAATAACCCATAATTTATTTTAAATGCGGAAAATATAATAATTAAATTTAAGAGAAAACTCCACACATACTGATATAAATACACTCCCAAAACCCGGTGTCACTGGGTACATGACCATCTATGCATTACAAGTCCGGGAAAACCTTGTCTATAACAATTTGAGACCAAATACAATACACAAAAGGATAGGGAAGGAGAGACAAGGTCTGCGAAACATAGCAGCTACCTTAGAATCTCCGAAAACTCAATTGTGTGAAAGAATCAACACTCACTGTGTTCGGGATCACCTGGATCTGCACACGAAGCGCAGGGTGTAGTATGAGTACAACCAACTCATCAAGTAATAATAATAAATAAGGAACTGAAAGTAGTGACGAGTTTCTTAGCTAAGTCCAAAAACATTACTTTCCAATATAAAAGGGTAGGAATTCTTTCAAGTTCAACATTTTAGATTTCACAAAAAATTCATATCAAGTTTGACTGACACGAAAAATAATATTTTTCCG
Source organism: Nicotiana tabacum (assembly GCF_000715075.1). Taxonomy (NCBI): domain Eukaryota; kingdom Viridiplantae; phylum Streptophyta; class Magnoliopsida; order Solanales; family Solanaceae; genus Nicotiana; species Nicotiana tabacum. The sequence goes on along the minus strand of NC_134094.1, from coordinate 17,134,900 downwards.
AAATTTCCAAAATAGTGATATTTGACAGCAGAAATGCAGCAAATAATGAAATCAATGCATTCTCTCAGAATAACAGTCACTCAGTCCTCCCATTCACTCCAACCTCACAATCACTCTTTCCTCACAGCTACTCTTTCCTCACAGTCACTCATCACTCGGCACTCGGCACTCGCATTCAGTAGGTACCTGCGCTCACTGGGAGTGTGTACAGACTCCGGAGGGGCTCCTTCAGCCAAAGCTCTATATCAAGACAATCATGGCATATAACAATGAAACATGTTGCGGCATGCAACCCGATCCCATAAATATCCTCACAATTAGGCCATCGGCCTCACTCAGTCATCAACCTCTCCAATCTCTAAGAGCTCAAGATGTCATGAAAATCAGCCCAAAAATGATAATATGATGCATCAATAATTAGCAACAGAGATTGAAATGTGATATGAAATGAATGAACATGACTGAATGTGAAATTACAATTTGAACATATAATTCAACCACGGAAAAATGACCCCAGTGGGTACAAATAATAACAACATATGTCTAAGCATGATTTTTAATACGAGTCTCAGCTCAATTGTCTCTAACACGTAGAGAATGCACGGATATCAACAGATAATTCAACTACATAGTTCCATGGAATTTAACCAAGTCACAATTTCTACATAGTTCCATGGAATTTGACCAAGTCAAAACCAATCACATAATACATAATCCGGGGTTTTATACCCCCGGGACCAAATTTAGAACGGTTACTTACCTCAAGCCGTGTAATTCTTTATTCTGCAATGTCTTTTCCTCGTGAATTGGCCTCCAAATGCCTCGAATCTAGCCACAAATAATTCGATTGAGTCAATAAAATTTATTGGAATTAATTCCATAAGAAAATACTAATTTTCCAACAAAATTAGAAATTTAGCTCAAACATTGCCCGTGGGACCCACATCTCGGAACCTGACAAATGTTACAAAATCCGAAAGGCCATTCCACCACGAGTCTAACTATACAAATTTTACCAAAATCCGACCTCAACTCGACCATCAAATCTTCAAATTAAACCAAGAGGTTTTCTAAATTCTCCAACTTTATTCACCCACTAAATGTTATAAACAACCATAGATTCAGGTAATTTAACCAATATTGAGTTAAGAACACTTACCCCATTGTTTTCTCTGAAAATCTCCCAAAAATCCCCTTTATCCGAGCTCCAAATCGGTAAAATGGAAATTCAAAACTTACACTCTTTGCCTAGTCATTTGCTCTACGCGATCACGAACAACCATATGCGATCGCGAAGCCCAAACTTCCACCGCCCAGAAAAGACCTTACGCGATCGCGATTTCCTTCATGCGATCACGAAGCACATGATCCTCAGCCCTACGCGATCGCGGACAGCCACTCATGATCGCATAAAGAAAATGTGTGGCCCAACCTTCTGCCTCATTCCTCTTCCTGAACGCGGCATTTCACATGTGTTCGCATAGCACAGCCTGTCCAAACCTATGCGATCGTGAATGCCTTCACGCGATCGTATAGCACAAAATCTCGCTGCTCCAACATAGCCTACGTGATCGCGGACATTCTCATGCGATCGCATAGAAGGAAACCAGTGACAGAAAACAAGCATTCTTCAGCTGGAATGCCAAGTCCAAAATTGATCCATTAGCCGTCCAAAACTCACCCGAGGCCCCTAAGACCTCAAACAAATATACCAACCTGCCCTAAAACATGATACAAACTTAGTCGAAACCTCAAATGACATCCAACAACTCTAAAACCATGAATCATACCCCAATTCAGGCCTAATGAACTTTGAAATTTCAAATTTCTACAAACAATGCCGAAACCTATCAAATCACATCCGATTGACCTCAAATTTTTCAGACAAGTCATAAATGACATAACAGAGGTATTCCAATTTTTAGAATCAGATTCCGACCCCGATATCAAAAAGTCAACTCCCGGTCAAACTTCACAAAATATAGACTTTCGCCATTTCAAGCCTAATTCCACTACAAACCTCCAAATAGTTTTTCGGACATGCTCCTAAGTCCAAAATCATCATACGGAGCTATTGGAATCATCAAAATGCAATTCCTAGGTCGTTTACATATAAGTCAATATCCGGTCAACTTTTTCAAGTTAAGTTTTGAATTAAGAGACTAAGTGTCTCATTTCACTCTAAAATCCTTCCGGACCCGAACCAACTAAGTCGATAAGTCATAAAACAACTATAAAAATGATTTTCAGTTCTAGAAATGGGTTACGCCCTATTTTCCACCATTTTTTATTTTGAACTCGGGTAAAACGATTTTGGGCGAGTTTTACGGGGAAACATTGGGGTAGGTGTTCAGCATCCTATATTGATTTTATTTCATGATTCCATACTCATTTACATCATTAATCCGTGAATTTGTGAAAGAAAAATTATATTTTTATAAAATCTTCGAAAAATGTAAAATGAAGATTTGAAACCCAATCTGATGTCTTCATTTAATAATTTTTGTATGGTTGAACCCTTATCAGAAGGGGTGTTCGGATTTTGTGAGTTTTTCAGGGATTCGAGACGTGGAGCCCACTGTCGATTTGTTAGATGAATTTCATATTTTAATCCGGAAAATTTGTAAATTCATATGAAATTAATTCCTACGATTTATATTGAGTATATTGAATTGTTTATGACTAGAATTGAGGATTTCGGACACGAATTCACGAGGTAAAGGTGTATTGGATTCTTGCATTTTGTTGCAAAGTGAGGCAAGTGTCGTGGTAAACCTTGACTTAAGAGAGTAGGACTTATTTGTCTATTCGCTATGTGGTTTAATGTGTGGGAATTTGTTTGACTTGCGGTTGAGTCAAGGCATACATGTGAAATTTGTTTATTATGAATAATTGCCTATTTAATTAAGACATTCTTGTTTACGTTTATTATTGATTATTTGATCAATATTCGTGAAATTATTATTCATTTAATTATTGTTAAATATTTCGGAAGGTGAAGTCGGTATTCTGGTATTGAATTGATTGAAAATTGCATATCCCCACATTTAAATACTCTTCCAAATTTCTATTATTATTTTCATGGTAAGGAAGAGTGTAAAAGCACGAAGGGTGTTGTCGTACAATTTGTGAGTGTAAAAGCACGAAGGGTGATGCCATGTCATTTTCAGAACGAGTAAAAGCACGAAGGGTGATGCCGTACCAAATGAGAGTAAAAGCACGAAGGGTGGTGCCGTGCCCTTTTCATATTATCAATTGATCATTTTATTGTTGATAAATTAAATGATTGCTAAGTGATACTTCTCCTACTTAAATTATTATATCATTCCCCTTCGCTTGTTCCCTCCCAATTAATAAATTATTATTTATTGTATTATTCCTACTTTGTATTTGTATATACTTGTACAGGTGGTTTATGTACGTGTCTTGTCATAGCCTCATCACTACTTCGTCGAGATTAGGCTCGGCAACTGTCACGCCCCGAACCTGGGACCGAGACCGGCACCCGGTGCCTCATCTATCCTTGCGTACGGGATTATAAATAAATAATGTTATACTTTGGCCATGGGGCCACATTTCAAGACAATTTGCGAAGAAAAATATAAAACTAAACAGAAACTACCGGTGACTAAACATCAATATAAAGCTGGGCCGACAAGGTCGTCATAGCTACTACAGCTGACAAGCCAACAAAATATACATACAAGGCCTACAAGACCAACATACTGCACTAACTGACAGGATATGTCTACAAGCCTTTACTGCTCTATGTACTGTGATCGGAATAGAGCCCTGAACTACCTGTAACCTATATACATATATATACAGGATGCACACAAAACTCTAGACCCGACAACTCCAAAGGACGTGGAGCTTACCGATAAAGATGAACTCGGGCAACACCTACTGAGGAGGTCTACCCGCCTGTCTGTCTAAACCTGCACGCATGAAATACAGCGTCCCCAGAAAAAGGGACGTCAGTACGAAATGATGTATCGAGTATGTAAGGCAACAGAATAATTGAACGCTGAAACTGAACTAATAATATAATAACTGAAAGTAACTGGGAGTCAAAGATAATCTGAAGATATGCTTACCTGTTGATACTGACTCAACTCTCTCAATATAGTAAGTAAAATAGTTGTCCGGCCCTATAAGGCTCGGTATATATATAACTTCTCTGCCGTAGTAGGCTTGGGGGCCTGCCCATCGATTATAGCTCGGTGGTAATGAAAAATACTGTAATACTGTATATATAGGCTCTCTGCTCTCTTGAATGGAATAAGACAATACTCAATTAAATATGAAGCCCCGATAAGGAGAATACTGTAATTTATGAGACTAGGATAAGGCATATAAATCCGAGAATATGAACTTCTCTTTATGCCTTGTTATCAAACACATGTAATTACGAGATCATGCCAAAATGAAGGAAGGGCTTAGCCTTAACATACCTGGAGTAGAAAAATATCCGTATGATATTCTTGAGAAGGATTGAACTGTACTCCCTTAGAATTGCAAAATCGCGTTGTGATTATGCAGTGCAATTTCGTATGGATTCCTTTCCTAATCTACTAACTATCGTTGCTATTATAACACGAAGTTTCATATAAATTCAAAATTCCCTCACATTCGTTCCTTGTTTTTCCTTTCTGTATAATTCCCTCACCAAAATGAATTTGATAACCATTGAAAATAAGTTAGAGATGACTAATATAAACTCCACTTCTTATGTGCTGGCAAGGGATGGCTTAAGAATGTAGTCCATGTGCCTTCTAATTTAATTGTCTAAAGGTAAGAGTCACTTAAATCTTCCTCCACTTGCTGCCACGTGGTTGGGCTTTATCCCCACCTACAGCCTACAATTATCCATAAATCCTTAATTACATGGTTAATCTCCTGCTAAACTAATAATTAATGAATTACCCACATAATTAAGAATTATCTCAAATTACTACTCATTTTTAATACACTTTATGCATCATACTATCATGGTCATATGATACTTTGTATGGTACTAATCCATAACTATCGGGTATTATTGCTCGGACCGTATTTTATCCCAAATCGACAACCTTCAACGAAACTCATTTTTTTTTATTCGTCTACCCTTTTTCTTTCACGGCACTTACTTATTGCTTTTTATAAATAGTATAAATGCTTATGATCTCAATAAAATCTCATCCTCGAATCTGCGTCAATTAACTGAAGACGAAACTTTAACGTACAAAAATGCGAGATGTAACATCCTTCCCCTCTTATAAACATTCGTCCTCGAATGTTTGTTCTTAGAGACTTCGGAAATATTTTGCCAGAGTCTCCTCCGTACACTAGATTAAAACCACTTGTACGCAGCCAAAAAACATACTATACATGCCACACCTGGCCAATGTCTACTAATAGTAACACTTGGCGTCACACAGTTGTCCATTACAAATTCTTAAAGTCAAAAATAAGAGTTTACCTGACAACCTATTGGCCTGAATAGAGCGGTGATGAGGTATCCCACCTCGATCCATATCTTCAGTTGGAAATAGGTGGGGATATTTAGACTTCATTTCTTCCTCCGCTTCCTACGTCATCTCTTCCACCTTCTTGCTTCTCCATAAAACCTTCACGGAGGCTATCTACTTATTTCGTAGTTTGAGGATTTGTCGGTCTAGGATGGAAACCGAAATTTCCTCGTATGACATGTCCTTCATAATTTGTACATCATTCGTGGGCACCACTCAGGTAGGATAGCCAATGAACTTCCATAGCATAGATACGTGAAAAACCGGATGGACAGACTCCAATTCCGATGGCAATTCTAACTCATAAGCTACTTGGCCCACTCTCCGAATGATCCTATAAGGCCTAATATACCATGGGATAAGCTTGCCTTTCTTGCCAAACCTCATCGCGCCCTTCATAGGCGACACCTTTAAGAATACCTAGTCATTAACCCCAAACTCTAAGTCTCGTCGCCGCACGTCAAAATATGACTTCTTACAAATTTGAGCTGTCAACAGTCACTCCCGGATAAGCTTTACTTTTTATATGGCCTGCTAAACTAGGTCTGGCCCATGTAACCCAGATTCTCCAACATCAAACCATCCTATAAGAGATCTGCACTTGCGCCCATACAAAGCCTCATACGGAGCCATCTGGATACTGGAGTGGTAACTGTTATTATATGAAAACTCGATAAGAGGTAGATGTTGATCCCAACTTCTTTTAAAATCCAACAGACATGCTCGTAACATATCCTCGAGTGTCTATATTGTGCGGTTGGCTTGTCCATCAGTATGTGGATGAAAAATTATGTTGGGATTCACCTTAGTCCCTAGACCTTGCTGAAATGACCTCCAAAACTATGATGTACACTGGGCCCCACGGTCAGATATAATAGATACTGGTACCCGGTATAGCCGCATTATCTCCTTAATGTATAACTTTGCATAGTCTTCTGTTGTATATGTATATCTGACCGGTAGGAAATGATCTGATATTGTGAGCCTATCGACTATCACCCATATGGAATCGAACTTATGATGAGAACGAGGTAAACCCGTGATAAAGTCCATGTTTATCGCCTCCTATTTCCACATCGGGATCTGTATAGTCTGCATTTGCCCTCTGGGCTTCTGGTGCTCTACCTTCACCTACTTGCAACTAGGAAACTGAGCGATAAACTCTGCAATGTGCTTCTTCATATTGTTCCACCAGTACACATCCTTAATGTCATGGTACATCTTCATCGACCCAGGATGAATGGAGTACCACGAATAATGTTCCTCGGACATAATCCTGTCTCGTAGCCTTGCTATATCTGGAACACAGACACCCCTATGTTTGAGAAATCCATCTCCCTTTAGCTCTAACAATGACTTCTTCTATTGGGGAACTCCCTCTCTCAACTCGACCATCTGTGGGTCCTCGTACTGCCACTCCTTTACTTCAGCTATGAGAGATGATTTTGCAGTATTTTGGAGTACAACTCCACCATCGCCAGTGTCTACTAACCGAACCCCCAAACAATCCAATTGATGAATCTCTCTAGTTAATTGTCTTTTTTGGCCTCTACATGTGCTAAGCTACCCATAGATCGGCGACTTAAGGCATGTGCTACAACATTAGCTTTGCCTGGATGGTAGAGAATGTTAACATTGTAATCTTTCAATAACTCAAGCCATCTCCTCTATTGCAAATTCAATTCTTTCTGCTTGCGGATATATTGCAGGCTTTTATGATCTGTAAATACATCAACATGAATGCCATATAAATAATGCTGCCATATCTTAAGTGCATAGACAACTGCAGCTAATTCGAGGTCGTGGGTCGAATAATTCCGCTCACGCTTCTTTAACTGCCTTGAAGCATACGCAATTACCTGCCCATGTTGCATCAGGACACATCCTAACCCGACACCTGAGGCATCACAATACATGGCATAACCATATGGACCCTCTGGAAGTGCTAGAACTGTCGCTGAGGTCACCCTGTTCTTAAGATCTTGGAAACTCTGCTCGCAAGCCTTTGTCCACTGAAACTTAGTTGCTTTCTAGGTCAACTTTGTCAATGGTGCCGAAAGGGAAGAAAATCTCTATACGAACCTCCGGTAGTATCCTGCTAAGCCTAGAAAGCTACGAACCTCTGTCGGAGTGGTAGGTCTAGGCCAAGATTTCACAGCCTCAATCTTTTGATTGTCTACCTTTATACCTCCATCGGATACAATGTGCCTCAAGAATGCTACAGACTTCAAGCAGAACTCACATTTAGAAAACTTAGCATATAATTTACTATCACAGAGGGTTTGAAGCACCACTCACATGTGGTCATCATGCTCATCCTCGGAACGTGAATAAATAAAAATATCATCAATAAATACTATCACGAACAGATCTAAAAATGGCCGGAATAGGCTATTCATCAAGTCCATGTACACGGCAGGGGCATTCGTCAACGCGAAGGACATGACAAGGAAGGCGAAGTGGCCATATCGAGTCCTGCAGGCTGTCTTGGGAATATCTTTCTCCCGAACTCTAACCTGGTGGTACCCCGACCTCAAATATATCTTTAAAAAGCATTTAGCTCACTGCAACTGATCAAACAAGTCATCTATTCTTGGAAGTGGATACTTATTCTTAATAGTTATCTTGTTCAGTTGCCTATAATCGATACACATCCTCAGCGAGCTGTCTGTCTTTCGTACAAACAGTACCGGTGCACCCCAAGGTGAGGTACTGCTCCTTCAACTCCTTTAATTCAGCAGGTGCCATTCTATGCAGAGGGATGGATATTGGTTGAGTTTCTGGAAGCAAATCGATGCCAAAATCAATCTCTCGCTCTGGAGGAATACTTGGAAGTTCATCTGGAAATACATCTAAGTACTCGTTGACTGCTGGAATAGACTGTAGTGTAGGTATCTAAACATCTGTATCTCTAACTCGCACAATATGAACAAGCTACCAACTAGTCCATGCCCATGATAGAATCAAAATCTAACATCTCTAGCTCAACTAGGCCGGCTGAGGTCTGACAACTACAAACTGTCATCGTACAACCTCATAAAACCCGTCTAGCAATAATAAATTCCCCGACCGGTGTAGATACCCCAAAAGGATCAATTAGTATTTCAGGCACTATACAAAACTTCCCCGCGACAAAGGGGGTAATACACGATAAAGTAGATCATGGGTCTATCAAGGCATAAGCATCGTGAGAGCAAAAGGTCAACATACCTGTCACAACGTCTGGTCAAGACTCCTGGTCTTGTCGACTAGCTAAAGCATAGCTACAATTCTGGTTACCACCTGAACTGGAACCAAGACCTCTGCCTCGAGCTCTACCACCCAAAGACTAAGACTCGAGCCCCGAAGGATGCACATACATAGATGATCCTGTTGCTGAACTCGCTGGTTGTGCCATACTCCCAAAATATTTATTTGGACAATCTCACATCATATGCCCCGGACGTCCACATGTATAATAAGCATCGGAACCGGCTCGGCATTAGCCCAAGTGTCCTCTACCACAGATGTCACACCACGACATAAATGACCATGTCTGCCCTGAACCTCGCTGTTGCTTCAAACCCGACGCCCGTGACCTCTTAGTTGGTCTTGACTAAGTATATCGATCATACCTGTAACCCTGTAACTGAGGTGGCGGAGGCCTAGGTGCCCGTCCGGAGTACTGGGGCCTATAACTACCCTGAGACTGCTCCTAAGACCTGGCAAATCTCATCCTCTTACGCTTCCCTGACTCAGTCCTCTCCATACCCTGCTGCCGACGCCTACCCTTTCTATATTTTGGGTGAATGCCTGAATTCGGGAGATATCCATACTATCCTGCAGTGCAGCGGTGGCACATGCCTCGGTCAACTCTGGGGCCAACCCTACTATAAACCTGTGGATCCTGTCCCGTATAGTACGAACTATGGATGGTGCATATCGGGCCAATGAGTCAAAACGGAGCCTATACTCTCTAACACTCATATTGCCCTGCTTGAGAGCTAGAAACCAATCGACTCGAGCCTGTCGGATCTCCCGCGGTAAGTACTAGTCAAGGAAGCCATCTGAAAAATTCTCCCAAATAATTGGAGATGCATCACGTCCCTAGACCTCTCCCATCCCTCGTACCAAAGGATGACTATATCTCGGAGTCGAAAAACTGCTAGCACAACTGCTTCTTTCTCCGTGGCATGCATAACCCGAAAGATCCTGTGAAGTTGATCTATGAAATCCTGCGGGTCCTCCCTCTGATCTGTCTCCGTGAACTCTGGGGGACTCAAAGGTTTAAACTCTCATACCTTGAACTCCAAGACCCCTCAAAAGATCCTGCACTAGCGGGTGCCCTAGAGATTCGGAGTTTCCTGGGTTTGGCAGGTTATTATCACCGGTTCGTAGAAGTGTTTTCGTCTGTAGCAAGCCCATTGACCAGACTGACCCAGAAAGGTGCCCCATTCATATTGTCAGACGGGTGTGAGATGATCTTTCAGAAGCTCAAGACTGCTTTGACTACAGTGCCAGTGTTGGTATTACCCACAGGTTCAGGATCTTACACGGTATATTGTGACGCATCTCACATTAGGCTTGATGCAGTATTAATGCAAGATGGCAGGGTTATTTCATACACGTCGCGGCAATTGAAAGTTCACGAGAAGAATTATCTTGTTCATAACATAGAATTGGCAGTCATTGTTCATGAGTTGAATATTTGGAGGCATTACCTCTACGATGTCTCGTGTGAGGTATTTATTGATCATCGTAGCCTTCAATATCTGTTAAAACAAAAAGATCTTAATTTGAGGTAGAGAAGATGGTTAGAGTTATTGAAAGACTATGATATCACCATTATGTATCACCCCGGAAAGGCCAATGTGGTGGCCGATTCTTTGAGTAGAAAGGTTGTGAGTATGGGCAGTCTTGCGTATATTCCGGTTGGTGAGAGCCCGTTAGCTGTAGATGTTCAAACTTTGGCTAATCTGTTTGTGAGGTTAGATATTTTAGAACCCAGTCGGGTTCTAGCTTGCATTGTCGCTCGGTATTCTTTATATGAGCGTGTTAGAGGGAGACAATATGATGATCCTCATTCACTTGTCCTTAAGGACACGATATGACATGGTGATGCCAAACAAGTTATTGTGGGGGAAGATGGAGTTCTGCGAATGCAGAGTCATATTTGTGTGCCTAATGTGGATGGGCTTCGTGAATTAATTCTGTAAGAAGCACACAGTTCCAGGTATTCTATTCATCTAGGGGCCGCCAAAATGTATCAAGATTTGCGGCAACATTATTGGTGGAGGAGAATAAAGAAGGATATAGTTTCATATGTAGCTCGGTATCTAAATTGTTAGCAAGTTAAGTACGAGCATCAAAGACCTGGTGGTTTGCCTCAGAAGTTAGAAATTCCTAAGTGGAAGTTGGAGCATATCACTATGGATTTTGTTATTGGGCTTCCACGGACTCAAAGAGAATTTGACGCAGTTTGGGTCATTATGGATAGGTTGACCAAGTCAGCACATTTCATTCCCGTGACAGTTACCTATTCTTCAAAGTGGTTAGCTGAAATTTATATTCGTGAGAATGTCCGCCTTCACGGTGTGCCCATGTCTATCATTTCTGATTGCGGTACGCAGTTCACTTCACATTTTTGGAGGGCTGTGCAGCATGTGTTAAGCACGCGGGTTGAGTTGAGTACAACATTTCATCCACAGACAGACGGACAATCAGAGCGCACTATTCAGATATTGGAAGATATGCTTCGCGCTTGTGTTATAGACTTTGGAGGTTTTTGGGACCAGTTCTTGCCACTTGCGAAGTTTCTTATAATAATAGCTACCAGTCGAGCATTCAGATGGATCCATATGAAGCATTATACAGAAGGCGATGTCATTCGCTAGTTGGATGGTTTGAACCAGGAGAGGCTCGATTGTTGGGTACCGATTTGGTACAGGATGCCTTGGATAAGGTCAAGGTTATTCAGGATCGACTTCACACAACTCAGTCTAGGCAAAAACGTTATGTCGATCCTAAAGTTTGTGACATTGCATTCATGGTTAGAGAAAGAGTATTGCTCCTGGTTTCACCTATGAAAGGTGTAATGAGGTTCAGAAAGAAGGGCAAGTTGAGCCCTAGTATATAGGACCCTTCGAAATTCTTGAAAAGGTGTGCAAAGTAGCCTACATGCTTGCATTACCACCTAGTTTATCAGCGGTTCATCCGGTGTTCCATGTGTCTATGCTCCGAAAATATCATGATGATCTGTCCCATGTGTTAGATTTGAGCTCAGTCCAATTGGACAAAGATTTGACTTATGAAGAGGAGCCTATAGCTATTCTAGCCCAGCAGGTCCGACAATTGAGGTCTAAGAGTTAATATTCAGTTCAACTGCAATGAAGAGGTCAATCGATTGAGACAGCTACCTGGGAGTCTGAGCCTGACATGTGGAGTAAATATCCACACCTTTTTACCAGCTCAAGTACTTTTCTAATTCCGTTCGAGGACGAACGTTTGTTTTAGAGGTGGAGGATGTGATGACCCAAAAGGGTCATCTTTAAATTTAATAATAAATTCTATGTTCTAAGACCTCTAAAAGCACTATTTATCATTCCTCGACTTGCATGCACAGTCCGTATAATTTTCCGGAATGTTTTTATGTGAAAATTGGATTAAAATGTGAAATAGAGCCTTAAAACTCAACTGAGTTGACTTTGATCAACATTTTGAGTAAACAGACTCGGATCAGTATTTTGACAGTTCCAGTAGGTCCGTATCATAATTTGGGATTTGGGCGTATGCTCGAAATTTAATTTGGAGGTCACTAGCTCAAGTTAAGGCTATTTAACGGAAACTAGAAATTTAAAGGCTAAAGATTTTCAAAGTTTGACCACAGATTTGAATTTTTGATATCGGGGCTGGAATCCGATAGAAATTGGAATATATCTGTTATGTCATTTATAACTTGTCTGTCAAATTTGTTGAGAAACGTAGTTGATTTGACGTGATTCGGATGTTCGTTTGTGAAAATAGAAGTTTTAAAGTTTTCTTAAAAATTTCATTTGATTTGGTGTCTGATTCGTAGTTTGATGCGTTATTTTGGTATTTTGTTCACGCGAGCGAGTTTGTATGAGGTTTTTGGACTTGCTTGCATGTTTGGTATGGAGCCCCGAGGGCTCGGGTGAGTTTCGAATGGCCTACGGACCATTTGAACTTTGAAAAACAATTTAGTTTTAGCTTCAGCTGTCATCTGGTGTAATGTACGAAGAGGAAATTGTGAGCCAATCCCGTGATAGTGATCGCAAAGCCATTCCCGTGATCGCGAATAGGAAATTGTGAGCCATGAGTTTTACCCTTCGCGTTCGCGAAGATAGGCACGCGATCACGGAAGGTTAGCTCCCAGTGCATTGCGAACGCGTGGGCCAAGTCGCGTTCGGATTTCGTGAGTGTTTTAGTGATTCAAGACGTGGGACCCACTGTAGATTTTTTAGTATAATTTCATATTCTAATCCGGAAAATTAGTAAATTCATATGGAATTAATTCCTACGATTTATATTGAGTATGTTGAATTGTTTATGACTAGATCTGAGGATTTTAGACACGAATTTGTGAGGCAGAGGTGTATTGGATTCTTGAATTTGGTTGCAAAGCGAGGTAAGTGTCATGGTTAACCTTGACTTGAGGGAGTAGGACTTATTTGTCTATTTTCTATGTCATTTAATGTGCGGGTACACCGTATATGTGAGGTGACGTGTACTTATGCATTGTGGTTGAGTCAAGGCATGCGGGTGGTATTTGTTTATTATGAATAATTGCCTATTTAATTAAGACATTCTTGTTTAAGTTTATTATTATTTTTTTTTATCATCATTCATGAAATTATTATTCATTTTATTATTGTTGAATATTTCGGAGGGTGAAGTCGGTATTCTGGTATTGAATTGATTGATAAGTGCATATCCCCGCATTTAAATTCTCTTCCAAATTTACATTATTATTTTCATGGTACGGAAGTGTGTAAAAGCACGAAGAGTGTTGCCGTGCCATTTGTGAGTGTAAAAGCACGAAGGGTATTGCCGTGTTATTTTTAGAAAGAGTAAAAGCACGAAGGGTGATTGTATCGACCTGACTTGTCGTTTTAAGAATTTACGCCCCGTTTAGTTACTTAAGGTCTCGAGCAGCTTCGCATTATGTATTATGACCCGCGGGCATGGTCGAGTTTGATTTACTAAAGATTCGGAATTAAATTAAAAGAACAATCCTTAATTTGAAGCTTAAATGGAAAGAGTTGACCGGAGAGTTGACTTCTGAGCAGATGACTCCTGAATGCAATTTTGATGATGTCATAGCTTCGCGTTCGTGAAGCAAAAAAAATGTGCTGCCTAGATTCCTTCTTCGCGAACGCGACTCATGTCTCGCAAACGTGAAGGACAGAGGTCGGAAGGCATCATGAACTCCATGAGGATATCGCAAACGCGAAGAAGGAATCTGGGCAGCACATTTGTTTGCTTCGCGAACGCGAAGCTGTGGTCGCGAACGCGAATAAGGCCTATTTGGGCAGAATTAAAAGTCCCAAAAATGGGGGTTTTGAGAGATTCTTGCATGGGTGTTTGGGTAAGTGATTCGTATCCAGTTTTGATTAATTTTTATGATTATGTCTTTGAATCCATCATTTAATTCGGATTTAATGGAGGAAAAATCAAGATTTTTGTAAAATCTTCCAAAACCGAAAATTTAAGATTTGGAGGTCGAGTTATTATTGGAATTCGATAAAATTGGTATGGTTGAACTCATATCGGAATGGGCGTTCGGATTTGTTGAAAATTACGTCGGGTTCCGAGGGGTGAGTCCCGCGTTGACTTTTGTTGACTTTTTGGAATAAATTTTTAATCGACATATTATTATCCGAAATTATTTTCGATGAATTTTATTGAAGTTATACAATTAATTTGGTTAGGTTTGAGCTATCCGGAGGCCAATGCAAGAAAGAAGGCTATTTTGGAATATCGGCCTAACTTCAACAGGTAAGTGTCTTGCTTAACCTCGGGTGGGGAATTACCCCTTAGGCATTGAGTCTTATGTGCCATTTGTAAAATGTGAAAAGCCGTGTACACGAGGTGACAAGTATGTACTCGGGCTTATACGTGCAAAATTCATTGAATTAAAGTCTTAGGCATCATTGTGTAGTAAATTGGAAAATTGTGGAAAATTATTAAATCCTTATTGTTGAATATGTTTTTATATGATAATTTGATGTGATTGTTACTTGAAATATTTATGAAATTTCTTGAGTATTGTTGGTTTAATATTTCTTGGAAATTAATTCCATTATGAATTTTCTTATGCAAATAATTAATTTAAGCGAGCTTAAGAATAAGTATTAATATAATTATCTAAATTTGTATTAATGAAGGCTTTGCTTTATGCTGAGTAATTTCTATCTCTATTGATTGTTTTTGGGTGTTATATGTATTGTGTGGAGTCTTGGGCTATTTATTGTGAAATTATTGATTTTGTTATATCTTTGAAATTTGGTTGTGGTCATTGGAAAAATTGTGATATGAATTGATTTTATTATGTTGTCGTGTTAATTTTCCGTGTAGATTATTGTGTTGTGTGAGTTACTGTTTTGGGGAGATAAGTATGGCATTTCACCGTTGATATTATGTGGGTATAAGGGTGGCATTTCACTGTTGTTATGTTTGTTGGAATATTGTCTGGGCAGAGCAATAAGGGTGGCTATAGGAGCAATAAGGGTGGCAATAGGAGCGATAAGGGTAGCTATTGATATTGTCTGGGCGAAGCGATAAAGGTGGCTATTGATATTATCTAGGCAGAGTGATAAGGGTGGCTATAAGAGCGATAAGGGTGGCAATATGAGCAATAAGGGTGACTATTGTCAGGGACGATATGTGATGATGTGGGGTTGTGGCGTTGATGATTTTCATGTCATGGTGTGATTTTTTTATACCTTGTGCAATTTGTCTTGTTGTTGGTAAATTGATAACAATCTGATTTATGTTGAAATTGAGAGCCTATGGCTATTGCAAGGCGGATTATAAAATGAATTGTGGGCACGAGGTGCCGTGAGTAAATAATGAGAATATTTGGAACGTAAATTATCCGTGCAGTTGTGATATGAAATGTGGGCACGAGGTGCTGTGATGAAATGATAATTAAAATTGGCACGTGAATTGTCCGTGCAACGGTGATATGAAATGAGGGCACGAGGTGCCGGAAAAATATGATGATTTGATTATGGACACGAGGTGCCGTGAAAATATGAAAATAGGCTGAGACCCGTGTCTAAGAAAAATATGAAAATGGGTTGCGACCCGTATGTTTATGATTATGAAATGAGGTGTCACATGGTGACTTTTTAATTAAAAGAATTATATTCAAAATAATTATTGGGAAGGATTGTTACTTAGAAAGTATTATATGAAAGAATTTTATTTGAAAGATATTTATTTGAGGAAATTATATTTGAAAAGATTTACTGAAATAATTATATTTGAAAAAAATAATTATTTGAGAAAATTATATTTGAAAGAGAGTTATTTGGAAGAATTATATGTGAAAGACATTTATTTGAAGGACTTGATTTAATTTGGGTGTACTTGTGTTTATTAATTATTGAGTGATATTAATAGTATTCTTGATGTCTGCTGTGCATATCACTGGTTGTTCCATGTTGTCCTATTGTTATTTGTTTCCTATTATTTTGTATATTATATTGCACAGGTTATTAGACTAGTGAGTGTCTTGACTGTACCTCGTCTCTACTCCATTGAGGTTAGTCTTGATACTTACTGGGTACCGACCGTGGCGTACTCATACTACACTTCTGCACATTTTTGTGCAGAGCCAGGTATTGAAGATATCAGACATGAGCAGAGTTAAAGCGGGATCGTAAGGATTCAAGGTAGAGCTACTTAGTCGTCGCTATCACTCGGAGTCTTTTGCTTTCATTGTATTGTTAATTTGTAATCAAACAATATTGTATATTCGGTCCTCGTGATCATTCCATGTATTCAGTTAGAGTTCGTGACTCAGTACTACCAGTCTTGGGAGGTTGTATATCGTAATTATTTTTGCTGTTAGTTTTGAATAATTTTAAAAAACATGGCTTCAAAATGTAATTGAAATCGGCTTACCTAGTCTTAGAGACTAGGTGCCATCACGACGCTTGTGGTAGGATTTTGGGTCGTGACAGTGATGCCGTGCCAAATGAGAGTAAAAGCACGAAGGGTGGTGCCGTGCCCTTTTCATATTATCAATTGCTCATTTTATTATTTATAAATTAAATGGCTTCTAAGTAATACTTCTCCTACTGAAATTATTATTTCATTCTCCTTTGCATGTTCCCTCCCAATTTATAAATTATTATTCATTGTATTATTGTTAGTTTGTATTTGTATATACTTGTACAGGTGGTTTACGTACGTGTCTTGTCATAGCCCCGTCACTACTTCGTCGAGGTTAGGCTCGGCACTTACCAGTACATGGGGTCAGTTATACTGATACTACACTCTGCACTTATTGTGCATATTTTGATGTTGGTCCCAGCGGCGTACTATAAACTTGCTCTGATTCAACTACCCAGAGGAGACTTGAGGTATAACTGTACAATGTCCGTAGTTCTGAAGTCCACTTCTATCTTATCTTAGTTATGTCTTATCTTTCAAACAGCTTGAATTTTGTTCATACCTTTATTTGTATCATCCTTGTAGCTCGTACACTTGTGACACCATATTCGAGGATGTATTTTAATAATTCGGTATTTATGATCTTTCGCACTTTATTTCAGTAATTTAACTTCTATTTAAATAAATTTGCTTAAAAATAGTTAAGATTATTTTAACGTTGGCTTGCCTAGCAAGTGAAATATTAGGCGCCATCACGATCCTGAAGGTGGGAATTTTTGGTCGTGACAATATTCCTTATAGGTTGCGAGATATAAGCTTCCAAAGTCAACTCTGCGCATCAGAACTTTCGCACATTGCTGTTAAAAAAACTAGCAGTTAAAAATGATCTGAAATCACTCCGAAACTCACCTGAGGCCCTCGGGACCTCAACTCAATACACCAACAAGTCCTAAAACATCAAACAAACGTAGCTGAAACCCCAAATCACATAAAATAACGCTAAATCCACAAATCATACCCCAATTCAAGCTTACGGAGCTTAAGAATTTTCAACTTCTATATTCGATGGCGAAACCTATCAAATCAATTCCGATTGTCCTCAAATTTTGCACACAAGTCATAAATGACATAACAAATCTATGAAAATTTTAAGAACTGGATCCCGACTCTGATATCAAAAAGTCAACTCCCTGGTCAAACTTCCCAAAAATTTAACTTTCGCCATTTCAAGCAAAATTTCACTACTGACTTCCAAAAAATATTTCAGGATACGCTCCCAAGTCACAAATCACCATACGGAGCTATTGGAATCATCAAAACTCTATTTTGGGGTTGTTTACACATGATTCACCATCCGGTCAATTATTTCAACTTAAGCAGCTTCCAAAACAAGAATTGTTCTTTCAATTAAATCCTGAATCATTTGGAAACCAAAATTGACCACCCTCACAAGTCATAATACATATTTCAAAGCTGCTCGAAACCTTAAGCCACCGAACGGAACATAAATTCTTAAAACGACAAGTCGGGTCGTTACAAATGTATTAGTTAAGGAAACTATTTCAAACTTTTTGCTTCCCTCCTAATAGTTTCTCTCCATTTCCCATTCATACCTCTTTATCTAATTAGATAAAAAAAAAACACATAGCTCACTTTGTGAGGATTAGGAGTGGTAAATGGGCGGGTTGGGTTGGATATAGTTCGGGTCGAAAACGGGTAATGAAAAATGGATAAATTATCTGACCTAACCCATATTTAATACGGATAAAAAATGGGTTAATCGACGGATAATATAGGTAACCATATTATCCACGACTTCTTGAATATGAACACTTTTGGAAGAATTCCTAGTCTCCCAAATTTGTGGAACCCCCAATTTGAGGCATTACAAATGCAAAAGTTAAACCCATTAGTTATCCATTGGTTACCCATTGGTTATCCATTTTCTAAATGGATAATATGGTTCTTATCCATATTTGACCCATTTTTAAAAAGTTTATTATCCAACCCATTTTTAGTAGATAATATGGGTGGTTAACTGTGTTCTTTTAACCATTTTGCCACCTTTAGTTAGGATTAACAGAAGAAATACGTATTCTGAAAATATAAAGGGGTTAGAAGGGAAAGAGGAATAAAGTAAAAGGGAAGGTGCAAAGGAATTATTGGAAAATAATTGTAAATTTGTAAGTGTCTACTGTAAGGTTTTAGAAAGTTTAGGCATAGGATAAAATTAAGGAAGCAATTTGATTGATTCATTTCTCTCAATGTTTTTCGTCCACCTAATTCGTCTTGTTCTGTTTTCAAAATTTAATTTCATTAAATGAATTAATTTTAAGATTATACAAAAAAATTGAATATATTTAGAGGGCAATTCGTAAATGAAACGAAATGCAAAGAGCTCAATAAATAAATATGGCAACAAGGAACACATTCAAGAATAGATAGTAATTAAGTTTGCGCAACAGTTTTGTTCCGATTGATAGTGCATAATTAATTTTATATGAGACAAGAGATGGTTCATAAATAGATTTTGAGATTGTAACGTATGATCCAAATGCATTTACTCATTTGCGAGTTTCAAAAAAGTTGTTTGTTTTCATTGGATCTTAATTAGGAATTCAGGTGGAAATATTCATCGCATGCTTGCAATAATTAGGATTATATTTATACTTAATGGAATTCCATCGCACTTGCATCAAGAAGAGCAATATGTGATCTAGTACTTGTACATTTCATGAGCGTCAAAGATTCTCTTCCCGAGATGAATTTTATACAAAATTTTCATTTATAACGGCTTAATTATAACGTGTTGAAGTGAAAACAGAATAAACAATTCAAACTACAACAATAATAAATTAAAGTTTGAAGAACAATCTAAAGCAAGATTACATGAGTAGTTGGCTAACAACATCTAAGGTACTAAAGGTAGCTAACTCCAGTACTTGTTAAACCCAAAAAAAAAAAAAAAAACTGAAATAGTAGTACTTTACTCGCAAAATTTGCCATAAGGATAAGGGCAATAAACCCCTTGGAACCCCATCGGTCGAAAAATCAATCTCCAACTGCTTCAGCAATTTTCTGTTTCAATGAATAGGAGTTCAAACATCAAATAACAACACTGTGAAAGCTGAAAATTATATAAAAGAAATTGAAGAAGAAAAGGAAAATGTAACGACCCGGCCGGTCGTTTTGAGTATTACAGCCCTGTTCCCCCATTTACTGCTCAATTTATGATTTAAAGCTGTTTTATGCCTTACCGGGTTAGTTGGTTCGGGTCCGGAAGGAATTCAGAGTGAAATGAGACACTTAGTCTCATAATTGACAAGTTAAGTTAGAAAAGTTGACCAGATATTGACTTATATGTAAACGACCTCGGAATTTAATTCTGATGATTCCAATAGCTCCGTATGATATTTTGGACTTAGGAGCGTATCCGGAAAATTATTTGGAGGTCCGTAGTGGAATTAGGCTTGAAATGGCGAAAGTCGAAATTTTGGGATGTTTGACCGGGGGGTTGACTTTTTGACATCGGGGTCGTAATCGGATTCTGAAAATTGTAACAGGTCCGTTATGTCATTTATGACTTGTGTGCAAAATTTGAGATTAATCGGACTTGATTTGATAGATTCCAGCGTCGTTTGTGGAAACTTGAAATTTCAATGTTCATTAGCCTTGAATTGGAGTATGATTCATGATTTTAGCATTGTTTGAGGTAATTTGAGGGTTCGACTAAGTTCGTAAGGTGTTTTAGGACTTGATGGTATATTTGGTTGCGGTCCTGGGGGCCTCGAGTGAGTTTCGGAGTGTTAACGGATCGAATTTGGACTTGGAAGAAAATATGAAGGTTTCTGCCATCTGATGTTATCGCACTTGCGGAACATCCATCGTAGGTGCGAGCTCGCAGAAGCGAGCCTTCCATCGCAGCTGCGTCCAGGCGTTGTTGGGGCTTTGATCGCAGAAGCGGCAGGTAGACGCAGAAGCAGCCTCGCACCTACGGGCGTTTCATCGCAGAAGCGCAAGGGCGCTTAGTGAGGCAACTCCTCGCATAAGCATGTCCGCAAATGCGCACAAAATCCCATAGAAGCCGGAACCCCTGGGCAGTACAAAAATCGAGGCGTTTGGAGGCTAATTCACGAGGCGAAGGCTTAGCGAAATAAGAATTTCACGGTTTGAGGTAAGTAACCGTTATAAATCTAGTCCTGGGGGTATGAAACCCCAGACTTTGTATTATGTGATTATTTTGAAGGTGACGCATATGCTTGGTAACAGGCGTGTGGGCGTGCACCGAGGGGATTGTGACTTGGTCCGTCCCGTGGAAACTGTAAAGTTAAATAACTTGTTGTTAGTTATGTGCTCTCTATGGGTTGTGGAAATTTGAATGTAAGTCATGTTAAAAACCATGTGTAGGCTATATGTTGGTACTGTTGGGACCCACAGGTCGTGTACATGTTGAACTATCTGCTTAATTGTTGTTTTGTACTCAGTCACAGTTTACATTATTATTTTATTCCAGTCTCTATTGTTCATTATTGATGCATCATATCATTGTTGTTTGGGCTGATTTCATGATTGTTGAAGACCCAAAAGACTGGAGAGATTTATGACTGAGCGAGGCCTAGGTCCTGATTGTGAGATATTATACTTTAGCACGTGAGTTGTCCGTGCAACACGTGAGTTGTCCGTGCCGATCCAGATATTATACTATAGCACGTGAGTTGTCCGTACAGATCCAGATATTGATACTATAGCACGTGAGTTGTCCGTGCGGATTATAACGGTCGGGTTGTAGGAGCCCCTCCGGATTCTATACACCCCCAGTGAGTGCGTGTGCCCATTGACTGTGAGTGCTGAGGGCAGGGAGCCCAGTGAGTGATTGATGTCCTGAAAGGTTGTACTTGCTTTTAATTTGTCGTTGCACTTAGTTGCTATCTGTCATTGTTGTGAAATTCTCTTAAAGATTTTATATCCGGATTACATGAACTAGAACTGATTTGACTTAAACTACTGGATTTGAAAGCACGTCTACTCTCTGCTGGAATTACTGAAAGTAAACTATAACTGTGTATCTCGTCACTATCTTCAGTACCTTATTTATTATTGTTACTTATTGAGTTGGTTGTACTCATACTACACCCTGCACTTCGTGTGCATATGCAGGTGTTCCCGAACATACCGGGTGTTGATTTCATTCGCATAGTTGATTTTTCGGAGATTCAGAGGTAGCTGCCATGTTTTGCAGACCTTGCCTCTCCTTCCCTATCTCTTTATTTATTGCATTTTGTCCCACACTATTATAGACCATATTTTCCAGACTTATATTCATGAAAGATGCTCATGTACTCAGTGACACCAGGTTTTGGGGAGTGTTCGTATCAATATTTGTGGGATTTTGTATTGTATTTAAATATTATATTTTTCAAACTTAAAGGAAATCGCGTGTTATTGATGTTATCGGCTTGCCTAATATTGAGATAGGCGCCATCACTACAGGTCAGATTTTGGGTCGTGACTAGTTGGTATCAGAGCTCTAGGTTAACATAGGTCTCATGAGTCATAAGCATGTTTAGTAGAGTCTTGTAGATCGGTACGACGACGTCTGTACTTATCTTCGAGAAGCTGCCGAACCCTTAGGAAAATTTCACTTTCTTGTATTCTATCGTGCAGAATTGATTCAGCTTCAAACATAACTCTTTAAATTCCTTCCACGATATCAGCTGTGCATCGCCATCTTAGAATTCTATGAACGAGGTTCAAGATGTATATTCTATGTTTTGGTGATGGGCCAGTCTGGAGGACTTGTGGCCAGGTTTAGACCACAGCTTAGGCTCGATAGTTTTAGTTGTAACCTATACATTTGAACTCATATGTCCGGTAATATCCCTACGAGTGGAATTTGTGGCTCAATGATCGGTAGAATGGCTTTGTGATGAGTATGATGTAACTATGGGATGTGTTAAGATGATTTGAATGTTCTTTTATTCCAGATCAGTACCTGTATTTGTTTTTATGATTTTGAGACTATGCACGCGTTGCTACGATGGCTTATATCGCACAATATTGGTATAATGGTAAGTTGCTCATTATGCGTTGAGGTGGTGAATGGCTCGAAGCGAGGATTTCCCAATACATAATTAAGGGGTTCAACAATTAATTCCAGCAGAGGTAAGGCAGTCGGACTATAGATGTCCAAGTTTGGTTGTTAAAGTATCAAGACTTGGTATTTGCGAGCATGGTTGAATTTTCATTGTGATGCTGTGTCGCCTTCATGGATTTCGCCTTCGGGGCAGGGTGTTATGAAATAGTGCATGAGGGGCGGTTGCCAGAGATAGCTGCGTGCAATGGTTCAGAATCGAATGGGTATTTCTAATTTTGATGGCTCGATAAAGATGATCTTCGAAGAGGCTTAGGGTCGTTAACAATTTATTGGTTCATGTGCTACAGAGATGCATTTTGATTCGATGCAGCAGCAAATTATGAGGGAAGACATGACGGGAAGTGTTTCGCGGTGGTTGAAGTAATAACAGGTCAAGTAGGAGAAGTAGATGTTGAGAAGTTGCTTAAAAGAGACGGTTTAACCGAAGTAAGAGTGGTAGATTAGCATATGGATTCTGTGGTAGGGTAGTCGCGCGCCTTGAGAAAGTGTAGAACGGTTTGGAATCGTGATAGAATGTGATTTGGCCTACGGACTTTATTTGGAGTGATGGTTACTGTACGAAGAAAGATTGAATATGGAAGAAAGGATTTTGTGTGAAATGAAGAGGGATGTGAAGATCTGATTATCATTTCAGGCGCAATATGACTTGAGTTCGGAAGGTACTGTTTAACTTTCAGTTGATGTCAATATGGAAAGTGCAGACTTATACAAATGGTGGGTGAGCATGAGCTCAGGAGAATTTACTAATTACGTGGTCGTTGCACCCAGTGCAGCATCATTGGAAGGTGTCGGTAAGGAATTCCACAGGTGGATTATTTCTTGTGAGCAGTTAACGGTGACGTGATGTTGATGAAGCTTCTGCGACGAATATTACTTGCTACCTGGTAAGAGGTCGAGTGTATGACTGTGATTGGTGATTCAAAATGTTCATGAAAAGCTTAACAAAAGATTTTGGGAAATCTGGCGGGTTAACGGTGCGCGATCATGGTAATTGAGAAGAAAAAATCCTTGCGGGTTCTAAGTTTATATAATTGCAGCTTAAAGCTAAGTGGGGGAGCCTGCTATTGACAATTTGATTTCATGGTTATGTGTTAAATTTTAGTTTTGGTCGAAAACATACTTGTGGTTAAGTTATAACTTGCAGAGATGGAGATCGAGGATGACTCAAGTAAGGAAATTCCTGAATACGGGTTATATGGCACTTTATAGGAATACGGAAATCATGGAATGATTAAATTGTTATTTTGAAGAACGTAGTGTGAAGTATGAATTCGATTAGCGGTGTTAAGGCATGGTTACATATTTGGGGTTGTTGTGCTAATGGGGCTTGTGCCTTTCGGCCCGTTTGGGCGGTGCAATTTAGATTTGAGCAAAGTGGGTGACTCCCGAGAAAATTCTAGTGGGTTTGAGAATTATATATAGCAATTGAGAATGTTTCCAGACTTGTGTATGGATAAAATCTGAGATTTGCATTTGAAGGTGTCGGGACGTGCGGTAATTTTGTATGACTATGGATTATATATTTCAGTATAAGAAAGGAAGAAGAACAATTTTAAATTCACATAAAGTATTTTCAGAGTGAGTGTTACGGTTGTGGCATTTATGGGGTAATTATGATGTTATGAGTCCTTACAAAAATTTTGGTGGTAATATTCTTGGGTTTGGTGACTTGCGTGGCTTGGTCGAGTTAGAGGGATTCAGTTCTGATAGCTTGGTTATGTGCAAATGGATTTCAAATTGTTCTTAATGGTTTCTGCCATGGGTTGAACCGGATATATTCTACCCGTGTAGGGAACATGTTATGTATTATGAATTACTCATGGAAGGAAGCAAGATGAAGGTTACTGAATGACCGGTTATGTAATTTTCTGGTTACCCAAAGTTGTTAATGAGATTCTCGTGCTTGTCACACGATGGCATGATAGATGTGGTGTGTGGCGCGGGATTAAGATTTACATGTACAAGGTGGCAGTTCATTCTTGAAAGGAAGATCACGAATTTTGGAAAGAATGGTCAATTTCAGATAATTAGATAAATATTATAACTACTCGGTAACCCCTGAGAAGGGTGTGCATTTCAAAAGGCGGATTGTGTTTTGACTTACAGATGTTCATTAATATTGCGATACTCACCTGGCTGATAGACTGCTGATATTCACATTATAGATATGTGCCACGGAAGAACTATGAAAGTATTCCTCATGGGAAGATCATGAATGGAAGATGTGTTAGTCATTCTAGTGCTGGAGTTGGGATCCATTACGGTGATTCATGTGTTTGATGAATTTGGAGACTGGGAGTTCTGAGAAGTATATTGTTTCAGGTTGCGGCCTGTTTGAGGTAAGTATTTTATTTTAACTTAGTGGAGGCACTAGTTGCATTAATTATTTGTGATACAGACTTTGCAAATGCTTACGCTATGGCGTGTTATTTATACCAGTCCAGGAGCAATGAGAATCTTATTTCATTATCATATACAAGTGTACTTGTTTAATTTCTCCTGTATGATATGCTGGGACTGGAGGCATGTGACCATGCCAGGCGATTCATATTATTGGCACGTGAGTTGTCCGTGCCGTGTGTGGGAATTTTATTTCTATGTTAATTTATCTGATTCATTAATTTCTTTCCTCTACAATTGTACACATGCGCCTATGGTTATACTCTTCATGAAATTTGAGGAGTTGGTTGTAACATTGTAGTTGAGGTGGTGCTTGCTAAACATGCAATATGGTTCTCTTCCTTGAGACATCTCCCATATTTGGGTGCACGGATTGCGAAGTGGTGGCTGGAGTTATATTGATGTGGCATGTCTGTGGGATAGTTTTGTTTAATAATATAAGGTCATTGAACCTAGAATGGGTACTATCAGGCTTGATTATGGTATATTCAAGAGGGTTATGGTTTTGGTTGGGGAGAGAGAGCTCTATGGCTAGTTGATATGATGAGTGGTTATGAGTTTTTGATTGTTTCTTTCATCACTGTCAGTGTATGAAGATTGTGGAATGAGGTTATGTTGAATGCGGGGTTTTATACTAGTAATTGGTTGGTTTTGAGTTGTTAATATGATCAGAAATGGTGTTACGAGTATGCGAGTTGTGTAGTATGTTATGTGATTGTATCTGGGATTATGGTTACGGCTGGGTATAGCTTGTTCAGGCTTATACAGTGGGTAGATGTGATATTCGGGTCTTGAAAAGAATTCTGGATGTTAGAAATTTGGCTCCAAGGGTTTTGGGCTAAGGTTAAATTAATGATTTTTGTTGTTGTGTTGTGTGGTCAGGGCTATATAAATTAGGGTGACGTGATGATCACCCTCGGGTACGTGCGTGGTAAGATAGAATAGTGATTTGATGGATTGTAAACAACTCTTAGCACGTTCTAGTACAAACGTATGTTTAAGTGGGAGAGAATGTAACGACCCGACCGGTCGTTTTGAGTATTATATACCCATTTCCCCATTTACTGCTCAATTTATGCTTTACAGTTGTTTTATGACTTACTGGGTTAATTGGTTCGGGTCCGAAAGGAATTCAGAGTGAAATGAGACACTTAGTCTCATAATTGAAAATTTAAGTTAGAAAAGTTGACCAGATATTGACTTATATGTAAACGACCTAAAAATTTAATTCTGATGATTCCAATAGCTCCGTATGGTATTTTGGACTTAGGAGTGTGTCCGAAAAATTATTTGGAGGTCCGTAGTGGAATTAGGCTTGAAATGGCGAAAGTTGAATTATTGGGAAGTTTGACCAGGAGGTTCACTTTTTGATATCGGGGTCATAATTCGATTCTGAAAATTATAATAGCTCTGTATGTCATTTATGACTTGTGTGCAAAATTTGAGTTCAATCGAACTTGATTTGATAGGTTCCGGCGTCATTTGTGGAAACTTGAAATTTCAATTTTTTTAGGCTTGAATTAGAATATGATTCATGGTTTTACCGTTGTATGAGGTAATTTGAGGGTTCGACTAAGTTTGTAAGGTGTTTTAGGACTTGATGATATATTTGGTTAACGGATAGAATTTGGACTTGGAAGAAAATCTGAAGGTTTCTACCATCTGATGTAAACGCACCTGCGGAACTTCCATCACAGGTGCAAGCTAGCAGAACCGAGCCTTCCATCGCATATGTGTCCAGGTGTGGCTGGGGCTTCGATCATAGAAGTGGCAGGTAGCTGCAGAAGCGTCCCCGCACATGTGGGCGTTTGATCATAGAAGCGCAAGGACACTTGGTGAGGCAGCTTCGAAGAAGCGGACAACTCCTCCCAGAAGCGTGTCCGCAGAAGCGCACAAAATCCCGCAGAAATGAAAATCCCTGGGCAATACAAAACAGAGGGGTTTCGAGCTTTTGCCATTTTTGGGGCATTTCAAGCTCGGGCTGGGCAATTTTGAGCTAGGTTTTCACAGAAAATCTTGAGATTCGAGGCGTTTGGAGGCCAATTCACGAGGCAAAGGCTTAACGGAATAAGAATTTCACGGTTTGAGGTAAGTAGCAGTTATAAATCTGGTCCTAAAGGTTTGAAACACTAGACTTTGTATCATGTGATTATTTTGGAGATGACGCACATACTAGGTGACGAGCGTGTGGGCGTGCACCGAGGGGATTGTGACTTGGTCCGTCCCGTGGAAACTGTAAAGTTGAATAACTTGTTGTTAGCTATGTGCTCTCTATGTGTTGTGGAAATTTGACTGTAAGTCATGTTAGAAACCATGTTTAGGCTATATGTTGATACTGTTGGGACCCACAGAGGTCGTGTACATGTTGAACTATCTACTTAATTGTTGTTTTGTACTGAGTCAAAGTTTACTTGATTATTTTATCTCATTATCTATTGTTCATTATTGATGCATCATATCATTGTTGTTTGGGCTGATTTCATGATTGTTGAGAGCCCGAGAGACTGGAGAGATTTATGACTGAGCGAGGCTGAGGCCTGATTGTGAGATATTATACTTTAGCACGTGAGTTATCTCGTGCGGATCCAGATATTGATACTATAGCACGTGAGTTATCCGTGCAGCACGTGAGTTGTCCGTGCAGATCCAGATATTGATACTATAGCACATGAGTTATCCGTGCGAATTATAGCGCTTGGGCTGTAGGAGCCCCTCCAGAGTCTGTACACCGCCAGTGAGCGCGGGTACCCATTGAGTGTGAGTGCTGAGGGCTGGGATCCCAGAGAGTGATTGTTGTCCTGAGATGTTGTACTTGCTTTTCATTTGTTGTTGGTCTTAGGTGCTATCTGTCATTGTTGTGAAATTCATTGAAAGATTTTATATCGGATTACATGAACTAGAACTGATTTGACTTAAACTGCTGGATTTGAAAGCACATTTACTCTCTACTGGAATTACTGAAAATGAACTATAACTGTGTAGCTCATCACTATCTTCAGTGCCTTATTTATTATTGTTACTTACTGAGTTGGGTGTACTCATACTACATCCTGCACTTCGTGTGCAAATGCAGGTGTTCCCGGACATATCAGGTGTTGATTTCTTTCGCACAGTTGATTTTTCTGATATTCAGAAGTAGCTGCGGTGTTTCGCAGAACTTGCCTCTCCTTCCCTATCTCCTTATTTACTGCATTTGGTCTCACACTATTATAGACCGTATTTTCCAAACTTAAATTCATGATAGATGCTCATGAACTAAGTGACATCAGGTTTTGGGGAATGTTGTATCAGTATTTGTGGGATTTTGTATTTTATTTAAATATTTTATTTTTCAAATTTAAAGGAAATCGGGGGTTATTGATGTTATCGGCTTGCCTAGTATTGATATAGGCGCCATTACGACATGTCAAATTTTGGGTCGTGACAGAAAATGACCACGTTAGCTAAGGTTGGAGAGTTTTTGGAGGACCAGTAACGTTGTATTTCAATGCCATTGTGGAAGTGGCAAAAGGAAATGAAATATCCTTTTGATGTACATGACCTTGGAGAGTTTGGATTAAAAGAGAATTATATTAAACAATCCCATCTATTGGTACTGACCTTGGAGAGTTTGGATTTGATTAGGTGAGCATATATTTATATCATGGTTACAATATAGCCACTCATTGTTAGGATCAGCAACTCGAGGAACAAAACTGTTGTTAATCTAAGTTTCAAGAATCAAAAACGTAAAACCATTTAGAATTTGAAGGGAAGCTAAAGAAATAAAGTAATAAAGTAGCATATATGAAAACAATTTGTAAATCATAGAAATTGAATTTATAACCTGCCAAGAATCATAGGCCGTATTGACGATGAAAAGAGGTGTGCAAATATGTCTTGCTGCATACTGAGGGAAGAAGCACTGCCAAATCATTGAATTGATTTATATTAGTTTGAAAGATCATGTTGTATAATATTTTTTCAAAAAGAAATAAATTATAAATAAAATTGTTCATGCCAAACTTGGGTCTAAGCTCAAGGCCGTGCAAGAAATGGCAGGTTCTTGGCAGATTCCTAATAAAGTACACCCCAAAATTAGTCAACAATTAATGTTTATATACATAAGGTACAAGGAAAAAAGTAAACTGTAGTGGTTATATAATAAAAGAAAAGAGATGAAATATATAATAACGATAAGAAAAGAGAAACTATTTTAAATAATGCTTCTTAGTGCAAAGCAACAACTCTTTTATACTTCTCCTCAATAAGTGGTTCACCATATATAGTTTCTCTGCATATGAACTCATTTGAGAGTTAGCAAAACAACACTCAATTGCAGCGTAGAAAATTATTCCACAGCTATAGGAATTTAATGAATAGGTGCAGTTGTTTTCTATCTCTTTTTTTTTTTTCGTTTTTTAAGAGGCCTCATTTGTTTGTACTTAATGGAGGTCTGAATCTTAATTGTTCAAATCAAAGACATTAAGTGCGTTTGTTTTTAAAGTCAGAATCTTAATTATTCAGATCTTAATCATTAAGTGTGTTTGTTTTTTTATTTCACTACCACTTAATGGGTCTGAATAGGTATGTATGATTAAGATTTATAACAGAGACTTAATTTCATTAAGATGCTATCATCCAAATTTATTATTAACTGCCGCCACCGCCAACCATTATCAACTACCACCATGCCACCCACCACCACCATACTCAACCACCACCACCACCACCACCATCTTCAATTATAGCCACTATTATTGTCACGACCCCAAATTCCCTCTGTAGGAGGTAGTGATGGCACCTAATCTCTAACACTAGGTAAGCCTATCAATGTGGAATAATAATAAATATCTGAAATAAATAAACTACAATTCAAATAATTTTTAACTCCCAAAACCCGGTAGAAATAAGTCACAGGCTTCTAAGGAAGACAACATAGTAAGATAAAAGGGAACTCCGGAGTCTGCAGACGCTGACAGATATACCTCGAAGTCTCCTTGTACAGCTAGTTTACTGATGCCTGGTCTGACAAGGTGTACCTGAATCTGCACAAAAGGATGTGCAGAAGCGTAGTATGAGTACACCACAGCGGTGCCCAGTAAATGCCAAGCCTAACTTCGGTAGAGTAGTGACGAGGTCAGGTCAAGCCCTATTGGAAAATAATAATTGGTATGGTAAAATGTTTAACAATATAATAAAATAAAATGACAATAGAAATGAATCAAGTAGCAGGGTACCGTTTAATTACACAAAATAATGGCAAATAACATCTCGTGGAAACAAAACAAAATTTTCTTTCAACTTTAACAAAAATCACAACAAATAATCAAAGGCAACTGCGACAATAAATCAATATCAACTAGGGCACTCCCGATGTACCTCCTCGTAGTCCCAAATCATAAATAAATTCATAATAATTCATTTCCTTATCTCACCGCGGTAGCCTTCATAATTTATTTGAAAGAAAATATTTTTTCCGAAATAGCATCCCGCGTTTTAGCCATCCTTATCACACCGCATAATTTCTAGTAGTTCCCCCTACTAGCCACGCGTATCAAACCACCCTTATCTCACCGCATGCGTTTCAATACCCAGACCTTATACCACTGTATGCGTATCAATATCACAATATATCACAATTTGTACCTCAGGTGCTCAAATAATTTAACTTGCCAAAATAATTCAACAGCAATATTTTTCCACAATAAAGAGCTAACGGCTCATGTCAAAATAATTCAACAATAATATTTTTTCACAATAAAGAGCTTACGGCTCATGTCAAAATAATTCAACAATAATATTTTTCCACAATAAAGAGCTCACGGCTCATGTCAAAATAATTCAACAATAATATTTTTCCACAATAAAGAACTCACTGCTCCATCACAATGATTACGAAAATCTTACAAAAATATTCAGGAGTAAATAATTCAGGAAAATAATATTTTAAAATCTTTAATACGTTGCTTCAATATCAAGTTTAAAAATGTCAAATACTTCATATTAATAATATTTAATTTAAAAAAATTCAACCTTCAAATAATGCACAGAATAAAAGAAACCAAGTTCCAACTAAACAGATAAAACAATTAGCAGGAAAAGGTAAAGCAAATTTAAAATATAAACATTAAATCAATAATGAAGAATATAACAAAATCAAATAATTTAATTAATGCGCAATAGTGATCTACATAATTTAAAACATAATCTTTCACATTTAGCCCGTGTACAAACTCGTCACCTCGTGTGCACGACTTTCCACATATTACAATTATCAATTCTAGGGGGAATTTCCCCCACACAAAGTTAGACAAGTCACTTACCTCGACTTGCTCCAATTTAACCAAGTATTATGCTTTTTCCTCGATTTTTCAACTCCGATCGACTCGTATCTAGTCATAATTAATTTGATACAGTCAACAAAAATTATAGTAATCAATTTCATAAGAAAATATTATATTTTTCAATAAAATCCGAAATTAACTCAAAATTTGCCAGTGGGGCCCACATCTCGGAATCCGACGAAACTTACAAAATCCGATAATCATTCAATTACGAGTCCACCCATACCGATTTTATCAAATTCTGATAACAACTCGACCTCCGAATCTTAAATTTTCATTTTTGGAAGATTTTGAAACAATCTTGATTTTTCTTCCATAAATTCACAGATTCATGATGTAAATGAGTATTGAATCATGAAATATAATCAATATAGGATAAGTAATACTTACCCCAATGTTTTCCCGTGAAAATATTCTAAGAACCGTGCTCCAAAAATCCAAAACGAAATGAAGGAAATGACCATTTTTGGTCCTTAAGTTTCTGCCTATCCGTCACTAAAAGTCCATTTTCCGTCACTAAAGGTCCATTAGAACTTGCTTGTACCAGCCTTCCTTCAATCGATCATAACTTTATGTACAAATGTCCAAATGATGAATGGTTTAACTTTATGGAAACTAGAATCAAACGACTAGAACTTTCATTTTTGAAAATATTCTGATTCCTTATGAATTGCGAGATATAAGCTTTCAAAGTCGGCTCCACGCATCAGAAATTTCTCGCGAAACTGCTCTACTAGCCTTCATTCAATCCATCATACCTTTCTCGACAAATGTCCAAATAATGAATGGTTTAATTTTTTGAAACCTAGAATCAAACTAATACAACTTTCATGTTTTAAAAATTTTTCGAGTACTTATGAATTGCCAGATATAAGCTTTCAAAGTTGGCTCCACGCACAAGAAATTTCTGGCAAAATTTCTGCAACAAAAATTTCTAGCAACCCTCTTTGTCCGAAATCCACCCGAGACCCTCGGGACCATAACCAATTATTCCAACATGTCCCAAAATATAATACGAACTTAGTCAATGCTTCAAACCACATCAAACAACATCATAACGGCGAATCGCACCTTAAATCAAAATCTATGTACTTTGAACTTTCAAATTCTATATCTTGTACCGAAACACATCAAATCAATTCAGAATGACTTCAAATTTTGCACACAAGTCATAAATGACATAACAAACCTATTTCAATTTCTCAAATTGGATTCCGACTTCGATATAAAAAAGTCAACCCCTGGTTAAACTTCCCAAAAATTCAACTTTTGGCATTTCAAGCCTAATTCCACTACTGACTTCCAAATAAAATTCCGATCACCCTCCTAAGTCCAAAATAACCATACACAGCTGTTAGAATCATCAAAATTCTATTCCGGGGTCATTTGCACATAATTTGACATCCGATCACTATTTGAACTTAAACTTTTAATTTTTCATCAAAATTCCATATCTCGGGCTAGGGACCTTGGAATTTGATTCCGGGCATACGCCTATGTCCCAAATAACGATACAGACCTACCGGAACTGTCAAAATACTGATTCGAGTCTGTTTGCGCAAAATATTGACCAAAGTCAACTCAGTTGAGTTTTAAAGCTCTAATTCACATTTTAATACATTTTTCACCTGAAAACTTTCCATAAAATTTTACAAACTACGCACGCAAGTTGAGGAATGATAAATAGTGCTTTTCGAGGTCTTAGATTACAAAATTAATTATTGAATTTAAAGATGACATTTTGGGTCATCACATTCTACACCTCTAAAACAAGCGTTCGTCCTCGAACGGAGTTAGAAAAAGTACTTGAGCTGGTGAATTAGTGTGGATAACAGCTGCACATATCATGCTCGGTCTCCCAAGTCGCCTCCTCGACCGGATGACCCCTCCACTGAACCTTAACGGAAGAAATATTGTTTGACCTCAACTTTCGAACATGCCTATCCAAAATAGCCACTAGTTCCTCAACATAAGATAGATCCTTGTCCAACTGAACCGAACTGAAGTCTAACACATGAGATGGATCTCCGTGATATTTTCGAAGCATAGAAACATGGAATATCGGATGAACTACAAAGAGACTAGGTGTTAATGCAAGTCTGTAAGCCACCTATCCAACTCTCTCAAGAATCTCAAAAGGCCCAATATACCTAGGGCTCAACTTGCCCTTCTTCCCGAACCTCATCACACCCTTCATAGGCGAAACCCGAAGCAATACCCGCTCACCAACCATGAATGCAACATCACGAACCTTCTGATCTGCATAACTCTTCTGTCTAGATTGGGCTGTACGAAGTCGATCCTGAATCAACTTAACCTTTTCCAATGCATCCTCAACCAAGTCTGTACCTAATAGTCTAGCCTCACCCGGTTCGAACCAACCTACTGGGGATCGGCACCGCCTACCATACAAGGCCTCATACGGAGCCATCTGAATGCTTGACTGGTAACTGTTATTGTAAGCAAACTCTGCAAATGGTAAGAACTGATCCCAAGAACCCCCAAAATCTATCACACACACACGAAGCATATCCTCCAGTATCTGAATAGTGCATTCGGACTGCCCGTCCGTCTGAGGGTGAAATGTTATACTCAACTCTACCCGAGTACATAACTCACGTTGTGCTGCCCTCCAGAACCATGATGTAAGCTGCGTACCCCGATCAGAGATGATAGATACCGGTACACCGTGAAATCTGACAATCTCACGAATATAGATTCTAGCTAACTGCTCGGAAGAGTAGGTAGTCATCACAGGATTGCAATGAGCTGACTTGGTCAATCTATCCACAATCACCCAAGCTGCATTGAACTTCCTCTGAGTTCGTGGGAGCCCAACAACGAAATCCATAGTGATCCTTTCCCATTGCCATTCTGAAGCAATCCACTCGATCGCTGATGCTCATATTTCACTTGTTGACAATTTAGACACCGAGCTACATAATCCACTATGTCTTTCTTCATCCTCCTCCACCAGTAATGTTTCCTCAAGTCCTGCTACATCTTCGCAGTACCAAGATGTATGGAGTACCGCGAACTGTGAGCCTCCTGGAGAATCAATTCATGCAAACCATCTATATTAAGCACACATAGCCTGCCCTGCATCCGTAATACACCATCATCTCCAATTGTGACTTCCTTGGCATCATCGTGATGAACTATATCCTTAAGGACAAGCAAATGGGGGTCATCATACTGACGCTCCCTGATACGATCATAAAGAGAAGACTGAGAAACCACACAAGCCAAAACTCGACTCGGCTCGAAAACATCCAATCTGACAAACTAGTTGGCCAAGGCTTGAACATCCAAGGCCAAAGGCTTCTCTGCTACCGGTAAATATGCTAAGCCGCCCAAACTCTCTGCCTTGTGACTCAAGGCATCGGCCACTACATTGTCCTTCCCAGGATGATAGAGAATGGTGATATCATAATCCTTAAGCAACTCCAACCATCTATGTTGCTGCACTTAAGATCTTTCTGTTTAAACAGATGTTGTAGACTCCAGTGATCGGTGTAGACCTCACAACGGACACCGTACAAATAATGCCGCCAAAATCTTCAAGGCACAAATAATAGCTGCTAACTCAAGGCCATGGACCGAAAAATTCTTCTCATGTACCTTTAACTGTCTTGACGCATAGGCAATCACCCTACCATCTTGCATCAATACTTCACCGAGACCAATACGCGACGCGTCATAATACGCAGTATAAGACCTTGAACATGTAAGTAATACCAACGTTTGTGTCAGAGTCAAAGTGATCTTGAGCTTCTGAAAGCTCAACTCACACTCGTCTGACCCTGTAAATGGGGCACCCTCTTGTGTCAATTTGGTCTTAATAGTTGTTCATAATCAATTACAGAATCATCATTTAACCTCATGTTAACAAAAATCTCATTTCAAACCTTCACAATACTGATAACTAGATGTGAGGCATGAAGACCTCATAATTATTTACCCGAATAAACGAGTCACATTTAACGCCACCTGGGCGGGCACCTACCTCATATGTTAAAAATTAATAATTGCAACACGAATTTGACAACTATGCACAGAGAATTTCATATAAGAATTTTCAAATAAGCCTAACAGGCATGACTCCCTATTAGTACTATAGTACAAATTTAATTTCACAAGGGAAAACTTAAACACAAGAATTTTCCTCACAAGGATCTCGTCCTTATATAACTTCCACCGCAGCTTGTAGCCCGGTTTAAACATATCAATTTATATAAAAATGTAAGGATCTCGTCCTCAGTTCAAAATCACAAGTAATATGCACATCGTGCCAATTGATAATTTCTATTTTCTCCTTTTAAATAATTTCGGTTACACCAAATCACAACACATAATGAACCCCACACCAGTAGGGCAAATAATTCACAATTTGCAATTAATTATTTGGAATTTACATCAAAATTTATTGAAATGAGTAACAGAAAGCCACATTTATCCTCGCAGCTCTTATTAGTGACCAACACGAAATAATAGGCATAGTTATCTCCATAAAATCTCCCAACAGGGGTAAACACATATGTAGATTATAGAATTATGAAGCTCACTCATAAGTGGAGCACAATAGGAGGACTTATCTCGATACTCAGAACCGAATCAATTTAAGAAAATTATTCCTTTATATTATATCAAGGTCGTACCTGTAACGACACCAACTGATGTAGCGACCTCCGCCATACCATAAAACAAATATATCAACGGCTGGGTCTCCACCTCTAGGACGCCTTCTACCCGTCTGTCCTCCACCCCTAAATGGTCGTGTGGGTGATGTAGTAACTGCAATGGGGCACATAGCCTGAGTGCTTTGATAAAATAAGTCTCTCCCAAGTTTGGGACAATTTTCTCATAATGTTCCTAGTATCACCGTATTCATAACAACCCCTTTGTGGGTTAGGCTACTCATATTGAGTCTATGTCAGATATTTTTGAATAACCATTGTAGGAACTCATGTCGATGGTGCATTAAAAGAACTTACTGGAGCACCCCGAGTAATCCGATGTGCGGACTGGGCTGGACGACTGCCTGAGCCCCCGCCATAATGATTTATACTTGCAGAGTAGAATCCACTGAATCCACCAGAACCTTGAGACATCTTGGCAATTTTTACAGCTAGCAGAAATGAACTATCAGCTTGTAGCTCCCGAGTCATACAAAATTTTACGATCATAAGTGAGTCCTTTAATGAGTCTGTGGACTCGCCCTCTGGCTGTAGGAAGCAAAGTAGGAGTATGACGGGCTAACTTATTGAACTTGATGGCATATTCTGACACCATCAATGGTGACCTGACGCAACCGTTCAAACCCTATGTGCCATGCATTATAGAAAGTCCGGGAAGCATTTCAAAAACATTTCTGAGAACTGAGCCAAATGGGCGGTGTTGCATTGGCTGGTCTGCCCTCTTCATAGGCTTTCCATGAACACCGCTGGAGAATTATCTCTCCCAAGGAAAATTTCTTCTTTTGTTATGCTGACTCAACACTGTTGAGCTGACCCATTTCTTAACATACTCTTCGATTCTTCTTTGGGGTAACCCTTACCCCTATTTATACACAACGAGCACAAAAGTAGAGCTCCATACAGAAAAATCTTGGCACGAACCACATAGTCCAGAATCTCGTCAACAACTGTACTTCCTCCAAAGCACCCCAAAATCCGTAACCGTGACGTCCAGGCGTATAGCTAGTTTACTGATGCCTGGTCTGATAAGGTGTACCTGGATCTGCACAAAAAGATGTGCAGAAGCGTAGTATGAGTACACCACAGCGGTACCTAGTAAGTGCCAAGCCTAACCTCGGTAGAGTAGTGACGAGGTCAGGTCAGGCCCTACTGGAAAATAATAATTGGCATGGTAAAATATTTAACAATATAATAAAATAAAATGACAATGGAAATGAATCAAGTAGCATGTTACCGTTTAATTACACAAAATGATGGCAAATAACATCTCGTGAAAACAAAACAAAATTTCCATTCAACTTCAAGAAAAATCACAACAAATAATCAAAGGCAACTGCCGCCATAAATCAAACTTTTTTTGAAAAAAAAGTCACTCCCGAGGTACCTCCTCGTAGTCCCAAATCATAAATAAATTCATAATATCTCATTTCCGTATCTCACCGCGGGAGTCTTCACAATTTATTTGAAAGAAAACATTTTTCCCGAAATAGCATCCTGCGTTTTAGCCATCCTTATCACACCGTATGACTTCTAGTAGTTTCCCTTAGTAGCCACGCGTATCAAGCCACTTTTATCACACCGCATGCATTTCAATACTCAGACCTTATACCACTGTATGCGTATCAATATATCACAATTTGCACCTCAGGTGCTCAAATAATTTAACTTGCCAAAATAATTCAACAATAATATTTTTTCACAATAAAGAGCTTACGGATCATGTCAAAATAATTCAACAATAATAGTTTTCCATAATAAAGAACTCACGGCTCACGTCAAAATAATTCAACAATAGTTTTTTTTCACAATAAAGAGCTCACGGCTCATGTCAAAATAATTCAACAATTATATTTTTTCACAATAAAGAGCTCACTGATCCATCACAATGAATACGAAAATCTTACAAAATTATTCAGAAGTAAATAATTCAGGAAAGTAATATTTCAAAATCTTTAATACGTTGCTTCAATATCAAGTTTAAAAATGTCAAATACTTCATATAAATAATATTTAATTTAAAGAAAATCAACTTTCAAATAATGCACAGAATAAAAGAAATATAACAAAATAAAATAATTTAATTAATGCACAACAATGATCTACATAATTTAAAACATAATCTTTCACATTTAGCCCGTGTACAATTATCAATCCTAGGGGGGGAATTTTCTCCCACACAAGGTTAGACAAGTCACTTACCTCGACTTGCTCCAATTTAACTAAGTATTATGCTTTTTCCTCGATTTTCCAACTCCGATCGACTCATATCTAGTCATAATTAATTTGATACAGTCAACAAAAATTATAGTAATCAATTTCATAACATATTATATTTTTCAATAAAATTCGAAATTAGCTCAAAATTTGCCAGTGGGGCCCACATCTCGGAATCCGGCGAACTTACAAAATTCGACAACCCATTCAATTACGAGTCCACCCATACCGATTTTATCAAATTCTGATAACAACTCGACCTCCGAATCTTAAATTTTCGTTTTTGGAAGATTTTGAAACAATCTTGAGTTTTCTTCCATAAATTCACAGATTCATGATGTAAATGAGTATTGAATCATGAAATATAATCAATATAGGATAAGTAACACTTACCCCAATATTTTTCCATGAAAATCTCCTAAGAACCGTGCTCCAAAAATCAAAAACAAAATTAAGGAAATGACCATTTTTGGTCCTTAAGTTTCTGCCTATCCGTCACTAAAAGTCCACCAGAACTTGCTTGTACCAGCTTTCATTCAATAGATCATAACTTTATGTACAAATGTCCAAATGATGAATGGTTTAACTTTATGGAAACTTGAATCAAACGATTACAACTTTCATGTTTTGAAAATGTTCCGATTTCTTATGAATTGCGAGATATAAGCTTCCAAAGTCGACTCTATACATCAGATATTTATGGCGAAATTGCTCTAGCAGCCTTCATTCAATCCATCATAA
Source organism: Nicotiana tabacum (assembly GCF_000715075.1). Lineage (NCBI taxonomy): Eukaryota > Viridiplantae > Streptophyta > Magnoliopsida > Solanales > Solanaceae > Nicotiana > Nicotiana tabacum. The sequence goes on along the minus strand of NC_134094.1, from coordinate 17,095,737 downwards.
CTTTCTGTACAAATGTCCAAATAATGAATGATTTGAAAACAACTTTGATGTTTCGAAAATGTTCTGATTACTTATGAATTGCCAGATATAAGCTTCGAAAGTTGGCTTCACGCACGAAATTTCTCACAATAGAAATTTCTAGCAACCCTCTTTGTCCGAAATCCATTCCGCTTACCTTCCGAAATCTACCTGAAACCCTCGGGACCTTAACCAATTATTCCAACATGTCCCAAAATACAATACGAACTTAGTCTATGCTTCAAACTACATCAAACAACATGAAAATGATGAATCGCACCTCAAATCAAAATGTATGAACTTTGAACTTTCAAATTCTATACCTTGTGCCGAAACACTTCAAATCAATTCGGAATGACTTCAAATTTTGCACACAAGTCATAAATGACATAACAGACCTATTCAAATTTCCAGAATCGAATTCCAACCTCGTTATCAAAAAGTCAACCCCCTGGTCAAACTTTCAAAAAATTCAACTTTTGATATTTCAAGCCTAATTCCACTACAGACTTCCAAATAAAATTCCGTTCATGCTCCTATGTCCAAAATCACCATACATAGCTGTTGGAATCATCAAAATTCTATTCCAGGGTCGTTTGCACATAATTTCACATCCGATCACTATTTGAACTTAAACTTTTAATTTTTTATCAAAATTACATAACCCGGGCTACAGGCCTCGGAATTTGATTCCGGGCATATGGCTAAGTTCCAAATAACGATACGGACCTACCGGAACTGTCAAAACACTAATTCGAGTCCATTTGCTTCAAATGTTGACCAAAGTCAACTTAGTTGAGTTTTAAAGTTCTAATTCACATTTTAATCCATTTTTTACCTGAAAACTTTTCGGAAAATTTTGCAGACTACGCACGCAAGTCGATGATTGATAAATAGTGCTTTTTGAGGTCTTAGAATACAAAATTAATTATTAAATTTAAAGGTGATATTTTGGATAATCATAATTATCGACTACCATCACCCACCATCCCCACCACTCCACTACCATCATTTTCAACCATAACCAACACTCATTCACCTCAACTAGCACAACTAACCTTCCCATCACTGGCAACAACATTAGCCGGCACTGCCTATCATTATAAACTACCACCACCCACCACCACCTTTCTCAATCATAACTACCACCACCACCCGCCATTACTAACTATAACCACCCACCACCACCATCCTCAATCATAATATCCACCACTGCCAATTACCACTAGCTACTACCCTGAACCACCACCATCAACCAAAACTACCACCAACCGCCGCCTCTAGTCAGGATTCACTAGCACCACTGTTAGCCATCACCATCAGCAACTGCCATAGAATATTATATTGATTCGTATTTTAATTGAATTTTATGTTTATTAATTTTCAAATAAAGATAGATTGCATACATTCAGATGTTAAAAATCAAACGGTCTTAATCATTTAGTATTCAGATCTTAATACACATTTTAATATTCAGATGTGTAATCAGATTCAAATGTTTTAATATTAATACACATCATGATATTCATATGTGTATTCAGATTCAGACGTCTTAATCTTATAAAAAACAAATGAGGCCTAGAAATTCGAGTGGAGTCAGCAAACTTACTTATTGACAAAAAAACCAGCATCCGAGACGCATTTCACTCTAGCAGTTAATGGGAGAAATAATCTAAACTTATCACAACTCAGGATCGCACCCAACCCTCCTGCTGAAGTTCCACTGAGGATGGCCTGCAAAGGCGGACCCACGTGGTGATAAGTGGGTTCAACTGAACCCGCTTCGTCAAAATATAAAACTGCGTATATATATAAATTACGTCTAAAGCAAGGTAAATTTTGTATAGAAATTATATTTGAACCCACTTGACATAAGCTTTGCTCTAGCGAAAGTGGTCGAGCGGATTTAAAGTATTGGTTAGGTCGTGTGTTCGAATCCTTTTCATGTTTTGTGCCAACTTTATTTTTTTGTTTGTACAAATTGCAACAAGAATCAGAAAAGGAAACAATTCCATAAAGATAGCAGCATAGACTAATGTAATTGTCTTTGCAACCAAATCAAATTATTTTCCTTGTAGTATATATTTTGCCGTTTTTTAATTTTATTTTATAGTTTAATTTCTTTACATAAATTCAATAGAAATTATATTGAAGTTTAGTTTCCCCTTTCATTAAATTTGCTAAGACATGCAAATATATTTGTTGAAATTATTTGTCATTTGTTAGTTTAATTTAATTTATTTTATGAAGAAATTCTTTACGTAAATTTCTTTTTAGTGTATAAGCTCTCTTTCTTTGATTATTGGTGTTAATTTAATTTAGTTTGTTAAACTTTTCTTATTGTCTTCTTTTTCAAATAATAACTTGTTATTTATAAATGCTAAAAAGATTTTATAATCGATCAAATTTCTTAAGAGTTAGTAAATTCTAAAATTGGTCAATTTGTTTTTTTGTTAAAGTTCAATAAATTAGTTAAAATTAGATTTTAAAATTAAAATAAGAAAATATTTGTTTAAAATATAGACCACCGACTTTAAGAGAATTTTATTACGAGATCACATTTTGAGCACTAAAGACAAAAGAAACATGATACCGCATATATTAGTTATGAAACTAATGGCATGTCATAAAATTGAAACCATTTTGTATTTTAGCCATCTTAGAGATCAGAAATCGGGGGGGGGAGTGTAGCGGGGTAGGGAGAAGACATACATTTTGAGCATAAATCATCCCTTGACCTAAAAAATACTCCATGATAGCTTCAAAAATTCTTGCTCCTCTAAAGTGGAGGTTAGTATCCTGAAATATTTTGACATTTCTAGTTAGACATTGAGTTACAAAGATAAACTTCTAACACGACAAATGAGAAGATTTCACATACGGGATCAACTTCTTCAATATCGCCAGTATACGATGACCCATCACAATACTTAACCTTGACTCTGTTCCAGTTGTAGAAGTCTAAAAATCGTTGAGTTAGTTAGTGTTATTGCTACAACATAGTGCTGCAAGAGAGAAGGGAAAAAAGGGTAAATACACATAGCGCGTATAATTAAACCACTTGGATTAAGTTGAGAATCGATGCTTAGAACTCCAGTAAAATATGCTATTTTTGTCATATTTTTCGAAGATAAGTCGGTAGCCGCACGAGCTTGGCAGTCTGAAGTGATTTCGCACCATCTGCCGCCCTAGAAATTTAGAGTTAAAGATGAGCCAAAATATTAAGTAAAATATAAAACGAATTAGCCATAATCTATGTATATGGGTAGAAAAAGTAAACGATGAATATGACCGACTATTTGTACAAAGATCCCAAATATACACTACCCTACTAACATAAATTTCGAGTGTGATTAACCTGAAGGTGAATAAGCCAGCTATACATTCCTGATCCAGTTCCAAAATAAAAGTGGAATGCGGGAGCACTTCCATCCAAGCATACTGTAAAAATAACATTTAACGAAAATAACATCAACTAAAAATACGTACTAGTATTACTTTAAAAAAAACGAGAGACAAGATTTCCAATATAAAAGTAAAACTGTAAGAATGTGTACAAACATAAAAAGGAAAAACTTGTCACCTATGTATACGGTCGAAATAGATTTCGGCCTTCGTACGATTGATCGAGGTCAAAACGTAATGGATCAATGTAAGACTTTGAGATGGGTTTCGAAGATGGTACAAACAAGTTTCGAGCCCGAGGGACCAATCAATATCGAGCTCGATATCATTATCAATCTGGAATCCAAGTCGGACTATGATACAAAGTAAAGTTATCGAGTTTATGATTCAGAGACCGACCAATACTGACCTTGAATCAATTCAAGGATCCGAGTCAGAATCGAGCTCAAGTCAAGATCGAGAGCTCGAGTCAAGACCGAAAACTCGATCCAATATCGAGCTCATAGACAGGAGCCGTTACAATCCTACTAGAGGAAAGAACCCTGGTAAGAATTATAAAAAAGTTGATTTATCATGGGTCTCCCACTATGTATTTTTAATGATATTTAAAGTAAGATCCCTCTACTATAAAAGTGATGGTTATTATTTCTCTAAGGACAAAGTTTTTTGGCTTACATTGTAATTCAAGCACCATATTCTCCTATATTGAAGAGTTATTCTTTTAAGCTTCATAAAATTGATTCAACTTGTTTAGTCATAAAAATCATCTTCTTTACAACCTTGTTTACTTTTCATTCTTTGCAATCCATATTTGATATTTCTATTTATCCTTACGTTTGCCATTAAGCTATACCACATATCCTTAGAACTACATACAAATTCAACTCTATCCGTTTTTCGGATAAACTGTTTGGCGCCCACCGTGGGGCTAAGGATAACAGTGGTTATTTGATACGAATCTGCAAAAATACACTGTTTACGCTTGTTTCCGATAGTATCTCGGATTTCGGATTAGCAACAACTAACTACCAATCAAATGGCTTTACCTATCGACAACGAAGTTGGTCTTCAAGATGAGAAAAACAACTTGACACACAGTGCCGAAAGACCACTTGTCAACACCGTTGGAGCTCGGATCGGAGTGCCGATAGATATCAATTCACATGTGGCAATTGTGGCAAACATACATTCTGAACCTGAAAATAGCATTCATGGTGGCACTCGGTATGCAGCTCGAAACACCCATAACACTGACGAAAATAGCGTCAGCTTGCGTATGATTTTTGAAAAGTTACAAGCCCAACAGGTAGCGATAGCTCAGTTGCATAGCCAAACCCAGTTACCAAGTAGGTCGGAGCCCAGTCCACCCCGAGAAATTGCCCACGGAATGAAGCCAGCTATAGTTAGTTCAAATGAGCAGAAATCGAGGACTACTCCCGCAATCGTGATCCCGGGGGCTCCACCAATGATAAAAGGGTTGGATTCCAAAAATTTTGTGCAAAAACCTTTCCCCTCGAGCGCGACCCCAAAATCAATCCCCAAACAATTCTGTTTGCCCGAAATTCCCAAATATAACAGAACGACCAATCCCTAAGAACACATCACCTCTTACATGTGCGCCATCAAGGGTAATGATTTGGAAGATGATGAAATTGAATCTGTGTTGTTGAAAACGTTTGGAGAGACCCTCTCGAAAGGAGCAATGATTTGGTATCACAACCTACCACCGAATTCGATCGATTCATTTGCCATGTTAGCAAATTCTTTCGTAAAGGCACACGCCGAGGCTATAAAGGTCGCAACGAGGAAAACATACCTTTTCAAGGTAAGACAAAATGATAACGAGATGCTAAGGGAGTTCGTATCTCGTTTTCAAATGGAACGAATGGATCTTCCACCAGTCATAGATGATTGGGTTGTTCAAGCTTTCACTCAAGGTTTGATTGAACGAAGTTCGACGGCATCACGGCGACTGAAGCATACCCTGATTGAGTACCCAGCTATCACTTAGGCTGACGTGCACAATCGGTACCAATCAAAAATTAGAGTCGAAGATAATCAGTTGGGGGCTGAACCCGCTGCTCGAAGGGATATCAATCGAGAACAAGGTTCGATCAAGGATCGATATCGACCGTATAACGAAAACCATAGAATCAATGAATCGAAACGTAACACCGGACAAATCAACAAAAGAAGTGATCGTGGTCAAGGGTCTCGGGGACTAATGAATTGAAATGGGTTCGACAGGCCTACCGAATCTAAGAAAGCGACTCGGTTATTGGAGTATAACCTCAGCATTGTTGCATCCGCTATCGTGTCGACTATCGGATGCATCAAAGACACTAAATGGCCCCGACCCATGCAGAGCGATCTTGCCCAGAGAAATCCCAACCAAATGTGAGAATATCATGGCACCCATAGCCACAGAACGAAAGATTGCAAACGACTAAGAGAGGAGGTAGCCCGATTATTCAATAAGGGGCACCTTCTAGAATGGTTAAGCGACAGTGTGAAGAACCATTTCAAAAAAAGGTATTTCGGCAAGTAGAACGAACAAAAAGAACAACAATACGTCATTCACATGATCATCGGCGGCGTCGATACCCCTCTAGGGCGGGTGCTTAAACGAACTAAGACATCGATTGTGAGAGAAAAGCAATCACGAACTCAGGATTACGCACCCATAGGAACTTTGTCATTCAATGATAAAGATGAAGAATGAGTCATTCAACCTCATAACGATGCACTGGTAATATCCGTACTTATGAATAAAACTAAAGCTAAGCATGTGTAAATTGATCCAGGGAGCTCGGCCAACATCATTAGGTTAAAGGTCGTACAACAACTCGGTCTATAGGAGCAGATCGTACCCACGACCCTGTTTATAAACGGATTCAATATGGCTTGTGAAACTACCAAAGGCGAGGTAATTCTGCCGATAAATGTGGCCGGGACCATCCTGGAAATGAAGTTCCACGTAATCGAAGGTGACATGAGGTACAATGCCCTTTTTGGAAAGCCATGGATCCACTTCATGAGAGTTGTATCGTCGACTCTACACAAGGTTCTAAAAATCCCAACATCGACGGGGGTCATAACAGTGTACGAAGAGCAACCGACCTTAAGAGAAATTTTTGCTGCCGAGGAAGCGAATCCGATATCATTGCCTTCGACAATAAAGGGATTGATCTCAAAAGGGGAACAAAGTGCCAAATAGCAGTCACAGACACAGACTTTAACCCAAACAGAAGTCAGAAGATCGGTGAAGATAATGATAATAGGATTCCTGGATCCTTCGTACTTCCCGATGATTCCAACGCCACCCAATCAACGATCGAAGAATTGGAGCAAGTCATACTAATCAAGCATTTGCCCGAACTAAAGGTATACCTGGGAACGAGATTAACCCCCAAAATCAGGAACAGACTTATTCAATTTCTTATCGATAACATGGATTATTTTGCTTGGTCCCATTTAGATATAACAGAAATCCTACCGTATATAACGACACATTGGTTGAGCTTGGACCCTAGGTTCAGATCGGTAAAGCAAAGAAGAAGATCCCAGTCCGAGGTAAATCATGCATTCATAAAGGACGAGGTAACCAAACTTCTCAAAATAGGGTCCATTCGGGAGGTGAAATATCCTGAATGGTTAGCCAATGTAGTTTAAGTTCCTAAAAAAGGAAACAAATTAGGATGTGTGTAGATTATAAGGATTTGAACAAAGTATTCCCCAAAGATTCCTTTCCACTGCCCAACATCGATCGCGTGATTGATGCCCCGGCCGACCACGAGATCCTTACTTTTCTCGATGCCTATTTCGGATAAAATCAAATCCAAATGAACCCAGAACACCAGGAAAAGACTTCATTTGTCACCAAGTATGGAACATATTGTTATAATGTAATGCCCTTCAGGCTAAAACATGCGGGAGCTACTTACCAATGCCTAGTAAATAAAATGTTCGAGGAACAAATAAGTAAATTAAGGGATGTTTATATTGATGACATGCAAGTTAAGTCCCTGCGCGCAGAGGACCATTTGACCCATTTGCAGGAAACATTCGAGATTTTAAGGAAATACAACATGAATCTCAACCCCGAGACATGTGCTTTCGGGTTTGGTTCGGGCAAGTTCCTCGGCTTCATGGTGTCAAATTGGGGGATCGAGATTATCCTCGATAAAATCAAGGACATCGAATACATCACCATCGTGGACAATGTGAAATCTGTATAGAGGCTAACGAGACGGATTATAGCCTTAGGCCGATTTATTTCGAGGTCATGGGATCGAAGTCACAAATTTTTCTCTCTACTCAGAAAGAAGAACGATTTCAATTGGACTCCAAAATGCCAACAGGCATTAGAGGAATTAAAATGATATCTATCGAGCCCACCACTGGTTCATACTCCAAAAACAGACGAAAGACTTTACTTGTACTTGGCAGTATCAAAAATCGCGGTAAGCGATATCCTAGTTCAAAAAGAGCAAGGTACGCAATTTCCCGTTTGTTATATAAGTCGAACCTTAGGAGAAGCGGAAACTAGATATCCGCACCTAGAAAAATTGGCACTTGCACCTATAAGCGCCTCTAGAAAGTTAAGACCGTACTTTCAATGTCACCCCATATGCGTATTAACCACTTACCCGCTTCGTAATATTTTTCACAAACTCGAACTATCAGGCCGATTGGCCAAATGTGCCGTCGAACTCAGTGGGTATGATATCGAATATCAACCCCATACGGCCATCAAGTCTCAAATATTAGCAGACTTTATGGCCGATTTCATGCCGACCCTCATACCCGAAGTCGAAAAAGAACTCTTATTGAAATCGGGTATGTCATCAGGGATATGGACCCTTTTTACGGATGGGGCTTTGAACGTAAAGGGGTCCGGGCTAGGAATCATTTTAAATCCACCCACAGGTAACACTAGTAGGCAATCTATCAAAACTACTAGGTTGACTAAAAATGAGGCCGAGTATGATGCCATGATTGTAGGTCTAGAGCTAGCTAAAAACTTAGGAGCAGAAGTCATCAAAGCCAAGTGTGACTCTTTGTTGGTAGTAAATCAAGTAAACAAAACCTTTAAAGTTCGAGAAGATAGAATGCAAAGGTATTTGGACAAACTGCAGGTCACTTTGCACCATTTCAAAGAATGGACTTTACAGCATGTTCCACGAGAGCAAAACAGTGAGGCTGATGCACTTGCAAATTTGGGATCATCAGTCGAGGAAGGCGAGATAAGCTCGGGGACTGTCGTTCAACTCTCGAGAACCGTGATCGAAGAAGGTCATGCCGAGATAAATTCTACGAGCTTAACTTGGGATTGAAGGAATAAATATATTGAATACTTAAAGAATGGAAAGCTCCCATCGGACCCTAAACATTATAGGGCCCTATGAACCAAAGTTTCTCGATTCACATTAACTGCAGATGGATCGCTATATCGAAGGACATTTGATGGACTATTGGAAGTATGCTTAGGTCCAGGAGACACTGATCACATCCTGCGTGAGGTGCACGGGGGCACTTGTGGGAATCACTCTGGTGCCGATTCATTAGTCCAAAAAATAATCAGGGTAGGGTATTATTAGATCGATATGGTCAAAGATGGAAAGGAGTTTGTTCGAAATTGTGACAAATATCAAAGGTTTGCACCAATGATCCATAAGCTCGGAGAGCAACTTTACTCAGTCCTATCCCCATGGCCATTCATGAAATGGGGAATGGATATCGTCGGCCCTCTGCCATCGACCCTAGGTAAAACTAAATTCATTTTATTTATGACTGACTATTTCTCTAAATGGGTTGAAGCACAAGCTTTCGTAAAAGTAACAGAGAAAGAGGTTATAGACTTTATCTGGGATCATATCGTATGTCGATTCGGAATACCCGCCGAAATAGTGTGTGACAATGGGAAGCAGTTTGTTAGCGGCAAAGTGACCAAATTCATCGAAGACCACAAAATAAAGAGGATATTATCAACACCTTATCACCCCAGTGATAACAGACAGGCCGAATCAACAAACAAAACTATTATTCAAAACATAAAGAAGAGGCTGAACGACGCTAAGGGAAAATGGAGAGAAATCCTACCCGAAGTTCTTTGGACATATCAAACAACATCAAAATCTAGTACGGGGGTGACCCCGTTCTCCTTACTATATGGCTCCGAAGCCTTGATTCCATTCAAAGTCAGGGAACCCAGTGCCAAGTTTTGGTACACAACAGAAGAGTCAAATAATGAGGCTATGAACACTAGCCTCGAATTATCAGATGAAAAATGAGAAGTTGCTCTCGTCCAATTGGCCGCCCAAAAGAAGCGAATCGAAAGATACTATAATTGAAGAAACAAGCTTTGCCATTTTAAACTCTGGGACTTAGTGCTAAGGAAAGTCACCATCGGCACCCGAAATCCAAACGAAGGAAAACTATGACCGAATTGGGAAGGACCATATCAGGTTCTCAAAAATGTCAGAAAAGGATCATACAAGCTCGGTATTATAAACGGCAAACAACTATCAAGCAATTGGAATGTGTCACACCTAAACGACACTACTGCTAAGGTACGATCCTCCCATATTCGTTTACATTTCGAAACTAGGATGGATCCTTCAACACGAAGCCTTATGTATGAAAGCACGCATTGCACTCTTTTTTCCTTGGACCGGTTTTTATCCCTAATGGGTTTTTCGGCAAGGTTTTTAATGAGGCAACTAGTGATCGTGCTAAACTTAGAAACAATTCGATAGTATCTGAGGCCTCTTTACAATAAACCTCGAATACTGGGGGGGGAGGCATTAGCCCTCAAATATACCAAGTTCTGATGTAAGAAAGTTATTTCTTAACAACAGGGTTCCAATAGGAAAAGTTGTAAGAGCCAAATTGTCAAAACAAACCATGCTCATGTAATTGGCCCGAACCCTGACGCAAAACATGAACACATGTATAATGACTTTCAAAGAAAGTTCTCTTCTTTACCGATATTTTATATCCAAGAAACATCCCACTATTTCGAGATTTATTATGCAAATAGGATTGAGTTCGAGCAAGCGATCACTTGACTATTACGCCTACGGGCCACATTACTTTGAGTACGAATCATTCACTCGACTACTAAGCCTATGGGCTACTATTATGTCGAGTTCGAGAAAGCATTCACTCGACCATTACGCCTACGGGCCACATTACTTCGAGTTCGAATCATTCACTTGACTACTAAGCCTATGGGCTACTTTTATTTCAAGTTCGACAAAGCATTCACTCGACCATTACACCAACGGGACACATTACTTCGAGTTCGAATCATTCACTCGACTACTAAGCCTACGGGCTAATTTAATTTCGAGTTCGAGCAAGCACTCACTCGACCATTATGCCTACGGGCTACATTACTTTGAGTTTGAATCATTCACTCTACTACTAAGCGTACATGCTACTTTTATTTCGAGTTAAAGCAAGCACTCACTCGATCATTACGCTTACAGACTATATTACTTCGAGTTCGAATCACTCACTTAACTAATAAGCCTAAAGGGCTACTTTTATTTTGAGTTCGAGCAAGCACTCACTCGGCCATTACACCTACGGGCTACATTACTTCGAGTTTGAATCATTCACTCGACTACTAAGCCTACGAGCTACATTTATTTCGAGTTCGAGCAAGCACTCACTCGACCATTATACCTGCGGGCTACATTACTTTGAGTTCGAATCATTCACTCGATTACTAAGCCTACGCGCTACTTTTATTTCGAGTTCGAGCAAGCACTCACTCGACCATTATGCCTATGGGCTACATTACTTCAAGTTCGAATCATTAACTCGACTACTAAGCCTACGAGATATTTTTGTTTCGAGTTCGAACAAACACTCACTCGATTTTTACGCTTACGGACTATATTACTTCGAGTTCAAATCACTCACTCAACTAATAAGCCTAAAGGGCTACATCACTTCAAGTTTGAGTAAGCCTATGTTCAAACAATCACTCAACTCGACTACTAAGCATATGAGCTACCTTATTTCAAGTTTGAGTAAGCGCTCACTCGTTTATAAAGGGTACGAAGTATAAATTTGATTAAGTTACCTAAATCCTTGTGAAAATATTCATAAGGTGTGAATAAAATCTTCACAAGACAGGAAACAGAACAGAAGCAAGTCGGCAAAAAAGGGATATTACAACATAAAAATTAAGGACTAAGCTTCCTGGTTATCCCCAGGAGCGGTCTATATCGGCCCCCCCTCCCGTTCATGGACCCGCTCTTACTCCCATCATCATCATCATCATCATCATTATCATCATCATCGTCATCGAAAACCAAGGCTTCAGTATCGGCTTCGAGTTCTATTCAGCGAGGTCAAAACCTCGAGCATGGATCTCCTCGAGGGCCTCCCTACGAGATCGTCACTTAGCAAGTTCGGGGACCCAATGTGCTTGAGTATCGGTGGTCTCGGCTGCCTCTCTTGCTTGGACCTGGGCAGCTTCAGCATCGGCCCGATAGACGTCCACGAGTGCATCCGCATCGGCCTTTGCCTTTTCGGCGTCAGATTTGTCCTTGGCAAGTTCATGGGCCAACCGAGCCTCGAGCTCCTCTATTCTTCTTGCTTGGACCGAGCCATTCTCCATCATTTTTTGAAGTTTATTTTCGGCCGAAGACAATTGGGCTCGAGCAATTTCTTTCTCTGCATCAAAGCGGTCCATTCCTTCTTACACTTCAAAGACTCTGCTCTTATCACATCGACTTCACGAAGTTTTCTGATCATCTCAATTTTATGCTGCAGCTGTGAGACCAAAAAATTAGCCATCGCTCCGGTATCGAGCCCATAGGCTTTTAAAAGTATTATTACCTGCTAGGATAGATCGATCTGATCTTGGTGAGCTTTGGCCAATTTAGATCGGAGGTCTTTTATTTTCTCTCCCCTTTGGCCTAAGAGGAAGTTTAGGGAGTTCCTCTTCTCCATAACCCGTTGAAGTTCGTCCTCATATCGACGCAGCTCGTTTCACGATCGAGAACATGATTCTCGATAACTTCCGCGACTTGCAAAGAAAGAAGAAACGAAGTTAGAAAAGAAAAGTAAACTTAAAGGTAATGCCATATAATTGAAGGCTTACCTGATTCAAAGCATTTTGCACTCCGTGAAAAAGATCTGATGCGTCACTTGTACCGGTAGTGTCCTCGACACTGATAAACAGGTCACGAAAAAGATCCTCTCAATCATGAGGCTTATCTAATTCGAGGGCCCCCAAAGCTTGGGCTTCCCGAATCGCCCCTGCAGAAAAAGTAGGGAAGGAGGGCGAGTCTTCGATTGCTACTACCCCAAGTGAATCACCTGGGGCATTCTCTTTGGTTCGAAAAGGTTCGAAAGAGCCCCTTTAGACATATCCCCCATATGTTGGCTTCAATGGGAAGCATCGTTGATCTCCAACAACCCGGGGACTTCGTCCGAATCTCTCTCTGATATATCCTCAGTTCGAGGCGGAGCCTTATGAACCACTATCGATACAGCTGCCTGCGGAACGTCGGTGGCCTTCTTCCTTCGGGCTGCTAGCGTAGACCCATCATTCTCTTCTTATTCTTCTTCTTCTTCTTCTTCTTCTTCTTCATCCCTCAGACGCAAAACGGATTCTATGGTCAAAGGAATGATATTCTTGTTCAGCTTACTAGCCGTCCTCTTCTTCAGATTTTGATCTTCGAGGACGGGGGATCTTTTCCTCTTAATATCTTTCACCGTCTTTGGGACAGAGGCCGAAGCCTCTTCCTTGACTGATGAGGGCCTCAAAATCCCATCTTTGCCCACACCTACATACGGAAAATTTTATTAAAGTATGTTAAAAGCATCTTATTCAAATTACCAAAAGATACGAGAAAGGTGCTTACCTTAATTTTGGCCTCCCATCGTCCCTTTGACAAGTCGCACCATGAGCGCTCGGCGTATAAGGAGGTCCAAACCAGATCACGTACCCAGTTCTTGAGATCTGGCACTGGCCGGGCATCCAGAGAACCACTGCAACACAAAAGGGGAATATTGGTGAGAAAGGAAATGAAAGAACAAAATAATAGAAGATAACAGCAGAATTACCCTTACGCTTCATGTTCCACTCCTCGGGAAAAGGCAACTTCTCGGGGGGGAATCAGGTATGAAGTCCTTACTCGAACGAACCTGCCCATCCAACCTCGATCCTTATCCTCATCTATACTCGAGAATAAGGCCTTGGTAGCTCGAAGTTAGAGTTTTATTAACCCTCTTCGAAAAAGGCAAGGACGGTATAATCGGACAAGATGATCGAGGGTGAAAGGCATCCCCTAGATTTTACTCACAAAATATCGGATCAAAATAACGATCCGCCAAAAGGAAGGATGTATCTGGCCTAGGGTTATTAGGTATTTACGACAAAAATCAATGATAACAGAGTCGAGGGGACCTAACATAAAACGGTAAGTATACACGCTTAAAAAATTTCTCACGTGAGTAGTAATATCCTCTTCGGGAGACGGCACTACCACTTCTTTGTTATCCCAGTTACAATCTTTCTTTATCCGCTCGATGTGCTCCCGGGTTATCGAACAAATGTACCTCGATACGGGCTCACATCGTCCAGGAACCGGCGAACCTTTATCGAGTTTGAAATCGAAGGTAAGAACACATGCCGCCGGAAGAAGAAGCTTTTTCTTTATGGGGGACGGTTTTTGATATCTTCACCATTTTGGATTTAAAGAAGGTGACAAAGATTTGGTGGTTTAGAAGAAGAATTTTGCAAAGAGGAATCACAAATTTTCAAATAAACTCAGAGAATATGAAAAATAACTTGGTTAATTTGGAAGATTGAAGATGTAAAAGTGGTAAATGATAAAAGGAAAGGTTGTTTATAGGTTAAAGCAATGGCAGTTCAGTATCAGCGGTGGCCGACCACCGTCGTACATGCATTAAATTCCTTGAAAGACTAAATCGACGAGACAGCTATCACGTGCATCATGGTCGAGCCCAATGTAAATGTCAGCTTATAATCCGATCGAGCCGTTGAAAAATCATATCGTATCTCACCGCGTCCTTCTCGAGAAACGAGGGGACTATCTGTATACGGTCAAAATAGATTACAGCCTTCGTACGATTGATCGAGGTCAAAACGTAATGGATCGAAGTAAGACTTCGAGATGGGTTCCGAAGATGGTACAAACAAGCTTCGATCCCGTAGGACCGATCAATGTCGAGCTCGATATCATTATCAAGCTCAAATCCAAGTCGAATTATGATGCAAAGTAAAGTTATCGAGCTTATGATTCAGAGACCGAACAATACTGACCTCGAATAAATTTAAGGATCCGAGTCAAAATCGAGCTAAAGTCAAGATCGAGAGCTCGAGTCAAGACCGAAAACTCGATCCAATATCGAGCTCATAAACAAGAGTCGTTACAATCCCACTAGAGGGAAGAATCATGGCAGGAATTATGGAAAAGCTAATTTATCATGGGTCTCCCAGTATGTATTTTTAATGATATCTAATGTAAGATCCCTCTACTATAAAGGGGATGGTTATTATTTCTGTAAAGAGGAAGTGTTTTGGCTTACATTGTAATTCAAGCACCATATTCTCCTATATTGAAGAGGTATTCTTTTAAGCTTCATAAAATTGATTCAACTTGTTTAGTCCTAAAAATCATCTTCTTTACAACCTTGTTTACTTTGCATTCTTTGCAATCCATATTTGATATTTCTATTTATCCTTACGATTTATATTAAGCTATACCACATATCCTTAGAACTACGTACAAATTCAATTCTATCCGTTTTTCGAGTAAACAACCTGCACCCTTTGATATGGCAGTCTCGAGGTAGGTTATATTAACAATGAGGTCCGCTTCAGTTGTTGTCCAATGATACAGTAGAGAAACTAAACAAAGTAACGTTTAGTTGTCAATAAAATACTCTGTATTCGTTGCAATTTATAACGAAATTTTTATATAACTTTAGTAATAGCAAAAAGAAAAAAACTGACTGTTAGTAGTAAGATACGTACAAAGCACCGCAGCCATGAGAATTGAGTTAAAATTCATCACTTTCGCCATTCCAACAGTCAAGACTTGAAGTCGAAGAAGCTAGGAAAATTAGTCTCTCTTTGTAGCTAGCAGAAGAAGTTGAACACTTAGAGCTTAAAAAGCTGTAAAGAGAAAAAAGAAAGGAGTAAGGAGCTGATGATGTTTTTTGAAGTGTAAGATATAGAGCCTTTTTATAAAGCACTGTGATCATAACATCAACCAGTAAGTCTTTGTAACATAACTAAACTCAGCAGCCAGCTTTTATTAAATGGTATCCCATATTAAGTTAGTCTCTGCATGTGATACGCTTATTTTCAAATTCCACAGCCAATAAAATAAATCAGCCTCCAACATACTTAATATTTGAACTGCTTATAAATAATTTGTATGACAAATCTTCTTTAACTTGGTTACTATTAATGTTTTTGACTATGTGACTCTTGCTTTCAAAGTTTGGAGCACATTTATATTTGCAGGACAAACATATTAATGCACAGCCATGCATGTGACGTTGTTTCTCCTTACGATCAGATTATAGGAAAAACACAGAATAGATCGAGTAGGATTTCCTCAAAAGTATAATCTAACCTAATTATACATGAATTCACAAATATAAAGTTGGTGACATATATACTTTGTGATTATCTGAGTACAATAAATGTATGATGCACATTGTGATGACCTGATAGGTCATCTAGGGCTTTAACCCTTAATTCTGTATTCCGAAATATCAAATAGCTCCTTTTAGCCTTCCTCGATTTGAACTCTTCTATTCTTGTTCTCGCGCAGATGGCGAAAACACGTACTGCATCTTCAGCTGGACATCAGTCGGAGCCCCCAGTTGCAGCTCCTATTAGGGGCAGAGGTCGAGGCCGAGGTCGCGCCAGAGACAGAGCTCAGCCTAGGGCTCGAGCAGCAGCACCAGCAGTGGAGCCTCAGGTAGATTTTGATGAGGAGGTTCCAGCTCAGACTGTACCTGTTGGTCCAGCTCAGGTCCCGAAGGGGTTCATCGCCACCCTAGTGCTTCAAGACGCTCTAGTCCATTTGGTGGGCCTTTTGGAGAGTGTGGCCCAGACCGGTGCCTTCCCGGTGGCACCAACCATCTATCAGGTTGGGGAAAGAGCACAGACTCCCGCTACTCGCACTCTGGAGCAGATGGCTCCCCAGTGTCAGACTCCAGCATCCTCGCCAATTGGGGTAGTTCAACCGGTTATTGCGGCACAGTTGGTGATAGGCCCGCCATGTCTTCTGAGGCTATATTGAGATTGGACAAGTTTACTAAGCTCTTTCCAACTAACTTCAGTGGTGCACCTTCTGAGGACCCACATGATTATCTTGACCGCTGCCATGAGGTACTGTAGAACATGGGTATAGTTGAGACCAATGGGGTCGATTTTACTGTGTTTCAGATGACGGGTTCCGCTAAGAGGTGGTGGAGAGATTATATGTTGACCATATCAGCTGGGTCTCCTGCACTTACCTGGGAGCAGTTCTCATAGCTGTTTCTAGATAAGTTTCTCCCTATCACATTGGGAGAGGATTACCGCAGGCAGTTTGAGCGTCTCCAACAGGGCAGTATGACTGTTACTCAGTAGGAGACCCGTTTTATGGATCTTTCTCGTCATTCCCTTATTTTGCTTCCTACTGCGAGGGAGAGGGTGAGGATATTTATTTATGGACTCACTTACACTGTCAGGCTACAGATGGCCAAGGAGACTGGGGGTGACATTTCCTTTAAGACAGTTGCCAATGTTGCTAGGCGGATCGAGATGATTCTTGCTTCGGAGAGGGGGCAGAGGTCGGATAAGAGGCCTCGTCATACCGGTGGTTTCTGTGGTGCCTCATCCGAGGGCAGGGGTACTTTTGGTAGAGGCCATCCTCCCAGGCCATTTCAATATGCACTTCAAGCATCTCACAATTCTTCATGGAGTCGCAGTTTTTATGTGCCTTATTTTGGCCAGCCAACTTACAGTACACCATTAGCTCCTATCAGTGCGCCTCCAATTCAGAGTTATCACCGTGGTTATCTTGCCCATTCAGGTCAGCTCAATTTCAGCAACCACAACAATAGGATGGGTATTTTGAGTGTGATAGTATTGGGCATATAAGGAGGTCATGTCCGAGATAATTGAGTGGCACGCCATAATAGAGTTTGCGTACCATGATTCCAGCATCGGTTGCTCTACCACCCGCTCAGCTAGCTAGGGACAAAGGTTAGGCCATTAGAGGTGGAGGTCATGCCATTAGAGGTGGAAGCTAGGCCATTAGAGGTGGAGGTCAGGCTGCTAAAGGTGGAGGCCAACTAGCTAGAGGCTGTCCCAGAGACGTTGTTCAAAGTGGTAGGGCCCATCCCCGATTTTATGCTTTCCCGGCTAGGCCTGAGGCTGAGTCATCTGACGCTAATATCACAGGTATTTTTCTAGTTTGCCATAGAGATGCTTTAGTTCTATTAGATTCGGGCTCTACTTATTGCTATGTGTCATCCTATTTTGCTTAGTATCTGGTTGCGCCGAGTGATTCTTTGAGTCGTCCTGTGTATGTAACCACACTTGTGGGAGATTTTATTATTGTATATCATGTCTATCGTTCGTGTGTGGTTACTATGGGGGATTTTGAGACTAGCATAGATCTTCTACTTCTCGATATGGTAGATTTTAATGTCATCTTGGGTATGGATTAGTTGTCACCTTATCATGCTATATTGGATTGTCACGCCAAGACAATGACCTCAGCCTTTCTGGGGTTGCCTCAATTAGAGTGGAGGGGGACTCTTGGTCATTCTACCAGCAGGGTTATCTCTTATGTGAAGGCTCGACGTATGGTCGATAAGGGGTGTCTAGCTTATTTGGCTTATGTCCGCGGTTCTAGTGCGGAGGTTCCTTCTATGGATTCAGTACCAGTTGTTCGTGAGTTCCCAGAAGTGTTTCCTGCATATCTGTCGGGGATGCCACCCGACAAAGATATCGACTTATGTATTGATTTGGCTTCGGGCACTCAACCTATTTCTATTCTGCTATACCGTATGGCCCCGCCAGAGTTGAAAGAATTGAAGGAACAGTTGCAATATTTGATTGATAAGGGCTTCATTAGACCTAGTGTCTCGCCCTGGGGTATGCCTTTGTTGTTTTGTGAAGAGGAAAGATGGGACGATGAGGATGTTCATAGATTACCGGGAGTTGAACAAAGTCACCATCAAGAACAAGTATCCATTGTGGAGGATTGATGACTTATTTGATCATCTTCAGGGTGCCAAGATGTTTTCGAAGATAGATTTGAGTTCTGGCTACCATCAGTTGAAGATTAGGGCATCTGATGTCCCTAAGATAGCTTTTCGGACTCGGTATAGGCATTATGAATTTCTAGTGATGTCATTTGGGCGGACAAATACACAGTAGCATTTATGGATTTCATGAACTGGGTATTCAAGCCCTACCTAGATTCCATTGTGATTGTATTTATTGATGATATCTTGATCTACTCACACAACCGAGAGGAGCACGTACAACATCTTTGGGTTGTATAACTTCAGACTCTGAGGGATAGCCAGTTATATGCCAAGTTTTCAAAGTGCAAGTTTTGGTTGGACTCAGTCGCCTTTTTGGGGCACGTCGTATTGACAGAGGGCATAAAGGTGGATCTTAAAAAGATTGAGGAAGTTCAGAACTGGCCAAGACCCACTTCAACTACAGAGATTCGTAGTTTCCTGGGTTTGGTGGGCTATTTCTTCCGGTTCATGGAGGGGTTCTCATCTATAGATGCCCCATTGACCAGATTGACCCAGAAGTGTGACCCGTTCAAATGGTCAAACGAATGTGAGCTGAGCTTTCAAAAGCTCAAGACTGCTTTGACTACGGAGCCGGTTTTTGTGTTGCCCACAGGTTTAGGATCTTACACAGTGTATTGTGATGTATCTCGTATTGGGCTCGGTGCAGTATTGATGCAGGATGGCAGGGTGATTGCATATGTGTCGCGACAACTAAAGTTTTATGAGAAGAATTACCATATTCATGACTTTGTATTGGCAGCCATTGTCCATGCGCTGAAGATTTGGAGGCACTACCTTTACGGCGTGTGGTGCGAAGTATTCACATATCATCGAAGCATATAATATTTGTTCAAGCAAAAGGATATCAACTTGAGGCAGAGGAGGACAATGTGGTGGCCGATGCCTTGAGTAGAAAGATAGTATGGGCAACCTTGCGTACATCCCAGTTGGGGAAAGACCGCTTGCATAAGATGTTCAGGCTTTGGCCAATCAGTTCATAAAGTTGGACGATTATGAGCCCAGACGTGTTCTAGCTTGTACAATCGCTCGGTCTTCCCTATATGAGCGCATCAGAGGTCGGCAGTATGATGACCCATATTTTCTTGTCCTCAAGGACACAGTGCAGCATGGTGGTGCCAAGAAGGTTACTGTTGGAGATGATAGGGTTTTGAGGATGCATGATCGTATTTGTGTGCCTAATGTGGATGGGCTTCGTGAGTTGATTCTTAAGGGCCCTACAGTTCCCGATATTCTATTCATCTGGGCACCGCCAAGATGTATCAGGACTTGCGGTAGCATTATTGGTAGAGGATGATGAAGAAGGATATAGTTGCATATATAGCTCGGTGTCTAAATTGTCAGTAAGTAAAATACAAGATGTATCAGGACTTGCGGTAGCTTTATTGGTAGAGGAGGATGAAGAAGGATATAGTTGCATATGTAGCTCGGTGTCTAAATTGTCAGTAAGTAAAATACAAGCTTCAGAGACCTAATGGTTTACATCAGATGTTTGAGATTCCTGAGTGGAAGTGGGAGTGTATCACTATGGATTTTGTTCTTGGACTCCAACGGACTCAAAAGAAGTTCGACGTGGTATGGGTCATTGTGGACAGACTGACCAAGTCAGCATATTTCATTTATGTGGCAGTTACCCAGTCTTCAGAGTGGTTGACTAAGATTTACATCCGCAAAATAGTCCGTCTTCATGGCATGCTTGTTTCTATCATTTCTAATTGAGGTACACAATTCACCTCACACTTTTGGAGAGTAGTACAACATGAGTTGGGCACGCAGGTTGAGTTGAGCACATCATTTCATCCTCAGACCGACAAACAACCCAAGCGCACTATTCAGATATTGGAGGAAATGTTTTGCGCTTATGTTATGGATTTCGATGGTTCTTGGGGTCTGTTCTTGCTGCTTGTGAAGTTTGCCTACAACAACAGCTACCAATTGAGCATTCAAATGGCTCCCTATGAGGCATTATACTAGTGGTGGTGTCGTTCTCCAGTTGGATGGTTTGAGCCGGGGGAGGCTCGGTTGTTCGGTACATATTTGGTATGGTATGCCTTGCACAAGGTAAATTTTTTCAAGATCGACTTCGCATAACTCAGTCTAGGAAGAAGAGTTATGGAAACCGTAGAGTTCGAGATGTTGCATTCATGGTTGGAGAGACAGTATTGCTACGGGTTTCACCCATGAAGGGTGTGATGAGGTTCGGGAAGAAGGGCAAGTTGAGCCCTAGGTACATCAGACCCTTTGAGATTCTTCATAGAGTGGTGAGGTGGCTTACAGGCTCGCATTTCCACCTAGTTTATCAGTAGTCGATCCGTTGTTCCATGTGTCTATGCTCCGGAAGTTTCACGGTGATCCGTCCTATGTCTTAGATTTCAGTTCAGTTGAATTGGACATGGATTTTACTTACGAGAAGGAGTCGGTGGCTATTCTAGCCCGACAGGTCCGAATATTGAAGTCTAAGAGTCATCCCTCACTTCGAATGCAGTGGAGAGGTCAGTCGGTCGAGGCAGCCACTTGGTAGTCCAAATCGGACATGCGGAGTAGATATCCACACCTTTTCACCAGTCCATGTACTTTTCTATGTCCGTTCGAGGACGAATGATTGTTTTAGAGGTGGAGAATGTGATGACCCGATAGGTCATCTTGGGCTTTAACCAATAATTTTGTGTTCCGAAACCCCAAATAGCTCCTTTTAGCCTTCCTCCATTTGCGTGCACAATCCGTGTCTTTTTTCGGAGGACTTTTATGTGAAAAATTGATTAAAATGTGAATTCGTGCCTCAAACAAATTTATTTGAGTTGACTTCGGTCAAGGTTTTGAGAAAACGAACCTGGATCCGTATTCTAGCGGTCCCGGTGGGACTTGGGCGTATGTCCGGAATCGAATTTAGAGGTCCCGAGCTCGAGTTATCGCAATATATTGAAAATTTGGAGTTTAAAGGTTTACATAATTTATAAATTTGATCCATTTTGAATTTATTGATACCGGGTCTAGATTTTAGTTTCAGAACTTGGTATAGGTCCATTACTATATTCATGACTTGTCTGCAAAATTTGGTGCAAAACGGAAGTGATTTGACATGATTCAGACATCTGGTTTTTAAAATGAAAGTTCTTAAGTTTATTGAAAATTTCATTTGTTTTGGTGTCTGATTCATAGTTCTAGGTGTTATTTTGTTACTTTGATCGAGTGAGCGAGTTCGTATAATTTTTTTGGACTTGTGTGCATATTTGGTTTGGAGCCCCGAGGTCTCAGGTGAGTTTCGGGTAGGCTACATATGGTTTGAACTTGGAAATTTCTAGTTTTTAAACTTCTACAGTGATATGATGTTATCTTCAACGCGATCGCGAAGAGTGAACTGAGATGGGGTGGAATTTCCTTAATCCCGAACGCGACAGCTGGGCTGTGAACACGGAGCATTGGGGGCCTAACCATTTACGAACGCAACCAGCTTCTCGCGAACGCGTAAGCTTGGGACCTCGGAATGAGGATCAGTATTTTCTTCTACGCGAACGCGAGCATTGGCTTGCGAACGCGAACGCGTAGGCCACTTGGGCTGCTGCACTTAGTGATCGCGGCAGGCCCTTCACGAACGTGAAGAAGCCCTGACGCCCAGACTATAAAACATTTAAAAATCGGAATTTCACCCATTTTTCATAATCTTTCCATTAGAGCTCGTCCTAGATGTGATTTGGAGGAGACATTTCAACACCAATTTGTAGGTTAGTATACTTTAACTCATTTTCTTCTATTTCTAACATCACCCATTAATTTGTAGCTTTAGTCTTTGTTCTTCCATGGTAGAAAACTAGAGATTTAGGAAGAATTGGTGGTTTTTGCGAATTCGGGAATTAGACCTCAATTTGTGGTCAGATTTCGAAACCAATTACATAATCCGGCTCGTGGGTGAGTGCGTAAATGGGTTTTGGTCCGAACTTTAAGTTTTGACCAAGCGTGCCTGGGGTTGATTTTTTTTTTATGTTTTGGGAAAAGTGTAATATTCTATATTTATGTATTGTAATTGATTTCCTTATCATTATTTGACGTTATCGAGTCAATTGTGGTTAGATACGAGTGATTTGGAGGCGGATTCTAGAAAAAACGCCTCGGTAGAGCTCTGAGTTGATTGCGGAGTGAGGTAAGTGTTGGGTTTAACCTTGATTTGAGGGAATTAGGAACCCTTGAATTATGTGCTATGTGAAATTCATGTGTTGCGGCGTATATGCGAGGTGACTAATGCTTATATGCTTCCGAAATACTTGTTTCTCTGATTTTCCGCATTTCATTATTTATGACCTTCCATGCCTTAACTGTTACGTGTTTTAAATGCTTCATATGCCTTTATTTGATAGTTTTCACTTATTATTCTCGCGTTAAAGATATTAGACTTTCCCACGCTTTCATGACTTGCTACTATTTGCCTTAAATGATTTACTTGTACCCTTAGTTGAAATTTATTAAATTATCTTGCTATTTAGCATTCATTATAGTAGATTCTTAACTTGAGACGAGACTTCCTTTATGTTTCTGCTTCATATCCATTGCTCGTACAAGACTCTTGTGACTGACGTTGTTAAATTAAATGTACTTATTGATTAATTTATATTGATACAGTGGGATCGGGTTGCGCGTTGCCACAGGTGGAATAAGGGTGGTTTAATATGACAAAATAAGGATGAATTTATATTGATACTGATTCTAATTATATGAGGTATCGGGTTGCACGCTGTAACATAAATTTATTTATTATTGTTTATATTATTACAATGGAATAAGGGAGGATTGTGTTGTACGGTGTGATCGGGTTGCGCCCCGCAACAATCTATGTGCTTCTAATTTTCTTATCGTATTGTGTTGGCTTCAGTATTATCATACGAGACTCTAAGGATTGGTATTTCTGGCATTTACTGGTTTTCATTCGGAGGTTGAGTTATTTTCATGTCTTAACTGTTTTAATTCGTTACTGCATTTTCTTTTCTGTCTGTATTTAATACTGCGTACAAGTTATTATAAGTGACTGCCCTAGCCTCGTCACTACTTCGTCGAGGTTAGGCTAATCACTTTCACAGTACATGAGGTCGGTTGTACTCATACTACACTTTGCACATCTTGTGCAGATTTTGGAGTCGATCCCAGCGGCGGTTCATAGATTGCTCGGGTCGACAATTGAGTGGTGACTTGAGGTACAACTGCTTGGCATCCTCATCCCCTATAATCCCTTACTGTCATTTTTAGCGGTGTACTTTCTTTCAGACAACTTTATACTTTTATCCAGACCTTTATGTGTACTATTCTAGAAGCTTGTGCACTTGTGATACCAGGTCTAGGATGGTATTAGATATTTCAGTTGTTGTGACTCCGCACTTTACCATAGATTTATTGCAGTTATTTCAGTTTCTTTATTATCATTTAATTTGAACTGTTAAAAATGGATAAATTATTCTAACGTTCGCTTGCTTATCAAGTGAAATGTTTGGCGCCATAACAGTCCCAAGGGTGAGGCTTCTGGGTCGTTACACACATCTTGTAATCCGTTAATGATATGGGTTGGAACACTATGATTATGATATATTGGGATTAATGTTGTTTATTTTACTCAAACTTGAAGTTGAATAAATATATGAAAATAAGCATAGTGATATTTCTAGCCCATTTTAAGAAAAATAATTTTAGATGGGGACTTCTGGGGTGTGGGGGGGGGGGAGAGAGAGAGAGAAGGAAAATTCTGGCCAACTTATTAAATGGTATTACCACATTGAGGATATTTTCTGTCACAATCCAAAATTCCACCACAGGAATCGTGATGACACTTAGTCTCTATGACTAGGTAAGCCGATTAGAATTACATTTCGGGACATTTGTTTTTTAAACATAAAATTTAATACAAGTGTCGAAACTAGAAGCGGAAACAAATATAAAAACCTCCCAAGACTGGTAATACTGACTCACGAACTCAAACTGAGTACATGCAGTGATCCCAAGGATCGAATATATAATACTGTTCGAATAAGAGTGGACAGTACAATAAATATATAAAGACTCGAAGGGACTGCGACGACCAAACAGTCCTACCTTGAATCCTTGCGTTCTCACTCTAATCTCTGTCCGAATCCGATATCTCCAATACCTGGCTCTGCACAAAAATGTACAAAAGTGTAGTATGAGTACACCACAGTCGGTACCCAGTAAGTATCAAGACTAACCTCGGTGGAGTAGTGGCGAGGTACATTCAAGACACTCACTAGTCATTTAACCTGTGCAATATAGTAATGTACATGAATAATAGAAAATAAGTAGCAGTGACAGCAACAAAGATCAGTCATGGATATGAACAACAAGGCAACAAGAACACCATAAATATTGCTCAAACGAATAAGGAACACAAGTATAACCAATTAATCAAGTCCTTCAAATATAAATCTTTGAAACATAAGTTTTTCAAATAAAAGTCACTTTGTTACACCTCACTTCATAATCATAAAACACCGCGTACCAAAATTAAATATCAACGTATATAAGATCCGTAGGATAAATTTATTTTCAATAAAGTAAGTTTATAATTTTTAAAACAAGTAAGAAATCAACAAAGAAATGAGTTTATTTTTGAACTCGTTGGGTGAAGAAAATGACATTTCAATTAAAATGAACTATCTGATAGCTACTGATTTGGATGTAAAATTTATTAAATTAAAATATAATAGCATTTTCTTTTATTCGAAACAACTCAAACATCGAATACAAAACACATAATAAAATCAAATAATACATCACGGAACAACATAAAAATATGTTTCAATAAAGGGAACTTCCGAGGTACCGCCCCGTACTCCCAAATCATAAATAAATTTCAACAAAGGGCACTCCCGAGGTACCTCCCCATAGTTCCAAATAATAAATAAATTTTAATGTTTCCTTATATCACCGCGGGAGCCTTCACATTTAGTTTTTAAAATTATTTTTTCCGAGATAGCATCCTGAGTTTTAGCCACCTTTATCACACCACATGGCTTTTAATAGTTTCCCTACTAGCCACGCATATCAAGCCCCCTTATCTCACCACATGCATTTCAACACCTAGGTCTTATACCACCACATGCGTATCAATATCACAATATATCACAATTCGCATCTCAAGTGCCCGATTATCACATCATAACACAACTTGCACCTCAATGCTCAAATATCACTACATATTATAAATTTGCACATCATGTGCTCAAATATCAAAACATATCATAAATTCCACCTCAAGTGCTCAAATATTACAACATATCAAAAAATGCACATCAAGTGGTCAAATATTACAACATATCACAAAATCAACAATATATGGTAATTCCCCTACTCAAGGTTAGGCAAGATACTTACCTTTTTGAAGTTAGTCCGATATTCTAAAATTGCCTTGTTGCTTGAATTGACCTCCGGACAGCTCAAGTCTATCCAAATTAGTTGTATAACTTCATTAAAATTCATCGAAAATAATTTCGGATAATAAAATATCGACGAAAAAATTTATTCTAAAAAGTCAACGCGTGGCCCACCTCTCGGAACCTGACAAACGTTTTTCGAAATTCGAACACCCATTCTGACACGAGTTCAACCATATCAATTTTATCAAATTCTGATAACGAATCGACCTCAAAATTCTCAATTTAAGATATAGAAAATTTCTACCATTTTCAACCCAATTCACTAATTTTATGATAAAACCAATACTAGATTCGTGTATTTTAACCAAAATTGAGTTAGGAATTCTTACCCCAATATTTTTCTTGAAAAAATCTCGAACAATTTCCTCACCGGAGCTTTCTTCATTCAAAAATACTTTATTCTGTTGTCCAGGGGTTTGTTCTTCGCGTTCGCGACCTTCCCCTCGCGTTCGCGATGAACAAATTCTTCAACAGCCATTTCCAAACTCTTATGAGACAACTTCTAGTATAATGGTAATAACATAATGTATCAAACTACAAATTACAAATGGTTTGACTTGTTGAAAACTAGACATCAAGGGATATAATATTCATGTTTTGCTTATCTCCAATTCTTTATAGATTTCGAGATATAAGCTTTCAAAGTCAGCCCAGTGCAACAACAATTTCTTGTTCGCGATTACTCTTCTCAGACAGCCTGCAGTATATCCATCATAACGTTTCGTACACAACTCCAAATGCCAAACAGTTTGCTTTCATGAAAACTAGACAAAAGGGCCACACCTTTTATTTTTGGAGCATCTCCAAATTCCTTATAGATTGCAAGATATAAGCTTTTGAAGTTGGATGACAAATAACATGGTTTCCTTCTTTGCGAAAACGAGAGTCTCTTCGCGTACTTGTTGGACAAAATCCCAGAAGCCAAATCCTTCTTCACCAACGCGAGAGAGACCACGCGAACGCGAAGAACAACACCATACATCAGAAAACCAACATCTAAAGTAGCCCAAAATTATCCGAAATACACTCGAAACACACCCGAGGCCCCCGGACCCCAACCAAATATACCAACAAGTCCCAAAACATAATACGGATTTACTCGAGGCCTCAAATCACATATAACAACATCGAAACGATAAATCGCACCTCAATTCAAACTTAATGAAACTAAAAAATTTCAACTTCTACATTCGATGTCGAAACCTATCAAATCAAGTCCGATTGATCTCAAATTTTGCACACAGGTCATAAATGACATTACAGACCTATTCCAATTTGCAGAATCAGATTCCGACCCCGATATCAAAAAGTCAACTCCCGGTTAAACTTCCAAACCTTCAATTTCTTATTTTCGACATTTCAAGCCAAATTCAACTATGGACTTCAAAATAAATACGCAGACACACTCCGAAGTCTGAAATCACCATACGAAGCTATTGGAATCATCAAAATTCCATTCCGTAGTCATTTGCTCAAAAGTCAAACTTCGGTCAACTCTTTTTGTTTAAGCTTCAAAAATAAGAATTGTTCTTTAGATTTAATCCCGAATCATCCGAAAAGGAAACTCGACCACACACACAAGTCATAATACATATCACAAAGCTGCCCGTGACCTTAAGTCACTGAACGAGATGCTAATTCTTAAAACGACAAGTCGGATCGTTACATTTTCTTGTATCCATAGTTATTTCGCTATGTGACCTTTTCTTGCTAACATTGAAGAAAGATATATGTTTTGCAAAACAAAGATAATTCTGCCCATGCTTGTGATTCTGTTTCTATCTACATCAAAAATAGAGGAATAATAAGTAATAGAAATTTTTGGGATATTAATGTAAATAGTTGTGTGATTAATTACCTCCAAGTATATACTATAACAGAAAACTGTTAGTCGTATGCGCTGTATATTAATCTCCAAGTTCCAACAATCTGTTTCACCATTCTCTTAAGATGGATATGAAAAATAAAAGATAAAACTTCTACGTAACAGTCACCAGTAAAAAATGACAATTTTCCGAACGCCAATTTGCGACTGGAAAAATTCAGTCGGAGTTTCCGACTGAAACGGTCGAACATTTGCTAAAAAATATATTTATCTATTTTAAAATAATTTTAAGACTGACACTGCGACCAGGTCCGTCGAAAAAATTGCCGGATAAAACCGTGAAAGTTTTTTGCGAGATTTCCGACCGTTTTTCCCAGAAAATAAAAAAAATAAAAATTAAGAATATTGCCTCCTAACACCTTGACTTCGTCGATCGACCTATGCGACTGTTTTGGTCGAAAAAATTAAATAATAAATTAATATTTGTGTCTCATTCGGTCGCAAATCCTTTTAAAATACTTGCTTTCCCCAAAAATATTTTATTTCGCACCTTTCACTCTTTCTTTTTCCCTCTCCTCCTAGCTCCTCCCCCAACGGCGGAACTGTCACGACCCAAACTCTCACTTGTCGTGATGGCACCTATCTGAATACTAGGCAAGACGACAATCTCAATAAACCACCATATCTTTTAAATTTGAAAATAAAAATATAATTATTAAATTCAGTGGAAGAAAACCTCATAAACACAAATATAAAAACTCCCAAAACCCGGTGTCATTGAGTACATGAGCATCTAATATAAATACGGAATCTGACTGATAAAACACTATTTGAAAGTATAGAACAGTACAATAGCTGAAAGAAAGAGAGACAAGGTCAGCGGACTCCAAGCAGCTACCTTGATAGTCTCCAACTAATAGGACTCTCAGAACTAACAGTCGTCGTATCCGAAAGCACCTGGATCTGCACACGAGGTGCAGAGTGTAGTATGAGTACAACTAACTCCATAAGTGACAAGACTAACCTCTGTGTTGAAAGTAGTGACGAGCTTCGCAGGTACAATCCAGTATAAATAATGGTACAAAAATATAGGAATGCTTTCAAGTTCAATAGTTAAACCCAATACAAGTGAAATAGATCAATACTGCATGATATGAGGAATATGACATCTCGGTAGAAAAGACCTCAGGTAAATACTGGTCACAAATTATTCGGTCACTCGGCATAGTTTATGACCAATCCAGCCCAGGGATATTCTATCCTGTATATATATATAAATCGACTAACACTCAGTCACTCAGTACCATATGAGGCTAATCCAGCCCTGGGCTAATGTATCCCCAAATATAAATGATACGGACAAGATCCATGTCCAGGAAAATTTCATCACAATATAAATAAATAAGTAAGGCAAGTTGTGCTCACTGGGGGTATGTACAGACTCCGTAGGGGCTCCTTCATTCCAAGCGCTATAATAAGCCGATATGGCCTACTGCGGCGTGCGGTCCGATCCAATAATAATAATAAAGCCTATAAGGCCTGCTGCTGGCGGGCAGTCCCGATCCACATAATAATAAAGCCTATAAGGCCTAATGCAGGCGGGCAGCCCCGATCCATAACAAATAAGCCTATAAGGCCTGCCGCGGGCGGGCAACCCCGATCTAGAACAAATAAGCCTATAAGGCCTGCTGCGGCATGCATCCCGATCCAATAATAATAATAAAGCCTATAAGACTTGCTGCTGGCGGGCAGCCTCAATCCACATAATAATAAAGCCTATAAGGCCTATTGCAGGCGGGTAGCTTGATCCCATAAATATCCTCACAATAGATAATATGACTGAGTGTGAAATGTACATTTTTAAAACAATTAATTTATCAGTAACACGACCCCATGGGTCTAAAATATCGGCACGTAGCCTAAACATGATCTTTAATAAGAGCCTCCGCTCAATTCCTCTAGCACGTGAGAAATGTTGAGATAATAACATGATACTTTAATTTACAACTTCACAGAATTTATTCAAGTCACAATTTCAATGGTGCACATCCACACGCTCGTCAACTATCATGTGCCTCACCTCAAAACAATTTATATAACACAAATTCAGGGATTCATACCCTCAGAACCAAGTTTATAAGTGTTACTTACCTCAATCACGCTATCTCAATCCAATAGTAGAACCTTTTCCTCGATTATGCAACTCCGAATGGCTCGAATCCAACCACAATTAGTTCGATACAATCAACACAAGCTATCGGAAATCAATTCCAAATGATAAAGGGCGGATCTTTAATTAAAAACCTCGAAGCTAACTATACTTGAAACTTACGGGGCCATTATGGAATTCGATTCTAAGAGAGAAAATTTAGCCAACACAGCCAAAATGCGCCCCCTTAATGATGCTACAACAATCAATTACCCTAAGAAACTTCAATCTATAATATCAACATCCAATGGGACCAACATTTGTAACAATTCCATAGTTTAGGCCATTTTGACAATTTATCAAACACTTGGTAGGCATAAATTTTTACATCTCTTAACTATAGAGTTAGTTCATCCAATTACCACCATTTTCCAATAATTTATCCCACAATCATTCTTTAATAATTTATACACCAAACATCACATGTGTGACCAACCATTCACACCCAACCAACAAAATTCCATCAAATAATCACTTTTCAATCTCTACAATGGTTATGTATTTAAATTGGAAATTTATGGCTTCCAATCACCATACCACGAGTTCTAATACTTGATTCACGCTCATATTTTCATAATACATTCATGCATGTAAGTCTAAGGGTGTACGATTACCTTTTTGGAAGAAATCTTGCAAAAACCTCCCTTCAGTTCTTGAAGATCTAAGCATTTTATGTGTAGATTTCAACAATACTAGTGTAGAAATGATAGAATTTCACACCAAGATAATTGGAATTGCTTACCTTAATAAAGAAAGTAGTTGGTGGTCTTGAGAGAGTGGAGAAGAGCTCCAACATCCGTCCAAGTGAAATGGGGAAAATAAACCCCCAAGGTGACTACTTAAAAAGGATTCAGGTGGGGGTAGCGTGCATGTGCCTGCGCCAAATTTCTATACTTTCACTAGTTTTTCAAACTTGATGAGAGGGATGGCGTACCACAATCCGTGTGTTGCACGAACCCTAGTACGCTCCCAGTACTTTTCTTTTCCATTTCTTGATTCTCCACTCACCATCATTTAATAACTTGCTATGATATAGACTCGAGTTGACTTCAAATATTGCACACAAGTCCTAAATGAATGTACAAACCTATTCCAACTTCTGAAAACTAGGATCCGACCTCGACATCAAATAAAGTCAATTTTCGGTCAAACTTTCCAAAATCTTCCATTTTTCCAACTTTTGCCAGTTCATGCCGAAGTGGCCTACAGACCTCCAAATAAACATCTGGACACGCTCCTAAGTCCAAAATCACCCAACAGAGCTAATAGAAGCAGCAAAATTTAAATTCGTGGTCGTTTTCATATAATTCAAAATGTACCGTAATTCATTTCAAAACCTCACCGGATCCGGACCCATTACCCTGACAACTCATATAATAATTGTAAAGTAAGAATTGAGTAGTAAATGGGGGAATATGGCTGTAATACTCAAAACGACCGGCCGGGTTGTTACATTCTCCCCCACTTAAACACACGTTCCTCCTCAAACGTCCCAAGAATTGTTTTCAAGCTATCACATCACTATTCCACCTTACCACGCGTATACCCGGGGGTGATCCCTCGTCACCCTATCCCATATAGGTCTTACAACACAACATAAATGAAGATCATTAATTTAACCCTGGCCCGTAAACCTTGGAATTCAATTTCTAACATTCAGAATTTCTTTTGAAGACCGGAATCTCACATCTACACACTAAATAAGTGCGAACAAACTGTATCAAGCCATAGCCATGTCTCAAGATGTAATCACATGATATATCACATAATTCGCATACTCACAACACCATTTTCGATCTCGTTAACTACTCTAAACCAACCAAGTACTATATTAAACACCACATTCCACATAACCTCATTCCAAAACTTTCGTACACCGCTGATAATAAAAGAAACACGCAGAATCTCATAACCCCTTATCAGATCAACAATATTATGGAGCTCTCTCACCCCAACTAGAACCATAATCACTTTTTAAGCCGACTTTGAATGTCATCCTCCCAAATATACCATAATCAAACCTAATAGTACCCATTCCAGGTCCTATGACCCTATATTATCAAACACAACTATCCCGCTGACACGCCACACCAATACAACTATAGCCAGAACTGCAACGCTATAAGCTCATTATACATAGTAAAACCAAGACATGCGAATTTAATAATAGTAACCAGCTCTTCTCGAGCTCACATTAACATCACTCGCACGGACAACTCACGTGCTATAGCATCAATATAATCTGCCCGGTATAGTCCCATACCTCCAGTCCAAATATATCATATGTGAGCATTTAAATAGGTATACGTGTAAATGATGAGTAGGATAAGATTCTCATGTTCTTGGACTGGTATAAATGGCATGCTAAAGTGTAGGCTTGTACAAAGTGTGCTATCGTAGCTAAAATCGAAAATCTTTCATCACTGAGGCATTTATCAAGTTAATTCAGGGAATTTAACTCCTATGTAGCCTCAATCACGGCTCAAACAGATCACACAATGTTACAGATATGAGAATCATCATAGCTCAAAGCTCAACAGTCGATTCCAGGCTTATTATAGCCCAAACAGAATCCGAGCATGGATAAATAGCCATCTAAAAAGTCCTCAATACTTAACCATAACACATACTATTATCTAGTTAACTTGGCCACACTTTCACCGTTCGCGGCCCCAAAACAATTTGCTTCTGAGAACTCCAGTCCCCAAATACGTAGAACACATGAACCACCGTAACTGACCATAACTCCAGCATTCGAATGACTAAAACATCCTTCATGTGCGATCATCCCACTAGGAATACTTCTATCATTCTTCTGTGCCACATAATAATAATTTGAATATTAGTAGCCTATCAACCAGGTGAGTACCACAGTACCAATGAACATTCGTAAGTCAAAACACAATGCGCCTTCTGAAATGCGCACCATTCTCAGGAATTATCGAGAAGTTATAACAATCATCTAAATGTCTGAAACTCACCATGTTGTCCATAATTCATGACCTTCCTTTCAAACGTGAACTGCCACATTGTACATGTAATTCTTAATCCCGCACAACACACCACATCTATCATGCCATCATGTGACAAGCAAAAGAATTTCATTATCAACTTTGAGTCACCAGTAATTTACTTACCCGGTTAGTTAGAAACCTTCTTATTGCTTCCCTCCAAGAGGAAATCACAATACACAACATGTTCCCCACACCGGTAGAAAATATACGGTTCAACCCATGGTAGAAACCATCGAGAACTCTTCGAAATCCATTTGCACATAACCAAACTATCAGAACTGAATTCCTCTAACTTGACCAAGCCACGTAGCTCACCAAACCCAAGAATGTTTCCACCAAAACATATGTAAAGTCTCACCACATCATAATTACCCAAAAGAACCGAGCATACCATTACTATACTGATCTAGCCTACTACCAAATTATCCTAGTTACTTCGAGTTTCTTCTGAATTACCCTCGAGTTGACACTTCTCCTTGTTAGAACACTACGATCCATACCCAAAGCTCACTACAAGACATCCTAACATAAACCATATCACCCTAAGGTCCATAAGCTATTGTATTCTTCTTAAGCACCACAAAATTACCACAACTGTAACACTCACTCTGAAAATACCTTATGTGAATTTAAAATTGTTCTTTTACGTTTCTTATACTGGAATATAGAATCCATAGTCATACAGAATTACCGCAAGTCCCGACACCATCAAATGCAAATCACATATTCTATCCATACACGAATCCGAAAACAAATTCTCGATTGCTATATATAAATCTTGAACCCATTAGAACCTTCTTGAGAGTCCTCCATTCTGCGCAAATCTAAATTGCACCGTGGGCCGAAAGACACATGCTCGCTTAGCTTAACCGCACTTAAAGAAGTAACCCTGACTTAACGTCAACAATCAAATTCATACTTCTTTCGTACTACATCCAACAATAACAACTCGGTCATCCCATGATTTTCATATACTCATAAAGTGCAACATAACATGTATCCAGGAATTTTTTACTCGAGTCATCATCG
The DNA here is from genome assembly GCF_000715075.1 of Nicotiana tabacum. NCBI lineage: Eukaryota > Viridiplantae > Streptophyta > Magnoliopsida > Solanales > Solanaceae > Nicotiana > Nicotiana tabacum. The sequence goes on along the minus strand of NC_134094.1, from coordinate 17,061,480 downwards.
ATATCAATCTTTGCAAGTCATAACCGATTCACATGTATGCATCAAACCAAAACTAGTACAACACATAATAATGAAATCAAGTTATCAATAGCAGGCTCCCCCACTTGGCTCAAAGCCATAGAACAAAGCATTCCACACCTCACAATATTCATACTCTATTACTATCATAATACTACAGTCCGAACAACGAAAACTCTTCACAAGCTCAAGTAACATAAACCAAAAAATACCTCAATTCATTCGCTAATCTCGCTTTCATTCTTGTGACAATCAAGTTAACTTTCTCAACCAGATTCAAATTCAAATCTCAACACATACACTCCACCGGTAGAAAAGAAACTATCCACTCAACAATATAAGGAACACGTCTATGTAGATTACTCTGCAGAAGATAACGCACCTGCTAGGTCTAAGATTGAGATCTTGTTATACCCTTTCGCAACTACAAATACCAATCTTAGGGGAAATTTTTCCCAAATAATGTTAGACAATTCACTTATCTCGACTCGCTCCAATTTAACCAAGTAGTATGCCCTTTCTTCGATTTTCCGACTCCGATCGACTCGTATCTAATTATAAGAAAATATTACATTTTACCATAAAATCCGAAATTATTTCAAAAATCGCCAGTGGGGCACACATATTGGAATCCGGAGAAACTCACAAAATCCGACAACTCATTCAATTACGAGTCCAACCATACCAGTTTCACTCAAATCCGCCTCCGAATCGATACTGAAATCGCAAAAATTCATTTTTATGATATTTCTAAAATTTTCCCAAATTTCCATCTCAATACACTAATTAAATGGTGAAAACAATGATATATTTGTGTATATTGACCAAATCCGAGTTGGAATCACTTAACCAAATATTTTTCCTTGAAAATCTGTCAAATATCGCTTCTTCTCAAGCTCTAGTTTGTTAAAAATGGCGAATGTGACGAATGCCCTCTTTTATAAATCTGCCCAGGCAACCTTCAGAACTAGGCCTCGATCGTGACTTCGATCATGGACCTCGGTCATGGCCTTCGATCCTGGGGATCAATCATGGCCCTCGATCCTGGGTATCGGTCATTGCTTCGATATTTATGGCCTTCGATCACTGGCCTCGGTCATAGCCCTCGATCCTGGGCCTCGATCCTGGGCTTTCGATCAGTGGCCTACGATCACTGGCCTTTGAGCTTGCCTTCGATCATGGCCCTCGAGCCTGGGCTTTCGATTATGGCTCTCGAGCCTTGCCTTCGATCATCGGCTCGATTTTTGGGCTCGATTTCTGGCCTTCAATTTTTTTTAGGCTCAACTTCTGGGCTCGATTTCTCAAGAGAAGAAAATTTGCAGTAGCTGTTTAAGTCCAACTTTTGATCTGTTAACCATCCGAAATCCACCCGAGGGACCTCAACCAAATACACCAAAAAGTCCTAAAACATCATACGAACTTATTTGAAACATCAAATCACATCAAACAATGCTAAAATCACAATTCATACCCCAATTCAAGCTTAATGAAACTTAAGAATTTCCAACTTCTACATGACGGAGCTATGAAAATTTTCAGAACTAGATTACGACCCCGATATCAAAAAATCAACTCCCAGGTCAAACATCTAAACCTATATTCCTATTTTATTAGCCATTTCAAGCCTAATTTCACTATGGACTTCCAAATAAAATTCGGATCGCGCTGCTAAGTCTAAAATATCATACGAAGCTGTTCGAATCATCAAAATTCTATTCCGGGGTCGTTTGCACATAATTCGACATCTGGTCACTATGTGAACTTAAACTTTTAAATTTTTCATCAAAATTCCATATCTCGGGCTAGGGATCTCGGAATTTGATTCCAGGCATACACCCAAGTCCCAAATCACGATACGGACCTACCGGAACTGTCAAAAAATTGATCCGAGTCTGGTTTCTCAAAATGTTGACTAAAGTTAACACAGTTGAGTTTTAAAGCTCTAATTCACATTTTAATTCATTTTTCACATAAAAACTTTCCAAAAATTTTTACGGATTGCGCACGCAAGTCGAGGAATGATAAATAGTGCTTTTCGATGTCTTAGAACATAGAATTAACTATTAACTTTAAAGATGACATTTTGGGTCATCACATTCTCCACCTCTAAAACAAACGTTCGTCCTCGAACGGAGTTAGAAAAAGTACCTGAGCTGGTGAATAAGTGTGGATAACAGCTGCGCATATCATTCTCGGTGTCCCAAGTCGCCTCCTCGACCGGATGATCCCTCCACTGAACCTTCACGGAAGCAATATTCTTTGACCTCAGCTTTCGAACCTGCCTATCTAAAATAGCCACTGGTTCCTCAACATAAGATAGATCCTTGTCCAGCTGAATCGAACTGAAGTCTAACACATGAGACGGATCGTCATGATATTTCTGAAGCATAGAAACATGGAATACCGGATGAACTGCATAGAGACTAGGTGGTAGTTCAAGTCTGTAAGCCACCTCTCCAACTCTCTCAAGAATCTCAAAAGGCACAATATACCTAGGGCTCAACTTCCCCTTCTTTCCGAACTTTATCACACCCTTCATAGGCGAAACCCAGAGTAATACCCGCTCACCAACCATGAATGCAACATCACGAACCTTCCGATCCGCATAACACTTTTGTCTAGATTGGGTTGTACGAAGTCGATCCTGAATCAACTTAACCTTTTCCAATGCATCCTAAACCGAGTCTGTACCCAATAGTCTAGCTTCTTCCGGTTAGAACTAACCCATTGGAGACCGGCACCGCCTACCATACAAGGCCTCATATGGAGCCATATGAATGCTCGACTGATAACTGTTGTTGTAAGATCTGATCCCAAGCACCCAAAAAATCTAACACACGCGCCTAAAGCATATCCTCCAATATCTGAATAGTGCATTCGGACTGCCCGTCCGTCTGAGGGTGAAATGTTGTAATCAACTCTACCCGAGTACCCAACTCTTACTATACAACCCTCCAAAATCGTGAGCTAAACCGTGTACCCCTGTCAGAGATAATAGACACCGGTACGCCGTGAAGTATGATAATATCGCGAATATAGATTTGAGCCAACTGCTCAGAAGAGTAGGTAGTCATCACATGAACGAAATGAGCTGACTTGGTTAACCTATCCACAATCACCCAAACTGCATCAAACTTCCGCTGAGTCCGTGGAAGTCCAACAATGAAATCCATAGTGATCCTCTCCCATTTCCATTCTGGAATATCTAACATCTAAAGTAATCCACCCGGTCGTTGATGATCATATTTCACTTGTTGACAATTTAGTCACCGAGCTACATACTCCACTATGTCTTTCTTCATCCGCCTCCACCAATAGTGTTGTCTCAAGTCCTGATACATCTTTGCAGCACCCGGATGAATGGAGTACTGCGAACTATTAGCCTCCTGGAGAATCAACTCACGCAAACCATCTACATTAGGCATACATAGCCTGCTCTGCATCCGTAATACATTGTCATCTCCAATAGTAACTTCCTTGGCATCACCGTGCTAAACTGCATCCTTAGGAACAAGTAGATGGGGATCGTCAAACTGACGCTCCCTGATACGATCATAAAAAGAAGACTGGGAAACCACACAAGCCAAAATTTGCATCGACTCAGAAATATCCAATCTAACAAACTGATTGGCCAAGGCCTGAACATCCAAGGCTAAAGGCCTTTCTGCTACCGGTAAATATGCTAAGCTGCCCAAACTCTACTCATTACGACTCAAGGCGTCGGCCACTACATTGGCCTTCCCAGGATGATAGAGAATGGTGATATCGTAATCCTTAAGCAAATCCAACCATCTCCGCTGCCGCAAATTAAGATCCTTCTATTTAAACAAATGTTGTAGACTCTGGTGATCGGTGTAGACCCTACAATGGACACCGTACAAATAATGGCCCCAACGTTTTAAGGCATGAACCATAGCTGTTAACTCAAAGTCGTGGAGCGGATAATTCTTCTCATGTACCTTTAACTGTCTGGATGCGTAGGAAATAACCCTACCGACTTGCTTTAACACTGTGCCGAGACTAATATACGGCATGTCACAATACACAGTGTAAGACCTTAAACCTGTAGGTAATACTAACGCTGGGGTTGTAGTTAAAGTTGTCTTGAGCTTTTGGAAGCTCTCCTCACATTCCTCGGTCCACCTGAATGGAGCACCCTTCTGGGTCAATTTGGTCATAGATGCAGCAATAGAAGAGAAAACCTCTACAAATCAGCGATAATACCCTACCAAACCAAGGAAACACCGGATCTCCGTAGCTGAGGATGGTCTGGACCATCTCTGCACTGCCTCAATCTTCTTTGGATCTACCTTAATCCCCTCGCACAAAATATATGACCCAAAAATCCCACTGAATCAAGCCAAAATTCACACTTTGAAAATTTTGCATATAACTACTTTTCTCTCAAAGTCTAAAGCACAGTCCTCAGGTGTTGTTCATGATCTTCCCAACTCCGGGAATACAACAGAATGTCGTCAATAAACATAATTACAAAAAAATCAAGATAGGGCTGAAATACACTGTTCATCAGATGCATAAATATTGCTGGGGCGTTGGTCAGCCTGAATGACATTACATGGAACTCATAATGACCATACCGAGTCCTAAAAGCAGTCTTCGAGATATCTAGCTCCCGAATCTTCAACTGATGATAGCCTGAACGCAAGTCAGTTTTAGAGAATAGCCTGGCACCCAGAAGCTGATCATATAGGTCATCGATACGTGGCAATGGATACTTGTTCTTCACTGTAACCTTGTTCAGCTGACGGTAATCAATACACATCCGCATAGAACCATCATTCTTCTTTACAAATAAAACAGGATCACCCCAAGGAAACTGGGCCGATTGAATCCCTTATCAAGCAATTCTTGTAACTATTCTTTTAATTCTTTCAACTCTGCTAGGGTCATGCGATATGCTGGAAGAGAAATGGGCTGAGAGTCCGATAACAAATCAATGCCAAAGTCAATATCCCTGTCGGGTGCCATACCCGGAATATCCGCTGGAAATACATCAGGAAAATCTCTGACTACAGGAACTGACTCCACGGTAGGAGTATCAACACTAACATCTCTCACATAGGCCAGATACACATCTCACCCTTCTCAACCATTCGTTGAGCTTTAAGAAATGAAACAACCTACTAGGATCACAATCCGAGGTAACTCTCCTCTCTAGCCGAGGTAGACATGGTATAGCCAACATCACCATCTTGGCGTAACAATCAAGAATAACGTGATAGGGCGACAACCAGTCCAAGCCCAAAATAATATCGAAATCCACCATACCGAGCAATAATAAATCGGCTCTGGTCTCAAACCCACTGATAACAATTAAACACAACCAATAAATACGGTCCACAATAATAGATTCACCCATTGGTTTAGATACATAAACAGAATAACTCAAGGAATCACGTGATACGCCCGAATAAGGGGCAAAATAAGATGACACATAAGAATAAGTGGATCCTGGATCAAATAAGAGTGATGCATCTCTATGACTGACCAGAATAATACCTGTGATAACAAAATCAGATGCAACGACCTCTGTCCTAGCAGGAATGGCATAATATCTGGCCTGGCCTCCCCTTCTAGGGTGACCTCTACCTAGTCGACCTCCACCTCTAGCCGGCTGTGCAGGTTGAGTGCCAACTGGTGCAGTAATCATGGCCTGAGAAGTCTGAGGGCCCTATGAAATAGGTGGGGCCTGAGAAATCTGTAGAGGTGCACCCCTCCTAAGTCTGGGAAAATCCCTCATGATATGGCGAGTGTCACCACACTCAAAACAAGCCCTTGGAGGACGTGGCTGCTGGGACTGGCTCGGGCCTGATCGACTAGACTGCCCACTGAAAGCACCCTGTACAGGAGGTACAGTAGACACTGGCAGTGCATAATATGGAACCTGAGGTCTGGGAGTAGCCGGAATACCACTGGAAGCTGGAAGTGCTGAATGAATAGGACGACTCACATAACCTCTACCATGACGGGCTGCAATTGGGACACGGGAATTATTATATTTGACAGAATCTCGGGGTCACTTAGCTTCTCTCTCTTCCCTCTCCCATATCCACATACCTTCCAATCTCCTAGCAATTAACACCACCTGTTGGCATGTGATGTCCATCTCTAGCTCTCGGCCATACTGTTTCTAATATTAGGGTGGAGACCCTCAATAAATCTGCGAACCCGCTCTCGAACAGTAGCAACTAAGGCTGGTGCATGCCTCGCCAAATTATTGAATTGGACCGCATACTCGGACACAGTCATAGAACCATGGCGCAGCTGCTCAAACTCTGTGCGCCATGCATCTATAAGACTCTGAGGAACATACTTCCTTAAGAACATATTTGAAAATTGAGTCCAAGTGAGTGAAGATGCCTCAGCGAGACTATCCAACTCATATGCCTTCCACCACTGGTAGGCTGATCCTCTAAACTAGAATGTCGTGAAAGAAACCCCACTGGAATCCACAATACCCATAGTACGAAGGACACGGTGACATTCCTCAAGAAAACCCTGAGCATCCTCTAAAGCTAGGCCGCTGAAAATGGGAGGGTGGTACTTCTTGTACCTCTCGATCCAGAGTTGCTCCCCTTCTGAAACTGCTATCCTTATCTCAGGCCGAACTGGGACAACTAGTTGCACTAGTATAACCTCTGGGCATGGTCAACTTGGGCCCGTGGCTCGGGAGTACGGGCGGCGAGAGTCTGTGCTCCTCCCCCAGCATGAGATGTGGCAGGAGCAAGTGGAATTAACCCTGCCTGAGCTAAATTGCCAAACATTCTCAAAAACTGAGCAAGAGTCTCCTGAAGTGCAGGAGTAGTAATAGGCATCTCAGGTGCCTGCTCTCCAACTGGAGCTTCTGGTGGCTCTGGTGCAACAGCTCGTGCAGGTGCTCTAGGTGCACCTCTTGGTCTTCCTTTGCCTCTTGCTCGGCCTCTGCCCCGACCCCGGCCTCTTGCGACTCCAACAGGGGGTGCGAGTGTCTGATCATCAGATCCAGTTGTGCGTGTCCTCACCATCTGTGAGAGAATAGAAAGACAATGGTTGAAAATTTTGAAGTTAACAAATACGCACGATAAGGAATCAAAGAAGTGAATATTTCCTAACAGTTCCATAGCCTCTCGAAGATAAGTACAGACATTTCTGTACCCATCCGCAAGACTCTACAAAACCTGCTTGTGACTCGTAACACCTATGAACCTAGAGCTCTGATACCAACTTGTCACGACCTCCAAATTCCCTCCGTAGTAGGTCGTGATGGAACCTAGTCTCTAAGACTAGGTAAACCTATCAATGCAGAATAATAATAGATATATGAAATAAATAAACTACAATTCAACAATTACAACAATTACAACTTCCAAAACCGGGTAGAAATAAGTCACAAGATTCTAAGGATTTATCCTCAATGTCTCTATATAAAAGAGTCTAAGAAATTAAGGAAGCAACATAACAAGAATAGAAGGGGACTCCGGAGTCTGCGGACACTGGTAGATATACCTCGAAGTCTCCGTGCACAGGTACTCACTGACGTCTGGACCGGTAAGAAGTACCTGGATCTGCACAAAAGAGTGTGCAAAAGTGTAGTATGAGTATACCACAGCGGTACCCAGTAAGTGCCAAGCCTAACCTCGGTAGAGTAGTGACGAGATCAGGTCTGGCCCTACTGGAAAATAATAAATGACATGGTAAAATATTTCATAGTATAATAAAATAAAATGACAATGAAAATAAATCAAGTAGTAGGTCACCATTTAATTACACAAATAATGGCAAATAATACCTCGTGGAACAAAACAAAATTTCTTTCCAACTTTAAGAAAAATCACAACAAAATCAAAGGCAACTACAATCATAAATAAATATCAACAAGGGCACTCCCGAGGTACCGTCTCGTAGTCCCAAGTCATAAATAAACTCACAATATCTCATTTCCTTATCTCACCGCGGGAGCCTAACACAATTTATTTTAAAGAAAATATTTTTTTCCCGAAATAGCGTCCCACGTTTTAGCCATCCTTATCACACCGCATGACTTCTAGTAGTTCCCCCTACTAGCCACGCGTATCAAGCCCCATTATCTCACCGCATGTGTTTCAACACCCAAACCTTATACCACCGCATGCGTATCAATATCACAATATGCACCTCAAGTGCTCAAATAATTCAACAATAATATTTTTCACAATAAAAAGCTCACGACTCATGCCAAATAAATCAACAATAATATTTTTCCCAAATAAAGAGCTCACGGCTCATGCCAAATAAATCAACAATAATATTTTTCCCAAATAATGAGCTCACGGCTCATGCCAAATAAATCAACAATAATATGTTTCCCAAATAAGAGCTCACGGCTCCATCACAATGAGTACGAAAAGCTTACAAAAATATTCAGGAATAAACAATTCAATAAAATAATATTTTAAAATCTTTAATATGTTGCTTAAATACCAAATTTAAAATGTCAAATACTTCATATTAATAATATTTAATTTAAAGAAAATCAACTTCAAATAATGCACATAATAAAAGAAACCAAGTTTCAACTAAACAGGTAAAACAATTAGCAGAAAAAGGTCAATCAACTTAAAAATATAAACATTAAATCAATGATGAAGAATATTTCAGAATAAAAATAGTTTAATTAATGCGCCACAATGATCTACACAATTTAAAAACATAATCTTTCACATTTAGCCCGTGTACACACTTGTCATCTCGTGTACATGACTTTCAACACATTACTATTTATCACTTCAATACCAATCGTAGGGGAGATTTCCCCCACACAAAGTTAGACAAGTCACTTACCTCGACTTGCTCTAATTTAACCAAGTAGTATGCCTTTTCCTCGATTTTTCAACTCCGATCGACTCGAATCTAGTCAGAATTAATTCGATACAGTCAAATAAAATTATAGGAATCAATTTCATAAGAAAATATTATATTTTTCAATAAAATCTGAAATTAATTCAAAAATAGCTCGTGGGGACCACATCTCGGAATCCGGTGAAACTCACAAAATCCGATAACCTATTCAATTATGAGTCCAACCATACCAGTTTCACTCAAATCCGACTTCGAATCGATACCGAAATCTCAAAAATTTATTTTTATGAGATTTCTAAAATTTTCTCAAATTTCCATCTCAATACACTATTTAAATGGTGAAAACAATGATATATTCCTAAATATTGACCAAATCCGAGTTAGAATCACTTACCCAAATATTTTTCCTTGTAAATTTATCAAATATCGCTTCTGCTCAAGTTCCGATTTGTTAAAAATGGCGAATGGGACGAATGCACTCTTTTATAAATCTGCCCAGGCAGCATTCAGAACTGGGCCTCGATCGTGACTTCGATCATGGACCTCGGTCATGGCCTTCGATCCTGGGCTCGATCATGGCCCTCGATCCTAGGTATCGATCATGGATTCAATCTTTATGGCCTTCTATCACTGACCTCGGTCATAGCCCTCGATCCTGGGCCTCAATCTTGGGCCTTCGATCACTGTCCTTCGAGCTTGCCTTCGATCATGGCCCTCGATCCTGGGCCTTCGATCATGGCCTTCGAGCCTTGTTTTCGATCACGGCTCTAAAGCCTTCCTTTGATTATGGCTCTCGAGCCATGCCTTCGATCCTCGGCTCGATTTCTGGGCTTGATTTCTACGCTCAATTTCTGGCCTTCTATTATTTTTAGGCTCGACTTCTCGGCTTGATTTCTCAGCAGAAGAAAATTTGCAGCAGCTGTTAAGTCCAACTTTTGATTCGTTGACCATCCAAAACCCACCCTAGGCCCTCGAGACCTCAACCAAATACACCAACAAGTCTTAAAACATCATACGGACTTATTTGAAACCTCAAATCACATCAAACAATGCTAAAATTACAATTCATACCCCAATTCAAGCTTAATGAAACTTAAGAATTTTCAACTTCTACATTCGATGCTGAAACCTATCAAATCAAGTCCGATTGGCCTCAAATTTTGCACACAAGTCATAAATGACATAACGGAGCTATAAAAATTTTCAGAACTGGATTCCGACCCCGATATCAAAAAGTCAACTCCCCGGTCAAACATACAAACTTAAATTTCTATTTTAGCCATTTCAAGCATAATTTCACTATAGACTTCCAAATAAAATTCTAATCATGCTCCTAAGTCCAAAATCACCATACAGAGCTGTTGGAATCATCAAAATTCTATTCCGGGGTCGTTTGCATATAATTCGACATCCGGTCACTATTTGAACTTAAACTTTTAAATTTTTCATCAAAATTCCATATCTCGGGCTAAGGACCTCGGAATTTAATTCCGGGCATACTCCCAAGTCCCATATCACGATGCGGACCTACTGGAACTGTCAAAATACTGATCCGAGTTCGTTTACTCAAAAAGTTGACCAAAGTCAACTCAGTTGAGTTTTAAAGCTCTAATTCACATTTTAATCTATTTTTTACATAAACACTTTTCGGAAAATTTTACAGACTGCGCACGCAAGTCGAGTCATGATAAATAGTGCTTTTCGAGCTCTTAGAACACAAAATTAATTATTAACTATAAAGATGACATTCTGGGTCATCACAGCATCACCATTCATCCTTTTACACTCACAATATGGTACGGCATCACCCTTCGTGCTTTTACACTCACAATATGGTACGTCATCACCCTTCGTGCATTAACACTCTCCCTTACCATAAAGCAATGTACAAATAACAACCGAGAGATAGAATAACAAGTATAAGCCTTACCTCAACATTTGGTTCCCCAATATCAATCTCAACTTTGAAATAAATACTCAATTATCACAAGAAAATCCGTAAACATGATAAGAACGATCAATTTAATAACACTAGTATAAACACATAGCAATTAGGCATAGAAAAGAGACAGTATAAGAAAAACAGAAGAAACATGAAAAATATGTAAATTGGCGGCGCATAAGTACTCGTCACGTCACATATACGCCGCTCATATGAATTTCATGTAGCAAATAGTCTAAGGTTCCTAATTCCCTCAAGTCAGGGTTAAACACAACACTTATCTTGCTCCGAAGGCCACTTGATACTCAATCATAGCTTTTCCTTTAGAATCCACCTCCAAACCACTCGTATCTATTCAAAAAAGACTTAATAATATCAATTATTGCTAAAGGAATTAATTACATTGCATAAATTTAGTTTCCCAAATTTTCCTCCAAAAAGTCAAAAATCGAACCCCGGGCCCGCTTGGTCAAAACCCGATGTTCGGACCAAAATGCATTTACCTATTCACCCTTGAGCCCAGATATATAATTGGTTTTGGAATGCGACCTCAATTTGAGGTCTAAATCCCCAAATTTACGAAATCCCTTAGTTTCTACCCGAACCCCTAATTCTACCATGAAAACTCTAGATTTTAGGTTGCAAATTTATGAAATGAAATGGGTAATTGAAAGAAAATGGTTTAGAATCACTTTCCAACCCTTTGGGGACGAAATTATCTCTTGCAAATCGCCTCTAGCCCCTTTTTTTTATGAAAAGTTGGAAAAATGGCTTAATCCCGTGTTTGATTATTTTTGCAAGTGCTGGGCGACAGTGATCATCGCGTTCGTGAGAACACTGTGGCATTCGCGATTGAGCCAGTCTTGTTCGCGAAGGATAAATTCCCCATCAATTCGCTTTCGCGACCTCGCCTTCGCGTTCGCGAAGAAGAAATCTCAGCCTGGCCAGTTTACTCTTCGCGTTCGCGAGAGTACCTTCGCGAACGCGAAGAAGGACATGCCAGAACACCTGGTGTAGAAAAATACCAGATTTGCTCAAGTCCAAAACATCCCATGGCCTATCAGAAACTCACTCGAGCCCTCGGGGCTCCAAATCAAACATGGACATAAGTCGAAAAACATCATACGAACTTGCTCGCGCAATCAAATCGCCAAAATAACACCTAGTTCGATAATTCGATACGGACCCACTGGGACCGTCAAAATACGGATCCGGTCCCGTTTACTAAATATGTTGACCGAAGTCAACTAAAATCAACTTTTAAGGCAAAATTTTTTATGTTCTTCAATTTTCAACATAAACATTTTTCGAAAACACGCCCAGACTGCGTACGCAAATCAAGAACGATAAAAATGAGATTCTTAAGGCTTTAGAGCGCAAATTCGACTTCTAAAACATAAGATGACCTTTTGGGTTATCACAACAACTTTCTTTTTTGAATCATCTCCAAATTTCTTATAGATTAAACAATATAAGCTTACGAGGTCAAACCAGCGAACCTGCAGAATCCCATTTTTGCGGTCGCGAGAAGAATTCTGCAGGCCACACAAGTCCGCACAATTACTACTGCCCCCGCACTTTGGGAGTTTGCGACCCTACTTCCGCACTCTGAAATGTGTCCTCCGCACTTCAATTGTTCCACAACATCGTCAGAGTGGCGAAATACCCAGACTCGCTCAAAACTCACCCCGAAACTCACCCGAGGCACTCGGGATCCCGTTCAAATATACCAACAAGTCACGTAACATAATACAGATTTACTCGGGGTCTCAAATCAAACATAACAACATCAAAACCACCATGATCCTACGAATCGCAACCCAAAGTCAAGCATATGAATAATGAAATTCCAAATTGCGAAATCGATGCCGATTTATATCAAAACAACTCCGATTGACTTCAAATTTTACACGAGAGTCTTAAATGACATAACGGACCTGTTCAAATTTCCAGAATTCGGTTTCGGCCCCGATATCAAAAAGTCAACTCTTGGCATATGCCTAAGTCCTAAATCACCATAAGAAACTATAGGAATCATCAAATTCCATTTCGGAGTCGTTTGCTCAAAAGTCATCTCTCCCATCAACTCTTTTCTTTTAAGCTTCTTAAATAAGAATTGTTCTTCCAATTTGATCTTGACTCGTCCCAAAATCAAACTCGACCATACACGCAAGTCATAATACACATCACAAAGCTGCTTGAGACCTTAAGTCGCTGAACGAGATGTTGATTCACAAAATGACAAATCGGGTCGTTACATTAAGGAGTAGTCAAATCCATAAACAACAATCAAGTCACCAAATCATGTCAAACCTTAAGGTAAACTACTTCATAATTATGGAGGAAGTTATCATAAATATAATTAAAGAATGAGAAAACATCAATCTAACATTACAATCCAAACTCCCATATTGAATTGATTGAAAGATGACAAAATCTTGTGTCTTGTTGTCACGACCCAATTTAGGATCATGATCGGCGCTTAGGAGCAAGTGCTCCCAAGTAAGCGACTACTAAAAAATAGTAAATTTGCGACTGAATAATTCTGACCGATTTAATTCAGTCGCAATTTTTGACTGGTTCGATCAGAAACATTATTAAAAACACATGTTTATTTTTTTAATTATAAAATAAAAAAATAACAATTAAATTACTGACCAAATCAGTCAGAAAAATTATTATATAATTAATTTATATTAATAATAGTGCGACTGAATTGATCGCAAATATACTGACCAAAGTAGCTGCACGCATTAATTTCATCTGGTCAACTGCACAATTCCTGTTTGCGACTGATTCCGTCACAAATATTTTGCGACCATCATTTTTACGACCACTTGAAATCCATCAGAAATAAGAGATTTGTGACTGATATTTGACGGATTTCGTGGTCGGAAATTTGACATTTTCTGGTGGTGAGTTTTTTAATCTCTTTTTCCTAATAACAGAAACTAAAGCATTCAAATTTGAGCATTACTTTGAGCATATATGTATTGTAGGACAAGTATGTAACGTGGTTATAATAATATGTATGCTTATGCTACCCGTTCTCTCTCTACTCTTGAAGAAGATTTATGTTTTGCAGATGTTACGACTCAAAATCCAGCTAGTCGTGATGACACCTAACCCAACCCGCTAGATAAGCCTAATGGTATACAACACAACTCAAATAGGATAACATTAATCAATAAATAAAATAACTGAGCTTTTTTTTTGTGGTTAAATATTACCCTGCGTATTGCAGGGTAGGTGATGTATATACCATGTAAAAAGAGGGGGACTAGGCCAAAATATCAAAATTACAACAAAATACAACACAAGAATGGTGTACCAGACCATTCTTCAAAAAATGGGGAGCATATGAACAAAATGACTCCCATGATAAGAATTCTAATTACATTCAACTTACAAAAAAGTTAGCTTTATCAAATCTATTTCTGATACATGGTAATTGCCATTTATCAAATTGGAAGGGTAGCTGTTGGAAGCTATAAAACAAATTAGCATTCATTAATGTTGTAGCGTGCTTCGCCAAAGCATCAGCTGCTTGATTTGTTTCCTTGTAGCAATGTGAGATCCTTACTCTAGCTTGATCTAAAATCTGTGTTGTATCCTCAATTATCTTCCTCAGCATAGTATTGTATGTTTTCTTGTTTTTTGAATATATCCACAATTAGCATATAATCTAATTGTAGATCAAAATTAGTAAAGCTTTGTCGCAGACATAACTGTATCCCAGGTTTGTCCGCCAAAGCTTCTCTCATGTTGTTACTGCTATAATGTACATGTATTGAGAATGCCACATTGAGATCCCCGGCTGCATTTTTTAGAATACCACCAATTCCTGCTTTGCTTTTTCCTTCCATGTAGCTTCCATCAGTGTTCATTTTGACATTTCCTTGTTCTGGGAAATTCCAAGTTACAGGTTTTAGTTTCTCAATGTCATCACAAAGTTTGATCCAAGGCCATGCTAGTTCACAATTAGGGAAAGTAATTCCCAAAGATGCTTTGATATTCCAGTAGATAGTATGTTCCATGCTACTATACAAGAACTTCTTTTGAGTCCCATATTTACATGCGCACCAGCTTTTCAACAATTCCCATACAATTACAATAAGAGTAATCTGTAACAGGTAGTTGTGAACCTCAGTTTTTTGCCCAACTCCCCACCATCGAGCTGTTAAGCTTATAATAGTGTTTAATTGGCCATTAACCCCCAAAGGATCTCCAAACTTCCTCCATAGGTAAACAACATGTTGACTTTCTACAAATGTATGATGTATTGTCTCGCATTCGGGTACTACACAACATACACACCTTGATACCATATAGTTTCCAAATCTGAGCAAAACTTCGTGAAACTACAACTTTTTTGAAACAATCTCCAAGCTATGAATGAAAGCTTAGTAGGGATATTCCTGTACCACAACTTTGAGAGTGTGAAATTTATAGGCCTCCTTCTTCTGGTGATCTGCCAAGCTGAGGCATTGGAGAAATTCCCATCTGTTGCAGGTTCCCATATTGCATAGTCTTATTTGCTTTGATTTTCAATATTCACTATTTGGACCTGTTGAACCATGTTGTCTGGTGCTTCACACAATTTCTGTAAATTCCATCTTCCATTTTGAATAAACTCCTTTACTGTTGGCTTGATAGATCTGGAGTTTATTGGGTATGTGCTAGTCAATGGTCTTTGTCAGTGCAATTGTCCCACCAAAAGCTACAATCTCCTTTGTTAATCATCCAACATATGTTGGACTCTGCTTTCTATTTTTTCTTCATCATATCTCTCTATATGTGTGATTGTTTGGTTGCTCCTTTAAGTGCCGCTGGGTGTCATATAGAGCAGTATTTTCCTCTAAGAAAATTAGTCCATAGGCTTTGTTGAGTTCTGAAATTCCACCCTCTTGATCATAAATGTGTCTCTAATGTCTTCAAGGCATCCGATGCCAATACCACCCTCCTCTTTGGGATATCACAAGTTACCCCAAGAGAACCAATGATATTTGGGCTTGTCATTAGTAGCTCCCCAGAAGAAATTAGCAAAGTATCTTTCCAATGTTTTGTAAGTTGCTTTTGGCGTGTTCATAACTGCAAGTGTGTATGTTGGAATTGCCTGCAAAACATATTTAACTAAAGTTAGTTTTCCTCCATGTGACAATCCATTGAGTCTTTTTGATATCTTAGAAACTAATCCATCAAAGTAGACTATCCTCTTCCTCCCCACAAAGACATGACATCTCAGATAAAAAATGGGAATTATTTATTCAAGAATCCTATAGAAATTCTCATTATGTTTATTCTGGATGGTGAAGCCTTAGGATCTGTTTAGAAAAAGCTTTTGTATTGGTTGACCGACTTTCCTTATGCTGCCTCATAGTTCTTCAACACATTCATGACCATTCTTACTGATTTAGTACAACCAACAGTAAAGATCACACTGTCATCTGCGTAGGACATATGACTCACATGAGGGCCCCTAGAACTCATATTGAAGGATATTGAGCATTCTAGAAAGAACCTCAGTAGCCATTACAAATAATAAGGGAGATAGAGGGTCGCCTTGCTTGAGTCCTTGTGAAGATGTGAAGAATGCCTTTCTAGTTCCATTTATGAAGATTGAGTACCATACATCTGAGAACAACCTCCATACCATATCAATCCAAACTTCATTGAACCTAAATCTTCTTACTATAGAAGCACAAAAAGACTATGACAGTCTATCATAAGCCTTTGCCATATTCAATTTTATAACCATATTACCACCTTTGTTGGGTAGGGATTGTTGCACCCAGTTTTCTAGCAAAAATGGGCTTCAACAGGTGACAACTCTTTTAAATGGGTATTAAAGAGAAGAGTTGCCACCTAACAGTTTTTAAGGTGTGTTAGGGCACCTATTTGCAAATAACTCTGTTTAGCTAGTTGGTGTCACCAAAGATTGGGTAAGGGCTCAAATTACCTCAAAGAGAATGTACTAGGTACTCTTTGAGGTTCACAACTATGGGTCCTGGCCGCAATTTATGCTATGTGGACTTATTGGATTATAATTGTCCTATGTGATCGTGTGAGTGAGGGAAGACAAGGAATTTAAAAGTTCTATTATGATGTAAACAAGTGTAAAGATAATTGCACAAGAATTAGACTGTGTATAAATAATCAGCACAATTACTTAGAGGTTACATGATATAATTCAATTATTCTAGTTCAAGAGACACAGTGCAAACAATAAATATATAAAGGAAGGGGAGCCCTAAGTTTTTTAGACTAAAGGATCACCCCGTGCAACATAAATAATACTTTGCAACTCTCTTAGGGTAGGGTTTGCTCTTATTATTCAGCAGGCACGGACTGTCATCTCCTGCTACCCGATTATTATGTTAAAGTTATTACTTAAAGCTCTTTAATTCGATTCTAAACTGTGTTTTATGCGCGTATTACCCGTCCCATGCCTATGGTCCAGGAGGCTTTGGACCTAAGCCTTCACACGTAAGCAACAAATGCACCCAAACAGGTTCTTTTATTAGGCAAAAAACAGTTTATGAATTACGACGTATTATAGTCGTTAAGTCCTTAGGCATAGCTTTTATGTGATTCTGATTTCAAGTATCTTACATGCAGTACGAATTTGTAGAATACAAGTATTAGAATCACTGTAGGCATGAACTCTGAATTGTTTGCGCAATAAGGCAGTAATTCGTAATTACCAGCGTTTGATTCTATATACATGCTTTCTAGGCGAGTGACAGTATCCTATAGGCAGGATTTCTAATCGTTGGTGTTTGAACTCGATTTTATCATGCTTGTTCCTATAGGCATGTCATCTAGGCGGACAGTACCATAAAACGACAGAAGTGGTCAATTAGTTAATTAATTAGAACCCTATATTCATGGCATCTAGATGAGCATTAGCAAAGGCATGTATTGTTACATTCTATAGGCATGTTGTCTAATAATTAAACAAGTAGTTATTGGCGTTTTAATCCTATAGACATGTTGTCTAATAGCGCACATTAGTAGACATGGAAACATGTATAGCATTTAATCAAACAAAGATGCTTTTTGGATAGTGTACAGATATTAGACAAGTTAAGTGAAGTGTGTGATTTCCTATTGGCATGATTTCTATGTGTAGCACGCCAAGCAAGTAGCGAGCAAGGCAATTAAATCCTATGGACGGGTTTTCTACCCGTTTATGTAAGAATTAGGATACCCAAGCCTCCTTTTCACTAATTCTCCATCGTTTGTTTGCAAATTAGTATAGGCCCAATGATAAAAGAAGAAACAAACTCAAATATCGAGATGACTTCAGGCCCGACAAATACAGAAGTCCGAAGAAGAAATAACCCACTAGTGCCTGGGCCTTCAATAAGCTCGCTCCTCACACAATTAGCAAACCCAGACCCAAACTCAGCTTGAACATTGGAGTGTATCGGTTGTGTAGCCCACACCCACACTTGGACTCATATCAAGCCTAGATGGAGTCCCATTTACCCAGTAATTATGAATTAAAAACTTTTCTAGTCAACTTTACAAACCACACATAGCAATCACTTAAAGGATTCTGGGACCTACTAACAGCGACTAGATGACAGTATTTACAAGAAAGTGTATTTGCATTTTTAGAAGCAAGAATGACAGGATTGATTAAACAAAAGAACATGAAACCTAAGAGAATCAATAGGGCTTAGACTCAACATAGCAAGTTTGATATGAAAAAACTAACATTACACGTTTAATCATTTAGCAGGGGATAGCATGTTGAACATGAACAACACATTGAGAGAGATTTAGGGGAAACATGTCATTTGGGGTTACAGGGTAAACATATACAAGATGCACATGCTAAATTATTTCACAATAGAGCATTAGCCTAAAAGGATTTTTAAACGTAGGAGTCTAAGTCGTGAAGGTCAGACATAGTTAAAGTCAGGGAATGACAATTACACATAACAACACGAAAGCAAGCAATCGATGAGAAGCCTAATCATGCTGAATATAATACAAAGAACTCAAAGTCCAAAGGTGTCATGGCAAGAACACATATTAACTCCAGACTATTAGGTTAGACATTAGGACTATCCCAATTCACCATGTAGGAAGAATAAGCTGAATATAATGAGATTCCTCCTACTAGTTTTAAGCAATCAGCGAGCACATAGTGATAGCATAACGTTAGAGTTTACAAATAGTATAGAGACCTAGTTGGGATAACATATAGATTCCTCATGAATTGATTCTAATAAAATAGCAAATTGAAAATGAAGGACTCGACATAAAAGTAGTTTATTTGGACAAATTCTAGGCATGCATTAATTTCTCACAAGAATCTGAGGCATAAACTAATGACAAGCAACATGTATAGGTAGCCAGCTTACATAAACATAATGATTATAAATCATTCAGGTTGGACACACATAATGGACATTCATTAAGGCTAGCAGTGGCAAGGGAGCATATTAGGCTAAGCATTTGGACGACATTGTCGCATGATGTGTAAAGAAATAGCAAGTTATGCATAGAGGATTAAACAGGAAGAGAGAAATTCTGAGCAAGGATATAATTTTCTAAGGGTTTTAGTACAAGAAATCAAAACAAGGTGCAACCAACACCAATCATGTTTAACTACGAAGCAGGAAAATCGTCATGAATCAACTTAGATAACTGTGCAAAAATCAAGACATGAACAAAATTAAAGTTATTGACACTGCAGAGTGGTATTAAGCCAGATAGGTTTGTATATCCAAGTGGCATTAACTCAAATAAACCCAAGTAGCATTAGTGAACATAACATAAACACAAATAGAAATAAGTAGAATTGCGGGTGTATAAAGTACTAACCAGTTCCAAACAAAACGAACAAAGAATGAGAAAGTCAAAATCTCAGAAATAGCGACAATTGCAGGAGAACAATGAAACTCCAAATCCCCAGTGCTTCAGAGTTCACAAGAGTCTCGAAGTGGGCTCCGAGCAGTGCCTGCACTGGAGGAGGCTAATGAACAGATTCTGATGGCCTTGGCTATCAGCCGGCCAATATCAAAAGTCTTAGAATTGTATAGAGTGAGTGAGAGGAAAACAATAGTAGTAGTAACGGTAGTTAAGTTATCGTAGTCTAGACCTAGAAGGCGAATGGGGAAGTGGGTTTATATAGTAGTAACAATGGATGAACAAACAAGGAAACGTGGTTAATCAATCACAAATGAGTATAGAGAAGCAGGAAAAATCAATTCAAAATCAATTTAGGAGAAAACTCGGGTGAACCCTAGTTCCAGACAGAGAACAAAAGTAGTCGAAGAATCTCAGTGAATCGGACCCATATAACCTTGCTATGGATGCATATAGATGAAACACCGTCTAGATCTTAAAGATCCGGGGGCGATTGTACTTGATTCAAGACTTGGTACTTGCCAAAAATAGGCAAGTACTAGGTGATACCAAAATCGTGTAAGTAACAAAGAGATCGAGCATATATGGAAGGAAAATTACGGAGAGATTCCATATTAGGGTCGGAGTTAGAAAAGATAAAGGAGGCGGCTGCTTGGGTTTCTCAGAAGAGAGAAAGGGGGAGTCAAGAGTGTATTTGGATTCTGGGACCTACTAATAACGACTATATGACAGGATTTACAGGAAAGTGTATTTGCAGTTTTAGAAGAAAGAGTGACAGTTTTGATTAAACAAAAAAACATGAAAACTAAGAGAATCAATAGGGCTTAGATTCAACATAGCAAGTTTGATATGGCAAACTAACCCTACAAGTTCAATCATTTAGCAGGGGATAGCATGTTGAGCATGAACAACACATTGAGAGAGAAAGTTAGGGGAAATATGTCACTTGGGGTTAGAGGGTAAACATATACAAGACTCACATGCCAAACGAGTTTAGAATAGAGCATTAGCCTAAAAGGATATTTAAACTATGGAGTCTAAGCCATGAAGGTTAGACAGAGTCAAAGTCAAGGAATGACAATTACACATAACAACAGGGAAGCAAGCAATCATTGAGAAGCCTAATCATGCTGAGTATAATACAAAGATTTCAATGTCCGAAGGTGTCATGGTAAGAAGACATATTAATTCCAAACTATTAGGTCAGACATTAGGACTATCCTAGTTGACCATATTGGAATAAGCTGAATATAAAGAGATTCCTCCTAGTAGTCTTAAACAATCAGTGAGCACATAGTGATAGCATAACATTAGAGTTTACAAATAGTAGAGAAACCTAGTTTGGATAGCATATAGATTCCTCATGAATTGATTCTAAAAAATACGAGATTGAACATGAAGGACTTGGCAGAAAAGTAGTTCATTTGGACACATTCTGGGCATGAATTAGTTCCTCGCAAGAATCCGCGGCATAAACTCATGACAAACAACAGATATAAGTAGCCATCTATACATAAATATAATGATTATAAATCATTCATGTTGGACACATATAATGGGCATGCATTAAGGCTAGCAGTGGCAAGAGAGCATATTAGGCTAAGCATTTGGACAGTTTTGTCGCATGATTTGCAGAGAAACGACAAGTTATGTATGAAGGATTCAACATGAAAAGAGCAATTCTCAGCAAGGACATAGTTTCCTAAGGGTTTTAGTACAATAAATCAAAACAATATGCAACCAACATCTATCATGTTTAATTATGAACCCGGAAAATCATCATGAATCAACTTAGCTAACTGTGCAAAAATCAGGACTTGAACAGAATTGAAGTTATTGACACAACAGAGTGGTATTAAGCCAAACAAGTTCGTATACGAAGTGGCATTAACTAAAAAACAAACCAAGTAGCATTAGTGCACATATCATAAACACAAACAGAAAGAAGTAGAATTGTGGGGGTATAAAGTACTAACCGTCTGCAAACAAAGCAAACAAAGAATGAGAAATTCAAAATCTCAGAAATAGCAGCGATTGCAGGAGAACAATGAAACCCCGAATCCCGAGTGCTTCAGAGTTCACAAGAGCCTTCAGGAGGGCTCCGAGCAGTGCTTTCACTGGAAGAGGCTAATGAACGGATTCCGGTGGCCTTGGCTTTCAGCCGGCCAAAATCAAAAGACTCTGAATAGTATAGAGTGAGTGAGAGTGAGAGAATAAAAGTAGTAACAGTAGTTAAGTGGTCGTCGTCTAGACCTAGAAAGAGGACGGGGAAGGGGTGTATATAGTATTAACAATTGAACGAACAAACAAGGAAACATGGTTAATAAAGCATAAATAAGGAAAGAGAAGCATGCAAAATCAATTCAAAATCAATTTAGGAGAAAAATCGGGTGAACCCTAGTTCCAGATGGAGAACAAAAGTAGTCGAAGAATCTCATGGAATCGGACCTGTATAACCTTGTTATGGATACATATAGACAAAAAGCCATCTAGATCTCGAAGATCTGAGGACAATTGTACTTCATTCAAGACCTGGTACTTGCAAAAAATAGGCAAGTACTAGGTGATACCAAAATCGTGTAAGTAACAAATAGATTGAGCATATATGGAAGGAAAATCACTGAAAGATTTCATATTAGGGTCGGAGTTAGAGAAGATAAGGGAGGCAGTTGCTAGGGTTTCACAGAATAGAGAAGGGAAGAGTTTAGAGTGTTTTGGGGCGGCGGTTTAGAGGTAAATGGGTGGTAGAGTTTGGGGTTGGTTAATATAAGATGGGAGATGGTTTGTGGATTGTTGATCTATGAGATCAACGACTGAGATAGAAGAAAAAAGTGGGGCGGGTCGTTAAATGGGTACCGACCGGGTTCATTAAAAGGGTCGTCTGGTTTGGGTTTGGGGTTATTGGGCTAGGTTTTGGGATCTTGGCTGGTGCACTGGGTCCGAAACTAGCTGAAAATTGGGCCATAGTTTAAATACACGAAATCTATTAAACCTAATTAATAAAAAGTAATTGATAAATAATAAAAATATTATATATTCTGTAAAATGCTTGAAAATAATATCTTAATACTATAAAAATATAAAAATATTATTTTGGCTTAAATAATGTAATAAATATAACTATGTATAGAATATAGGCTATTATTCCAAAAATTGCTCAAAAATACAAATGTAATTATATGAAATGAATTAAAATGTTATAAAATATACGTGTGAGTATAAATAATAAATTTGGATGATTAAATCACCCAAAACTGATTTAAATAGATAATTAATAAATATTTTAAAAAATTAAATGTGAGAAAATCACTTTTAAATCCTTAAATTCATAGAAAATTATAGAAAATACTTATATGACTTGTAAATTGGGTAATAATGTAAAAATTAATTTTTGAAAATAAATGGAATATTTCATAAAATATGAGGGCAAAATTGGGTATCAACAACTTTTATTCCTTGAACAATTTCTTTTGCCATTAACACATTTTCTGTGATGGATCTACCTGTTATAAATCCACTGTGATTCTATGATATCATCCAAGGGAGCATAGGATTTAATCTCATGGATATAATCTTGGAGATTATTTTAAAATATAAATTGGACAGACCTATAGGTCTCATTTTTTGAGAAACTAGAGGATGCGTATGTTTTAGGAATCTAATGCAAGACGTGTAATTAAAGTACTTGGTGATATTGCCTCCAGTGAAGAAAAATGCAGCAGCTGTTATAGCTCGAGTCTGATCTTAGATGACCCTGAAACTCATATTTGATAAGCCTAACATAATCCTTGCGATATTACACCCAATATAGCCTTTTGAATCACCCAATATAGCCTTAAATCGAGAGAGGTATGATATTTTGAAGCTTTAAAGGAATTTTGAAAATTTAAGGGATAAAAGTGACATTTTCGTAATTATTTTACACCAGAAAATCAACAACAAAAGAATCTTCGTTTTAGCACCCAAAACTCATTCGGAACCTCCGAGACACAATCATAAAACATGTTACGAACCTGCTCGCACACTCAAAACACCAAAGAGAGGCCACGTTGACCCGATATTGACCATGGTCAAACTCCAAATCCTTAACTTAACTAGGTTCTCAAGCAATGATCCAAAACACACCCGAGCCCCTCGGGACCTCATCCAATCATACCAACAAGTACAAATATATTATCCAGACTTATCCTAAGCCTCCAAATACCCACAGGAATATCACAACAAAGAATCGAGGCTCAAACCGAATAGAATTTCTCTTACGTTGTTAAATTTTCATTCATTCAAAAGAGTGTCTGAATCACACTTAAACACTCCGGATTACTTCCAAATTTTGCACACAAGTTCAATTCAACTATATAGATAGACCTATTCAAAGTCTAGGAATACCAAATTGTATCCAATAACATCAAAGTCAACTGTTGGTCAAGCTTATGAATTCTTAATTTTTTCAAATTGCCAACTTTCGACAAATACTGTCGAATCCTTCTAGGAACCTTCAAAACAGAATCCGAACATATGTACAAGTCCAAAATCATCATACGAAACAATCGGAACCATAAAAACACAATTTCGAGTTCGTTTACCCGGAAGTCAAACCTTGGTCAACTCTTCCAACTTAAAGCTTCCAAAACGAGGCTCATTCTTCCAAATCAATATGAACCCCTCGGAAACTAAAAACCGACCATACACACAAGTCATAATACATCATACGAAACTACTCAAAGTTTCAAACCATTGAACAGAATACTAGAGCTCAAAACGACCGATCGGGTCGTTACAGTAGAATAGAGCCGTCTTTTTACAGGCATACAAATCACTGCTTAATTGGTTGGATTAAGCCTAATTAATCCATTTTAAAGATGATTTTATTCTGATTCTATTAGCAGATAATCTCAACACGAGCTAGTAAACCCATCACCGCCGATCTTTTTCGATTTATCAAAGCTTGACGTCGTCAATATGTTCTTACTATATATTCTGATAGCCAACGTTTATGGGCTATGCTGTGTTCCAAAAGATTTGCCTAATCTCCTACTTTTAGCGACCTTGGCATTAATTAACCATGAATCATTAATTATCCCCTTTATCTAGAAGAAACTGAACGTACGAACATATATTGTCTCAGGTTGCCTTCTTTGTAGCTTCTGTGATATTCTCTGATTTGCAAATAGTGTTCCTAAATATTAAGGCTAAATCTTAGGGATCAACAAGATTGATATATGACTTAGTTATATTTTGATGCTTCGCGTAGTCAGTGATAGTAAATTTTGTATTGAGGGTTGAGTATGTTAACGTTATATTGCCCTTACGTTTATTTTTAGTAAACCGATTTCTCTATATTGCTTTCGTGCTATTTTTAGATCCATACAAAAATAAACCTTTCTTTTCTCTAGATTAACTAAAATAGAAACCCTTGTTAAATGTTCCAGAGAGAACCGATGCAACAATAGAGACATTACACCATCTTCTATTATTACTTCATTTCATAACTTCTTGCTATTCCCAATATCATACGACATCATGATCATTGTCTCATGCATCTAGAAAGGACAAGCCCCATACAACATTTTAAAGAGTTGGCTAGGAAAGGTTCCTAAAAGTACTCTTCTTCCATTGGCCTAAAATTGGTAGATTTGATCACATAGACCTAACAAAAGGAAAAATCCCTGATATATAGTATATCATTTAAAAGATACACTAGAAAGATTCTTGAAGCTGTTTTAGCCCGTGGAGGCTCATAATTGTCGTTGCAAGGTTTAGATTTTTTAGATATTTTTTTTGGTAAATTATCATTAGCTATTTTCAGATAGTTTTAATATAAGGCTTATTCATAATTAAATTTGTTTTAATAACCTTAATTATCAGCATGTACATAATTCACAAACTCATTATTGCATCTGCAGACTGCCTAAGCCAAAATACAATCCCCTAACCCATCTCAAATTGTTAAATGAATAACTAAATTAAATGTTTTAAGTGAGAAAGTACAAAATTTATATTACATAATCCAGCCCATTATGAGAAGCTGGATATTTTTAAGATTGGAGAAATTGTGGATAAGGTCATACTCACATGGAAACACGCTTTCACCCTGCTTACCCTTAAAATTGATAATAATTAAATTTATCCGCGGTTTTATGAATATGTGGATTAATTCAACACACATAGTTAAAAATGTTAGATAAGCGAATTAAAGGTAAAATGAATAACCAAACTAGTTGTGATGTTAAGCCCTGGCTCGGATCTGAGCTTAACAATTGTCCTGCCCTCGATTCGGAGAAAAATATATATGAAGAGTTATGAACAAAAATAAGAACCTTTTAAATAACTTAGAAGCAACGAAAACAAGTTTACACCTTGATATGCGTGTTACAATATGTCTCTTGAATAAAAATTACCCCCTTTATATTATAAGAGAGTTTCACCCCAAGTACAATTCTAAAAAAGGTAAAAACCGTTTTTATTGTTGATCACTGATCCGTTGCCGATACGGGCCGAGACTTGTGCCGAGATATCCGGCTGGGTGCGGATATCACGATCATTCATTAGTCATGTGCTACCGTTCTGTAATGCTTTCCGAGGTCATGGGACTCGTACCGAGTTCGGGGGATGTTGTCTTGACGAGCCCGGTGGCGAGCACTACGTTTGGGCCTTAGTATGAGAAGTTCCTAGCTCCGGTTCCGATTCCATATAATCATGTCTTTACTTCGTTTACTCCACGGGGAAATTGGGGTGCTCATTAGCCCCAGTGTTACCCATATACAGGTAGTCTCCTCGTTTCCTAGAGAGTAGGTTTGCCCGAAATGATGAAAAATTATAGATGAACCCTTGCGACCGAGATGGCGGATAAGAAAAAATGTCCCATCAGTCACGTCGTTCTGACTTCGCACACGTGCCTTTCAACGGTTGGTTTCCTCCGAATGTCAAACACCGCAAATATACTCCTTTATATGCTTTGGCCCTTTGTATTTTTTTTACTTTCTGATCCAAACATCCACTTTCGGATCTGTTAGCGATTGTCAAGTTTTTCAAACCTTTATACATTCATCTATGGTCTTCAAATCTTCATAGTTGTTCTTAGGTTTCTACCAAGATCTTTGATCTCGTCCAATATCACACCTCAAATCAAGGTTATGAAATGATCGATTGCAATAATAGTACTCAACAAGAATCGGGGTCGATTTCCACAAGGAGGTATATATGGGAGTTAAGACTATATATTGTAGTATGTGAGTTTGACTATCTTAATTTATTCTTCTACAAATTTGGGTTGTTTCTATGTCTAATTTAAAATTGAGATTGCAAAGTTAAGAAATAAAACTAAGAGAATTATTTTTGTTATTTTACAAGTTTTGTAAAATGCCTAGTGCTACGACCATCACCTAAGTGTTTGCCTTATGGGATATAGACCTTAATGCTTGTTTTTTTGATCGGGGTGTATTATAGCTATCAACTCTCAATTACCCACTCAATACCTCTCGGTCAAAGAGTGATTTTGCCCAATTTGGCTTTCTCAAGTCCAAATGGGTATTGCACAAAATAGTTGATAAAAGTTCAAGTCTGGTTATTACTATCTATAGGTTGAACTCTTTAATTGGTATTATCAATCTCTCGATTTACCCAATTTCTTGTTAGTTAAGTTGTCCTAGACTAAGTCTCTCTTTCTCAAGTAGAGACTAAGTCAAATAGGCATGAACTAATATTTGCAACCATTAATTCCACAAATTAAAGCATGAACATAGCTAACTAATTATAACGATCCGACTTGTCGTTTTAAGAATTTACGCCCCGTTCAGTGACTTAAGGTCTCGAGCAGCTTCGCAATATGTATTATGACCCGCGGGTGTGGTTGAGTTTGATTTTTAGAAGATTCAGAATTAAATTAAAAGAACAATTCTTATTTAGAAGCATAAATGGAAAGAGTAGACCGGAGAATTAAATTAAATTAATATCTTCGTATTGTGATTTTGGACTTAGGCGTGTGTCCGTATTTGGATTTGGAAGTCCGTAGGACAATTGTACGCATTTTGGCAAAAATTGAAAAATAGAAGATTTTGAAAATTTCGACTGAAGGTGGATTTTTTTATAACGAGATCGGATTTCGATTCAGGAAATTGTAATAGCTCCATTACATCATTTATGACTTATGTGCAAAATTTGAAGTCATTCCGGATTAATTTAATAGGTTTCAGTATTGTTTGTAGAAATTTAAAGTTTTAAAGTTCATAAGGCTAGAATTGGGGTATGATTAGTGGTTTTAGTATTGTTTGAGGTGATTTGAGTGTTCGACTAAGATCGTATGATATTTTAGGACTTGTTGGTATATTTGGTTGACGTCCTGAGGGGTTCGAATGAGTTTCGGTTGGTTAACGGATCAAAAATTTGGACTTGAATAGTTGCTGGAATTTTCTGATATCTCATTCTATTTTCCTTCTATGCGATCATGTGAATGTGTCTGCGATCACGTGAATGTGTCTGCGACCTCGTAGGCTTAATTGGGCAGTGGCGTTTTGTTCTATGCAATCGCGTGGGGATATCCGCGATCGTGTAGGGTTAACTGGGGTGCTGCTGAGTTTTGTTCTACGCGATCGCGTGAAGAGAGATGCGATCTCGTAGCTCTGGGAATTTGTGACTCGTGAACGCGTGATGAGGGCTGCGATCGCGTAGAGTTGGAATCGTGTGCTTCGCGATCGCGTGGGCTAGTCCGCGATCACGTGAAAGTGTATGCGATCGCGTAGAGTTAATTTGGGCAGTGAAAAAATCCTATTTTCCATTTTTGTCGGATTGGAGCTTGGGAAGAGGTGATTTCGAGAGTTTTTCAAGGAAAACAACGAGGTAAGTGTTCTTAACTCAATATGGGTTAAATTACCCGAATCCATGGTTGTTTTTAACATTTAATCGGTAAATTAAGTTGGAAAATTCTGAAAACCCTCTTGGTTTAATTTAAGATTTAGAGACGAGTTGTTATTGGAATTCGATAAAATTAGTATGGTTGAACTCGTATCGGAATGGGTGTTCGGATTTCATGAAAATTATGTCGGGTTCCGAGAGGTAGGCCCTGCGTTGTATTTTTTTGACTTTTTAGAATAAAGTTTTAAGTCGACGTTCTATTATTCGGAATTGTTTCCGATAAATCTTAATGAAACTGTGCAATTAATTTGGATAGATTTGAGCTGTCCGGAGGTTAATTCAAGCACGAAGGCGATTTTTGGAATATCGGCATAACTTCAAAAAAGTAAGTATCTTTCTTAACCTCGAGTGGGAGAATTACCCCTTAGGCATCGAGTCTTATGTGCCATTTGTGAAATGTGAAAAGCCGTGTACGCAAGGTGACGAGTACGTACTTGGGCTTATATGTGCAAAATATATTGGGTTAAAGTCTTAAGTATATTGTGTAGTATATTGGATAATTGTTGGCATTTATTAAATCAGCTATTGGCCATGACTAAATTCACATTTGTTGAATTTGTTTTTGTATGACAGTTTGATGTGATTATTACTTGCATATTTATGTGGAGTCCGTCAACTTGATGATTTGATATTTCTTGGAATTTTAATTTCATTATGAATTTTTCATCTCAAATAATTAATTAAGCAAGCTTAAAAAGAAGTATTAATATAATTATCAAAATTTGGATTAATGAAGGCGTTGCCCTATGCTGATTATTTTATATCTCTGTTGATTGTTTTTAAGGTTTTATATACGTTATGTGGAGCCTTGGGCTATTTGTTATGAATTTAATTAATTTTGTTATATCATTGGAATTGTTTGTGGCCATTGGAAAAATTGTGATATGAATTGATTTTATTACGTTGTCGTGATAATATTCCGTGTAAATTGTTGTGTTAATTAATTTATTATTTTGAGGATATAATGGTGAAATTTCACTGTTGATATAATGTGGGCATAAGGGAGGCATTTCACTGTTGTTATGTGTGTTGGAATATTGTCTAGGCGGAGAGATAAGGGTGGCTATTAATATTGTCAGGGTGGAGGGATAAATGATGCTATTATAGGGGTGATAAGGGTGGCTATAGGAGAGATAAGGGTGGCTATGGTCAGGAATGATATGTGATGATGTGGAATTATTGTGCTGGTGATTTTCATGTGATGTTGTAACTTTCCTTATGTTTATTTTTATACCTTGTGCAATTTGTCTTGTTATTGGTAAATTGATAACAATCTACCAATAAAATGTGGGCATGGGGTGCCGTGAGTCAGTAATGAGGATATTGGCACATGAATTGCCTGTGCAGTTGTTATATAAAATGTGGGTATGAGGTGCTATGGTTAAATGATAATTATATTTGGCACGTGAGTTGTCCGTGAGGTTGTGATAGAGAAATTGGCATGAGGTGCCGTGGAATATGAAAGTGGGTTGAGACCCGTACTTTATGATTTTTGAAATAAGGAGTTACAGGGTGACTTTTATTCGAAAGATATTTATTTGAAAGAATTTTATTCGAAAGATTTATATATTTTAAGGAATTTTAGTTGAAAGATATTTATTGAAGGAATTATATTTGAAAAAGATTTATTTGCAAGAATTATATTTGAAAGGTATTTATTTGAAGGGAATATATTCGAGATATATTTATTAAATGGTATTATATCCTGAAAAGTATTATTTGAGAAGCATATAGGCAAAAGATTTATATTTGAAGGGCTTGATTTAATTGGGTTTATTTGTAATTATTATTTGTTGAGCAATATTAATGGTGTTCTTGTTGCCCTGCTGTGCATATCACTGGTTGATTTGAGTTGCCCTTATTGTTATTTGTTTCCTATTAGTTCGTATACTATATTGCACAGGTTATTAGACTAGTGAATGTCTTGACTGTACCTCGTCTCTACTCCACTGAGGTTAGTCTTGATACTTAGTGGGTATCGGACGTGATGTACTCATACTACACCTCTGCATATTTTTGTGCAGAGCCGGGTGTTGGAGATATCGGACTCGGACAAAGTTAAAGTATGATCGCAAGGATTCAAGGTAGAGCTGCTTGGTCGTCACAGTCCCTTGGAGTCTTTCCATTTTATTGTACTGTCACCTCTTATTCGAACAATATTATATATTCGATCCTTGTGATCATTACATGTATTTAGTTAGAGTTCGTGATTCAGTATTACCAGTCTTGGAAAGGTTATTATATTTGTAATTATTTCCACTGTTAGTTTCTATTTTTTTTTAAAAATAAAATAATAATTTTTTTTTAGCTTGAATTGTAATTAAAATCGGCTTACTTAGTCTTAGAGAATAAGTGCCATCACGACGCATGTGGTGGGATTTTGGGTCGTGACAAGTTGGTATGACAGGCCTAGGTTCATATATTCTATGAGTCACGAACGAGTCTTATGTGCCGTTTGTGAAATGTGAAAAGCCGTGTACGCAAGGTGACGAGTACGTACTCGGGCTTATATGTGCAAAATATATTGGGTTAAAGTCTTAGGTATATTGTGTAGTATATTGGATAATTGTTGGTATTTATTAAATCAACTATTTGCCATGACTCAATTCACATTTGTTGAATTTATTTTTGTATGACAGTTTGATGTGATTATTACTTGCATATTTATGTGGAGTCCGTCAATTTGATGATTTGATATTTCATGGAATTTTAATTTCATTATGAATTTTCCATCTCAAATAATTAATAAAGCAAGCTTAAAAAGAAGTGTTAATATAATTATCAAAATATGGATTAATAAAGGCGTTGCCCTATGCTGATTATTTTATATCTCTGTTGATTATTTTAAGGTTTTATATACGTTGTGTGGAGCCTTGGGCTATTTGTTGTGAATTTAATTAATTTTGTTATATCCTTGGAATTGGTTGTGGCCATTGAAAAAATTGTGATATGAATTGATTTTATTACGTTGTCGTGATAATATTTTGTGTAAATTGTTGTGTCAATTGATTTATTATTTTGAGGAAATAATGGTGGCATTTCACTGTTGATATAATGTGGGCATAAGGGAGTCATTTCACTGTTGTTATGTGTGTTGGGATATTGTCTGGGCGGAGCGATAAGGGTGGCTATAGTAGAGATAAGGGTGGGTATTGATATTGTCAGGGGGGAGGGATAAGGGATGCTATTGTAGGAGTGATAAGGGTGGCTATAGAAGAGATAAGGGTGGCTTTTGTCAGGGATGAAATGTGATGATGTGGAATTATTGTGCTGGTGATTTTCATGTGATGCTGTAACTTTCCTTGTGTTTATTTTTATATCTTTTGCAATTTATCATGTTATGGGTAAATTGATAACAATCTGATTTATGTTGAAACTGCGTGCCTGTGGCTATTGCCAGGAAGATTATTAAATAAAATGTGGGCACGGGGTGCCGTGAGTAAGTAATGAGGATATTGGCACGTTAATTGTCTGTGCAGTTGTTATATGAAATGTGGGTACGAGGTGCTATAGTTAAATGATAATGATATTTAGCACGTGAGTTGTCCGTGCGATTGTGATAGAGAAATTGGCACGAGGTGCCGTGGAATATGAAATTGGGTTGACACCCGTACTTTATGATTTTTGAAATAAGGTGTCACATGGTGATTTTTATTCGAAAGATATTTATTTGAAAGAATTTTATTAGAAAGATTTATATATTTTAAGGAATTTTAGTTGAAAGATATTTATTTGAAAGAATTTTATTCAAAAGATTTATATATTTTAAGGAATTTTAGTTGAAAGATATTTATTGAAGGAATTATATTTGAAAAAGATTTATTTGCAAGAATTATATTTGAAAGGTATTTATTTGAAGGGAATATATTTGAGATATATTTATTAAATGGTATTATATCCTGAAAAGTATTATTTGAGAAGCATATAGGCAAAAGATTTATATTTGAAGGGCTTGATTTAATTGGGTTTATTTGTAATTATTATTTGTTGAGAAATATTAATGGTGTTCTTGTTGCCCTGCTGTGCATATCACTGGTTGATTTGTGTTGCCCTTATTGTTATTTGTTTCTTATTAGTTTGTATACTATATTGCACAGGTTATTACACTAGTTAGTGTCTTGACTGTACCTCGTCTCTACTCCACTGAGGTTAGTCTTGATACTTAGTGGGTACCGGATGTGGTGTACTCATACTATACTTCTGCACATTTTTGTGCAGAGCCGGGTGTTGGAGATATCGGACTCGGACAAAGTTAAAGTGTGATCGCAAGGATTCAAGGTAGAGCTGCTTGGTCGTCACAGTCCCTTGGAGTCTTTCCATTTTATTGTACTGTCACCTCTTATTCGAACAGTATTATATATTCGATCCTTGAGATCATTGCATGTATTTAGTTAGAGTTCGTGATTCAGTATTACCAGTCTTGGGAAGGTTATTATATTTGTAATTATTTCCACTGTTAGTTTCTATTTTTTTTTAAAAATAAAATAATAATTTTTTTTTAGCTTGAATTGTAATTAAAATCGGCTTACTTAGTCTTAGAGACTAAGTGCCATCATGACGCATGTGGTGGGATTTTGGGTCGTGACAAGTTGGTATGACAGGCCTAGGTTCATATATTCTACGAGTCACGAACGAGTCTTATGTGCCGTTTGTGAAATGTGAAAAGCCGTGTACGCAAGGTGACGAGTACGTACTCGGGCTTATATGTGCAAAATATATTGGGTTAAAGTCTTAGGTATATTGTGTAGTATATTGGATAATTATTGGCATTTATTAAATCAACTATTTGCCATGACTCAATTCACATTTGTTGAATTTATTTTTGTATGAGAGTTTGATGTGATTATTACTTGCATATTTATGTGGAGTCCGTCAATTTGATGATTTGATATTTCATGGAATTTTAATTTCATTATGAATTTTCCATCTCAAATAATTAATAAAGCAAGCTTAAAAAGAAGTGTTAATATAATTATCAAAATTTGGATTAATAAAGGCGTTGCCCTATGCTGATTATTTTATATCTCTGTTGATTGTTTTAAGGTTTTATATACGTTGTGTGGAGCCTTGGGCTATTTGTTGTGAATTTAATTAATTTTGTTATATCCTTGGAATTGGTTGTGGCCATTGGAAAAATTGTGATATGAATTGATTTTATTATGTTGTCGTGATAATATTTTGTGTAAATTGTTGTGTCAATTGATTTATTATTTTGAGGATATAATGGTGGCATTTCACTGTTGATATAATGTGGGCATAAGGGAGTCATTTCACTGTTGTTATGTGTGTTGGTATATTATCTGGGCGGAGCGATAAGGGTGGCTATAGTAGAGATAAGGGTGGGTATTGATATTTTCAGGGGGGAGGGATAAGGGATGCTATTGTAGGAGTGATAAGGGTGGCTATAGGAGAGATAAGGGTGGCTATTGTCAGGGATGAAATGTGATGATGTGGAATTATTATGCTGGTGATTTTCATGTGATGCTGTAACTTTCCTTGTGTTTATTTTTATATATTTTGCAATTTATCTTGTTATGGGTAAATTGATAACAATCTGATTTATGTTGAAACTGGGAGCCTGTGGCTATTGCCAGGCAGATTATAAAATAAAATGTGGGCACGGGGTGCCGTGAGTAAGTAATGAGGATATTGGTACGTGAATTGTCTGTGCAGTTGTTATATGAAATGTGGGTACGAGGTGCTATAGTTAAATGATAATGATATTTGGCACGTGAGTTGTCCGTGCGATTGTGATAGAGAAATTGGCACGAGGTGCCGTGGAATATGAAATTGGGTTGACACCCGTACTTTATGATTTTTGAAATAAGGTGTCATAAGGTGACTTTTATTCGAAAGATATTTATTTGAAAGAATTTTAATCGAAAGATTTATATATTTTAAGGAATTTTAGTTGAAAGATATTTATTTGAAAGAATATTTTTCGAAATATTTATATATTTTAAGGAATTTTAGTTGAAAGATATTTATTGAAGGAATTATATTTGAAAAAGATTTATTTGCAAGAATTATATTTGAAAGGTATTTATTTGAAGGGAATATATTCGAGATATATTTATTAAATGGTATTATATCCTGAAAAGTATTATTTGAGAAGCATATAGGCAAAAGATTTATATTTCAAGGGCTTGATTTAATTGGATTTATTTGTAATTATTGTTTGTTGAGAAATATTAATGGTGTTCTTGTTGCCCTGCTGTGCATATCACTGGTTGATTTGTGTTGCCCTTATTGTTATTTGTTTCTTATTAGTTTGTATACTATATTGCACAGGTTATTACACTAGTTAGTGTCTTGACTGTACCTCGTCTCTACTCCACTGAGGTTAGTCTTGATACTTAGTGGGTACCAGACGTGGTGTACTCATACTACACTTCTGCACATTTTTGTGCAGAGCCGGGTGTTGGAGATATCGGACTCGGACAAAATTAAAGTGTGATCGCAAGGATTCAAGGTAGAGCTGCTTGGTCGTCACAGTCCCTTGGAGTCTTTCCATTTTATTGTATTGTCACCTCTTATTCGAACAATATTATATATTCGATCCTTGTGATCATTACATGTATTTAGTTAGAGTTCGTGATTTAGTATTACCAGTCTTGGGAAGGTTATTATATTTGTAATTATTTTCATTGTTAGTTTCTATTTTTTTTAAAAAATAAAATAATAATTTTTTTTAGCTTGAATTGTAATTAAAATCGGCTTACTTAGTCTTAGAGACTAAGTACCATCACGACGCATGTGGTGGGATTTTGGGTCGTGACAAGTTGGTATCAGAGCCCTAGGTTCATATGTTCTACGAGTCACGAACGAGTCTTATGTGCCGTTTGTGAAATGTGAAAAGCCGTGTACGCAAGGTGACGAGTACGTACTCGGGCTTATATGTGAAAAATATATTGGGTTAAAGTCTTAGGTATATTGTGTAGTATATTGGATAATTGTTGGCATTTATTAAATCAATTATTTGCCACGACTCAATTCACATTTGTTGAATTTATTTTTGTATGACAGTTTGATGTGATTATTACTTGCATATTTATGTGGAGTCCGTCAATTTGATGATTTGATATTTCATGGAATTTTAATTTCATTATGAATTTTCCATCTCAAATAATTAATTAAGCAAGCTTAAAAAGAAGTGTCAATATAATTATCAAAATTTGGATTAATAAAGGCGTTGCCCTATGCTGATTATTTTATATCTCTGTTGATTGTTTTAAGGTTTTATATACGTTGTGTGGAGCCTTGGGCTATTTGTTGTGAATTTAATTAATTTTGTGATATCCTTGGAATTGGTTGTGGCCATTGGAAAAATTGTGATATGAATTGATTTTATTACGTTGTCATGATAATATTTTGTGTAAATTGATTTATTATTTTGAGGATATAATGGTGGCATTTCACTGTTGATATAATGTGAGCATAAGGGAGGCATTTCACTGTTGTTATGTGTGTTGGGATATTGTCTGGGCGGAGCGATAAGGGTGGCTATAGTAGAGATAAGGGTGGGTATTGATATTGTCAGGGCGGAAGGATAAGGGATGCTATTATAGGAGTGATAAGGGTGGCTATATGAGCGATAAGGGATGATATGTGATGATGTGGAATTATTGTGCTGGTGATTTTCATGTGATGTTGTAACTTTTCTTGTGTTTATTTTTATATCTTGTGCAATTTATCTTGTTATGGTAAATTAATAACAATCTGATTTGTGTTGAAACTGGGAGCCTGTGGCTATTGCCAGGCAGATTTTAAAATAAAATATGGGCACGGGGTGCCGTGAATAGGTAATGACGATATTGGCACGTGAATTTTCTGTGCAGTTGTTATATGAAATGTGGGTACGAGGTGCTATAGTTAAATGATAATGATATTTGGCACGTGAGTTGTCCGTGCGACTGTGATAGAGAAATTGGCACGAGGTGCCGTGGAATATGAAATTGGGTTGACACCTGTACTTTATGATTTTTGAAATAAGGTGTCACAGGGTGACTTTTATTCGAAAGATATTTATTTAGAAGAATTTTATTCGAAAGATTTATATATTTTAAGGAATTTTAGTTGAAAGATATTTATTTGAAAGAATTTTATTCGAAAGATTTATATATTTTAAGGAATTTTAGTTGAAAGATATTTATTGAAGGAATTATATTTGAAAAAATTTTATTTGCAAGAATTATATTTGAAAGGTATTTATTTGAAGGGAATATATTCGAGATATATTTATTAAATGGTATTATATCCTGAAAAGTATTATTTGAGAAGCATATAGGCAAAAGATTTATATTTCAAGGGCTTGATTTAATTGGGTTTATTTGTAATTATTATTTGTTGAGAAATATTAATGGTGTTCTTGTTGCCGTGCTGTGCATATCACTGGTTGATTTGTGTTGCCCTTATTGTTATTTATTTCCTATTAGTTTGTATACTATATTGCACAGGTTATTACACTAGTTAGTGTCTTGATTGTACCTCGTCTCTACTCCACTGAGGTTAGTCTTGATACTTAGTGGGTACCGGACGTGGTGTACTCATACTACACTTCTACACATTTTTGTGCAGAGCCGGGTGTTGGAGATATCGGACTCGGACAAAGTTAAAGTGTGATCGCAAGGATTCAAGGTAGAGCTGCTTGGTCGTCACAGTCCCTTGGAGTCTTTCCATTTTATTGTACTGTCACCTCTTATTCGAACAGTATTATATATTCGATCCTTGAGATCATTGCATGTATTTAGTTAGAGTTCGTGATTCAGTATTACCAGTCTTGGGAAGGTTGTTATATTTGTAATTATTTCCACTGTTAGTTTCTATTTTTTTTAAAATAAAATAATAATTTTTTTTAGCTTGAATTGTAATTAAAATCGGCTTACTTAGTCTTAGAGACTAGGTGCCATCACGACGCATGTGGTGGGATTTTGGGTCGTGACAGGTTTGTATCAGAGCCCTAGGTTCATATGTTCTACGAGTCACGAACGAGTCTAGTAGAGTCTTGCGGATTGGTACAGAGACGTCTGTACTTATCTTCGAGAGGCTACAGAACTGTTAGGAAATTTCCACTTCTTTCATTCCTGTCATGCAGAATTTGTTTAATTTGGAATTTAAGCCTTTGTATCTCTATTCTCTCACAGATGGTGTGGACAAGTGCTACCGGGTTAGCTGAGCAGACATCCGCACATACTACTTGGGCTGCAAGAGGCCGGGGCCGAGGTAGAGGCCGAGGTATAGGTCGAGGAAGGGCACGTGCCGCGATTGGAGCACCTGTTAGAGCAGCAGTAGCTCCAGTTGGGGGACAGGTACCAGAAGCACATGTTGTTACCCCCGGGCTTCAGGAGACTTTAGCACAGTTCCTAACTATGTTTGGTACATTAACTCAGGCGGGATTGATTTCTGTTGCACCAAATATTTCGTAGATTGGGGGAGTAGTTCAGACTCCTACCACGACTCCTGAGCAGCAGGTTCATGTTGGTCAGGTTCCGGGTGTAGTACCGGTACAACCTGTTATTTCGGTTCGGCCTGAGGTCAGGCCATAGGCATCAGAAGAAGAACAAAAGAGACTTGAGAGGTTTAAGAGGTATAGTCCACCTACTTTTAGTGGCACAACTACAGAGGATGCCCAAGAATTTCTAGAAAATTATCATTGTATTCTCCGCACCATTGGTATTATGAAAGTGAGCGGAGTTGCCTTTACTACATTTCACCTATCAGGCGCAGCGTATCAGCGGTGGCAAATCTATGAAGAACGCAAACCAGCCGATGCACCATCACCAACTTGGGCTCAATTTTTGGAAATGTTCTTGAAAGAGTTTGTTCCCCACACTCTCTGAGATGCGTGGAGCACAGAGTTTGAACGGTTGCATCAGGGCGCTATGACAGTGTCAGAATATGCTATCAGGTTCAGTA
The DNA here is from genome assembly GCF_000715075.1 of Nicotiana tabacum. Classification (NCBI taxonomy): domain Eukaryota; kingdom Viridiplantae; phylum Streptophyta; class Magnoliopsida; order Solanales; family Solanaceae; genus Nicotiana; species Nicotiana tabacum. The sequence continues at coordinate 17,022,974 of NC_134094.1, read as the reverse complement.
AGTTAGCCTGTCATGCACCTATCCTGGTTCCTACAGTCAGAGAGCGGGTCCGCAAATTCATTTAGGGGCTCGATTATGATATTAAAATATGCATGGCTCGAGAGTTGCAAACTGATACTCCATTTCAACAAGTAGTGGAGATTGCGAAGAAGATTGAGGGTGTTCTAGGCGAGGAAAGGGAGTCTAAAGAGGCCAAAAGGTCTTGAAGCTCTGGAGGTTTCAGTGGATTTTACTCTTCAGCTAGGACCCATTATAGTGGAGGCTGGAGCAGGTGGCCAATTCAGTCTGCATATCAGATTACTCGGAGTGCTCCAGTAAGTTCTTACAATGCACCACCGGAACGAGATTCCTATAAAGGTCATTCCAGTTATGCGGTACAGACTCAGTATGAGAAACCACGACATCAGAAGGGCTTTTGTGAGTGTGGTGACACTAGGAACATTATGAGAGATTGTTCCACACTTGGGAGGGGTAGATTTTATCAGAACACTCAGATTATGGGCCCTAGTGCAGCTACTACCCCATGTGCACAGCCTTTTAGGGGTGGAGGACAGACGGGTAGAGGGCGCCTAAGAGGTGGAGGCCCGACCCTTTGATATAATCGCTATGATTTGGCTGAGGCTAATACACCAGATGGTGTCTTTACAGGTACGATCCCAATTTGTTTTAAAAGAATATTTTTCCTTAATTTGATTTAGATCTGAATATTGAGGTGAGTCCTCTTATTATGCTCCTCTTGTGGGTGAGCTTCGTAATTTTGTGACCCACTTATATGTTTATCCCTATTGGGAGATTTGAAGATGTGATCCCATGTCTGTCATTTTTATTTTGGGCAATATTGAGGGCTATAAGTCCAAAAGTAATTTTTATTATTCATTACTGTAGGTTTGATGTGTTTCGGAATAATTGATTCTAATTTTATGAATTATATGCCCTACCGGTATTAGGGTTCATTGTGTGTTATGAAAAATATTTACGAAATTTATTGAAAAGAAGAAAGAAAGGAAATTGAAATTTCAGTTGGCACAATATGAAAAATACTTGTGATTTGGAGTTAAGGACGAGATCCTCGCATTTTTATATGATGTGAAATATTTAAACCCGGCTACCAGCCACAGTGGACGTTATATAAGGACGAGGTCCTTGTTGTGAAATATTTATGAGTTTAAATTCTCCCTTTGTGAATATTAATTTGTACTATAGTACTAATAGGGAGTTATGCCTGGTAGGCTTATGTGATCAATCTTTTATGTATTTCTGTTCCATAACTGTGCTGTAATTATTGAGTTTTAGACTACTAGGTGAGTGCCCAGGTGGTATTAAATGTGACTCGTTAAGTCGGGTAAATAGTTATGAGGTCTTCATGCCTCACATTTTGCTGTCAGTATTGTGAAAATTTGAAACGAGGTTTTGGTTAATATGAGGTTAATTGGCGACCAGAGATGTGGTGATGGGCATACATATGATGTGCTTCATGTACTAATATCAGTATGATAGTGTAGTGATTGTAATGCTGAGATTAGTGTTATTGATATATACATTGTGGTGCTTTGTGGGTTTGTGGATGCGTTGTTAGAAGTTGTTTTGGTGCTATTCTGTCAAGTGGATGGGCCCAATTACAGGGGAGACCATGCCGAAATGACAGAAGAGACAAGTTATTGTGTACGTAGGCACGAGTTGCTATAGCCAGTTGAGACTAATATTGTGCGTTGATGTGAAAATCAGACTTTTTGAAAATGTTTAGAGTGTAAGAAATTTGGTCTTAAAGTTTACGAATATGGATAAAAGAAATAATTTCAATTGAGATGGTGTTGTCGGGTTTATCTCAAACGCGGTAACATGGTATCAACCGTGAGTATATGTGTAAAAATAAAAATCCTCAATTTGGTAACCTCAGAATAATTCTTAGCACGTTCGAGGACGAACGTTTGTTTAAGAGGTGGAGAATGTAACGACCCGACTTATCGTTTTAAGAATTTATGCCTCGTTTAGTGACTTAAGGTCTGGAGCAGCTTTGCAATATGTATTATGACCTGCGGGTGTGGTCGATTTTGATTTTCGGAAGATTCAGAATTAAATTAATAGAACAATTCCTATTTAGAAGCTTAAATGAAAAGAGTTGACCGGAGAGTTGACATTTGAGCGAACAACCCCATAATTGAACTTTGATGATATTAATAGCTTCGTATGGTGATTTTGGACTTAGACGTGTGTCCGGATTTGGATTTGAAAGTCCGTAGGACAATTCGACACATTTTGGCAAAAATTGAAAAATAGAAGATTTTGGAAAGTTCGACTGAAGGTGGAATTTTTGATAACGAGGTCGGATTTCTATTCCGCAAATTGGAATAGCTTCATTACGTCATTTATGACTTGTGTGCAACATTTTAAGTCATTCCAGATTGATTTGATAGGTTTCGACATTGTTTATAGAAATTGAAAGTTTCAAAGTTCATTAGGCTTGAATTGGGGTATGATGCATGGTTTTAGTATTGTTTGAGGGGATTTGAGGGTTCGCCTAAGATCGTATGATATTTTAGGACTTGATGGTATATTTGGTTGAGGTCCCGAGGGGCTCGAGTGAGTTTCGGTTGGTTAACGGATCAAACATTTGGTCTTGAACAGCTGCTGGAATTTTCTGATATCTGATTTTGTTTTCCTTCTACGCGATTGCGTGAATGTGTCTGTGATCGCGTAGGCTTAGTTGGGTAGTGAAGTTTTGTTCTATGCGATTGTGTGGGGATATCCGCGATTGCGTAGGGTTAACTGGGGGGCTGCTGAGTTTTGTTCTACGCGATCGCGTGAAGAGGGATGTGATCGCGTAGCTCTGGGAGTTAGTGACTCGCGAACGCGTGATGAGGGCTGCGATTGCGTAGAGTTGGAATCGTGTGCTTCGCGATCGCGTGGAATAGTCTACGATCGCGTAGGTCTGTGAAGCTGTGCATCGCGATCGCGTGAATGTGTCTGCGATCGCGTACGTCCCATTTTCCATTTTTGTCCGATTTTAGCTCGGGAAGAGGCAATTTTCGGGAATTTTCAAGGAAAATAACGGGGTAAGTTTTCTTAACTCAATATTAGTTAAATTACCTGAATCCATAGTTATTTTTAACATTTAATCGGTGAATTAAGTTGGAAAATTCTGAAAACCATCTTGGTTTAACTTAAGATTTAGAGGCCGAGTTGTTATTGGAATTTGATAAAATTGGTATGGTTGAACTCGTATCGGAATGGGCGTTCATATTTCGTAAAAATTATGTCGTGTTCCAAGAGGCGAGTCCCGCGTTGACTTTTGTTGACTTTTTGGAATAAATGTTTAAGTACACGTTCTATTATCCGGAATTGTTTCCGATAAATTTTAATTAAGTTGTACAATTAATTTGGATAGATTTGAGCTATCCGGAGGTTAATTCAAGCAAGAAGGTGATTTTTGGAATATCGGCATAACTTCAAAAAGGTAAGTATCTTGCATAACCTCGAGTGGGAGAATTACCCCTTAGGCATCGAGTCTTATGTGCCGTTTGTGAAATGTGAAAAGCCGTGTAAGCAAGGTGACGAGTAAGTACTCGGGCTTATATGTGCAAAATATATTGGGTTAAAGTCTTAGGTATATTGTGTAGTAAATTGGATAATTATTGGTATTTATTAAATCATCTTGCCATGGCTCAATTCACATTTGTTGAACATGTTTCTGTATGACAGTTTGATGTGATTATTACTTGCATAGTTATGTGGAGTCTGTGAACTTGATGATTTGATATTTCTTTGAATTTTAATTTCATTATGAATTTTCCATCACAAATAAGTAATTAAGCAAGCTTAAGAAGGAGTGTTAATATAATTATCAGAATTTGGATTGATGAAGGCGTTGCCCTATGCTGATTATTTTATATCTATGTTGATTGTTTTTGAGGTTTCATATACATTGTGTGGAGCCTTGGGCTATTTGTTGTGAAATTAATTGATTTTTTTATATCTTGGAATTGGTTGTGGCCATTGGGCAAATTGTGATATGAATTAATTTTGTTACGTTGTCGTGATAATATTCCGTGTAAATTGTTATGTTAATTGAGTTATTATTTTGAGGATAAAAGGGTGGCATTTCACTATTGATATTATGTGGGCACAAGGGAGGCATTTCACTGTTGTTATGTGTGTTGGGATATTGTCTAGGCGGAGCGATAAGGGTGGCTATTGATATTGTCAGGGCGGAGGGATAAGGGATGCTATTATAGGAGTGATAAGGGTGGCTATAGGAGAGATAAGGGTGGCTATTGTCAGGGATGATATGTGATGATGTGGGGTTATTGCGTTGGAAATTTCTATGCTATTATAGGAGTGACAAGGGTGGATATAGGAAAGATAAGGGTGGCTATTGTCAGGGATGATATGTGACGATGTGGAGTTATTGTGCTGGTGATTTTCATGTGATGTTGTGACTTATGTTTATTTTTATACCTTGTGCAATTTGTCTTGTTGTTTGTAATTTGATAACAATCTGATTTATGTTGAAATTGGGAACATGTGACTATTGCGAGGCGAATTATAAAATGAAATATGGGCACGAGGTGCCATGTGTAAGTAATGAGGATATTGACATGTGAATTGTCCATGCAGTTGTGATATGAAATGTGTGCACGAGGTGCTATGGTTAAATGATAATGATATTTGGCACGTGAGTTGTCCGTGCGGTTGTGATAGAGAAATTGGCATGAGGTGCCGTGGAATATGAAATTGGGCTGAGACCCGTACTTTATGATTTTTGAAATAAGGTGTCACAGGGTGACTTTTATTCGAAAGATATTTATTTGAAAGAATTTTATTCTAAAGATTTATATATTTGAAGGAATTTTATTTGAAAGATATTTATTGAAGGAATTATATTTGAAAAAGATTTATTTGCAAGAATTATATTTGAAAAGTATTTATTTGAAGGGAGTATATTCAAGATATATTTATTAAATGGTATTATATCCTGAATAGTATTATCTGAGAAGCATATAGGCGAAAGATTTATATTTCAAGGGATTGATTTAATTATGTGTATTTGTAATTATTAATTATTGAGCAATATTAATGGTGTTCTTGTTGCCCTATTGTGCATATCACTAGTTGATTTGTGTTGCCCTTATTGTTATTTGCTTCCTATTATTTTGTATATTATATTGCACAGGTTATTAGACTAGTGAGTATCTTGACTGTACCTCATCTCTACTCTACTGAGGTTAGTCTTGATACTTACTAGGTACCGGCCATGGTGTACTCATACTACACTTCTGCATATTTTTGTGCAGAGCCAGGTGTTGGAGATATCGGACTTGGATAAAGTTAAAGTGTGATCGCAAGGATTCAAGGTAGAGCTGCTTGGTCATCGCAGTCCCTTGGAGTTTTTCCGTTTTATTGTACTGTCAACTCTTATTCGAACAGTATTGTATATTTGATCCTTGAGATCATTGCATGTATTTAGTTAGAGTTCGTGACTCAATATTACCAGTCTTGGAAAGGTTGTTATATTTGTAATTATTTCCATTATTAGTTTCTATTTAAAAAATGTAATAATAATAAAAAACATTTAGCTTGAATTGTAATTAAAATCGGCTTACTTAGTTTTAGAGACTAAGTGCCATCACAACGCATGTGGTAGGATTTTTGGTCGTGACACTAATAAACACCCAACCATAAACAAGCATCAAATTTAACACCCACAAGATTTACACACTACGGTTGGGTCATAACCCTAGTAAACAAACTAACTACTGATACTTTAAATTGAAGAAATAGAAAAATAAATGATAAATAAACTCATATTGTGAAATCAAAATGATAACATCTATATTAAAATATTCCAAAATATGAAAAACTACTAAAAGAAGTAAAAAGAAATGGCTATTGTAGTTGCTTATGTCAAATATTGACCTAAAATTGTCAAACTCGTCTATTTATATAGGGCTGGAAATTTCGGACAATAATGCCCTTTAGTAGGTTCTGCGGCCGCACAATTCCATGTGCGCTCCGCTGATTTCTTCTAGTTGTCAGGACTGGAGGTTTGTGGCCGCATAGTTCTGATTTGTAGCCACAAGGCATTCTTTTTGCGGTCCGCAGATTTGTAACTGCAGTCGCACTTGGTCTTCTATGGTGCTTGGAAACTTGGGACTTTGCACATCCTCTGAACTTTGTTCCTAGCCATCTTTTGTGGCCGCACAATTCATGTGCGGTCCGCACTTTGTACAAAAGTCTGCTAGCCTTTCCTTCATCATCTGCGGCCGCAGATGAAATTATGCGGTCTACACTTTGTGAATTTCCTTAGCTTTTATGATCTTGAGTTTATATTACTCTTTTTGGAGTTAGATTTCATCTCCGAAGTTCATCTTCCAATATTCCTGCAATTTAGGATATTTCATCAGTTTTCGGGAACAGAATTCAATGCTTTTAGACTAAACAAAAGCTAAGAGGTGCTAATAAGTAGTCAATATCCCCACTATCAACTCCCCCAAATTTAAGTTTTTTCTTGTCCTCAAGCAAATACATTAGTTCCCATCTCCACAATTTAAGGGCCAATCCAGCTAATTAAAGGTGAGTTATTCACAAATCAATTGGCACCAATAATTACCTATACCATGTAACGACCCGGCTGGTCATTTTGAGAGTAATAGCCCCGATCCCCTATTTACTGCTTCTCCCATATCTATTTCTGCTATTGTGACTTGCCGGAAGGTGTCGTTTTGTCTTTTGATGTGTTTTGGGACACTTAGTCCCTAAATGAAGGTTTAAGCCTTAGGATTTGGAGCGTAGATGGAACTGTGTGAAAACGACTCCGCAATGGAATTCCATCGGCTCCGTTAATTCCGTTAGTTGATTTTGGACTTAAGGGCGTGTCTGTATTGTGTTTTGGAGGTCCGTAGCTTATTTAGGCTTGAAATGGCGAAAGTATAATTTTTGGAGATTTTGACCGGTAGTGGACTTTTTGATATCGGGATCGGATTCAAATTTCGGAAGTTGGAGTAGGTTCATAATGCTGAATATGACTTGTGTGCAACATTTGGGGTCAATCGAACATGGTTTGGTTGGTTTCGGCGTCAGTTGTCGAATTTGGAAGTTTACAGTTCTGTAAGTTTCAATCGGAGGATGATTTGTGATTTTAGCGTTGTTTGATGTGGTTTGAGGGCTCGACTAAGTTCGTATGGTGTTTTAGGATTGTTGGTATGTTTAATTGAGGTCCCAGGGTCTCGGGTGAGTTTCGGGTGGTTAACGGATTTGGAAGGGAAGTTGAGAAATTTCTGAAGTTTGGTCTTTTTCTAGTATGATCGCACCTGCGAGGGTATTAGCCGCAGGTGCGAGGCCGCATGTACGGAAGGTTGAGCGCAGGTGTGGAAGGGAGTGGAGATCAGCAGAGGTCGCATGTGTGATGGTTTCTTCGCACCTGCGGTAGCGCAGATGCAAACCAGTGGTCGCAGAAACGGAGGCAGCCAAGGTTAGTCGTTTTCGCAGGTGCGCTCATATTTTCTCACCGGCGGGCGCGCAGGTGCAAGCCCAGTCTTTGAAGGTACGAAAATGTCTGGGAAATGTTTTAAACCGAAGGTCTTTGTGATTTTTGTCATTTCGGATTTTGCAAACTCTGTTTAGAAGGCGATTTTTGAAAGCATTTTCGAGGCATTTCATGAGGTAAGTCCCTTGTGCTTATTTATGATCAATATTTTGCTTCCCCATTTATTTTTCCACCTAGTTAGTGTGTATTTAGGATGAAATTTGGGAGTTTGAGGCTAGGAATTTGTAAAGTTTAATTTGTGGATTTGAAGGACCATTTGGTATCGGATTTTAGTAAATTTGATATGGTTAGACTTGTGAGTGAATGAGCTTTCAGATTTTTGTGACTTACCTGATTTCGAGACGTGGGTCCGGGTCGACTTTTTAGGACGAATTTCAGAATTTTTATTAAAATCTTTACTTCATTAATTAGATTAGTTTATTATAGTTGTATTTATGATATGTAATTGTTTTGGCTAGATTTGGGCCATCTAGAGTCGGATATTCGTGAAAAAGGCATTACTACCAATTGATCGATCTTGGTTCGAGGTAAGTGGCTTGCCTGACTTTGTATGGGGAAAATCCCCTTAAGGTTTGGAACTATTGTGATATGTGAGCACCATGTACGTGAGGTGACAAGTACGTATACAAGCTAGTTGTGGAAAAACCCCAATTTTCTTACTAAGCAGTAACTTGTTTTCCGTTTATTTTTAGTTATACCATTTTAATGAGTATTAATATATTTTCATTCTTAATTTAGTGATTCCAATATGTGTAGCTATCCTGTTTAGTCTAATACAACATGTCTACGTGTCTTTATTGCTTATGTGAACTCGGTGCATCATGCTTGTGAATTTCCTACTTCTTCCCTGACATGTACTTAGTCTAAATCGTAAGATTTTGTGATGTAGTTGTATTTCTATTGTTTGCACTACATATTTACTTTGAGACTACCAAAAGGTATTCCGGGAGATCCTCCCGTACTGCATATTTATTTTGAGACTACGGAACGGTATTCCGGGAGATCCCTCATGAATTGCATATTTACTTTGGGACTACAAAACAGTATTTTGGGAGATCCTCTTGTCTTGCATACTTACTGTGGGACTACAGAATGGTATTCCGGGAGATCCCCCTGGACATTTATGTTTGGGACTACGAGACGGTATCGCGAGCAATCCCCTGTTGTTATCTCTGTGTATTGAGCTGTTACCTTCTATGAATTCTTTCTTGTAAAATTTCAGTCTTTATTTTACTGTGATATTTTATTTTTGCCTTGCTTTATTATCATATTCCAGTAGGGCCCGGACTTAACCTCGTAACTACTCTACCGAGGTTAGGCTTGGCACTTATTGGGTACCGATTGTGGTGTACTCATGCTACTCTTCTGTACATGTTTTTCGTGTGCAGATCCAGATGCTCCTTATCAGCTGCACTATCAGTGAGCCGGGACAACTTTGGAGACTTCAAGGTATATTTGCCGCGTCCGCAGAACTCGGAGTCCCCTTCTACTCTTCCCAATGGCCATTATCTTCTGTATTATTCTTTTGATAGACTCTGATGTGAAGAGATACTAGATCTTTCTTCTGTAGTTTGTGATTCACGATGTTCCAGGTTTTGGGATTACTGTGTATTTTGAATAGTAAGTTGTTTAATTTATGATTTTATTTTATTATTCCGTAAATGTTAGGCTTACCTAGTTATAGAGACTAGGTTCCGTCACAGCGTCATACGGAGCGGAAATTGGGTCATGACAAGTTGGTATCAGAGCTCTAGGTTCATAGGTGTCGTGAGTCGCAAGACGATTTATTAGAGTCTCATGGATAGGTACAGAGACGTTTATACTTATCTTCGGGGGGCTATGGAACTGTTAGGAAAATTTCACTACTTTGATTCCTTGTCGTGTGAATATTGTTGACTTCAAAAATTCTAAACTTCTATATTCTATTCTCTCAAGGATGACACGTACAAGCGGATCTGATGACCAAAAACCCGTGCCCCCTGATAGAGACGCGATAGGCAGGGGTCGGGGTAGAGGCCGAGGACGTCTATGTGGTGCAACCAGAGAACCCGCACGAGCTGCTATAGAGGAGCCCCCATTAGCTTCTGCTGGAAGGCAGACAGCTGAGGTACCTGTTTTTGCACCAGCCCTCTAGGAGACTCTAGCCCAGTTTCTGAGCATGTTCAGCACCTTAGCTCAGGTTGGATTGATCCCAATTGCTACTGCCACATCTTAGGCTGGGGGAGGAGCACAGACTCCCGTCGCTGGTACTCCAGAGTAGCGGGTTCAGGTCGACCAAGTTCCAGAGATTGTACCATTACAGCCGATTGAGGGCAGCGGCTTCTGAGGTGTAGCAGCTCAGACTTGAGAGGTACAAGAAGTACCACCCACCTACCTTCAGCGGATTGGCTACAGATGATTCTCAGGGTTTTCTAGAGGAGTGTAATCGTATTCTCTGTACTATGGGCGTAGCGGGGACGAGCGGGGTTTCTACATTCCAGCTTAGAGGAGCAGCCTATCAGTGGTGGCGTGTTTATGAGCTGAGTAGTCCGTATGAGGCAGTTTCACTTACATGGACTCAGTTCTCGAACATGTTTTTGAGAGAGCATGTCCCTCAGAGCCTCAGAGACTCATGTCGCGTGGAGTGTGAGTAGCTGCGCCAGGGATCTATGACTGTGTCAGAGTATGCGGTCCATTTCAGTGATTTGGCACGACATGCACCGGCCTTGGTTGCCACAATTTGAGAGATGGTTCGACGGTTTATTGAGGGACTTCACCCCAATATCCGGATTAGTATAGGCAGGGAGTTAGAGATGGGTATTTCTTATCAGCAGGTTGTGACTATCGCCAGGAGATTGGAGGGCATGCTTGCCCGGGATAGAGAGGAGATGGAGGCCAACAGGTCTCAAGAGACTGGTTTTTATTCTGGTGCTCGTGCCCTAGCTGCTCTTCATTCTAGGGGTTATGTGAGTCTCCCTGTTCATTCAGCTCTTCCAGCCGCTAGTGGTGTTACAGTCCCTTCTAGGCCCCAAGATCTTTATTATGCACCGCCAGTATCTAGTGTGCCTCTTGCATGGGGTGTTCCTAGTGGCCAGTCCAGCAGACCTGGCCCGAGCCAGTCACAGCAGCCATGCCCTTCCAGAGCTTGTTTTGAGTGTGCCGACACTCGCCATATGGTGAGGTATTTCCCCAGACTCAGGAAGGATGCACCTCCATAGAATTCTCAGCCACAACGTGATCCACCGGGTCCTTAAGCTATGATTACAGCACCAGCTACCACCCCACCTGCTCATCCAGCTCGAGATGGAGGTTGGGGAGGTAGAGGTCACCCTAGAGGGGGAGGCCAGGCCAGATATTATGCCTTTGATGCTGGTACAGAGGCAATCGCTTATGATTCTGTCATTATAGGTATTGTCCCGGTCTATCATAGAGATGTGTCTGTATTATTTGACCGAGGCTCTACATATTCTTATGTGTCCTCTTATTTTGCCCTGCAATTGGGTGTATCGCGGGACTCTTTGATTTCCCCTGTTTATGTGTCTGCTCATGAGGGAGATTCTCTTGTCGTGGACCGCATGTATCAGTCGTGTTTGATTTCTCTTAGTGGTTTTGAGACCAGAGCCAATTTATTATTGCTCAACATGGTGGACTTTGATATTATTTTGGGCATGGACTGGTTGTTGCCCCATTATGCTATTCTTGATTGTCACACTAAAACCGTGACACTGGCTATACCAGGATTACCACGATTAGAGTGGAGAGGTACCTTAGAGTATACTCCAAGTAGAGTTAATTCATTTATTAAATCTCAACGAATGGTTGAGAAGGGATGTGACACGTATCTAGCTTATGTACGAGATGTTAGCATTGATACCCCTACAATTGAGTCAGTTCCAGTAGTGAGGGACTTTCCAGATGTGTTTCCAGCTGATCTTCTAGGCATGCCGTCTGACAATGATATTAATTTTGGCATTGATTTGTTGTCGGGCACTCAACCCATCTCTATTCCTCCATATTGTATGGCTCCTCCTGAGTTAGAGGAGTTGAAGGAGCAATTACAGGAATTGTTTGATAAGGGCTTCATTCGGCCCAGTGTGTCACTTTGGGGTACTCCTGTCTTATTTGTGAAGAAGAAGGATGGTTCTATGCGGATGTATATTGATTACCGCTAGTTGAACAAAGTTTTTTCCAAGATTGACTTACGTTTTGGCTATCATCAGTTGAAGATTCGGGAGCCAGATGTCCCGAAGACTGCTTTCAGGATTCGGTATGGTTATTACGAGTTCCTTGTGATGTCATTTCGGCTGACCAATGCCCCAACAACATTTATGCACTTGATGCACAGTGTGCTCCGACTCTATCTTGACTTATTCATCATTGTGTTTATTGACGACATTCTGGTATACTCCCGGAGTCGGGAGGATCATGAGCAGCACCTGAGGATTGCGCTTCAGGCCTTAAAAGAAAAGAAATTATATTCAAAATTTTCAAAATGTGAGTTTTGGCTAGACTCAGTGGCATTCTTGGGTCATATAGTATCGAGTGAGGGGATCCAGGTGGATCCGAAGAAGATTGAAGCAGTGCAGAGTTGAACCAGACCATCCTCAGCTACGGAGATCCAAAAAGTTTTTTGTTTGGCGGGGTATTACCGTCGATTTGTAGAGGGTTTCTCATCTATTGTAGCACCTATGACCAGGCTGACGTAGAAGGGTGCTCTATTCAGGTGGACAAAGGAATGTGAGGAGAGCTTTCAGAAGCTAAAGACTGCTTTGACTACAGCCCCAGTATTGGTATTGCCTACTGCTTCAGGGTCTTATACTGTATATTGTGATGCATCACGGATTGGTCTCGGCACGGTGTTAATGCAGGACTGTAGGGTGATTCCTTATGCGTCCAGACAGCTGCAAGTGCATGCAAAGAACTATCATGTCCATGACCTTGAGTTAGCTTCTATCGTTCATGCCTTGAAGACGGTGTTCCTTGTGAGATTTACACCGATCATTGGAGTTTGCAGCATCTGTTTAAGGAAAAAGATCTTAACTTGCATCAACGGAGGTGGTTGGAGCTACTTAAGGATTATGATATCACAATTTTGTTCCACCGTGGGAAGGCCAATATGGTGGCCGATGCTGTGAGTCGTCAGATTTTACTAAATTTTATATGGTTAGACTCGTGAGTGAATGGACCTTCATATTTTTGTGACTTTTACCCGATTCCGAGACGTGGTCGTGGGTCAAATTTTTAGGATAGATTTCGAAATTTTTATTAAAATCTTAATTTCATTAATTAGATTATTCTATTAGAGTTGTATTTACGATATGTAATTGTTTTGGCTAGATTTGGGTCATTCAGAGTCGGATATTCGTGGAAAAGGCATTGTTACCGATTGATTGAGCTTGGTTTGAGGTAATTGGCTTGCCTAACTTTGTGTGGGGAAAATTCTCTTAATATTTGGAACTATTTTGATAGGTGAGCACCGTGTACGTGAGGTGACTAGTACGTACACAGGCTAGTTGGGGAAAAACCCGATTTTCTTATAGAGCAGCAACCTGGTTTCCTTTTATTTTGAGTTTTACCATTTTAATGAGTGTTAATCTATTTTCATTCTTAATTGAGTTATTCCAATATGTGTAGCTATCCTGTCTAGTCTAATACATCATGTCTATGTGTCTTAATTGCTTATGTGAACTCTGTGCAGCATGCTTAGTGAATTCCCTACTTCTTCCTTGATTGGTACTTAGTCTAAATCGTAAGATTTCTTGATGTAGTTGTATTTCTATTGTTTGCGCTGGATATTTATTCTGGGACTACAAAACGGTATTCCGGGAGATCCCCATGTACTGCATATATGCTTTGAAACTGCGGAACGGTATTCCGGGAGACCCCCCATGTACTGCATATTTACTTTGGGACTACGGAACGGTATTCCGAAAGATTCCCCTGTCTTGCATATTTACTTTGGGACTACGGAGTGGTATTCCGGGAGACCCCCTGCATATTTACGTTTGAGACTACGAGGCGGTATCTCGGTAGATCCCCTATTGTTATCTCGATCTATTGAGCTGTTACCTTCTATGAATTCATTCTTGTTAAATTTCAGTATTTATTTTACTGCGATATTTCATTTTTGCCTTGCTTTATTATCATATTCCAGTAGGGCCCGGATCTGACCTCGTCACTACTCTACCGAGGTTACGCTTGGCACTTACTGGGTACCGATTGTGGTGTACTCATGCTACTCTTCTGCACATGTTTTTCGTGCGCAGATCCAGGTGCTCCTTATCAGCCGCACTATCAGTGAGCCGGGATAGCTTTGGAGACTTCAAGGTATATCTGCCATGTCCGCAGACCTCAGAGTCCCCTTCTACTCTTCCAAATGTCCACTATCTTCTGTATTTTTCTTTTGATAGACTTTGATGTGTAGAGACACTAGATTTTCCTTCTGTAGTTTGCGATTTACGATGTTTCGGGTTTTAGGATTACTATGTATTTTGAACAGTTAGTTGTTTAATTTATGTTTTCATTTCATTATTCCTCAAATGTTAGGCTTACCTAGTCATAGAGACTAGGTGCCTTCACGGCATTATACGGAGGGGAAATTGGATCGTGACACACCACTTATGAATTATCAACAAGGAAACAAGTTAAACCTTTATGCACAAATAGTTCTAGTGCGACACTTGAGCATCAAGATTTGACTTTATTCATCAAGGAAGCTCACTCTTTCATGTAGGTCATTGTGGATCCCATACTCCTCTTCCTCTACTCTCCGTTTGCCTATCTTGCTTAAGAATTTTAGCACTCAATCCAAAGATTTGCGAAAGGTTCAGTCATCTCTTTCAAGAGAATGTCGCAAGTATGGCTTTAAGTACCATATGCTTACACCTCATGTAGATCACCACTAATGTAAGCTCACTCGGCTTGAAATCACATAGGGCTTTTTCGGAATGCAATGAAGTGTTTTGGACTAAGGTTGGATATGCAATGATAAAGCGGGTTTATCTTTCCTTAATCACTCCATTTTCTGTTCTCGGCTCATGCTTCACCAATTCCTTGAGGCATTTTTCTTTTACTCAGGGGAACTAGAGAGACTTAAGATCACTCTTTCTTGATCATGAAATTCATTTTCTCCCTCTTTGAATTCTCCATTCTTTGCATCATTACTATTCTTTGAATCGCTTCAACTCTTCCACTTATTCCACTTTCTTTTTGCATTTTTCCTTTTGCTCTTTCATTTTCTTTCCTTTTCTTATCATCATTTCTTTTATATTTTTGTTCTTTGATACCTATTTTAAGTTCCTCGTATCTCCCCCAAACTTACATTTTTAGCCAATTGTTTCACAGGAGTGTTAAGGAAAACATGAGTGCCAAGAGAGGGTCCCGATGAAATGGGTAAAGGCTTGTAACATGGTTATCAAATGAGAAAGGTTTGTGGCTCAAATGGTTTGACTAGGGATAACAACATTGGTAGGTAATGGAAAACTTCAAGCGGGTCAAGGAAAGCCTACAATCACTTCTGAAGCCAAGCAAAATTTAAGATTTCGTCATGAAACACATTCGGGGCAAGTTCTAGACCATTCACACGGGTACTTGGACTTGCAACAAAAATATCTCACCTCTCACGCAGCTGGATTGTTAAATAGGATAGAGTCGAAGGCCCACAATGACCATATTCAAGATTGTAAATCACTATGGTTCGATTAAACCACTCGATGATTGCCTAAGTCAATACAAGAGTCACAAAGTCACTAACTATAGCTATTTCTTTCCAAAAATCTTGTTTTTAATAATAAGCACGTAGTTAAATGCGTTCGTACCAAGTGAAGCATGTTTGACTCTTCGATCATGACTCAATTAGGGTTTTTATTCATTACCACTACTATTATTACCTAAACACCAAAAACGGGCTCAATCCCTTAAGAAGGTTATTATGCCATCCATCGTTGGGAAGAGTCACCCGGTTCACACAAAAACTACCTTTGGAAAGAACTGTGGCATTAAGTAAACCAAAGGCTTATTATATACTAAAACACAAAAAGAAGCTATTAATTCAAAAAGAATCTACTTAGTTAAACACGAACTAATAAGAAAACAAACATAAAGAATCTACAAAGCAAATATTATTGAAAGCGTATCGAATATAAACAATGAGAGAGTATAGAGAATATATACATAATGAGAAAGAAGGAGAAAATACCATCAAGTTAATTACAGGTCAAATGTCTCAGAATCAACAAAATATATCAAATAAACTCCATCCCCCGAATGAAAATAAGAATTATCCCCAATGCTTAACTAACTAAGAGTAAAGGAAGGGTAAGAGTGAAGAAAACTCCCTATGGCTCCTTGTCCATGTCTGTGTCCATAGTAGTGTCACCGACCTCAGCCTCATCCAACTAGATCTCATCATCCTCAACTCCGGGAGTGGCTGGGTTAGTGAACATCTGATGTACTGCCTTAGGAGTGTCAGCAACAATATCTGGCTCCTCAGACTAGCCAGTTAGTGTTGTATGTGTTGTAGGATCTGGGCCTGGATGGTGTTGGTTAATCAACATGTCATATGGAATGCCTACGGCTGCTGCAAGCTTGGTAACCTGTCTCTGGTGCTTGTCCACTGACTTCTTGGAAGCCTGGGACTTCCGCATCTTCTTCACTTCCTTGCACAACTCTTCTATCACTGACCCATGCTGCACCAAAGTGGCCATGATTGGATTCTGATTCTCCAAGAGCTTCTTTAGAGTTTCTTCAACCGTGGGAGGAATTTTGTGTGCCGGAATGGAGGACTGTGCTGCAACTTTACTTGATATTCAGACAGCTTTGCAGTAGCTCTCTGCATCCAGTTGTTGAGGCTCACCAGTGTCTGGGAGACTCGCAGCGCAGATAGTGGAGTTGTGGGCATCAGTATCGACTTCAAAGCCGAGGTGGAACCTGTAATAGGTGCTGCTGGAGGTATTGAGGGTGGAAGTGCTGCACTGGCTGAAGGCTCTGCTGACGTACGTGGCATGTCAATTATCTGCGCAGCTACCACCGATGGCTCATCTGACTGGCCTATGGTGGTAGTCGGCTGACCCTTATACGTAGGGTTGTGTGCATCCATCAACGAATACCATGAGAAGGGCTTCTTTGCCCGCACCTTCGTATCAAAATCTATCGGCTCCACCCATTTATCCGTAAGATATTCAGTAATGGTGTTGGGATACAGGTAGGATGTATCAGCTTGCCTGGCGACCACAAATATGTTGGTCAACATCACGGAACACACATTGATCGGGTACCCGGCCATGATGGAAGCGATTAGAACTTCCGGCGGGATAGGAAGATTTATTCTATTCTGACCCTGGTCGAGTTGGCTAAATACGAAGGTCTTCCACCCCTTCTCTTCGAAACGCAGGGTGTATCCATGAATAGAAACCCTTGTAGTAATCCATGGTGGTGGTGGCCCTGGAGCTGCCCGAATCTCAGCGAGCCACATGAGAGCTGCATTGTCACGACTCGAAATTCCCACCTTCGGGACCGTGATGGCGCCTAACATTTCACTTACTAGGCAAGCAAACGTTAGAATAATATTATCCATTTAAAATAATTTTTAAATTTATTAATAACAAAGAAACAAATGCGGAAGTAAAGTTGGAAATGTAGTGAATAATCCATAAAAATAACGGTGTCTAAATACCATCCCAGAATTGGCGTCACAAGTGCACGAGCTTCTAGAATAATATAAATAAAGGTCTGAATAAAATAAAGTTGTCTGGAAACAAACACACAACTAAAATAAAGTAGACGGCGACTTCAGAATTGCGAAAACCGTGCAATTAT
Source organism: Nicotiana tabacum (assembly GCF_000715075.1). NCBI lineage: Eukaryota > Viridiplantae > Streptophyta > Magnoliopsida > Solanales > Solanaceae > Nicotiana > Nicotiana tabacum. Next base: position 17,005,636 of record NC_134094.1, on the reverse strand, counting down.
ACCTCAAGTCTCCTATGGGTAGCTGAAATCCAAGCAACTCTATGGTATGCCGCTGGGACCAATTGCGAAATCTGCACAAGAAGTGTAGAGTGTAGTATCTGTACAACCGACCCCATGTACTCGTAAGTGCCGAGCCTAACCTCGACGAAGTAGTGACGAGGCTTAACATGTACGCAATAATAGTAATAACCACAATAATAGAATTAAATCGGGTAACTCATTTCTAATAGTTGAAGACAATTCAACAGCGATAACCAATTATTATTTTAATCAATTTTCGTTGCAGCGTGCAACCCGATCCCCCAATATAGACTTTTAATAAGTCTGCTGCGGCGAGCAACCCGATCCCCCAATATGTACTTTTAAACAAGTTTGTTGCGGCGAGCAACACGATCCTCCAATATGGACTTTTAAACAAGTCTGTTGCGGCGTGCAACCTGATCCCCCAATATGGACTTTTAAACAAGTCTGTTGCGGCAAGCAACCCGATCACCCAATATGGACTTTTAAACAAGTCTGTTGCGGTGTACAACCTGATCCCCCAATATGGACTTTTAAACAAGTCTGTTGCGGCGTACAACCCGATCCCTCAGTATGGACTTTTAAACAAGTCTGTTGCAGTGTGCAACCTATCCCCTAATATGGACTTTTAAACAACTCTGTTGCGACGTGCAACTCAATCCCCAATATGAGCTTTTAAACAAGTCTGTTGCGGTGAGTAACCCGATCCCCCAATATGGACTTTTAAACAAGTCTGTTGTGGCAAGCAACCCGATCCTCCAATAAATGCAACAATTAATATAAAAATTTTAATACAACAAGCATACAACAATTATGATTTAATTATGAAACAAACAATGACAAATTGCAATTTATTATGGAAATCATGGAGAAAATAGGCAGTTTAATATTTAATATGCTAAATGTCAAGTAATATTTAATACACATAAATCAAATAAGAAAGTAAAAATTATTGCAGGAATTCAATTAATTCGTGTCTTAGAATAATTTATGATTTTCAAATAATTATGCAAACAATTAATTTAACGAGGTATAGACACTCGTCACCTCACATATACATCGTTCACATGCATTTCACAAAATAAATAATTTCAATCAATTACTCGTCCACAACTTTTCCTTTTAAATTTGTGCCCAAAAGCTTCAAATCTATTCACAAACAGTTCGATATAGTCAATACAAACCATAAGAATTAATTCCATATGAATTTACTAATCTTCCAGATAATATCCGAAATTCACTTTAAAAATTGACAATGGGACCCACGTGGAGAATATCGAAAAAACTTACGAAATTCGTACACCCATTCCAAGACGAGTCCAACCATATAAAAATTATCAAATTCTGATCGAATTGACCTTCAAATCTTAAATTTTCTTTTTTTGGAAGATTTTACAAAAATATGATTTTTCTCTTAAAAATTGACGGATTCATGATATAACTGAGTATGGAATCATGAAATATAATTAATATAGGATAAGGAACACTTGTCCCAATGTTTTCTCGTGAAAATCGCCCAAGAATCGCCTTACACGAGCTCAAAAATGAAAAATGGTAGAAAATGGGACGAATCCCATTTTCTAGAACTTAAGTTCTATTTGCCCAAATTTTACCTTATGCGATCGCATACAATGCTTCACGATCGAGAAGCACATTTTTGGCTGCACAACTTTTTTCTCTACATGAACGCGGTAGTGCTCTCGCGAACGCGAAGAATAATTTCTTAGTCTTCCACGATCGCAGACATCATTGTGCGATCGTGTAGTACAAATTTTATGCTTCAACTTCTACCTCATTCCTTCTACGCAGACGCGACATTGCCCTCGCGTTTGCGGTGCTTTTTCTGCTGTCACTGTGTAATCATGGACCTCACTATGCGATAGCATGGTGCAAATTTCATCCGTGACCATTAAGCCTTCGCGATCGCGGACACAGTCACACGATAGCATAGAAGGAAACCAGTAGCAACAGTTTCATGGTTCCAAAATGCGCCGATCCTGATCTGAATTACACCCGAGCCCTTGGTGTTCCAAATCATATATACACACAAGTCCAAAAACATAATACGAACTCGGTCGCACAAACAAAACACAAAAATAATACCTAAAACTACACATCAGACACCAAATAGAAGGAAATTTTCGAGAAAACTTTAAAACTTATATTTTCACAACCGGACGTTCGAGTCACGCCAATTCAACTTCGTTTCTCACCAAATTCAGCAAACAAGTCATAAATATTATAGTTTACCTATACCGGGACCCGAAATCAAAATACGAACCAGATGTCAATAAATCCAACACCAGTAAATTTATAAAAATCATTAAGCTTTCAAACTTTTAATATTTCATCAAAATTTCATATCTCGGGCTAGGGACCTCGAAATTTATTTTCGAGCATATGACCAAGTCCCAAATCATGATGTGGACCTATCAGAACTATCAAAACACTGATCCGAGTCCGGTTCCTCAAAATGTTGGCCAACGTCAACTCAGTTGAGTTTTAAGGTACTGTTTCTCATTTTAATAAATTTTTCATAGAAAAACTTTACAGAAAATTATACAGACTACGCACGTAAGTCGAGGAATAATGAATAGTATTTTTCAATGTCTTAGAACACAAAATTACTTATTAAATTTAAAAATGATACTTTGGGTCATCACATTCTCCACCTCTAAAACAAACGTTCGTCCTCGAACGGAGTTAGAAAAACTACTTGAGCTGGAGAAAAGGTGTGGATATTTACTTCGCATGTCCTACTCGGACTCCCAGGTAGATGCCTGTACCGGCTGACCTCTCCATTGCACACGAACTGAAGGATAACTCTTAGACCTCAACTGTCGGACTTGCCGGGCAAGAATAGCTACCGGTTCTTCTTCATAAGTCAAATCTTTGTCCAACTGGACTGAGCTGAAATCTAGTACATGGGAAAAATCACCATGATATTTCCGGAGCATAGACACATAAAACAGCGGATGAATTGCTGATAAACTAGGTGGTAGTGCAAGCCTGTAGGCTACTTCACCAACCCTTTCAAGAATTTCGAAGGGTCCAATATACCTAGGGCTCAACAAGACCTTCTTTTCAAACCTCATTACACCTTTCACAGGAGAAATGCAGAGCAATACTCTTTCTCCGACCATGAATGCAATATCACAAAATTTACGGTCGACATAACTCTTTTTCCTAGACTGAGTTGTGCGAAGTCGATCCTGAATAATCTTGACCTTATCCAAGGCATCCTGTACCAAATCGGTACCCAACAATCGAGCCTCTACCGGTTCAAACCAGCCAACTGGCGAACGGTATCGCCTTCCGTATAATTCCTCATATGGAGCCATCTGAATGCTCGACTGGTAGCTATTATTATAAGCAAACTCCGCAAGTGACAATAACTGATCCCAAGAACCACCCAAGTCTATAACACAAGCGCAAAGCATATCTTCCAATATCTGAATGGCGCGCTCTGACTGTCCGTCTATCTGCGGATGAAATGTTGTACTTAACTCAACCCGCATGCCTAACTCACGCTGTACAACCCTCCAGAAGTGTGAAGTAAACTGCGTACCTCGATCTGAAATAATAGAAACGGGCACACCGTGATGGCGGACAATCTCAAGAATGTAAATTTTAGCTAACCTTTCTAAATAATAGGTAACTGCCACTGGAATGAAATGGGCTGACTTGGTCAACTTGTCCACAATGACCCAAACTGCGTCAAAGTTTCTCTGAGTCTGTGGGAGTCCAACAACAAAATCCATAGTGATACACTCCTATTTCCACTCAGTAATTTCTAACTTCTGAAGCAAACCACTAGGTCTCTGATGTTCGTACTTAACTTGTTGACAATTCAGGCACCGAGCTACATATGCAACTATATCCCTTTTCATTATGCTCCACCAATAATGTTGCCTCAAATCATGATACATTTTGGCGGTACCTGAATGAATAGAATACGTGGAGCCGTGTGCCTCTTCAAGAATTTATTCACGAAGCCCATCAACATTAGGCATACAAATACGACCCTGCATTCGCAAAACTCCATCTTTCCCTTCAACAACTTGTTTGGCATCACAGTGCCGCACCATGTCCATAAGGACAAGTAAATGAGGATCATCATATTACCTCTCTCTGATGCGCTCATATAAAGAAGACCGAGTGACTGTGCAATCTAGAACCCGACTGGGTTCTGAAATATCTAACCTCACAAACTGATTAGCCAAGGCCTGAACACCTGCAGCTAACGGCCTCTCACCAACCGGAATATACGCAAGTCTGCCCATACTCACAACCTTTCTACTTAAAGCATCGGCCACCACATTGGCCTTTCCGGGGTGATACAAAATGGTGATATCATAGTCTTTCAACAATTCCAACCATCTTCTCTGCCTAAAATTAAGATCTTTTTGTTTGAACAGATACTGAAGATTACGATGATCAGTAAATACCTTACACGATACATCGTAGAGATAATGCCTTCAAATCTCCAGCGTGTGAACAATGGCTGCCAATTCTAAGTCATGAACGTGATAATTCTTCTCTTAAACTTTCAACTGCCGTGATGCATATGCAATCATCATGACATCTTGCATTAATACTGCACCAAGCCCAATGTGAGATGCGTCACAATATACCGTATACGATCCTGAACCTATGGGTAATACCAACACTGGCATCGTAGTCAAAGTAGTCTTGAGCTTTTGAAAGCTTAACTCACACTCGTCTGACCATCTGAATGGGACACCTTTCTAGGTCAATCTAGTCAATGGGATTGCTATAGATGAATACCCTTCCACGAACTGATGATAGTAACCTACTAAACCCAGGAAACTCCGGATCGCTGTAACTAAGGCAGGTCTTGGCCAATTCTGAACAACCTCAATTTTTTTAGGGTCCACTTTTATGCCTTCTTCCGATACAACATGCCCCAAAAAGGCAACTGAGTCTAACCAAAATTCACATTTTGAAAATTTAGCATATAACTGATTATTTTGCAAAGTCCCAAGCACAATCTGAAGATGCTGCTCATGCTCCTCTCGCCTGCTGGAGTAAATCAAGATATCATCAATGAATACAACCACAAAAGAATCCAAACAGGGCTTGAACACCCAATTCATCAAATCCATAAATGTTGCTAGGGCATTTGTCAACCCAAATGACATCACTAGGAATTCGTAATGCCCATATCGAGTACGAAAAGCTGTCTTAAGGACATCAGATGCCCTAATCTTCAACTTATGGTAACCAGACCTCAAATCGATCTTTGAAAATACCTTGGCACCCTGAAGCTGATCAAATAAGTCATCAATTCTTGGCAGCAGATATTCGTTTTTGATAGTGGCCCTGTTCAACTGTCGATAATCTATACAGATCCGCATAGGGCCTTCTTTCTTCTTTACAAATAGTATTGGTGCACCCAGGGTGAGTCACTGGGTCTAATGAAACCCTGATCAAGCAAGTCTTGTAACTTCTCCTTCAATTCCTTCAACTCCCCCAATATGGACTTTTAAACAAGTTTGTTGCGGCGAGTAACCCGATCCCCCAATATGGACTTTTAAATAAGTCTGTTGCCGCGAGCAGTCCGATCCCCCAATAAATGCAACAATTAATATAAAATTCTTAAGACAACAAGCATACAATAATTATGATTTAATTATGAAACAAACAATGACAAATAACAATTTATTATGGAAATTAGGGAGAAAATATGCAATTTAATATTTAATCTGCTAAATGTCAAGTAACAATTAACACACATAAATCAAATAAGCATGTAACAATTATTGCAGGAATTCAATTAATTCGTGTCTTAGAACAATTTATGATTTTCAAATAATTATGCAAACAATTAATTTAACGACGTATAAACACTCGTCACCTCGCCTATCGTCGTTCACATGCATTTCACATAACAAATAATTTAAGGGTTTTATTCCCTCAAGTCAAGGTTAACCACAATACTTACCTCGCATTGCAAATTTCAATCTATTCACAAACAGTTCGATATACTCAATACGAATCATAGGAATTAATTCCATATGAATATACTAATGTTTCGGATAAAATCTGAAATTCACTTTAAAGATTGACAGTGGGGCCCACGTCTCGAATCTAAAAAAACATAGGAAATCCGAACATCCATTCCGAGATGAGTCCAACCATACAAAAATTATCAAATCCTGCTGTCAAATGGACCTTCAAATCTTACATTTTCGTTTTTTGGAAGATTTTACAATAATCTGATTTTTCTCTCAATAGTTGAAGGATTCATGAAATATAATCAATATAGTATAAGGAACACTTACCCCAATATTTTCCCATGAAAATCGCCCAAGAATCGCCTTACCCAAGCTCAAAAATGAAAACTGGTTGAAAATCGGACCAATCCCTTTTTCCAGAACTTAAGTTTTGTTTGACCAAATATTTCCTTATGCGATCGCGTACAATGCTTCGCGGTCGCGAAACACATTTTTGGCTTCCCAGCTTTTTGCTATACGCGAACACGGCAGTGCTCTCGCGAACGCGAAGCACAATTTATTAGCCTTCCGCGATCGTAGACATCTTTGTGCGATCGCATAGTAAACATTGTATGCTTCAACTTCTGCCTCATTCCTTCTACGCGAACGCGGCTTAGCCCTCGCGTTCGCGGTGGTTTGCCTGCTATCACTGTGTGATTGGGGACCTCACTATGCGATCGCATAGTACAAATTTCATCCATGACCATTAAGCCTTTGCGATCGTGGACACAGTCACGCGATATCATAGAAGGAAAGCAGTAGCAGTAGGTTTAGCAGTTTCATGGTTCAAAAATGCGCCGATCCTGATCTTAATTACACCCAATCCCTCGGGGTTCCAAATCATATATGCACACAAGTCCAAAAACATAATAGGAACTAGCTCGTGCATTCAAAACACCAAAATATGGACTTATATCGGGCTCCGAATCAGACACCAAATGAAAGGACATTTTCAAGAAATATTTAAAAGTTTTATTTTCACAACCGGATGTTCGAATCACGTCAAATCAACTCTATTTCTCACAAAATTCAACAGACAAGTGATAAATATTATAATGGACCTATATCGGGCTCCAGAACCAAAATATGGACCCGTTGTCAATAAATCCAACATCAGTAAATTGTTAAAAATCATTCAGCTTTCAAACTTTTAATTTTTTATCAAAATTCCATATCTCAAGCTAAGGACCTTGAAATTCAATTCCAGGCATACGCCCAAGTCCCAAATCACGATACAGACCTACCAAAACTATCAAAACACTGATCTGAGTCTGTTTGCTCAAAATATTCACCAAAGTCAACTTAGTTGAGTTTTAAGGCTCTATTTCTCATTTTAATCAATTTTTCATATAAAAACATTCTAGAAGATTATAGGGACTGCGCATGCAAGTTTAGGAATGATGAATAGTACTTTTCGAGGTCTTAGAACACCGAATTACTTATTAAATTTAAGGATGACACTTTGGGTCATCACATGCATCCCCCATTGCCAACTTCTCCAAAATACTGGGCGAGCTAAACATCATCAAACCCCAAGTAGGTGTTCAATGTGTGCTGGTCAAAACACATTTTCGGGTTCCTCACTTTTGTTCCCTTTGTCCCTTTCATGATGTGCGCCACATTGGCGTAAAACACCCGGACAAGGTATTCCTTCGAGTCCATTATGCTCTCGGTTAACCACATCCACCAATTCCGCTCTTGGAACTGACACAAGACTACTAGATTATAATATTCAAGATCTTTCAATTAGAACTCTCGCTCGAGAGTGAGCGACCTCACCGGCCACCACCCATGAAAGATAGTGAAGATAGCTAAGCTAACGAACCGGTCCTCCTAGACCTCTTTCTTCTTCGACCGCTCAAGTCTGACAACTGTAGTATCTCCTCCTAGGCCATCATCTGGGATATCATCAACTATTGTCGCTGGTGCCTCAGGAACAAGTGTAGCGGAGGGCTCAAAAGCCTAAGTAGAACTTTCCGAACCCTCAGAGGTGCTATGTGATTTGGAAGGCTTGTCCTGGAGTTGGAACCTTCCTGATGTCTTTGATTGGACACCCGACAGCTCTTGAACTGAGTTGCCCTCCGATGCTTACTTAGACGGGGCATAAGAACTGGACTCATAGGGCTCTACATTTCTCCCTCGACCGGCTGTAGTCTTATTTGAGAATATCTTTTGGAGGGCGAGGGGTAAAGCACTCTTGCCTCGACCCCTGGAAGGTTCACCCCTCCCCTTTGAAGTATCACATTAGCCTCGAGATCTAACCATTTTTCTGTATTAAGCAACAATAAGTGTCAGTTGTAATTCAAGTGCAAACATGCAAGAAAACATCAGAGACAGTGAACTGCACAGTGTAAAACATGCTTGCAGTGTAGGGGAGTGCGGTCCGCAGAATTATCAGTGCGGCTGCATAATAGGCATTGCATACCGCACAATGTAACATTGCAGCCGTAGAGTTGGATTTGTGACTGCAAAATTGGAATGCGGTCCGCACAATTGGAATGTGGTCCGCACAACACCAATCGATCTTCTTCTTTCAGCACTCTCAGAGGGCCACTGATTTTCATCTTAAGATAACTCATCAAGGATTGTTACTATCTCCTTTGTAGTCCTCTTCGTCAACGGGCCTCTAACTGCATTTCTCAATTTTCTTACGCGAAGCAGGTGTCAATCCATCCCAAAAGTCATAGAGTTGCATCCAGAGTTCAATTTCGGTATGTTGGCACTTTTAAAGTATCTCCTTAAACAACTCCCATGCTTCAAAAACAATTTGTCTCTTTCTCACAGAAGTTATGGATTTCCCTTCTAAACTTGCCCATATTAGCTGAGAAGAAATATTTATCAATAAATTTTCTGGTCATCTCCCATGTTCTAATCAAACCTCTATGTAAGCTTCGAAGCCACTGCTTTGAATCATCTTTGAATGTGAAGGGGAATGCCCTTAAGTACATTGCATCTCATGACACACCATTCTATAGAAAGGTGTTCATAATCTCCTCGAAATCCATGAGATGTGTATTTCGATCTTCATTCATCTTCAATTTGAAGACACAACAATTATGAAGTGTTTGAAGCAACCGTTGCTTCAACTCAAAATTGTTAGCTGCAATTGGAAGTGGTCTAACACTTGATAAACCTTGATTCTAGACTGGTCTAGCATAATTGCCAAGTGGTCTCCTAGGCATGGGAGCTTTATTTCCGAACTGTTCTACAACCAAAGGTTGATTTTGAGCAATTCTCCAACCCCTCTCTTCTTCATAAATAATATGTGCATCTCTGGTATCTGCTTCCCCAGCATCACGTGTAACTTTTTTCTCGTTGTTGGGTTGCCTCTCTTGAATCCAAATCTACACTATCATCACTGTTTCCAGCCATAGTTTCTTTGGTTGTGGATTGTCGAACATGTTCTAATGTCTCACTGAGATTTCTTTCCTTCCTCAACTGTCACAGTTGTTTTTCAATTTCTGGCTCGTATGGTAGCACTTCCTTTGCAGAAGCTCGAGTCATGCACTACTCTAAACCTGTGACCTGGGCATAGTTAACGAACATCAAACATAAAAAGAGAAAAAAGAAAAAGAAAAAGAAAGATTCCTGAATTAGCACTACAAACTATTTAAAACACTATTGATTACCAATCCCCAACTCGATCCATATAAAATATAATCAATATCATATAATGCGGCGTGCAGTCCGATCCCAAAATGTCACTCTCACTCAGGCCATAAGCCTCACTCAGTCATCATCTCTACAATCTCACTCTCTGTCTCACAATGTCATGAAACTAGCACGACAACAATGATATGATGTATCAATAAATAATGTCTGAGACTGAGATATGGTATGAATGCATGGACATGAATGAGTATGAAATATCAATGAAATCGGTGAGATGACAGTAAGAAATGACCACTATGGGTCCAAACAGTATCGGCATAATGCCTAAACATGATATATTGCATGATTGAACGCTTAACTACTTTATCACATGGTGAAAACATGGATATCCACAAAGTAGGACCATTATACAGTGCCATGGAAACAACAGAGTCCCAATTCACATGGTGCACGCCCACCACCCGTCACCTAGCATGTGCGTCACCTCAATACCAATCATATAACACGTATTACGGGGTTCAATACCGGATAAAACTCACTAAATCCGACAACTCATTCATTTACACGTCCAACTATACTAGTTTTACTCAAATCCGACTCCAATTCGATGTTCAAAACTCGAAAATTCACATTATGAAACTTTAGGCCAAAACCGCCAATTTCATCTTTAAAATTCATCAACCAAAAGCTAAAATCGAAAAGAACACTTACCCTAATTCATATGGTGAAAATTGCTCCAAGAATCTCCTCAATCCGAGCTTGAAAATGTAAAAATGAACCCGACCGCAGGTGCGATCATACCAGAACCAGCAGCCTCGAGCTTTGCACATGAAGTGAAAATGAACTAAACCTCATCCAAAACGCATCTGCGCCACTCGGGACCCCGTCCGAATACACTAACAAGTCCAATAACATGACAAGGACCTACTTGAGGCCTCAAAACATGCATAACCACATCGAAACAACGAATCGCACCGCAAATCGAAATCTAAGAACTTTAAAACTTCATCTTCAATAACTCGTGCAGAATCATAGAAAATCAAGCCGGAATGACTTTAAATTTTGCGCACGAGTCCCAAATAACATAACGAAGTTATTTCAAATCCTGGAATTACAATCCGAATCCGATATAAAAAAAAGTCCACTGCCGGTCAAACTTTCCAAAATTTCAACTTTCGCCATTTCGAGCCAAATTCAACTAAGGACCTCCGAATCACAATCTGGACGCGCTCCTAAGTGCGAAATCACCGAATGGAGCTAATGGAATAATCAAAACTCCGTTGAGGGTTCAAATTCACAAAAAGTCAAATTTGGCCGAATCTTTCAAATTTAAAGCTTCCAGCTGAGAATCATTATTTCAAATAAATTCTGAATAACCTGAAAACCAAAATCGACGATTCACATAAATTATAATACATCATATGGGGCTACTCATGCCCTTAAACAACCGAGCGAAGTGTAAATACTCAAAACGACCGGTCGGGTCATTACTATATATATCTAGGGTTTTTGTTGGTCCGATCTCCATATAAGTATATAAAGAATTGACTAATTGGTGACAATTAGATATCTTAATAGAACGATTTAAATCAGCACCAATTAAGTAAATAGGAGGAATTGGTAAAGAAATATTTCTTGAATTTTGCTTACAATGTTTCAACAACATCCTTATATTTTTCTTTTTTCTTGAAATCAGATAGTTGAAGAGAAATTTCAGCTATATGTACTAAAATCATAGTAACTGTAGGGTAATAATCTCTAGAAAACTCAACAATACCTGTATAAAATTTGCGTAAAAATTTAACAACATCATTAATGCTACAAACCAATATCCAACTAGTCGTGATCTCACCTAACCCAACCCGCTAGGCAAACTAATTAACAATAATACAATTCAAATGAGATTTACTAAGAAAATAAATGATGAAATAGCTGAATTTGTATACAAACAACCAAAGGACTAGTAGTATAATTTATGAGCTTCTAAGGCTTGGAGTTTACAAAGTTGGTGTGAAATAAATACATCATCTGTTCGAAATGCACATAAGCAGATTTATAAATCTAAAGCTACTAAGAACAAAAGGCAGTTGTAACCGGAACGCATGTACATATCTAATGGCAGCTCCAGTCATACACAGCAACGCCTACTCCAAAATCTACATGCAAGGTGCGGAAGCGTAGTATGAGTACAACTAAACCCATGTACTCAATAAGTAACAAACCTAACCTTAGGTTGAACGCAGTGACGAGCTCGAAAAATGGTCAGAGTCCAACACTAATAGCCAAGAACAACTCGTAACCATATAATTAAAGCAGTACAAGTAATAACTCAAAACATATTATGCTCAACTCGTTCACAATTACGGAAAAATAAATATGCTGTTGAGGTATAGCAGTAAAACCAAAATCCTTTACGAAATCTCCAAAATATGTGTGTATATCATAAAACTATGATTTTTCCCAAACTTTCAACAACAGATAAGATATTTCATTATTAGATAACATGAGGAAAATACATCATTGTACTTACACGAAAATATGCATGTCAAGTCATCAATTATCATATAACGTCTAGCATAAGGAATATACATTTCAATGCCTACATGTCAAATCATGAATGTCACAATACAATAAAGCATGAGCAAAGTGCATCTCTATGCCTACATGCCAAGTATGCATGTCACATGAATGATTTTACGGTGATATTCCCAGGTACTCTCACCCTCATCATACTCAAGTTGTCTTCCTCATTTGCACACTTCATCAACACCACACAGTCACTCATCAATGTATGGGTTCCTAGCTTATAAGCCCCTCACAAAAGCACGTGTATATATATATATATCATTGTGCCTACGCTCACTTCTGGTATTTCAAACTCCAGTAGGGGGCATACTGCCCAAGCGCTAATATAAAGCCTATAAGGCATGTTGCGACATTCAACCCAATCCACAATAATAAATAAGCAACTAAGGCATGTTGCGGCATGAAGCCCGATCCATAATAGTAATAAATCCAACATGGCTTGCTGCAACGTGCAGCCCGATCCATAATAACACTCACAATGCGGCTCTCAGGCCTATCTTAATCATTAATCTCTCAAGTCTCAAGGGCTGACAAACTCGTACCAATCAGCCCAAACAATGATAACATGTGATGTAACAATGAATGATGAACAGAGACTGAGATAAGATATGTAAATGAAGAATCATGATTTAATATATTATTATAGTTAGAGCAAATAACTCAATCTAATATAAATAGCCTCATTAGGTCTCATCCAAATAAGCACATAGCCTAAACATGATTTCTAACATGATTCACAACTCATATAATCAAACATGGATTTACCAAGATGTAACAGCAAAACAAGTCTAGTCAAAGTCTAATAGACAACTAGAATTATGATTTCCCCGGTGCACACCCACACGCTCGTCAGCTAGCATGTGTGTCACCTCAATATATCTCTAATAACATAGTTCCTAGGGTTAAATACCATCAAATCTAAGTTTAGATATATTACTTACATCGAACAAGCCTAATCCAATACCGAGCACGTCAAACCATACTCTAGAAGTGCCATCCCGCGTATATCGACCTCCAAACGGCTCAAAACTAGCCAAAAGAAACCCAAAAACGTCAAATAATTTCAAAGGAAACAAACCTAATCGATAAAGGTTGAAACCTTTATCAAAAGCCCAAAGTCAACCAAAAAGTCAAACATGGGCTTGCACCTCAGAACCTGATAGACTCAAAAATTTCGACAACTCATTCGAATATGGGTCCAACCATACTAATTTCACTCAAATTCGACTTTGAATCGTGTTCAAAACTCAATAATTCACTTCAGGAATGTTTTGACATAAAACCCCCAATTTCTCTTAAACATTCATAATCTAGAGGACAAAATCGAAGATAGATTGACGAAATATAATCATAACCAAGTCAAAAATACTTACCCTAGTCCATATGGTGAAATTCCTCTCCAAAGTCACCCAAATCCGAGCTCGAAATTAGGGCTATTCAAAACTGAATTGTAACCGTTAACCGAACTGAACCGATGGCTTATTAGCTTATTGATATCACGTTATCGGGATAATGGATGGTGAACGGATTGCAATTTTATAATTAACGGCTTAACAGTTTCGAATAAACCATTAACCCATTAAGAATTTTTATATTTATACTTTTAACTTCATTGAGTATTCAAAAGATTTGTTCGAGAGTAATAGATCCCAAAGTATACTATGTGCATGTTGGATATGGGAACAGCATATACATTAAAATAGTTAAAGTGGATCAAGATTCTATGATAAAAATATGGCCAATAGGAAGTGATCACAGTCCTTTCTTCTCTGCTCCATTCCTATTATTTGGCTTGATAATTAAGGCTGCTACTTCATTTGGGTGCAGTGATTGAGATAGTCTCATATCCATCATGTACATAATATACTGTGGGATTTATTGTCATATGCAGAAAAAGTGCCTCGATTATACATTAGAACAATATATGATCGAGTTGTGAAGCTAGATCAGGAAGATGCTATGATAAAAATATTTCTATTTGGTTTAGCCGATAAACCGCCCGATAATTGTTAATCTGATACCAATCCGCTCGTTCTCTTATTGGATGGCTAGCATATTACTACATTTATAATTTTATGACCGATAAGCTGAACCGTTAAGTATAATTGTCCGCCTGATTTATAGCTTCTACCTAGGCATTTTCGCAGGTGAGCACAAATGATCGATTATGTGGCGTCGCTTCTGCAACCAATATCCTGCTCCTGCGGAGACCGCTATTATTCTAACATCTCACATATGCAGACCACTATCCGCTTCTGCGACAATGCAGGTGCGATGTCCCGTCCACTTTTGTGAAGCACTTAACCATTTTTCCTTCCCTCTCATGCTCAACCGCATATTTGCTTAATTCTCTGCATCTGCGACATCATGACCCAGTTTGACCTTTTGCTTATGCGCCTCCTCACACGCATTTGCAACTCCGCACCTGCGCCAAATATTCTACAGGTGCGGTCACACCAGGTATCAGATTTCTCAGCAATGCTAAAATGAATCCAAAATGGTCCGAATCACTCCGAAACACACCCGGGCTTCTCAGTACCCCGTCTGAACATAACAACAAGTCCCAAAATATAATACGGACCTACTCAAGGCCTTAAATCACACTTAACAACATGAAAAGCATGAATCGCACCTCGTACTGAACTATATCAAATCAAACCTCACATTTTGCACATAAGTCCCTAATGACATAACAAAGCTATCCCAATTCCCGGAACCATAATACGAACCCGATATCATCAAGGTCAACTCTCGGTCAAACTTACGAACTTTCCAAGCCGCCAAATTTCCAACTTTCGACAATTAATGCCAAAACCTTCAAGAACTATTCAAATGCGAATATGTGCATATGCCAAGTCCAAAATCACCATCCGGACCTAAAGTAACCATCAAAACTCCAATCCGAGATCATATACATGAAAGTCAAACTTGGTCAACTCTTCCAACTTAAAGCTTCATAGTTGAGAATCATTCTTCCGAATCAATCCTGAATCATCTGAAAACCAAAATCTACAATTCACACAAGTCATAATACATCAAATGCAGCTGCTCAAGACTTGACATAGCTAAATGAAATGCAAAAATGCTCAAAATGACAAATTGGGTCATTACATTCTCCTCCACTTAAACATATGTTCATCCTCAAACGTGCCAAGAGTCATTCCAACTCTGTCAAATCACATTGTAACCTTACCATGCATATACCCAGAGGTGATCCCATTTCACCCCAATCTGTATGAGTCCGTCAACTCAACATAATCGAAGATTCTTCCTTCAACCTTAGCCCATAAACCTTGGAACCCAATTCACAACATCTAGAATTCCTTATAAGACATGAATCCCGTATCGACACACTGTATAAGTCTGAACAAGCTGTATCAAGCCATAATCATAGCGCAAGAAGTAATCACATGATATACGACATACCTCGCACACTCGTAGATGGTAAAATACAAACCTTCGTAGACTGACATCGATGAATGAAACACACAAATACTCATAATCCCTCATCAAATCAACAAGCCATGGATTTTGTGACGTTTGACAAGAACCACAACCCATTCTAGTCCAACTAGTGATATTATTCTTCTAAACATACCATAATTAGATCCGATAGCACCCATTTCAGGTCCAATGAACACATCTCATAAAACATAGATATTATACTGACATGCCACACCAAGAAAACCTAAAGCCATAAATTGTGCAATTCATGCACCAATAAGCAACAATTCAAATATATTCAGACATGGAAAATGACTGAAATAAGAGAATCGCTCCGCAAGATCAACAACTATCACCACAAACACAATTCTATGAACCATCACACATAGTAGAACCAAGACACATTAATCTATCACAACGGATTATATCCTAACATAACCTCACTGCAATGCATGACCCTGTCGAAACATTGGTCCTTATGAAATACCTCAAGCCACAATGCTCAAAATCAATAAACACATGCAATTTGACATCAAGTACATGAAGTGCATGACCATAACCATGGAGAAGAAAATAACACAATATACCATAACCCAGAGAGACCATAACCAAGGCGCAATTAACCATTCAACACCCCGATGACCATCTCGCTTGAATTTCGCCACAAGGCCCAAATAGAAACGCATCTAATGTATAAATAGCCAACAGATCTACTCCTATTGTAGCATCGGAGAGTGACACATAGAACATATCAGAACACGAACAAGATCAACTCTAACCGAATGACTCACAGCTCAACACTAATCGTGTTGGGTCAACAAATCCGGCCCGGTGTAGAATACACATCCTCATTGGGCCCACCAATGGGCCCCCAAATAAACTGGACGTCATTTATAAATAGATAAATAACCCTCCAAAAGTCCACATAACCGAACCATAGTACATACTATTGGTTATCTAACTTTGGCCATATCTATACAGTCTGCAACAAAGAAACAATCTGCCTCTGAGACTCCCAGTCTCCAAACCACAAGAACACATGAATCGCCATAGCCGATCCCAACTCCACCACCGATTGACTAACACATATCTCATACAGAATCATCCCATGAGAAATACTTCTATAATTCTCCCGCACCACAAAGCACAATCATAACATAAATAGCCAGTCAACAAGGCGAGTACCGCAATACCAATAAAACATCTGTAAGTCAAAACACAGTGAGCCTTCTAAAATGTACACTTTTCTCAGGTAATACCAAATAGTGCCAACATTTTTCTCACCATCTGAAATCATTTGTGTTTTATAGAACTCATGACCCTCCATTTAAAAATGAATCTCACCCTTGTACATGTAAATCTCAATACCACACGGCGCACCGCATCTATCATGTCATAATATGAAAACATGATAACCCCATCGTTAACTCTTTGTCACAAGAAGAATACATACTCAATTAGCCAGGAACCTTTCACTTGATCCCGTCCAGGAGAAAATCACAATATGTAATATGTTCCTCATGCTAGTAGGAAATATCCATCTCAAATCATGGTAGAAACCATCGAGAACTCTTTGAAACCCATTTGCACATACCCAAGCCATTAGAATTAAATCACTCTCACTCAACTAGATCACACAGGTCACCAAAACCTAAGAATATTGCCACCAAAACACTAGTTGAGCC
Source organism: Nicotiana tabacum (assembly GCF_000715075.1). Lineage (NCBI taxonomy): Eukaryota > Viridiplantae > Streptophyta > Magnoliopsida > Solanales > Solanaceae > Nicotiana > Nicotiana tabacum. Next base: position 16,988,271 of record NC_134094.1, on the reverse strand, counting down.
TCACCACATCATAAGAACCAAAAACAATCATACCATTGCCATACTGGTCCAACCTACTATGAAGCTATCCTATTTTTCTCTGAGTTCCTTCTGAGTTGCTTCGAGTTAACACTCCTTCTTGCCAGAACACTATGGTCATTACCCAAAACTCACCATAAGATATCCTAGCATGAAACCACATTACCCTGAAGCCTATAAGCCATTATATTCCCTCTTCACTACCTAAAAATACAACATTTGAGATACCCACACTGAAGAGACCTTATGTGAATCTGAAATTACTTTATTTGCCTTTTCGATATTGAACATTTGACATAATTGTAATGACTCGGCTAGTCGGTTTGAGTATTATAGCCATTTTCCCCCATTTACTACTTATTATATGTTCGTTTGTTGTTTTATGACTTTTTGGGGTGATTCGTTTAGTTCCAGGGATACTTCAGAATGAATTAGGACACTTAGTCCCAAGGTTAGAAACCTAAGTTGTTAAAGTTGCATGGATATTGACTTATGATTAGACGACTACAGAATAGTGTTTTAATGGTTATGATAAATTAGTATGGTAATTTTGGACTTAGGAGTATGTTCGTATTTTGATTTGGAGGTTCGTAGGTCATTTTGGCCTGAATTGGTAAATGTTGGAAAGTTCAAGGTTTGAAAAGCTCATAATACCCGGGGTCAACACTGGGAAGTCGGGACAAAATTGGGAGGGCCTTACCGAATTTGGCCTATAACCAGTAAAGGTTCGTATTAATTGAAAAATCAAGATGGAGTTAAGGGTTTGATAGGTTTCGACATCGAGTTATAGAAGTTGGAAATCCATTAGTTTCAATAGGCTTGAATTAGGATGCGATTCATGTTTTTGATGTTATTTGATGCGATTTGAAGCCCTGAGTATGTTTGTATGATGTTTTAGGATGGGTTGGTATGTTTGTATGGGGTCATGGGAGCCTCGGGTGTGATTCGGATTAAAATCAGATTGAATTTTGGACTTGTGAAATTGCAAGTGAGATCAAATCTGGTGTCATCGCACATGCGTGAATTTGGCCGCAGGTGCAGAGCCATGGAAGTGGACAAGGGGTCGCATATGCAGTTTTGGGTGAGTTAGGGTGATTGCGCAGGTGGGGGGAAGATTTCGCACCTGCGAGCTCGCAGATGTGTAAGGATGGTCGTAAAAACGGTAGAGGGGATAGAGTTATTGGTCCGCAGAAGCGGATGGTGTTGCGTAGAAGTGCATCCGTAGGTGCAGGCTTGGGAACACAGATACGATTGTTCAGCCTTTAAGTGACTTATGCGGATGCGGTGCGAGATGCCTGGCAGAATATATATAAATGAGGGTTTAAGTATTTCTTTCACTTTTGGACTTTGGGAGCTCGGATTGAGGCAATATTTGGAAGGATCTTCACCTAGATTGAAGAGGTAAGTGATTTTTGATCACTTTTGTCCATTTATCTTGAATACCCATTGATTATTTCACCTATCTATCATGAATCTAAGTTAGAAGTTTGGAATTTTTTACCCATGTATTAGAGAGTAAGATTTGAGGGTCAATCGATGGTTGGGATTGGATGATTTTGGCATGGTTGGACTCATTATTGAATGATATTCTCATTTTTGTGAATTTTGTTTGGGCTTCGAGATGTGGGACCTTGGTTGACTTTTTGGGTTGCCTTTTCAATTTGGTTAAAAAAGCTTAGCTTCATCGTATGGAATTGATTCCTATTGCTTGTATTGATTATATTAAGTTGTTTGTAACTAAATTTGAGTTGTTCGGAGGCCGATTTTAGAGGCAAGGTCTTGTTGGTGTTATGATTTGCGCGGTTTGAGAAAAGAAACACTTCTAAAATTGATACTGAGGTTATGAATCCCTAAAATACGTGTTATGTGGTTGGTGTTGAGGTGACATACATGCTAGGTGACTGGCGTGTGTACGTACACCATGTTAATTGTGACTCGGTTGATTCTGTGGTACTGTGTAGTTATCAAATCTTGTTGGTGTACATGCAATCCCTACGTGCTAGGGTAATTGAGTTGTGATCCATGTTAGAGATCATATTTAGGATATATGCTTATTATGTTGATACCCACTGAGGTCATTTATGCTGATGATTTATTTGTTTAATTACAATTATGTACTCAGTCACATTGATCATTTCCATATCATACCTCTATCTCTGTTATCATTTATTGTTACACAATGTTATTTATTGTTTGGGTTGATTGGCATGAGATTTGTGAGCCTGAGAGACTTGAGAGATTGATGATTGGGTAGGGGCCTGAGGGCAAGCTTGTGAGTGATATTTATGGGATCGGGATGCGCGACACAATAGGATTCATTGACATATTTATAGGATCGGACTACATGCCGTAGCATGCCATGTTGGTTTATATTAGTGCTTGGGAAGGATCAGCCCTCCGGAGTCTGACATACCAACAGTGAGCGTAGGTACCGAGAGTGCTGAGTAATTGAGTGTACGGAGCTATAGAGAGTTCTGAGTGATTGAGTGTGTTGAGCGATTGAGTGTGCTAAGTGATTGAGTGTTCTCAGCAATATTGAGTATTCTGAGAGTGTGAGTACATGAGTTTATCATTGTTATGCACTACATGTGACATACATATTTGACATTTAGACATAGTGATGTAACATTCCTCATGCTAGCTATAGTTGGCATATTCTATCAGTATTGAGATTAAATTGTTCAACTTGAAAGCATCTCAATATTTTTGTACTGTGTATGAACTGATTATTGAATTTTTTTGTTATATTTATACTATTATTATCTGGATTGGGACTGTACATTTCAGAGCTCGTCACTGCTTTCAGCCCAAGGTTAGACTTATTACTTATTGAGTACATGGATCGGTTGTACTCATACTATACTCTTCATTTCATGTGCATCTCTAGGTACATCTAGACCCGATGGTTGCTAGACTTGGAGAAGTATCTACTTGGAGACTATTGAGGAAGATGCCTGCTATGACGCCCGTAGACCTCGATTATCCTTCTTTTCAGTTAATTCAGTATTGTTCTATTTTTCCAGATAGTTGCATTAAGAATTTAGATTGTGTTGACACTTAGTAGCTCATGTACTCGGTAACACCCGAATTTTGTAGTTGAGTCGCGGTTGTCCTTATCCGTTATTTATGAGATTTTCACTTTTAAACTTATTTCATAATGCTTTTAATTTAAAATGTGTATTTATTTTATGATTGTCGACTTGTTCCATCACGACATGTTGATATTTGGGTCATGACAAGTTGGTATTAGAGCACTAGGTTACTTAGCTCTCACGTGTCATCAAGTTTAGTAGATTCTTGTGGATCAGTACGGAAACGTTTGTACTTATATTTGAGCGGCTATCGAATCATTAGGAAACTTCACCTTCTTGTATTCTTGTCGTGTAAATTTGTTTATTCCGAAAACTAAACTTCTATTATTCTATTCTATCGCAGATAGTAAGGACACACGCAACCGGATTGGTCAGACAGTTAATAGTACCACCGGGTGTCAGTGGATCCTTTGCAAGGCGGGTATTATGAATACCAGTGGACTCTTATTTACTACTTTTCAGTTGTCGGGGGAATCTTTCAGATGGTGGGAGGACTATGAGTTGAGCAGGCCAGCCGACGCTGCACATAGCATGAGTTCTCAATCCTCTTCTTAGAGAAGTTTGTTCCACAGACCTGCAGGGATGAGTTGTATAGGCAGTTTGAGCAGCTACGCTGGGAGGGTATGTTAGTGACGTAGTATGAGATTAGATTTTCAGAGTTGTATTGTCATGTGATCTGGTTAGTTCCCATAGAGAGGGAGATGATTAAGATGTTCATTGATGGCCTCAACTATAGACTGTGCTTCATCATGACTCGGAAGATTTCATCAAGTGCTAGGTTCGACAAGGTGGTTGATATTTCTAGGTGGCTAGATCATGTTCATAGTCAGGAGCGTGAGGAGAGGGAGGCCAGTAGGCCTCGTGGTTCGAGTAGATTCAGTAGTGCCTCATCTGGTGGACAGTCCCACCATAGCATGGGTCGTCCTTATAGGCCCTCTTAAAAGTCTCATCTTGTTCATCATAGTGCATCATCTAGTCATGGTTAATATAGTGCTCGTCTGGGTCAATCATCTTTCGGTGCTCTCCAAGCTTAAAGTTCATCTCGTACTCCATCATTTCAGGGTTCACTTGTACTAGGTCCTACTAGTAGTTATTATGGTTCTCGGGGTCTGATTTAGTCTCCGCCACCATTAACAGATCATAATTGCTTCGAGTGCGGGGAGTCTGGACACGTGTGGAGGCAGTGTCCTCATCGTTTTGGAGGTTCAATTTAGCAGAGGGGTCAGGTTATGACTTACGCAATAGTTAGTTCACCACCCGCTCAGCCAGCTCGGGGTGGGGCTCAGGCAGCTAGATGTCACCCTAGAGTGGGAGGCCGATCAGGTGGCGATTAGGCTCGATGATATGGTTTCCTTTCCAAGTAGGAGGCCGTTGCTTCAGATGCAGTGATCACATGTATTATTTTAGTGTGCCACATGGATGATTCCATATTATTTGACACTGCTTCCACCTATTCATATGTATCGTTGTATTTTGCTCGTTATTTGGATATGCCCCATGAGTCATTAGTTTCATATGTTCATGTATCTATGCCGATGGGCGATTCTATTATTATAGACCGTGTGTGTCGATCATGTCTGGTGATCACAGGGGGATTAAAGACAAGAGTTGATCTCTTATTGCTTAGTGTAGTTGATTTTGATGTGATTCCAGACATGATTAGTTGTCCGCATTTCATGTTATTCTGGATTGTCACTCTAAGATCGTGATGTTGGCGATGTAGGGGTGACCTATGATCGAGTGGAGACGTTCTCTGGACTATGTTCCCAGTAGGGTGATTTCATATTTGAATGCCCTACGGATGGTTGGGAAGGGGTGTTTGTCATATTTGGCTTTTGTGAGGGATGTTGGTGCTGATACTCCTACCATAGATTTTGTTTCGGTAGTGCGAGACTTTTATAATGTGTTTGCCGCAGAGCTACTGGGCATGCCACCTGACAGGGACATTGATTTTGGTATTGAGTTGTTGCTGGGCACTCAGGCCATGTCTATTCCTCCGTATTGCATGGCACCAACGAAGTTGAAGGAATTGAAAGAGCAGCTACAGGAGTTTCTTGATAAGGGGTTCATTAGGCCTAGTATGTCACCTTGGGGTGGACCAGTTCTGTTTGTGAAGAAGAAAGTTGGTACTATGTGGATGTGCATTGACTCTAGGCAGTTGAACAAAGTTAAAATTAAGAACACGTATCATTTGTCATGCATTGATGACTTATTTGACTAGCTTCAGGGAGCTAGAGCGTTCTTTAAGATTGATTTGTGGTATAGGTATCACCAGTTGATGATTTAGGACAGTGACATTCCAAAGACGACATTCAGGAGCCGCCATAATCACTACGCTTCTCTTGTGATGTCTTTTGGGTTGACCAATGCCCTGGAGCCATTCATGCATCTAATGAATAGTGTATTCCAGCCATATCTTGATTCATTTGTCATAGTATTTATTGATGATATCCTAGTGTACTCGCATAGCCAGGAGGAGTGTGCACAACACCTGAGGATTGTACTACAAACGTTAAGGGAGGAGAAGCTGTATGCTAAATTCTCCAAGTGTGAGTTTTGGCTCAGTTCAGTGGCGTTCTTTGGGAACGTGGTGTCCAGTGAGGGGATCAAGGTGGATCCGAAGAAGATTGAGGCAGTTATTGAGATTTGGAGTTTTCTCGGCTTGGTTGGATATTATTGCCGCTTCGTGGAGGGTTTCTCGTCCATTGCTGCACTTTTGACTAGATTGACCCAAAAGGGTGCCCCATCCAGTTGGTCTAATGAGTGTGTGGAGAGCTTTCAGAAGCTCAAGACTGCTTTGACCATACCTCTAGTTCTAGTTTTGGTATTGTGATGCTTCTCGGATTGGTATTGGATGTGTCTTGATACAAGAGGGTAGAGTGATTGCTTATTCCTCATTCCAGTTGAATCCCGATGAGAAGAACTACCTCGTTCATGATTTAGAGTTGACAGTCATTGTCCATGCATTAAAACTTTTGAGGTATTATCTCTACAGCATGTGTTGTGGGGAATTTATAAATCATCAGAGTCTACGACACTTGTTCAAGCAAAAGGATCTAAATTTGAGGTAGCGGAGATGGTTGGAGCTACTGAAAGACTATGATATTACCATTGTGTATCATCCCGGAAAGGCCAATGTAGTGGGTTTGGATTTGGACTGTACCTTTCGGAGCTCGTTACTGCTTTTATCCCAAGGTTAGTCCTGTTACTTTTTGAGAACATTGGGCCGGTGGCACTCAAACTACACTCTGCACATTGTATGCAAATCCAGATACATTCGAACCCAGTGGTTGCTACACTTGGAGCAGTATCTGCTTGGAGACTATTGAGATAACTGCTATGAGGCCTACAGACCTCAACTCTCCTTCTTATCAGTTTAGTCAGTACTGTTCTATTTTTCCAGATAGTTGTATTAGAAATTTAGACTGTGTTGACACTTAGTAGCTGATGTACTCAATTACACCTAGATTTTAGGGATTTTGTAGTTGAGTCGCAGATGTCCTTATCGGTTATTTATGATGTTTTCACTGTTAAACGTATTACATCATGCTTTTAATTTAAAATGCATAGTTATTTTGTGATTGTTGTCTTGCTTAGTAATGTAATAGGCGCCATCATGACTTGTTGAGATTTGGGTCATTGTAATAATGATATAGGAATATCGCGAGTCTCGAAACCACCCAATGTAAATCTCATATCTTAGCCAATTACAAATCTGGAAATTCCTCTAATGACACATACGAATCTTGAACCCATTAGAACCTCCTCGAGGGTCCTCCACCCTGTACAAATCTCAAATGCGCCACCCAAACGAGCAAAACGACATGTGCTCCATTAGCACACCAATACCCAAAGAAGTAATACAGACCTCTAACCAACCGAGTAAATTCCTGCTCCATGTGTAATATATCTATCACGAATAACAACTCAAATCATTCCATGATTTTCATATAACCATAAAGTGTAATATAACTTGTATCTAGAAATTTCCTTACTCAACTCATCCTCAAAACCAACCTCTACGGGTCATTACCGATCAACATGTATGACTCCGACTGAAATCAATACAACACATAACCATGCAATCAAATCATCAAAATCAGACTCCCCCACTGGCTCAAAGCCATAGAACAAAACATTCGATAACTCACAGTACTCATACTCTATTACTGTCATAATCTCGCAATAAAATTCAACTAAATGCTTCATAAGCTTATGCCACCCAAACCATAAAATACCTTAAATCATCAAAACACACATTCATTCTTCCGACATTCAATCGAACTTCCTCCAGTGATCCAAACTCAAATTATAACACATATAACTCACTGGTAGAAAAAAGCTCTCCACATAATCATCATAGGAATCACACACCCTCAGAATATTCCACCGGAGATAACCCTCATGCTTAGCCTCAAACTAGCATCTTTTTATGCCCTTCCACGACCACAACTACTACGTACTCACTTAATCTTCTAGAGTTTGAACTCGTCAACAAGACATGAGAATCAACTTCGTTCCACAAATGAACAACATGAAAGAATCCCTTCAAACACTCATAACTCGAGGTTGTACAACACATCAAGCAAGAAATCAAGAATCCAATAGTCATTTTTACATCCCAAACAACCCTTCTAGTAACATCAATGCCATCTGAACACATCCCACAGTCAGCTGATATACATCATATAGCTATCCAACCACTCATCGAGCTGCCAGTCTAACTCATAGGGACACCACCGGACATAGAAGTCCAAAGGCACATACTCACATAACTGAAACTACCGAGCCCTAACTGCTTTCTAAACCTGACCTCAAGTCCTCCAGACTAGACCATCACCAAACCATAGAAAACACATCTCACACCTCAGCCATGAAATCGCAACTCGTCGATGCACAACTAATATCAAACGCTCACATACGAATACGAGTTAGTGGAATGAATTCAAAAAGATATGCTTTAAGATGAATCAATGTCGCACAATAATGAAAGAAAGATGGGAAGTTTATCCTAAATGCCCTATAGCCTCTCGAAGATAGGTATGGACGTCATCATACACATTCGGAGGACTCTACTAGACACTAGCTCATGACTCGTAGAACCTATGAACCTAGAGCTCTGATACTAACTTGTCATAACCCAATATCCAACTAGTCGTGATGGTACCTAACTCAACCCGCTAGGTAAGCTAATTAACAATAATCAAATCCAAATAAGATTTACTAAGAAATTAAATGATGAAATAGATGAACTTTTATACAACAACCCATGTACGAGTAGTACAAATCATGAGCTTCTAAGACTTGGAGTTTACAAAGCTGGTGTATAATAAATACACCATATGTTCGAGATATATATAAGCATATTTATAAATCTAAAGCTACCAAGAATAAGAGGTATTTGTAACTGGAATGCAGGTACATCTTCAATGCCAGCTCCCGCCATACACAAAAACGTCAGCTCCAAAATCTATACGCAAGGTATATAAGTATAGTATTAGTAAAACCGACCCCATATACCCAATAAGTAACAAACCTAGCTTTAGATTGAAAGCAGTGACGAGCTCGAAAAATGGTCAGAGTCTAAAACCAATAGCCAAGAACAACTCGCAACCATATAATAAAATCAGTACAAGTAATCACTCAAAAGATATTATGCTTAGCTCGTTCACAGTTACGGAAAAATAGAAATGATTTTCAGGTATAACAGTAAAACCCATATCTTTCACCAAAATCACCAAAATATGAGGGTATATCAGAAAACTGTGATTTTTCCAAAACATTCAACAATATATAAGATATTTCATTATCAGATAACATGAGGATAATACATCTATATGCTTACATGTCAATAATCATGCCAAGTCATCAATTATCACATACTGTCAAGCATGAAGAATATACATCTTAATGCCTACATATTTAATGTACATGTGAAATCATGAATGTCATAATACCGTGTAAAATGAGTAAATTCATCTCTATTCCTATATGCCAAGTATGCATGTCAAATGAATGATTTAACGGGCGTATTCCCAAGTACTCTCACCCTCAACATACTCAAGTTGTCTGCCTCGTTTGCCTCTTCATCACACACACACAATCACCCAGCACTGTACGAGTGTTTGTCTCATAATCCCCTCACCAAAGCACATGTATATATATCATTGTGTCTGTGCTCACTGCTGGTATGTCAGACTCCGGAGGGGCAGATCCTGCCCAAGCGCTAATATAAATCCTATAAGGCCTGCTACGGCGTGCAACGCGATCCAAAATAATAAATAAGTTAATAAGACCTTATGCGGCATGCAACCCGATCCATAATGGTAGTAATAGTAATAAAGAAAACATGGACTTATGTGGCGTGCAACCCGATCAGCAATAACACCCACAACACGGCTCTTAGGCCAATCTCAGTCATCAATCTCTCAAGTCTCAAGGCTCACTATCTCGTACCACTCATCCCAAAATAAAGATAACATGTGATGTAACAATGAATGATGAACAAAGACCGATATATGATATGCAAATGAAGAATCATGACTGAATATATAATTACAGTTAGAGCAAATAACTCAAAACAAAAGAAATAGCATCATTAAGTCTCAACCGAATAAGAACAACATGATTTCTAACATGATTCACAACTCAGATAATCAAACAAAAAGGGAGAACATGGATGTAGCAATATATAACATCAAAACAAGTTTTGTCACAGTCTAATAGCTAACTAGAATAATCATTTTTCCGGTGCACGCCCACACGCTCGTCACCTAGATTGTGCGTCACTTAAATACATCTCTTATAACATATTTCCAAATGTTATATACCCTCAAGTCCAAGCTTAGATATGTTACTCAACTTGATCAAGCCAAAACCAATACCGATCAAGACAATCAATACTCTAGAAATGCCATCCCGCGCGTATCGACCTTCAAAGCAACTCAAAAATATCAAATAATTCCAAAGGAAACAAACCCAATCGATAAAGGTTAAATCTTTAATCAAAAGCCCAAAGTCAACCAAAAATCCAAATTCGGGCCCGCACCTCGGAACCCAACAAAACTAACACAATCTGACAACCCATTCGCATACGAGTCTAACAATACTAATTTCACTCAAATTCGAATCTAAATCGATGTTAAAAACTAAAAAATTCACTTTAGGAACGTTTAGACAAAAACCCATAATTGCTCTTAAAATTCATAATCCAAACGCCAGAATCGAAGACAGATTCATGAAATATAATCAAAACTGAGTAAAAAATATTTACCCCGATCCACCTGGTAAAATTCCTGTCCAAAGTCGCCCAAAATTGAGCTCCAAACCTCAAAATGTGAATAAAATGACCAAGCCCTCGATTTATAGCTTATGCCCAGGCATTTTCGCAGGTCCGAACAAATGACTGCTTCTGCGGTGTTGCTTCTATGACCAACATCCCGCTCCTGCAGTGACTACTGCTATTCCGACATCTTGCATCTGCGGACCCCTATCCGGTTCTGTGACAATACAGGTTTGATGTCCCTTCCGCTTTTGCGAAGCACTTAACCATCTTGCATTCCTGCTACTGCGCAACTTTTCCTGCATTTGTGCTCCTGCAGATGCGCTTAATTCTCCGTACTTCTGACATCACGTCCCAGCTTGACCTTTTGCTTATGTGCCTCCTCGCCCGCATTTGCAGCTCCACACCTGCACCAAAAATTCTGCAATTGCGATCACACCAGGTATCAGAATTCTCAGCAATGCTAAAATGAATTTGAAATGGTCTGAATCAATCCGACAACACCCGGGCTCCTCGGGACCCCGTATGAAAATACAAAAAGTCCCAAAACATAATATGGACCTACTCGAGGCCTCAAATCAGACTTAACAACATAAAAATCACGAATCACACCTCAAATCAAACTTAATGAACTTTCAAAATTTTAATTTTCAAAACTCGTGTCGAACTATATCAAATCAACCCGAAATGACCTCAAATTTTGTACATAAGTTCCAAATGACATAACAAATCTATCCCAATTCCTGGAGCCACAATCCTAACCCGATATCATCAAGGTCAACTCTCGGTCAAACATATGAACTTTTCAAGCCTTCAACCCAACTTTCCCTAATTTATGCCAACACCTTCAAGAACCATACAAATGTAAATCCGGGCATATGACGAAGTCCAAAATCACCATTAAGACCAAACGGAACCATCGAAACTCTAATCCTAGATCAAATATACAAAAGTCAAACTTGGTCAACTATTCAAACTTAGAGCTTCCTAGTTGAGAATCATTTTTCCGAATGAATCCCGAATCACCTGAAAACAAAAATCGACTATTCACACAAGTCATAATACATCCAATAAAGTAACTCAAGACTTCAAATAGCTGAACGGAATGCAAAAATGCTCAAAATGATAGGTTGGGTCGTTACAATTAATCGCCTCCCAAGTATTAACGGTTAACATACTGTTTGGATCAGTAAAATACGCATTAGCAACTTCAGTTATAGGCATTCTATATTTGTAGCAACATCATTAAAATAAGTATGTATATTTCCAGCTAGTAATAATTTCATCTGACATGAATCTGGGTTTAAGGTTATGTTAGGCACACTTAGCCTTAAATTCCCTAATTCTAGATTGTCTATAACACCAACTACTCTTCTAACATGAGTAATCTCAGTAAAAAATAAATCAAGGCCACTTTTAATAATTAAATTATAAACACGGGATGCACACCTAATATGAAAGATATCATCAAGTGGTGGTTGTAAACGCAGTTTTAATAGTGAAATAGCGGCATTATTGTTAGAAGTATTATCAAAATACATATACATTACTTTTTTATTAAGATTGTAAAATGCAACAACTTCGCAAATAGTAGTACTTATAAAAACAGCAGTATTCGATAATACGTTTTTTCATACAAAAATTATCATATATCCAATGACATGTAATTATCAAATAATCATTTCCATTAAAACCATGGAAAATATCAGAAGTTAGAGAAACTCAACAAGGAAGGTGGTCAAACAAATAATGTATGTATGTTTGATATTGTCTATGAAGCCTAAAGATATAAGATCTACAAGTACTTCTAGGGATACCTTTAAATAGAGGATTATACATCTTTGAATATACATAATAATATATGATGAAGATGCAAGAGAAAAAGGTTGACAATCCAAAGCAATCATTTTTGCTAACTCCTCACGATCCTTCGTTTTATCATATTTCAAAAGTCCTCTAGTACTAGGGTTTAGAGTTCCTTGATTTTCTTCTAAATCAGAGCCCCATTCTTGAGGATGAGTAATTCTCATGTGTCTACTCTCAGCCCTCCCCCCCCCCAAAAAAAAAAACTTCGTCCAGTCTTGTGTTTAAAATAATCTTTATAAGTTTTGCATCTAACTCTATCAGAATTCTCTATTTCCTCAAAATATTTCCAAACTTTACTTCTCCTTCTCCGATTGTCACGACCCAATTTCACCTATAGGTCGTGATGCCATCCAACACTACAGCTAGGCAAGCCAACTAGTAATTTAAACAATGTTCAATCCTTTTTAAAATTAATCGAATAATTAAACTCTTTTTACTTGCAATAATCAAGACAATAATTAAATCCAAAAATTCTGTTAGTGTGTGTGCCAAGACCGGGTGTCACAAGTGTATGAGCATTTAGTAGATTATACAAAAATTCAAATACTGTCTGAAATAAAATAGACAGAAAAAAGTTCAGGAATATGCATTGATTACTATAGAATGGCTCAGAAGGGCATCTCACCACTAAGCCTCTGAATATCGTGGGTACGCGCCGATAGGTCCAACTATAGCACATGTATCAGGTCCTGCATAAAAAGTGCAGCAAGTGTAGCATGAGTACGTAAATAACGTGTACCCAGTAAGTATCAAACCTAATCTCGAAGAGGTAGATACGAGACGGTCGTCTTTGACACTCATTAAGGGTCAATAATAATAAATAAAATATAAATGTAAATATTTAAATCAACATGATTCACAGAGTTAACAAAAATTTTATTTAACCAACATAAATAATTAAATTCCTTCAAATGCAATAATTTCCAATCTATTAATTAAATTCACAAGCTGTAATTAAAATTATTATTAGGCACGATTTCTGTCGAGGTCATACGGCCCGATCCAGAGTGTCGTGTACACTGCAGAGGGACGTGCGGCGCAATCCATAGATGCATCTATACTGCCGAGGCATTTGACCCGCTTCACAAGAAAGGAGGACATTTTCTTATGTACCTCTGAAATGAGAGTATATTTATTATAAGATTAATTCGAGAGGATGAGCAATTTAATTTAACAATTAATTAATTTAAACAAAACATTGAGTATATATGAGATTTGTATCTTTTTACTAACTTTCCCTAAAATTTCACAATATAGTTCAAATAATTTAATTAAATAAAAGATACAATTTATGCACATAATTCATGCTTTGAGTCCTAACTACACGAAATTTACCATAGACAGTAGCTACGTACGGACTCTCGTCACCTCGTGCGTACGTAGCCCCCATAGTTAGCAATAATTATTAATTTAATCGCCTATGGGTAATTTCTCCCTCACAAGATTAGACAAGGACTTACCTCAACTTGCTCTAATTTAATCCACTAGTAAGCCTTTCCTCGATTATCCAACTAAGTATGGCTTGAATATAGCCAAAATAATTCGATACAATTACTAAAAATTATAAGAAATCAATTTCATACGAAAATACTACATTTTTCAATAAAAATTCGAAATTAACTCAAAAATTGTCTGTGGGGCCCACGTCTTGGAATCCGGCGAAAGTTACAAAATGTGAACGCCTACTCAACCACGAGTCTATCCATATCAAAATTACTAAATTCTGATAACAATTCGGCCCTCAAATCCTCAAATCTATCAAAGAAGGGTTTTCAAACTTTTGCAACTTAATTCACCAATTAAATGATAAAACCAGTGATGGATTCGGGTAATTTAACCAATATTGAATTAAGAACACTTACCCCGTTATTTTCTCTGAAAATATCCAAAAAATCGCTTCAATCCGAGCTCCAAATCGGTAAAAATGGAATCAGAACTTAAAACTCTCTGCCCCGTGATTTCTTCTACGCGATCGCGAACTTCTCACGCGATCGCGTAGCACAAATTTTTACTGCCCAAAAATAACCTTACGCGATCGCGAAGTTCAAACTTCCAGGCCTACGCGATTGCAAACCAAATCATGCGATCGCGAAGCACAAATGCATGGCCTCCCCTTCTGCTCCACTTACTCTATGAGAACGCGACCTTCTTCACGCGTTAGCGAATACCAAACTCCCACACCTACGTGATCGCGGCCCTAATCACGCGATCGCGAAGAACAAAAAAATCACTACCTCAAACAAGCCTATGCGATGGAAAACTATCTCACGCGATCGCGTAGAACAAGTTGACTTCTGCCCAAATTACTCTACGCGGTCAGAAACGAACTTACGCTATCGCGTATAAGGAAATCAGAAGAAAAATACCAGCAGCTATCATGAATCTCCCAAAGGCCAAAAATGATCTGTTAGCCGTCCAATACTCACCCGAGCCCCTCAGAACTTCAAAAAAATATACCAACAAGTCTAAAATATCATACGAACTTAGTCAAAACCTCAATTCACACCAAACAACGCTAAAACCACGAATCATACTTCAATTCAAGCATAACGAAACTTAAAATTTCCAACTGCTACATTCGGTGTCGAAACATATCAAATCAAGTCCGATTGACCTCAAATTTTTCTTACAAGTCATAAATGACATAACGGAGCTATGCAAAGTTTCAAAAAGTCAAAAAGTCTAATCAAAAAGTCAACTCTCCGGTCAAACTTCCAAACTTAAATTCCTATTTTAGCCATTTCAATCCTAGTTTAACTACAGACTTCCAAATTAAATTTTGAACACGCTCCTAAGTCCAAAATCACCATACGGAGCCATTGGAATAGTCAAATCCTAATTCCAGAGACGTTTTCTTAAAATGTTGACCGAAGTCAAACTTGGCCTTTTAAAGCCAAACTACGGAATCAATTGTTCCGATTTCAACCGATCACTTCCAAATTATGAACCAGTCATCCCCGCAAGGCATAAATTAATAAAAGCACATATGGGGAGTTTTATTTATGAAGCGACTTGGGTCATTACATTCTCCACCTCTTAAACAAACGTTCGTCCTCGAACAGGTTTAGAATTGTACCTGGAGTGCTAAATAAGTATGGATATCTACTCCGCATGTTTTCCTCGGCCTCCCAAGTCGAGTTCTCAACTGGTTGGCCCCTCCACTAGACTTTCACTGCAAAAATCCTCTTGGACCTCAACTGGCGAACCTGTTTATCAACAATGGCAACTGGTTCTTCTTCATAGCCGGAACTATTATCTAGTGAACTGTGCTGAAGTCTAATACATGTGATAGGTCGGAATGATACTTCCGGAGCATAGATACATGGAAATCCGGATGAACTTCTGATAGAATGGGAGGCAAGGCAAGCTCATGAACAACCTCCCCAACTCGTCTCAACACCTCAAGTGGGCCTATAAACCTTGGGCTCAATTTTCCCTTTTTCCCACATCTCATGATTCCCTTCAACGACGAAACTTTCAAGAGAACAGTTTCACCCACCATAAATGATAGATCACGTGTTTTTTCATCTAGGTAACTCTTTTGTCTGGACTGTGCTGTACGAAGTCGCTCCTGAATCAACTTTACCTTTTCCAAGGCATCTTTCACAAAATCAGTACCATATAACTTAACCTCACCGAGCTCAAACCATCCGATGGGCGAACAACATCGCCGACCATATAAAGCCTCAAATGGAGCCATATCGTTGCTGGATTGGTAACTGTTATTATCAGCAAACTCAGCCAAGGGCAAGAATTGATCCCATTGACCTCCAAAGTCAATCACACATGCCTTGAGCATATCCTCCAAAATCTGAATTGTCCTCTCTAACTGCATGTCGGTCTACGGATGAAAGGCTATGCCGAGCTCTACACGGATCCCCAATTCACTTTGTACTGCTCTCCATAAATGTGAAGTAAACTGGGGGCCTCTATCTGCTAAGATGGAAATTGGCACACCGTGCAACCGAAAAATCTCCTGAATATAAATCTGGGCCAACCTCTCTGAAGTGTACGTAGTCACAACCGCAATAAAGTGTGCCGACTTGGTCAACCTATCAACAATCAGCCAAACTGCATCAAACTTCCGCAAGGTCCGCGGCAATCCAACTACAAAGTCTATAGTAATGCGTTCCTATTTCCACTCTCGTATAGTCATCTGCTGAAGTAGGCCACCTAGCCTCTGGTGCTCATATTTAACTTGTTGGCAATATAGACACTTAGCTGCATACTCAACTATGTCATTTTTCATTCGTCACCACCTATAATGCTGCCTCAGGTCATGATACATCTTTGTAGCACCTGGATAAATCAAATACCGAGAACAGTGTGCCTCCTCTAGGATCTATTTTCTCAGTCCATCCACATTAGGGAACACATAGACGATCCTGGAGTCGTAGAACACCATCCATGCCAATAGTAACTTCCTTGGCACCACCCCGTAGTACCGTTTCTCGAAGAACCATTAAGTGTGGATCATCATACTGGCGAGCCTTGATCTGCTCAAATAGTGAAGACTGGGCCACAACACATGCAAGAACTCGGCTGGGCTCTGAAATATCCAGCCTCACAAGTCTGTTAGCCAAGGACTGAATATCCAAAGCTAATGGCCTCTCCTCTGCTGAAATGAAAGCCAAACTACCCATACTCTCCGCCTTTCTATTCAAGGCATCTGCAACCACATTTGCTTTGCCCGGATGATACAGGATAGTAATATCATAATCTTGTAGTAACTCAAGCCATCTGCGCTGTCTCAAATTTAGGTCCCTCTATTTGAACAAATGTTGCAAACTGTGATGATCAGTTTAAACTTCACAAGACACTCGATAAAGATAATGCCTCCAAATCTTAAGAGAGTGAACAATCACAGCTACCTCCAAATCATGCAATGGATAATTATTCTTATGGGGCTTTAGCTTGCGTGAAGCATACATAATAACTCTCCCTTCCTGCATCAATACACAACCCAAGCCAATGCTTGCAGCGTCACAATGCATTGTATACATCCCCGAACCGGAAGGCAATACTAACACTGGTGCTGTAGTCAATGATATCTTGAGCTTCTGAAAGCTTACCTTACAATCACCGGACCATCAAAATGGAGCACCCTTATGGGTTAATTTGGTCAAAGGTGCCGCAATAGAAAAAAAACTTCCACGAACCGATGATAATAACCTCCTAAACCCATAAAACTCTTGATCTTAGTCGCCGAAGTGGGACGATGCCAATTCTGAGCTGCCTCAATCTTTTTGGGATCAACTTTAATGCCCTCACCCGATACAATATGTCGCAAAAATGCTACAGACTCTAGCCAGAATTCATATCTGGAGAACTTAGCATATAGCTTTTGTTCCCGCAACGTCTGAAGCACCATTCTCATATGTTGCTCGTGCTTTTCCTTGTTGCGCGGGTAAATAAAAATATCATCAATAGAGACAATGACAAACGAATCAATATATGGTCTTAATACCATGTTCAACAAATCCATAAACGTTGTCGGGGCATTAGTTAAACCGAAGGACATTACCAGAAACTCATAATGACCATATCTAGTACGTAAAGCAGTCTTCCAAACATTCGAATCCCGAATCTTCAACTGATGGTACCCCGACCTCAAGTCAATCTTAGAGAACACCCTAGCACCCTGCAACTGGTCAAAACGATCATCAATACACGGCAACGGGTACTTGTTATTATTAGTGATTTTGTTCAATTAACGATAATCAATACACATTCTCATTGTTTCATCCTTCTTCTTCACAAATAATAACGGTTCACCCCAAGTCGATACACTCGGTCTGACGAACCCTTTTGCTAGTAACTCATCAAGTTCTTCTTTCAACTCCTTCAATTCTTTTGGAGCCATGCGATACGATGGGATTGATATAGGCTGGCTATCCGGAGCCAAATCAATACAAAAATCAATATCACGATCAGGTGGCATGCATAGAAGTTCTGAAGGAAATACGTCGGAGCACTCCCAAACTGCAGGCACTGAATCAATAGTCGAAGTCACCACAGTAGTATCCCTAACAAAGGCTAGATAAGCCATACAACCCTTCTCAATCATGTGTTGAGCTTTCATAAAAGAAATAACCCAATTAGATGCACATACAAACGAGCCCTTCCACTCAAACCTATGAAATTCTGGAATAGCCAAGGTAATAGTCTTGGAATGGTAATCTAGGTTGGGATGATATGGAGATAACCAGTCCATGCCCAAGATGATTTCAAAGTCGGTCATCTTAAGCAATAAAAGATCTGCTCTAGTTTCATAACAACAGAATATAATAATATAGGACCGGTAGATCCGAGAATATAATAATATAGGACGTATAAACATGAGTACTCAAGGAATCACGAGAATCACCCAGGAAATGAGCAAATTTGGATGACACATATGAATATGTAGACCCTGGATCAAATAATATGGAGGATTCTTTGCTGCAAATAGAAATAATACATGTAATCACGTCATCTGAGGCCTCTGTATCTGTTGTGGCCGGAAAAGCATAGAACCGAGCTGGAGCTCTAACTGGCTGGCCTTTGCCTGGCTGATCTCTACCACTAGGATAGCCCCTACCCACCTGTCATCCACCTCTTGGTGGTCGGATGACTGGTGGAGCAACTGTTGACCCTGCTATACATTGTCTACCCCGAAGCCTGAGGCAGAATCTCCGCATGTGACTGGGATCCCCGCACTCGTAACAACTCTTCGGTGCAATGGGCTACTGACAAAGAATCTGGCCCTGGTGACCTGAATACCCACTGGAAGAACCTTGAATAGCTGGTAGGCGATAAGAACTCTCTGGTATAACACTAAAATAAGGTCGCACTGGAGCACCCCGAGGAGGCGGTGGTGCTGGATATGGGGGTCTGCTAGACTGCCCTCTCACGAATTGACCTCAGCCCCCAGACAGAGAACCTCTAAACTCTCCAGAATATCTAAATCGCTTATCTCTCAAAACCTTCTCTCGACTATGCTAACGCACACCCTCAATCCTCCGGGCTATCTCCGCGACTAGCTCATAAGAAGTACCATATCAACCTCTCGAGCCGCAGTGGCCTGAATTGGGGTGTGATTCATGGTATTGATGTTATTTTATGACATTTGAATCTTCGAGTAAGTTCATATTATATCTTAGGACTTATTGGTCTGTTTGGATGGGGTCCCTGATAAGTATGGATTTTGACTACTTATTAGCATCTTTTTGCTTTTGTTTAAGTCCGAAAGTATTGATTTATGTTCCTGAAAGTAATAAAAGTGTGCAAATTGCAGGAATGATGTAATTTTGGCTACCATGATGAAATTAGACTCAAAAAGGAGTGTTCAGTATCACAAGGCAAGAAGGGGCGCAAAACTTAAGAAGTACAGTCCACAGAAGAAAGTGTGGACCGCAAAATTCCCTCTACGGTAGCAGGACAATTGAAAGACCCCAACAGAGTTCTAGCTAATGTGCGGAACACACATGAATTGTGCGGCCGTGGAACAACGCTTGGACTGACAAATGATTCAAAGTTCAGAGAGTGCAAATGACCAAGACTTGAGCCTTGCTTGAAGTGCGGACCGCGCAGGAAATGTGCAGCCACAGACCAGAATTGTGCGGATACAGAATTCAAGATCCTGCTAGCTAAAGAAATCTGCGGACCGCACATGGAATTGTGGCGCCGCAGAACCTTCCGATGGGCACTTTTGTCAGCGAATTTTGGTCCGCTATAAATACACGAGATTCACATTTTTAGGTGAAGTTTTGAAGTTTCAGTTTTTTTAACTGTTATATTTTGGCCATTTTAGGAAGTTTGTGACTATTTTAAAATTCAAACATAATATTTTATCATTTTAATCTCAGATTATGAGTTTAATTATTATCTATTCTTATTTTACTTCATTTTGCACTATGAGTAGCTAGAAATTTACTAGGGTTGTAACCCAACCCAAGAGTGTAAACCTTATGGGTATTTAATTTAATGCTTGTTTATGACTAGGTGTTGATTATTTAGCCTAGTTTATGCTTCCAAACCTTATGCCTTAATTTGACTTGATCTTTACTTGAGAAATATGGACCTAGTCTAGGATAACTTGGCTAATAATAAATTGGACTAATTAAGGGTTTGATTAGCTTAATTAAAGGGTTCAAACTAGAGATAGCGAGAATCCGACTTAAGCTGATATCAACTATTTAGTTTGATACACATTTGGGCTTGAGAAAGCCAAATTGGGCAAAGACACTCTATGACCGAGAGGTATTGAGTGGGTAACATAGAGTTGAGAGCTATAATACACCCCAATCATCAAAATAAGTGTTAACGTATTTAACCTATTAGGCGAACACCTAGTTTAAGGTCACATCCCTAGGATCTTTAACTTTTTGGAAAAACACCAAAGAAAATAATTCGATTTTTACTTTCTTCTCTTAACTTATAATTGTTAGAGTAAAGGTATAATTAGAAATCAAAACCTTTTGTTTGGAAGCGCAATCTAGTTGTTTCATTCACTTTCATCAAGTGTATAATCCTAACACCCATAGTATCTCCTTGTGAAAATCGACCCCGACTCTTGTGGGTTACTATTCTTCCAACGGCCGTTTCCACTCACTATTGAGTGCAGATTGGATGTGGATTAGTACCGGGGTCTCGGGGGTGTTTCAGATTGGTTAACGGATCATTTTAGACTTGGTGTTATTGCTGAAGTTTTATAGTTTCTGGTGTGATTGCATCTGCGGTGGGATAGACCACCACATGTGCGGCTAAAGGATTGTAGAAGCGAAGATGGAAGCTTCAAGGGAAGTCCACAGACGCGGACCATGTACCGCATGTATGGCAGGTGTGCACATGCATGGAAGATGAGCTAGGCAGGCGAGTCTGCAGAAGCTGATAAAGGTGCGCATATGCGTGTTCACATTTATGAGTTTTAGTCTGTAAAAGCAAAATGCTAGATTTTGGAGGGAGCCACAAATGAGGCCAATATTTCGTAGAAGCGGGACCACATATGCGGTTAAGTGACCGTAAGTGCGGTTTCACTAGTAGAGTTATATTCGAAGTGTTTCACTATTTTCTCATTTTGAGAGTTGTGGAGTTCGGCTAAGGGTGATTTTTGGATTGCTTTTCACCGTAATTAAAGAGGTAAGTTAAGTTTATTCAATTATTATGATTAGATATTGATTATCCATTGATTATTATATATAGTTTATATGTATTTGAGATGAAATTTTGAGGATTGTAGGCTACGTTTTTTGAGAGTGAGATTTGATGATTTGAGGGTCGATTTGTGGATAGAATTAGATGAGTTTTCTCTAGTTGGACTCGTAATTGAATAAGTGTTCGGAATTGTAAATTTTACCAGGTTCCGAGGTGCGGGCCTGTGGTTGGCGGTTGGGCTGAATTTTTGACTTGACTGAAAGATCTTATCTTTATCATTTGGACTCACTTCATATGGGTTTTATTGATGGTATTAAGTTATTTTGAATAGATTCGGATCGTCCGAAGGTTGATTCACAAGGAAAAGGCTTCTTAGAATACTGATTTTGCTTGTCTGATGTAAGAATCTTACTTAAACTTGGTTGAGGCACAAATTGTCTGAATTATTTATGTGAGCTATGAGCTATGGGTGTGCACATGTGTGGGGTTAGAACCTATGTGCGAGCACCGAGATATTTATCCGTGCTCGGGGTAGTACTTAGGCCATAAAATGCCTTGTATTGACTGTTAAGTTGTAAGTTATGACGTTTCTCGTATTTGTAACCTTGTTGTGAACAATTTGATCCATGAGTGAGGTTACATAGAAGCTAAATCCCTAAATGAACGTGATAATTTCCATTTATGTGATGAAATTGTTGATTTGAGCCATCATAGCACACTTTACACATGCCTACACTTTAGCATGTCATTGATGCCATTCCAGTGGCATGGAATTTGTTATTCATTCATCATATACATGTATTCTTTTATATTTTCTTATGTGTGATATAATTTGGACTGGATGCCTGTGAACACGCCGAGCAGATCATGTTGTTGTGCATGTGATCATGCCGAGAGGATTGTGTTATTATGCATGTGACCACGCCGGACCGATTATGATATTGAGCATGTGACAACGTCGGGATGGTAGCACGTTGAATCTATCCCCTAAGGTCACTCTAATATTTCTCTCTTTATGGTGTACACGCAGATTTGAGAAAACTGATCAGTGGTTTGATACAGATTTGAAAATATTGAGGAAATTCTGGCCAGTATTTGTTTTGGGATTCTGCATTTCATTTTTACTTGCAATTTCCGTGGTTAATTACCTTATTTAATTGCATGTCATCTTTATATGCTATAACATTAACTGAGCACGGTACTTGAGTAATTGTGCACACACACATATGGTTCTTTTTATGCTTTATACTTGATCATATTATTGTTCTGTATTTGTTTAATTATAAAATTGTACAGGTTATAGCAGGTATCATTTAGAATTCTTGTTTCTTGTATATCGCCAAGGTTAGTTATGATACTTGCTTAGTACTTGGGTCGGTTGTACTCATGCTACACTCTGCACTTAATTGTGCAAATCCAAGTGTTGCGACCAGTCATCAGTAGTGGGGTTGCCTATTGAGCTGAGCATCGGGAGACAAGGTAGATTTGCATTCTCGTCCGCAGTCTTAGTATTTTTTTCTTATGTACTGTTGTCCTTATTTCAGATAGTATTGTATTTGGTCATTTCAGTCTTGTATTTCCTTATTAGAGCTCATGACTCTGTATTTATCAGTTCTAGGGGATTTATCATGTATTAGCTCTATTTTTCTTATATTGAGGTTTCAGACTTATGTTATTTCAGTAAATTCCACTATTTTGGTTCTTTATTGTTATGTCCGACTTGCCTCACAAGTATCTTAGGCACTATCCAACGGGTTGGGATTTTGGATTGTGACATATCATAAACTTATTGAAATGCTCATATAGCATGAGTGATGCAAATTAACTATAGACAATTATCTCCATTTTGTTACGTGATACATCTTTTTATTAAACAAAACAAAACTTTACTTTGTATCTGTCACGATCCAATTTTAATAATAGATCATGATGGTGCGCAACAGTGATGCTAGGTAAGCCAACGCGTGAACCTCCACTTAGTTATCTATTTTAGTTCTGAAAACAAGTCAGGAATTTCATCAAATTAATTGAAGTAAAATTAGCACCTATAGAAACATGTGCATTTCTTTACCAAATTTCCTAGTTTAAATAAATCATAAAGTAAAATAATGATGATGATAATAATAATAAATACAACTATGAACATCCGCGAAGAACCCCCAAAACCCTGTGTTACAAGTAAATGAGCACCCAGTAGATCAATACAATACTACTACAATGTCTATATGGGATATAAAATAGATATGATAAGATAAATGATATGATAGAGACTCCATATGCTTCTGGTCATACATGGAGTGCATCTCACCATAAAGTCCCCTCAGCAACTACGCCTATGCGCCAAAATAATCACCAAATAAATATATCTCAGTACCTACAGAATTAGTGCAAAAGTATACCATGAGTATATAAATCAATGCATACCCAGTAAGTATCTAGCTTAACCCCAAAGAAGTAGTGATGAGGGGTCCATAATGACACTTACTAGTGGTATAATAAATAAAATATAATAATGTATACATATTTCAAACATGGTAAGCAAGAAGCAAGAACATATATAGGTACATAATATGATCCCCAACTGAACAGTAAACACAAAGTTCTCAAATACCGGATACTTTCTCAAATGGAATACGCAATGGTTGACACCAAATCAACGGTCACATCTGAAGTCAGGAAAAACTCATAAGTACGATGTTTCCTTATCAAGTATTTTGCACAGTTCTGCCGAGGCGAGCGGACCTATCCGATAAGAGTAAAGGCACGAATTCATGTCATAGCGTATGGTCCGATTTCATAATAGTCGTGTACATACACTGCTGAGGACATACGACCCAATCCCATAATGATACAGTTGAGGCATTCAACCCGATCCCATAGGAATATTGAAGACTTGACAGGTCACTGGCCCCGCTTACGAATGTACGTGTGAGTTATGAAATTCAAGAAACTTTCGGACAATTACTGTAACGACCTGACCTGGCGTTTTGAGCATTTACACCTCGCTCGGTTGTATGAGGGCATGAGTAGGTATGTATGATGCATTATGACTTATGTGAATCATCTTTTTTGATTTTCAGGTTATTCAAAATCGAATTGGAAGAATGGATTTCATGGCTGAAGTTTTAAATTTTAAGAGTTGATCAAGTTTGACTTTTTGTGAATTGGAACCTGGAATGGAGTTTTGATGGTTCCGTTAGCTCCGTTGGGTGATTTTGGACTTAGGAGCGCGTCCAGATTTTGATTCGGAGGTCCGTGGTTGATTTTGGCTTGAAATGGCAAAAGTTGAATTTTTGGGAAGTTTTACCAGGGGTTGACTTTTTCATATCGGGGTTGGAATCTGATTTTAGAAATTGGAATAGTTTCGTTATGTTATATGGAACTTGTGCGCAAAATTTGATGTCATTCCAGATTTATTTTATGTTTCGGCACGGGTTATTGAATTTGAAAGTTCAAAGTTCATAGATTTCGATTTGAGGTGCGATTCGTCGTTTCGATATTGTTATGCATGATTTGAGGCCTCGAGTAGGTCCTGGGTTTGGCTTTTTGGCCGATTTTATGCTTTTGATTCAAGATTTGATCTTTTCGATCGGGATTGGTTCCTTTAGAATTGTTTGATGCATTTTAGTTGTTTTTGGTTAGTTTCGAGTCGTTTGGAGGTCGGAACGTGCAAGATGGCATCATTGGAGCATCTCTTGGCTTGCTCAGCATTGGTATTGGATTGTTCAAGGCAATAACTCTTCTAATTTAGTGTTGAGGGTATGAAACCCCGAAATACATGTTGTGTGATTGGTATTAAGCTGACGCACTTGCTAGGTGACTGGCGTGTGGGCGTGCACCATGTGAATTGTGACTCTGTTGTTTTCATGGCACTGTATAGTGGACCTACTTTGTTGATGTCTGTGTTTTCACCATGTGATAAAGTATTTATCCATGTGCCGACGAACTTAACACATCCAATCCAGGACGACGTCACCACCTCATAGATAAAAATTCTACCGCGCTCAAAAATACCAAGTCTCGTTACTCCATCAACCCAAACGACAACATTCATAGTCCGATTGCCTTTCCTACGCTGGAATTTAAACAAAGAACCCTGAATCATGCACTGAGAAAAAAACCGCCTTTCAATTCATTCACTGCCTCTACATGTAGACAGGTATCCTACCACTACCTTAATATTGTGCGATAACAACTCATGAACATCATAGAAATTAGTGCATAGCCCCAAAACCCTCAGAAATATAGCTACTGAGCTGAGATGACAAAACATCCTTCCACAAGGTGACGATATTAGCCCAATCAAATACACAGGGAGAAACATCTCGCGCCACATTTGCAGTACCATTAAAATTCCTCGATTCCATATTTATAACAAGCACTTCTCGCCGCATAAGATTTAATAGGATGGAAATGAAGGCATAAGCCTCAAAGGAATCAAATCGCACGATGAGGAATCAAGAAGGGAAGTGCTCCTAACAGTCCGGTAGCCTCTCGAAGATAAGTACAGACGTCTCCGTACCGATCCTGGAGACACTACTAAACTTGCTCATGACTCGTGAGACCTAAGTGAACCTAGTGTTCTAATACTGTGTTGTCACGACCCAAAATACATTAAAGGTCGTGATGGCACCAGACACCGCTGTCAGGCAAGCTCAAAAATAAATACTTAATTTGGTTCTCATTTTAACATTTTTGAAATAATATTTCCTTTAATTAAATGGTAAAATATGGAATTTACAAAGTAAATAATAAAAATTTTAAAAATTTCAACACATGACAACCCAAATCACCCCAAAACACGGTGTCACAAGTGCACGAGCCTAAACTAGGAATGTAAACTAAAATACAACATCTTTCCGGAATATAAATTCGGACAGGAAAAATATAAATACTTTGAAGGAGACTCTGCTGGCTGCGGACTCTTAACGTGGAATGCAGCTCACCTAAGTCCCCGTAATAACCGCGTCTCTGCTCCCACAAGGCCACTAGATATATATGCACCTGCACAAAAATATGCAGCGAGTGTAGTATGAGTACATAAATCAACACGTACCCAGTAAGTATCCTGCCTAACCTCGAAGAAGTAGTGACGAGGGGTCGACTTCGACACTTACTATGGGGTATAAATAAAATATCAATGATATAATTACGCATGGATTACGTAGAACGTCTGTAAGCTCAATATCATGAAATAAGTAAGCAATTCTTTTGTTCATAAGAAATTTCCAAATTTTATTTTCGTCATTTAATATTTTTGTATCTAGGGCCAATGAAAGCAATGCCAATTATTAGAAATTCCAATAATATATCATGCGCAAATCATGCCGAGGTCGTAAGGTCCGATCCAACATAATATTTAAATTTTGCACCGTTGAGGGTCGAACGGCACGAACCATAGATGCTTCTATCAACTATAGAGGCATTCTGCCCGCTCCACAAAAGAGAAAACACATTAAACAACCAATTCAAGATTTATTAAGGGGAAAATATTCCAAAATTTTAAATTCTCATTTAACTGTCAAGTAAATGAAGTTTAACCCCCATTTTTTACAATTCCTTTATCCAGTTTCTAAATGTCTTAAATAATTAAATTAACAAGTAGGGCGCAAACATCGCAAGTACAACATGATATGGGTCCTAGACTACCCAGACATAAGCATAAGAGTAGCTACACACGGATTTCCGTCACCTCGTGCGTACGTAGCCCCCACAAATAGGAACACAATTCACCTATGGTGTTAATTCCCTCTTACATGGTTAGAAAAGAGACTTACCTCGCTCCAAAATTCCATAACCGGCTCCAAAACCTTTCCAACAACTCAAACCAATACCCATCACTCCAAAACTAGTCAATAAAGGTGCAAATCCATAAATATACATTCTAACACTCATAATAATTCAATTCACGACAATATCCAACTCCGCTCGAAAAGTCTATAAAAATCACCCTCGGGCCCGCGTGCCCGGATTCCAAAAGTTTTCGAAGATAAGTATTACCCATGACCTCACGAACCCAAATATATAATTAATTTCCCATTCCATGCCCAAACTCGTGATAAAAATCAAAAAATACCAATTTCTAGGTTTTTCTTCAAAATCCCACAATTTCTATCAATTTTCATGTTTACATCCTTACACAACCCATGTATTTGACTTATAACAAGTGGGAATCACTTACCGGTCGGGTCATAACAAAAATTATCCGAAATATGGGTGGGCGACGGTCATTTCAATTTAGTTTTATAGAAGTTCGGTTTGATTTTTTCGATTTTCGTTTAGTGATTTTAATAACAAAAATCGAACCAAAGTATTTTTGATGGGGTTCGGTTATTTCACGGTTTGGTGCTGTTATTTTCAGTTCGATTTTTCGGTTTTAAGCTTGTCAAATTAAGGTTTTTCTCAAACAAAAAACGATCCTCAGACAAAATCTTATAAACTTTTCGACGCTCAACGCTTTCGCTTGGCAAACTGGCCTACTGTAATATGTTTATTTAGGTAATTTACAGTAATATTTATAGCATGAAATTTTGTAAGGAAATTATTAATGTGCACTTTAATACTAAGAATATATTCTCGTCGTATTTACCTTATCATTTTAATTTCTTCTAGTAATATATTAGATCTAAGGGAATTAAACTCTCCCACTTCTTTATTCATCAAATGACTACTACTTCTTCATATTGTTTATTTACAAACTTTTCTAATATATAGCCACAAATATCAAAGGAAGTAATTAAGTTAAAATAGTTCAAATTTCAAAAGGGATGAGAATGGGTGAAAAAGTAAGGAAATTTCTTGATATGCCATTATGATTATGAGAGCATTTTGTTCTGTTACTAAATAGGTGTTATTTCAATTTAGCTCCGGGTAGCAAAAAATGGTTTTGCTTTAATACTTAAACAAAGAAAACGACAAACCTAGACTCTAAACGGGGCGTATGCATCAAACTAAAAATTACTCTAAATTTTAAAGGGCTAATTTTTGAAAGTGGGACTTTGGGGATTGGGCTTCGGCATTTATAATAAGTGAATAAGATTGGGTCTATATTTTACAGGTTAACTTAAGAGGAGTTTAGAGGCTATAGGACCCATACATAGAAACTTTTAACTGAAAAACCGAGACACCAAAATCGAATACTGAACCGAATATCGAACTTTTTAAAAACATAAACCACAAACCGATTGAAAAATAAAAAAAACCGAACCGCAAAAAACAAAATTGTCGGTTCGGTCGATCTTATGGCCACCCCTAGTCCGGAATCATCTCGAAACACACCAGAGGCCCCGGGGACCTCGTCTAATCACACCAACAAGTCCCAATACCTTATCCAAACTTTTTTAAATGCTCGAAATGCCACGAATAACATCAAAACCACGAATCGACGATCAAAACCTTCTCTTAACTTTCAACATTCAAATTTCGTCGAATGTGTCCCTATCAAACTTAAACATTTTGGAATGACGCTATATTTTACGTACAAGTCAAAAATCATAACACGAACGTATTTCAATGCTTGAAATCCCAAACAGATATCGATATCACTCAATTCCACTTCGAATCAAACTTAGAAAACTCTAAAACCTTCTAAATGCCAGCTTTTCACATTAAGCGTCCAAACACTCTTGGACCATCCAACACTCAACCCGAATATATGCCCTAGTCGAAAATTATCATACGAACCTATTGAAACCTTCAAATCCCGATACTGGGGTCGTTTACTCAAAAAATAAATTTGGTTTGATTTAGTTTGGTATTGAGTGAAAAAATATGAACCAAAACGATATATAAAGATAAAATTTATATATATACTTTATATAGAATTTTATTTAAAAATTTATCTGAAAATATTTGAGATTCTCTTATGTGATCTAATATTTAATAGAATATGAATTCCTCCAATATTTTTATTTACTTTAAATTATGGGTTGTATCATCAATTTCTTATCAAGTGTTATTGAGGTGCGTCAATCTCTTTGATTTTTCATATTCATATGTCAGCATTTATTAAATATTTATATCTTTTTCGAAATTGAAATGATATTTCGTTAATTTAAGATTATATATAGCATATCATTATTTTGGTATCATATTAATTTTTATGTTTAATTATTAAATTCGATTAACCTTGAAAGTGTACTTCAACAAAAAATTATTGTTAGACGACCAAAAAAACAAACTATCATGTGTTAGTAAGAAAAGTATCCCATAAGAATATTTTAATAGATCATACGAATGTCAGTTTTAAATGCCAACTTTTCATATTAAGCGTCGAAACGATTCTGGATCATCCAATACTCAACCCTAACACATGCCCAAGTCTAAAATTGTCATACGAACCTATTGAAACCTTCAAATCCCGATTCTGGGGCCGTTTACTCAAAAAATAAACATGGTTTGATTTAGTTTGGTATTGAATAAAAAACTTCGAACCAAAACGACATATAAACATAAAAATTATATATATACTTTAAAGACTTTATATAGAATTTTGTTTAAACAATATCTAGAAATATTTGAGATTCTCTTATGTGATCTAATATTTAATAGAATATGAATTCCTCCAATATTTTTATTTACTTTAAATAACGGGCCGTATCATCATTTTCTTATCAAGTATTATTAATTCCCTTGCTTTGCATTCTATTTAAGACTAGACTTGCTGTTATAGAGACTTCACGGGTTCATGATTAGCCATCAGATAATATTCCTCCTCTTACGGCATGGCTCCGGTATATATATATATATATATATATATATATGTTTCATCGAAATGATTTTCATTAAATAAATTACAACCCACACGTTTATTCGTGAGTGGGGTCAAGGACCCATGAAAACATCTTATTCTAATGGGATCGGGCCGTTCGACTCGGCATGATTATGTATTTCACTTCTTAGGGGATCGGGTCGTTCGCCTCTGCAGGATTTATGTACCACACTCTCATGGGAGCGGGATGTTCTCCTCGGCAAGTTAATGGATGCATTTATGGTTCATGCCGTTCGACCCTCATGAGTATACAGATTTATTTTTATGTCGAATCGGGTCGTACGCCTCGGCATTTGCTATATCATATCTCCATGAAATCGTGTGTAAGACATGGTAAGAAGCCAGTGTATCTCACTCTACAATTCTGCACATTTTTGTGCCGAGCGAGGTATTGGTGTTATTGGTAGAGCTGCTTGGTCATCGCAGTCCCTTGGAGTCTTTCCATTTTATTGTACTGTTAATATTTAATCAAACAGTATTGTATATTTGGTCCTCGCGATTATTCTATGTATTCAGTTAGAGTTCGTGACTCAGTACTAATCTTGGGAGATTGTATATTGTAATTATTTCCATTGTTAGGTTTTAAATAAAAAAAAATGGCTTGAAAAATGTAATGGAAATCGGCTTACCTAGTCGTAGAGACTAGGTGCCATCACGACTCATGTGGTAGAATTTTGGGTCGTGACACGTGTTATTGTCCGGGTAGGCTTAGGTTCACATCATGCTATAGCTGTACTATTTGAGTAGTCTCTCGATTATTAATTCCCTTGCTTTACATTCTATTTAAGACTAGACTTGCTATTATAGAGACTTCACGGGTTCATGATTAGCCATCAGATAATATTCCTCCTCTTACGGCATGGCTCCGGTATATATATATATATATATATATGTTTCATCGAAATGATTTTCATTAAATAAATTACAACCCACACGTTTATTCGTGAGTGGGGTCAAGGACCCATGAAAACATCTTATTCTAATGGGATCGGGCCGTTCGACTCGGCATGATTATGTATTTCACTTCTTAGGGGATCGGGTCGTTCGCCTCTGCAGGATTTATGTACCACACTCTCATGGGAGCGGGATGTTCTCCTCGGCAAGTTAATGGATGCATTTATGGTTCATGCCGTTCGACCCTCATGAGTATACAGATTTATTTTTATGTCGAATCGGGTCGTACGCCTCGGCATTTGCTATATCATATCTCCATGAAATCGTGTGTAAGACATGGTAAGAAGCCAGTGTATCTCACTCTACAATTCTGCACATTTTTGTGCCGAGCGAGGTATTGGTGTTATTGGTAGAGCTGCTTGGTCATCGCAGTCCCTTGGAGTCTTTCCATTTTATTGTACTGTTAATATTTAATCAAACAGTATTGTATATTTGGTCCTCGCGAT
The DNA here is from genome assembly GCF_000715075.1 of Nicotiana tabacum. Classification (NCBI taxonomy): domain Eukaryota; kingdom Viridiplantae; phylum Streptophyta; class Magnoliopsida; order Solanales; family Solanaceae; genus Nicotiana; species Nicotiana tabacum. The sequence continues at coordinate 16,956,708 of NC_134094.1, read as the reverse complement.
TATTCTATGTATTCAGTTAGAGTTCGTGACTCAGTACTAATCTTGGGAGATTGTATATTGTAATTATTTCCATTGTTAGGTTTTAAATAAAAAAAAATGGCTTGAAAAATGTAATGGAAATCGGCTTACCTAGTCGTAGAGACTAGGTGCCATCACGACTCATGTGGTAGAATTTTGGGTCGTGACACGTGTTATTGTCCGGGTAGGCTTAGGTTCACATCATGCTATAGCTGTACTATTTGAGTAGTCTCTCGATTATTAATTCCCTTGCTTTACATTCTATTTAAGACTAGACTTGCTATTATAGAGACTTCACGGGTTCATGATTAGCCATCAGATAATATTCCTCCTCTTACGGCATGGCTCCGGTATATATATATATATATATATATATATATATATATATATATATATGTTTCATCGAAATGATTTTCATTAAATAAATTACAACCCACACGTTTATTCGTGAGTGGGGTCAAGGACCCATGAAAACTTCTTATTCTAATGGGATCGGACCGTTTGACTCGGCATTATTATGTATTTCACTTCTTAGGGGATCGGTTCATTCGCCTCTGCAGGATTTATGTACCACACTCTCATGGGAGCGGGATGTTTGCCTCGGCAGGTTAATGGATGCATATATGGTTCATGCCTTTCGACCCTCATGAGTACAGAGTTTTATTTTTATGTTGGATCGGGTCGTACGCCTCGGCATTTGCTATATCATATCTCTATGAAATCGTTTCTAAGCCATGGTAAGGAGCCAGTGTATCTCACTCTACAATTCTGCACATTTTTATGTAGAGCGAGGTATTGGATTTATTGGACTTGAGAAGAATTAATGCGAGATCATAAGGATTCAAAGTAGAACTGCTTGGTCGTCGCAGTCCCTTGGAGTCTTTCGATTTCATTGCACTGTTAATATTTAATCAAACAGTATTGTATATTTGGTCCTCGTGATCATTCTATGTATTCAGTTAGAGTTCGTGACTCAGTACTACCAGTCTTGGGAGATTGTATATTGTAATTATTTCTGTTGTTAGGTTTTAAATAAAAAAATGGTTTCAAAAATGTAATGGAAATCGGCTTACCTAGTCTTAGAGACTAGGTGCCATCACGACTCATGTGGTAGAATTTTGGGTCGTGACACGTGTTATTGTCCGGGTAGGCTTAGGTTCACATCATGCTATAGCTGTACTATTTGAGTAGTCTCTCGATTATTAATTCCCTTGCTTTACATTCTATTTAAGACTAGACTTGCTATTATAGAGACTTCACGGGTTCATGATTAGCCATCAGATAATATTCCTCCTCTTACGGCATGGCTCCGGTATATATATATATATATATATATATATATATATATATATATATATATGTTTCATCGAAATGATTTTCATTAAATAAATTACAACCCACACGTTTATTCGTGAGTGGGGTCAAGGACCCATGAAAACATCTTATTCTAATGGGATCGGGCCGTTCGACTCGGCATGATTATGTATTTCACTTCTTAGGGGATCGGGTCGTTCGCCTCTGCAGGATTTATGTACCACACTCTCATGGGAGCGGGATGTTTGCCTCGGCAGGTTAATGGATGCATCTATGGTTCAGGTCGTTCGACCCTCATGAGTACACAGTTTTATTTTTATGTTGGATCGGGTCGTACGCCTCGACATTTGCTATATAATATCTCCATGAGATCATGTGTAAGACATGGTAAGAAGCCAGTGTATCGGTGAATTACCGGATTTGCATTAATGTAAGCTACTTGATGAGATTAACTATACCTACATATATGCTCCGGTTAAGGAGGGAATTTCTAATGAAGAGCTTGAGTTCCTCGTAAAGAGAGAGGAGTTGTACCACGTGATCTATATTTATCTGTTTCACTTACTTATTGGACCACTAGTAAGTGTCGATGTCGACCCCTCGTCACTACTCCTCCAGGGTTAAGGTAGATACTTACTGGGTATATATTGATTATGTACTCATACTACACTTGCTGCACAGTTTTGTGCAGGTACATATGAGACTAGTGGTCTTGTGAGAGCGAAGGCGTGTATGCATGCAGGGACCTACGTGAGTTGCATTCCACATTATTACCCGCAGCCGGCAGAGTCTCCTTCAAAATATTTACTTTTTTTCTATCCTATTTGTATTCAAGATAGATGCTGTATTTTATTTTATATTCCTTGTTAATGCTCATGCACTTGTGACACCGGGTTTTGGGATGATTATGGGTTGTTCTATATTGAATTTGTTAAGAGTACTATTATTTACTCTATAAACCCCCTTCTTTACTATTTAATTTGAAGGAAAAATATGATTTAAAAAATAATAAACATGATAACCTAAGTAAGTAATTATTGTTGTCTTGCCTGACAGTGGTGTCCGGCGCCATCACGGCCTTTATGGATTTTAGGTCATGACAACTTGGTAACTGAGCTCTAGGTTCACTTACGTGTCACGAGTCATGAGCGAGTCTAGAAGAGTCTTGCGGATCGGTACGGAGATGTATACACTTATCTCATAGAGGCTACAAGACTTTTAGGAGCACATCCCTTCTTGATTCCTCATCGTGTGATTTGATTCCTTTGAGGCTTATGCCTTTATTTCATTCCTATTCAATCTTATGCGACAAGAAGCCCTTGTTATAAATTTAGAATTAAGGAATTGTAATGGTACTACATATGTGGTGCAGGATATTTCTCCTTGCGTATTTGATTAGGCTATTACTGTCGCCTTGTGGAAGGTCGTCCTGTCGTTTTAGCTCAGCACTAGTATTTCCTATGTTTTGATATTTTGCATTAATTGTTATGACGATTTGTGAGTTGTTATCGCATCGTGTTTGTGTAATGGTAGGATGCCTATCTATGCGTCGAGGTATTGAATGACTTGAAAATAGGATTTACTAAATGCAAGATTCAGAGGTTCAATATTTTATTTTCGGCGGAGGAAAGGGTATCGGACTGAGAATGTTTAGGTTTGGGTCGATGGAGTGACGAGACATGGTATTTTCGAGCGTGGTGGAATTTTCATATGTGATGTGGTGTCGTCGTCTATGTTTAACACGTTAAGGTATGCCGATGTTATGGTCTTCTTCAATTTGCCTTCGGGGCAGGATGTTGTGAAATGGTGCCTAAGATGCGGTTGTCAAAGATAATAGAGTGTAGCTATTTCGGAATCGAACTGGTACTTCTAGTATTGATGGATCTAGAAATATGATCTTCTAAGAGGTTTAGAGTTGGTGGCGACTCATGTGATCGAACGTTACAAAAATGGATGGGATCAACAATTGGGCAGCGAAGGATGAGGAGGGACATGTGGGAGGTGTCTTGTGGTGGCAGAATTGTTAGGAGGTCAAGTGTGAAAAGTAAAAGTTGAGGAATTTCCTAAGGAGAGGGTTTGACCAATGTGGGTGAGTGTTAGAGTAGCATATGGGTTCCGTGGTAGGATGGCCACACACCTTGAGGGAAGCTTGGAACAATTTGGGAATCGTGATGGGCAGTGACTAGGACCGTGGATTTTAATTGGATGCAACATGACTTCGAGTTTGGAATGCGTTGTTAGACTTTTAGGTGATGTCAATAGGGAAGAAGGAACCTTGGCGGGTACCAGGGTTATGTAATTGTAGCTTCAAGTTAAGTGGGAGAGCCCCACCGCCTATGATTGGACTGCGTAGTTGTCAACTAGTGCGGTTTCTGGTTATCGATGTATTGGTGGGTTATTATGACTAAGGAAAGAAAACATCAGTGGTGAATTGGAGCAAAGGATTTGGGGGAATGTGTGCTATATTTGGCCTTGTCGATTCGTGTTTGGGCTTTTGGAAGACTAAGAGTTTATGCTTCGTGTAGATGTGATATACAAGGAAAGCAATTCAGCCGGTTGCTTCTTTGAGAAGGTGTTCATGTGCTAGGAGGGCCTTGGAGTTTGATCATAATTGGGAATAAGTCAGAGTGGGTGACTCTCAACAACATTCCTAGTAGGTTCAGTATTTCGAGCTAGTAGTATGGTTAAGTATTTGAGCTTTTGCAGTGGATTATCAAAGATGGCTTAGAGTGTTCTACATTATCGTCGGTCTGCGGGTTGTCTTGTGAGGAATGGGAGAAAAAAAATCTGATTCATAGAGAGGTTATCAGAATGGGTGTACCAATTGAACATGCAAATATGCGCCTAAGGAGGGTATGAGATGGTTCGCGTGTTTTGGAGACAACATGGTCTCGCGAAATAAGGCCACTTAGGATGAGTGCGGATTTGGGTTCATGATGTTTTAAATTGCGATATTAGTATTCCTAAGGCAAGTCGAGAGTAAATTAGAAGAAGTCGGATTCAATTAGCTATGGTTAAATCGGCATGATGATGGCAATTCAGTTCCTTCAGCGTGTTAAGTTATACATGTGATTTGTGGCTGTACGTACGAGGTTTGATGGCCACCGTAATCGATTTTGTTTGGAGGAATTTGAGTATTATGGCATGTTATTTGCAGATGTATCACATAAGAATTATGGTGGTTTAGACCACCACTCGAGGTTTGTATTTTTTGTGGTTATGGGAATTCAGTCACATGTGGCAATGGTCCTCCTTAAATGAGTTGAGTAAAAGGTTTCTATATGATGAAGTGTTTATCCTAATAGTGGGTCAGGGGCTATTATGAAATTCTGGTACTCTCACGTATTGGCATGTTAGGTGCAGCGAGCGACATGGGAAATTGGAAGCTGAGGATAAAGGTTGAGGTTTGGTGTTGACAAGAATGTCACGAGCTCGGGAAGATCAGGGAAGAATACAGATGATTAGAGTAAGCGGGTATTTTCTTTAGCGTCACCTGAGATCGGTGTCCTATGTAAGAAGCTTAGTGTACTGATTTGTAGCTTCTTAATTTTCTTTACAACATTAGTGTGACCGGTGGTATGGATGCGCATACTTGTTACCTGATGCAGAGGGTCATGGGAATGTATCCCAGGGAAAGATTGTGTAAGAGTGACATGTAGTCACTTGATTGATTAAATATTTAAAACCAAGAATGGAGATTGTGGTACTATAGCTAATGTGAGAATTTATGCCTGGAGGGCGCTAGGTTCATTTGGTTGTGGAGTGTGGAAGTTTGTTCCAGATTTGACGGTTGTTCTTATATGTCGTAAATACGTCATTGTGGGTCCTTGAAAGGTTATTTAGCCAAGCATGGTATGATCAGAGTCGGTTTGAGGTCCGTGGATGGATCTAAATGTGAATATGGTCGCTATATCAGGTTGAATGTGTCACGACCCGAAATTTTCCTCCGACGAGACTATGATGGCGCCTAACATTTCACTTGCGAGGCAAGCCAATGTTAGAAAGTCATTAAACCAATTCCTTATTTTCATTCATTAAGTAACAATAATTAACTAAAATAAAATATAATAAGTGCAAAATATCATAAAAACTGTATTAATTACTACTACCCGGATCTGGAGTCACAATTCACGAGCATTCTAGAATTTACTACAAGTAATAGTCTCAAAGAAATACAACTACCTTAATAAAAGAAATAGTAGAACAGAAATGATAGACGGGGACATCAAGGTCTGTGAACGCCGACAGACCTACCTTCAGTCTTCGGATAATGGACCAATAGCAAGATCTCGATCAACCCGAGCCGGTACAAATATCTGCACAGAAAGTGCAGAGTGCAGCATTAGTACAACCGACCCCATGTACTAGTAAGTGTCGAGCCTAACCTCGATGAAGTAGTGACGAGGCTAAGCAAGGCACCTACAATCACCCTGTACAATTTAACAGTGTATACGCAAATAACAGGAATGAAGAACTAAACAGGAAATGTCGGGAGGGGAAACATACTGAGGGGAATACAAGATAAAGAACTACAACAAAATGATCACCGGAGCAGTCTATATACCATGAATCAACAGGAATAGTGAATACAATAAAGAAAAATGTACGGCATCACCCTTCATGCTTTTACTCTCAATCTCACCATAAAATTAATAGAAACAACACGGCATCACCCTTCATGCTTTTACACTCATATCATGGCACGACATCACCCTTTGTGCATTAACACTCACAATACGGCACGGCATCACCCTTCATGCATTAACACTCACAATATGGCACGGCATCACCCTTCGTGAATTAACTCTCACAATATGGCACGGCATCACCCTTCGTGCATTAACACTCACAATATGGCACGACATCACCCTTCGTGCATTACCACTCTCCCCTACCTTAATGCAATGCATAAATAACAATAGGGAGATAGAATAACAAGTACAAACCTTACTTCAACATTTGGTTCCATAATTTCAATCTCAACTTGAAATAAAAACTCAATTATCACCAGAAAATTCCGTAAACATGATAAGAACGATAATTTGAACAACACTAGTATAACACGTAGCAATTTGGCATAGGAATGAGACAATATCAGAAAAACAGAGAAACATGTAAACAAAACAGGTAAATTGGCGGTGCATAGGTACTCGTCACCTCACATATACGCCGCTCACATGAATTTCAATTAGCAAATAATCTAAGGTTCCTAATTCCCTCAAGTTAGAGTTAGACACAACACTTACCTCGCTCCGAAGGCCACTTAATTCTCAATCTCAGCTTTTCCTTTGGAATTCACCTCCAAACCACTCGTATCTATTCAAAAATGACTCAATAATATCAAATATTGCTAAAGGAATCAATTATATTGCTTAAATTAAAATTTTCCAAAATTTCCCCCAAAAGTCAAAAAATCGACCCCGGGCCCGCTTGGTCAAAACCCGAGGTTCGTACCAAAATATTTTACCCATTCACCCCCGAGCCCGAATATGTAATTAATTTTGGAATCTGACCTCAAATTGAGGTATAAATCCCCAAATTCCCAAAATAACTATTTTCTACCCTAACCCCTAATTCTACCATGAAAACTCAAGATTTTTTGTTGACGTTTCAAGAAATGTAATGGGTAATTGAAAGAAAATAGTTTAGAATCACTTACCAACACTTTGGGGAAGAAAATGGCTCTTAAAAATCACCTCTAACCGTTTGGATCTTGAAAAATGTTGAAGAAATGGCTTAAACCCGTGTTGTGATTATGTTTTATGCACTGGGCGATAGTGTGCATCACGTTCGCGAGGACGCTGTCGCATTAGCAAAGGGTATCGTCTGCCAAGCCTTCGCGTTCGTGAGGCATTGCTCACGTTCGTGATAGTTACGTCCAACTGGCCTTCGCGTTCGCGAGACGTTGCTCGCATTCGCGATGGTTATGCCCGACTGGCCTTCACGTTCGCTAGACGTTGCTCGCGTTCGCGATAAAGGAATGACCAACCCTCCCCCAGGTCCCCAAGTGCTTCGCGTTCGCGTAGAGCCGGTCGCGATCTCGAAGGGTAAATCCCCCCATCACTTCATGTTCGCGACCAGACCTTCGTGTTCCCGAAGAAGAAGTTTCAGCCTCATCAGATTACGCTTCGCGTTCGCGAGAGGACCTTCGCGAACACGAAGAAGGATATGACAGATACCAGAATCTGCAGAAAACTAGATGTTTCTCAAGTCCAAAACATCCTGTGGCCTATCCGAAACTCACCCGAGCCCTCGGGGCTCCAAACCAAACATGCACACAAGTCCAAAAACATCATACGAACTTGCTCGCACGATCAAATTGCCAAAATAACACCTGGAACTCTAAATTTAGCACCAATTCAAATGAAATTCTCAAGAACACTTTAAAATCCACAATTTCTCAACTGGACGTCCGAACCACGTCAAATCAACTCCGTTTCTCACCAAATTTCACAGACAAGTCTTAAATATCATAATGAAACTGTACCGAGCTCCGGAACCAAAATACAGACCCGATACTAACAATGACAAATATCAATCAATTTTTAAAAACAAATAATTTCCAAACTTTTAATTTTCATCAAAAATTCATATCTTGAGCTAGGAACCTTCGAATTCGATTCCGGGCATACACCCAGGTCCCATAATTCGATACGGACCTATCGAGACCGTCAAATCACAGATCCGGGCCCGTTTACCAAAATTATTGACCGAAGTCAACTAAAATCAACTTTTAAGGCAAAAATTCTTATTTTCGTTAGTTTTCAACATAAAAGCTTTTCGGAAACCTGACCGGGCAGTGCACGCAAATCAAGGAGTGTAAAAATGAGTTTTATAAGGCTTAAGAGTACAGATTCGAGTTCTAAAATATAAGATTACCTTTTGGGTCATCACATTCTCCACCTCTAAAATAATCGTTCATCCTCAAACGGACATAGAAAACAAAATACCTGGGCTGGTGAAAAGGTGGGGGTATCTACTCCGCATATCGGACTCGGGCTCCCAAGTAGCTGCCTCAATAGGCTGACCTCTCCACTGCACTCGAACTGAAGGGTAACGCTTTGACCTCAACTGACGAACCTGCCGGTCTAGACTGGCCACCGGCTCTTCCTCATAAGTCAAATCCTTGTCCAACTGACAGTGCTGAAATCTAACATGTGGGACAGGTCACCATGATATTTCTGGAGCCTGGACACATGGAATACCGGATGAACTGAGGATAACCCTGGAGGCAACGCAGGTTTATAAGCTAACTCCCCCACACTCTCGAGGATCTCAAATGGTCCGATATACCTAGGACTCAACTTGCCCTTCTTCCCAAATCTCATAACACCTTTCATGGGCGATACCCGAAGCAATATTCTTTCTCCAACCATGAATGCAATATCACGAACTTTTCGGTCAGCATAACTCTTTTGCCTGGACTGAGCTGTACGAAGTCGATCCTGTATAATCTTGACCTTGTCCAAGGCCTCCTGAACTAAATTTGTACCCAATAACTGAGCCTCCCCCGGCTCGAACCACCCAACTGGTGACCTACACCGTCTACCATATAATACCTCGTAGGGAGCCATCTGAATGCTCGACCGGTAGCTGTTATTGTAGGCAAACTCCGCTAACGGCAAAAACTGATCCCAAGAACCTCCAAAGTCAATAACACAGGCGTGGAGCATAACCTCCAATATCTGAATAGCACGCACGGACTGCCCGTTCGTCTGAGGATGAAATGTTGTGCTCAACTCAACCCACGTACCCGACTCACGCTGAACTGCCCTCCAAAGGTGTAAGGTAAACTGCGTACCTCGATTAGAAATGATAGACACGGGCACACCGTGAAGACGGACGATCTCACGAATATAAATCTCTGCCAACTGCTCCGAGGAATAGGTAACTGCCATAGGAATGAAATGCGCTGACTTAGTCAGCCTATCCACAATGACCCAAACTACATTGAACTTCCTCTGAGTCCGTGAGAGTACAACAACAAAGTCCATTGTGATACGCTCTCACTTCCACTCAGGAATATCTAACCTCTAAAGTAAACCACCGGGTTTCTGATGCTCACACTTTACCTGATGGCAATTTAGGCACCGAGCTACATAGGCAACTATGTCCTTTTTCATTCGCCTCCACCAATAATGCTGCCTTAAGTACTGATACATCTTGGCGGCGCCCGGATGGATAGAATACCGGGAACTGTGGGACTCCACAAGGAAAAACTCACTAAGTCCATCCACATTAGGAACCCTGCATCCTCAAAACACCGTCATCTCCAACAGTAACCTGCTTGGCACCACCGTGCCACACTGTGTCTCTAAGGACAAGCAAATGAGGATCTTCATCCTGCCGATCTTTGATGCGCTCAAACAAGGAAGACCGAGCGACTGTACAATTTAGAACACGGCTGGGCTCAGAAATATCCAACCTCACAAACTGGTTGGCCAAGGCCTGAACATCCAATGCAAGCGGCCTTTCACCAACTGGAATATACGCAAGGCTACCTATACTGACTGACTTTTTACTCAAAGCATCGGCCACCATATTGGCCTTTCCGAGATGATACAATATGGTGATATCATAGTCTTTCATAGCTCCAGCCACCTCCTCTACCTAAAATTGAGTTCCCTCTACCTGAACAAATACTGCAATCTCTGATGATCATTGAATACCTCACATGGCACGCCGTAAAGATAGTGCCTCGAAATCTTCAGCGCGTGGAAAATGGCTGCCAACTCTAGATCATGAATAAGGTAATTTTTCTCGTGAACCTTCATCTACCGTGAAGCATACGCAATGACCTTGCCACCCTGCATCAATGGGTCACCCAGACTAATACGAGATGCCTCACAATACACTGTATAAGATCCTGAACCTGTGGGTAACACCAATACCGGTGTCATAGTCAAAGCTATCTTGAGCTTTTAAAAGCTCGCTTCACACTCATCTGACCACCTGAACGGGGCACCCTTCTGGGTCAATCTGGTCAACGGGGTTGCTATGGATGAAAAATCCTCCACGAATCGACGGTAATAGCCTGCCAAACCTAGGAAACTACGGATCTCTGTAGCTGATGTGGGTCTAGGCCAATTCTGAACTGCCTCGACCTTCTTGGGATCCACCTGAATACCTTCTGCTGATATAACGTGACCCAAGAAAGCAACTGAACTCAACCAAAACTCGCATTTTGAGAATTTAGCATATAACTGGCTGTCTTTCAGAGTCTGAAGAACGATCCGAAGGTGCTGCTCATGCTCCTCTCGACTGTGGGAGTAGATCAAAATATCATCAATAAACACAATGATAAAGGAATCCTGGTAGGGTTTGAACACCCGGTTTATCAGATCCATGAATGATGTTGGGGCATTTGTCAGCCAAAATGACATAAATAAAAATTCATAATGCCCATACCGAGTCCGAAAAGCTGTCTTAGGAACATCGGATGCCCTAATCCTCAACTGATGATAGCCAGATATCAAATCAATCTTTGAAAACACCTTGGCACCATGAAGCTGATCAAATCAATCTTTGGCACCTCGGCAATGGATATTTGTTCTTGGTGGTGACTTTGTTCAACTGTCGATAATCTATACACATCCTCATCAATCCATCTTTCTTCTTCACAAACAACACAGGTGCACTACAGGGTGAGAAACTAGGTCTAATGCAGCCCTTATCAATCAAATCTTGCAACTACTCCTTCAATTCTTTCAACTCTGGCAGGACCATGCGATATGGCGGAATGGAAATAGGCTGAGTGCCCAGAGCCAAATCAATGCAGAAATCAATATCCATGTCGGCTGGCATCTCCGGCAGGTCTGCATGAAACACTTATGGATACTTACGAACAACCGACACCAAATCTATGGAAAGAACCTCCGCACTAGAATCGCGGACATAGGCCAAATAAGCTAGACACCCCTTCTCGACCATATGCTGAGCCTTCACATAAGATTTAACCCTGCTGGCAGAATGGCCAAGATTCCCTCTCCACTCTAATCGAGGCAACCCTTGCAAGGCTAAGGTCACCATCTTGGCATGACAATCTAATATAGCATGATAAGGTGACAACCAATCCATACCCAGTATGACATCAAAATCAACCATCTCGAGAAGTAGAAGATCTACACGAGTCTCAAGACTCCCAAGGCTGACCACATACAAACGATAAACAAGATCTACAACAATAGCATCTCCCACTGGTGTAGACACATACACAGGAGCACTCAAAGAATCACGGGGCACAACCAAATAGGAAGCAAAATAGGACGACACATAGGAGTAAGTAGATCCCGGGTCAAATAGTACTGAAGCATCTCTACTGCAAACTGAAACAGTACCTGTGATAACAGCGTCAGAGGACTCAGCCTCAGGCCTGGCTGGGAAAGCATAACATCGGGGTTGGGCCCCACCACCCTGAACTACGTCCCTGGGATGACCTTTAGCTGGCTGGTCTCCACCTCTAATGGCCTGACCTCCACCTCAAACTGTCTGGCCGCTACCTCTGGCTGGCTGAGCAGGTGGTGCAGCAACTGGTGCCGGAACCATGACACGATAACTCTGATCCTGTGAGCTGCCCGTTGCTCGAGGGCAAAATCTGGCAATATGCCTCGGATCACCACAAGTATAACATAATATCGGCTGTTGTGACTGCTGACCCTAAAACTGACCCTGTGTACCTGAATAACCACCCTGATAACTTTGGAGTGGATGTGAACTAATAAGGGCTGGTGGTGCACTGTAGGCTAGCTGGTCGGAATAATGCATATGAGGGCCACGACCACCTGAGGCACCATGGGATGCCTGAAGTGCTGAATGAAACGGCCTGGGAGGATGGCCTCTACCGAAAGTACTCATGTCTCTAGATGAGGCACCGCTGAACTCACCGAAATGACGAGGCCTCTTGTTAGACCCTTGACCTCCCTGAGTAAGAACCATCTCGACTCGTCTGGCGACATTAGCAGCTGCCTAAAAAGAAATCTCACTCCAGTCTCCTTAGCCATCTGCAATCTGATAGGCTGAGCAAGTCCATCAATAAACCTCCTCACCCTCTCTCTCTCTCGATGGGAAGTAGAAGAATAGCATGACGGGCCAAATCCACAAAACAGGTCTCATACTGAGTAATCGTCATACCGCCCAGCTGGAGACGCTCAAACTGACGACGACGCTTCTCTCTCAATGTGATAGGCAGAAAATTCTCTGTGAAGAGCTGAGAGAACTCGTCCCAAGTAAGAGCAGGCGACCCAGCTGGTCTGGTTAACAAGTAATCTCTCCACCTTTTCTTGGCGGAACCAGTTAGCTGAAATGCAGCAAAATCGACCCCATTGGTCTCTACTATACCCATGTTCCGTAGGACCTCGTGATAGCTGTCAAGATACTCCTAGGGGTCCTCTGAAGAAGCACCACTGAAGTGAATAGGAAAGAGCTTGGTAAACCTGTCCAATCTCCACAAAGCCTCAAAAGACATAGCTAGCCCATCTCCGACCTGTGCCGCAATAACCGGCTGAACTAATCCCATCGGCTGAGCTGCTGGAGCCTGATATTGTGGATATATCTACTCCGGAGCGGGAGTGGTAGGAGTTTGGGCTCCTCCTCCAGCCAGAGAGACTGTTGGTGCCATGGGAAATGCACCAATCTGGGCCACACTCTCCATAAGGCCCACCAAACAGACCAAAGCATCTGAAAGTACTGGGGTAGCAATGAACCCCTCCGGAACCTGAGCTGGTCCTACAGATCAGTCTGGGCTGGAACCTCCTCGTTAATCTTTATCTGAGGATCCACTGCTGGGGCTGCTGCTCAGGCCTTAGGCTGAGCCCTGCCCCTACCCCTGCCTCAGCCTCTGGCACGGGCTCGACCTCGACCTCTGCCCCGCGTAAGAGCTATCACTGGAGGCTCTGGTTGCTGCCCAGCTGAGGAAGTGGTACGTGTTCTCGCCACCTGCGAGAGAATAAGAGTAGAAAAATTCAATCAGTATTGAGAAAGCAAAATTACATAACAGAGAAGAATAAAAGAGAAACTTGTTCCTAAACTTCATAGCCTATGGAAGATAAGCACAGACGTCTCTGCACCGATCCTCCAAACTCTACTAAGCTTGCTCGTGAATCATGAGACCTAGGCAACCTAGTGCTCTGATACTAACTGTCAAGACCCAAAATTTCCCACCGACGGTACCGTGACGGCGCCCAACATTTCATTTGCCAGGAAAGCCAACGTTAGAGAGTCATTAACGGACCAATAGCAAGATCTCGATCAAGAAGTAGTGACAGACCTACCTTGAGTCTCCATAAAGTGAAGAGTGCAGCATTAGTACAACCGACCCCATGTACTGGTAAGTGTCGAGCCTAACCTCAACGAAGTAGTGACGAAGCTAAGGCAAGGCACCTACAATCAACCTGTACAATTTAACAGTGTATACGCAAATAATAGGAATGAAGAACTAAACAGGAAATGTCTGGAGGGGAAACATACTGAGGGGAATACAAGATAAAGAACTACAACGAAATGATCACCGGAGCTGTCCATATACCATGAATTAACAGGAATAGTGAATACAGTAAAACAAAATGAACGGCATCACCGTTCGTTCTTTTACTCTCAATCTAACCATAAAATTAATAAAAACTACACGGTATCACCCTTCATGCTTTTACTCTCATATCATGGCACGACATCACCCTTCGTGCATTAACACTCACAATACGGCATGACATCACCCTTCGTGCGTTAACACTCACAATATGGCATGACATCATCCTTCATGCATTAACACTCACAATATGGCACAGCATCACCCTTCGTGTATTAACACTCTCCCATACCATAATGCAATATATAAATAACAACAGGGAGATAGAATAACAAGTACAAACCTTACTTCAGCATTTGGTTCCATAATTTCAATATCAACTTGAAATAAAAACTCAATTATCACCAAAAAAATTTCGTAAACATGATAAGAACGATAATTTGAACAACACTAGTATAACATGTAGCAATTTGGCATAGGAATGAGACAATATCAGAAAAACAGAGAAACGTGAAAAAAATAAATAGGTAAATTGGTGGCGCATAGGTACTCGTCACCTCACATATACGCCGCTCTCGTTAATTTCAATTAGCAACTAATCTAAGGTTCCTAATTCCTTCAAGTCAGAGTTAGACACAACACTTACCTCGCTCCGAAGGCCACTTAATTCTCAATCACAACTTTTCCTTTGAAATTCACCTCCAAACCACTCGTATCTATTCAAAAATGACTCAGTAATATCAAATATTGCTAAAGGAATCAATTATATTGCTTAAATTAAAAAAAATCAATTTTTCCTCCAAAAGTCAAAAAATCGACCCCGGGCCCGCTTGGTCAAAACCCGAGGTTCGGAACTAAATCTTTTTACTCATTCACCCCGAGCCCGAATATGTAATTAGTTTTGGAATCCGACCTCAAATTGAGGTCTAAATCCCCAAATTCCAGAAATCCCTATTTTCCACCCTAACCCCTAATTCTACCATGAAAACTCTAGAATTTTGGTTGAAAGTTCAAGAAATGTAATGGGTAATTGAAAGAAAATGGTTTAGAATCACTTACCAAAACTTTGGGGAAGAAAATGGCACTTGAAAATCGCCTCTACCCGTTTGGTTCTTGAAAATGTTGAAGAAATGGCTTAAACCCGTGTTTTGATTATGTTTTATGCACTGGGCGACAGTGTGCATCGTGTTCGCGAGGCCACTGTCTCGTTCGCGAAGGGTACTGGCTGCCAAGACTTCGAGTTCGCGAGGCATTGCTCGCGTTCGCAATGGTTACGACCGACTGGCCTTTGCATTTGCGAGACGTTGCTCGCGTTCGCGATGGTTATGCCCGATTGGCCTTCGCGTTCGCGAGACGTTGCTCGCATTCGCGATGAAGGAACGACCAACCCTCCCCCAAGTCCCCAAGTGCTTCGCGTTTGTGTAGAGCAGGTCGCGTTCACGAATGGTAAATCTCCCTATCACTTCGCGACCAGGCCTTCGCGTTCGCAAAAAAGAAGTCTCAGCCTCATCAGATTACTCTTCGCGTTCGCGAGAGGACTGTCGCTAACGCGAAGAAGGATATGACAGACACTAGAATCTGCAGAAAACCAGATTTTTCCCAAGTCCAAAACATCCCGTGACCTATCCGAAACTCACCCGAGCCCTCGGGGCTCCAAACCAAACATGCACACAAGTCCAAAAATATCATACGAACTTGCTCGCGCGATCAAATCGCCAAAATAACACCTAGAACTCTAAATTTAGCACCAATTCAAATGAAATTCTCAAGAATACTTTAAATTGCATAACTTCTCAACTGGACGTCCGAACCACGTCAAATCAACTCCGTTTTTTCCCAAATTTCACAGATAAGTCTTAAATATCATAATGAAATTGTACCGGGATCCGGAACCAAAATACAAATTCAATACTAACAATGCCAAATATTAATCAATTCTTAAAAACGAATAATTTCCAAACTTTTAATTTTCATCAAAAATTCATATCTTGAGCTAGGGACCTCCGAATTCGATTTCGGGTATACACTCAGGTCCCATAATTCGATACGGACCTACCGAGACCTTCAAAGAAGGGATTCGTGCCCGTTTAACAAAAATGTTGACCGAAGATAACTAAAATCAACTGTTAAGGCAAAAATTCTTATTTTCATTAGTTTTAAACATAAAAGCTTTCCGAAAACCTGCCCGGTCTGTGCATGCAAATCGAGGAGGGTAAAAATGAGATTTTTAAGTCTTAAGAGTTCAGATTCGAGTTCTAAAACATAAGATGACCTTTTGGGTAATCACAGGATGTGCTCATCTCAGCATAGTATTGTTTTTAGAAGGGTCTTCGGGCCTTGGATGTTATTTTCATCGTCAGCTATTTTATGTAATTCTCTATTGTGCCATGTGGGCTGTGAAAGGGTTTAATTATTCACACTCGTACTGAGATCCCGTATATCTTGTGGTATGGTGTGAGCAGGATGGCTCTCGAGATGCATAGCATATATCGCACCTTAGTCGTGCTTGAGTTTTATAGCGTTTGACGCTACCCGTCTCCCTAGTCTTTGTATTATGCACTTGGCATGATTATGGTTGATATTCGATCATTTCTTGTGTATGAGCGTTACAGCTCGATGTGTGTTTTTTAAAAATTATTATGTGTGGATCGGGTTGCACGCCTCCACGAGTATATGATTGGATCGGGTGGCACGCCGCCACAGATATGTTGATTGGATCGGGTGGCACGCCGTCATGGGTATCATTGTTGGATTGGGTTGCATGCTGCAACGATATCATGTTTGGATCGGGTTGCACGCAGGAATAATATTTTATTGAGTACAATTTCCCATATCTATTATTGCGTGTTTTACTTCTCATTTCCTAAGGAAGGTTCATAACATCCTTTCGGTTGTTTAATTAGTTGCGTGGGTTGAGTAGTTCTTTCCAGAGTTCGTTTTTCCTTATGTATCGCATTTGAGTATGTATCTTGTTGGCACATTGTGGCAACATACCAGATTTTTGGCAGTGTTTGAGGTCGAATATTACCTGCGCAGTTTGTACTGGGTGAGAGGAGATTAT
The DNA here is from genome assembly GCF_000715075.1 of Nicotiana tabacum. Classification (NCBI taxonomy): domain Eukaryota; kingdom Viridiplantae; phylum Streptophyta; class Magnoliopsida; order Solanales; family Solanaceae; genus Nicotiana; species Nicotiana tabacum. The sequence goes on along the minus strand of NC_134094.1, from coordinate 16,939,792 downwards.
TGGACTTGGGATCAATGCGATCAGTTTTATATGAAGTATATTAAACAGTAAATATTGTTATTCAGTCTAGAATGAGGTAGTGGTTCTTGTCGGGAGGAGAGACTCCATAAATTGTGATTCGGCAGGTAGTTATGAGTTCTACACATCTTCTCTGTCGTGGCAGTATTGCAAGAGTTGGAGCATGACTTATATGGGTCATGAGGTGTGTTATGAGCATCGGATTCGTGGGATTTCGGCTGTTGTTATCAGAGGATGTTATTATGGTCATGTGAATTATGCGGTGCATGGTGTGGATTCCGTGGAGGTATGCAAACATGTATTGGTGCGTCGTGTAGTGATTAATACGGTGTTCGTATGTTGGAAATAGACCTGGTAGAGGATTTCAGATGTTGGAATTTGGTTCTAAGGCTTATTTAACTAGATTTTGCAGGGTTGCTCGAGAAAATGTGCTCGAATGGGTTGTGGTAGCACGGGTAGGTGCACGAGGTGTTAAATAGCGATTTAAGACAACTCCAGAGCAGTTCTTAGCACATTCATGGACGAACGTATGTTTAAGTGGGAGAGAATATAACGACCCGACCGGTCGTTTTGAGCTCTAGCAGCTTCATTTCAAGTATTATGACTTGTACGTGTGGTCGGAATATAATTTCGGAAAGTTCTGAGTTGATTTGGAAAGAAAATTCTAATTTCGGAAGCCTTAAGTTGGAGAAATTGACTAAGGTGTGATTTTTGAGTATACAATCACGGAATCAGGATTTGAAGGTTGCAACATGTTCGTATGATGATCTTGGACGTATGTGTATGTCCGAATCGTGTTTTGGATGATCCGGGTACATTTCAGCGCCTATTGCGAAAGGTTGGCATTTTGGAAGAATTTTTTAAATTTAAGTTGAAGTGCATTTCAATGATATTGACGTCCGTTTGGGCTTTTGAGCCTGTGAATAACTGCGTATGATGATTCCGGTCATAGGAGCGCGTCCGGAAGTGGATTTGGAGGTCTGTAGGTCATTTTGGGGTCATTTGGGCGAATGTTGGAAATTTGGATAATTTTACGAAGTTTGACCGGGGTGAAATTTTTTATATCGGGGTCGGATTCCGATTCCAGAAGTTGGAATAGGTCCGTAATGTCGAATGTGACTTGTGTGCGAAATTTGAGGTCAATCAGACGTGATTTGTTAGGTTTCGGCATCGATTAAAGAATTTTGAAGTTTCAAAGTTCATTAAGCTTGAATTGGGGTGTGATTCATGATTTCGATGTTGTTTGATGTAATTTGAGGCCTCAAGCAGGTCCGCGTTATGTTATTGGACTAGCTGGTGTGATTAGACGGGATCCCGGGGGCCTCGGGTAAGTTTCAGATGCTTAACGAATCGATTTTTGGACTAAGGAAAATTCTGAGGCAGCTGATACCTGGTGCAATCGCACCTGCGTGAAAAGGGCCGCAGGTGCAGGCTCGCAGGTGAAATCCACTAGCCTCAGAAGCAAGAAATGGAGGGCAGCCCAAAATCCACAGATGCAGAAGTTTGGGCGCACCTGTGTGAGCACAGGTGCGAGAGACATGGTCGCAAGTGCGTCTAGGCTCTCAGAAGCGGCCCTCTTTGTCCGCAGATGCGGAGCCAGGCCAGGTGAGGAAAACACGCACCTGCGAGGCATTTTTCACAGGTGCGAGACCGCAGATGCGGCCCAAAGCACTGCGAAAGCTGCTGGGCAGTGAGGGTTCTTTTAATACGGGACTTAGGCAATTTTTATCACATTTGCATTCTCTTGGGTGATTTGAGAGCTTTCAAGGAGGGGATTTTGACCTAGCTTTGTAAGGTAAGTAATTTCTACTTAATGTGAGTTTAATACATAGAATGTGGGTTGAGTTTAACATGAAAGTTGGTAGAAATCATGGGATTTTGATAGAAAACCTAGAAATTGGTATTTTTGGATTCTGACCACGAATTTAGATATGGAATTGGAAATAAATTATATAGTTGAGTTCTCGAGGTTATGGGTAATAGTTATATTTGAAAATATTCAGAATCCGGGGACGTGAGCCCGAGGGTTGCTTTATCGATTTTTCGAGCGGTATTGGAAATTGTTATAAATTAATTAATTACGAGTATTGGAGTACATTTTGATTGGGTTATATCTTAATTGACTAGTTTGGAGCGACAGGCACTAGTTTGAGGTGTTAGAGAGGCTTTGGAGCCGGTTATGGAATTTCGGAGTGAGGCAAGTCTCCCGTCTAACTATGTGAGGGGAAAATTATCCCTAGGTGTTGTATATGGATGTGTGCTACTTGTTGTGGGGGCTACGTACGGGCGAGGTAACGGGAGCCAGTACGTAGCTACATTCTTGTTATTGTCCGTGTAGGCTTAGGTTCACATCATGCTATAGCTGTAGTATTTGAGTAGTCTCTCGCTTATTAATTCCCTTGCTTTACATTCTATTTGAGACTAGACTTGCTATTATAGAGACTTCACGGGTTTACGATTAGCCATCAGATAATATTCCTCATCTTACGGCATGACTCTGGTACATATGTGACTAGTGGTCTTGGGAGAGCAGAGGCGTGTATGCATGTCGAGACTTACGTGAGCTGCATTCCATATTACGACCCACAGCTGGCATAGTCTCCTTCAGAGTAATTACATTTTTCCTGTCCTATTTGTATTCCAGACAGCTGTTGTGTTTTATTTTATATTCCTAGTTAATGCTCATGCTCTTATGATACCGGGTTTTGGGATCATTATGGGTTGTTCTGTATTGAATTTGTTAAGAGTATTATTATTTACTCTGTAAATCCCCTTTCTTTACTATTTAAACTGAAGGAAAAATATGATTTCCAAAATAATAGAAATGAGAACTCAATTAAGTAATTATTGTTGGCTTGCCTGATAGTGATCTACGGCGCTATCACGGCCTTTATGGATTCTGGGTCGTGACAATGTTCCTTTCCTCTTTTGGAAATAAATATATATTCATAAAAACCGAAAGCCTTTCTACCAAATTTCGAAATTGAATAATTATGGTATAATGTCATCAACATGTCCCTATTTTGCTCTGACCTCTTTTAACTTTACCTTTATGGTAATCAAACTAAAATAAAATTTGAATTTGAGAAATGGAGACCCCTATTATTGTCATTGCTGTTGATCTTGTCCATTGCTTGATTTATGATCAAGGAAGTTTATTTAGCTTTAAGGAAGTCTAACTAAAGCTAATGAATGGTTCATTATATATGAAAAATAGAAAGTTTGTAGATATATATATTCACTACAAAGAATTACCGAATCTTTATGTTCTAGTGATAGCTTATGTTTTTAGAATTGTATAGGTCTGTTTTCTTTTCTTGTACTTACTAGATAACTGACTGTGTTAATAATCTAACTACGGGTTTGAAGGTTTTCAAAGGTAATTAATACAAAAGTTAGTTACCTAAAAAAAAAGAATTACCAAAACCAAGCTAAGGTTACAGATTATCTATGGGATCCTATTAAAATTTCTAAATCAAAGCAAAAAATATCTCATCTAATATTTATGGACAATCTAATAATTTTTGCTAAAGCAAAAAATAACAAAAGTTGTAATGTCAATTTTGACGCACTAAACTACTTTGATATTTCAATAAAACGACCCGACTTGTCGTTTTAAGAGTTTATGCCCCGTACAACGACTTAAGATCCCGAACAATTTCGTAATATGTATTATTACTTGCGTGTGTGGTTGAGTTTGGTTTTCGGACGATTTGGGATCAAATTGGGAGAACAATTCTTAATTAAGAAGCTTAAAAGAAAAGCGTTGACAAGAGAGTCGACTTTTGAACAAACGACTCCAGAATGGAATTTTTATAATTTCAATAGCTCCGTATGGTAATTTTGGACTTAGGAGTTGTCACAACCCAAAATCCAACTAGTCGTTATGGCACCTAACCCATCCCGTTAGGTAAGCCAATTTCCAACTAACCAATTTCAATAATAATTATTAAAGCAATTTAAGTGAATAAAGATCCTAATCTTATACAATCCCCAAGAACTGGTAGTACAAATCATTAGCTTCTAAGAATAGAGTACACAAAACGGAAATGAAATAAATACACAGTCTGTTTGAATAGTACATAAACGGAGCTTTTGTAATTTAAGGCTACCATGAACAAGAGGAAGCTACAACAGGAACACAGGTAATCTTCAAATCCCGTAACCATCGAGCATATCAACAACATCAGTCAACATCTGCACCCAATGTGCAGAAGTGTAGTATCAGTACAACCGACCCAATGTACTAAGTAAGTAACAAACATAGCATTAGGTTGGAAGCAATGACGAGCTTCTACCAAGGTCGAGTCCAAATCCACTAATCCACAACAATTAATAACGACATAAAGCAAATAATACCAAAAGTAACTCAGAGATAAAATGCTCAGTCACATCATAATTTCAGCAATAATAGTTCTTCCTTTCAAGTACATGAGTGAAAACATAAATCTTTTGCCAAAGTTACCAAAAATGTGAATAAGTTTGAAAACAGAAAATTTTCAAAAATTCTTTCAATAATAAATAAAATATCTCATTTTCTTTTTAGATAACCCTTGTAAAATAAATGCATCACTATGCTCATATGTCAACATGTGTGAGAAATGATGAATAATGTGATACCGTACAGCATGAGAAAAATACATCTGTATGCATATATATCATGTGTGCATATCAATGCAATGTATCTTAGAGATTGTACTTATGTACTCTCACTCTTAGAGTGCTCAATCTCATTTTCTCGCATTCTCTCTCATTGTGCTCAGCACACTCAATCATTCAGCGCTATACAATACCTGCTGCGGCGTGCAGCCCGATCCCTGTTTATAGTCGATTGCGCTCACTGGGGTGTACAGACTCATGAGGGGCTCCTACAGCCCAAGCACTATAAGCACGGATAACTCATGTGCTGCACAGATAACTCACGTGCTGCACGGACAACTCACGTGCCATAATATAAATATCTGGATCCACACGGCCAACTCACGTACAATAATAAGCCAATAAGGATCCGCACGACCAACTCACGTGCAATAATAAGCCAATAAGGCCTGCTGCAGGCAGGCAGCTCCGATCCATATAATAGTAATAATATATATAAAGCCAACATGGCCTGCTGCGGCGTGCACACCGATTCCAAAATTATCCTCACAATTAGGCCCTCGGCCTCCCTCAGTTATCAATCTCTCCAGTCTCTCTCTCCTGGGCTCACAATGTCATGAGAATAGCCCAAAATGATGATATGATGTATCAATAAATAACAACAGAGACTGAGATACGATATGCAATGAAATGAATATAACTGATTATAAATTTTCATTTTAAAATAAATATTTCACAACAATATAACCTCTGTGGGTCCAAATAATACTGGCACATAGCCTCAACATGATTTTTAATATGCTTTTCAGCTCAATTTCGTTAACTCATAAAATCGCATGGAAAATGCCAAGATCATTTAACTACAAAATTTCACAAAAATAATTATGTCACAATTTCTATAGTGCACGACCACACGTCTGTCACTAGCATGTGCGTCACCTCCCAGCAATTTACGAAATACATATATTCAGGGTTCATACCCTCAACTCCAAGTTTAGAAATGTTACTTACCCCGAACAAGCCAAATCCAATGTCGAGCAAGCTAAGCAATGCTCCAAAAATTTCATTTTGCGCGTATCAACTTCCAAATGGCTCGAATCTAGTAACAATTAATTTGATTCAGCCCACAAAAATTATAGGAATTAATTCCATATCAAAATACTAATATCTTCCAAAAATACGAAATTATGCCCCCAAAGTATCACTCGTGGGCCCCACATCTCGGAATCCGATAAAACTCACAAAATACGAACCCCCATTCAACCACGAGTCCAACCATATAAAAATTACTCAAATCCGATCAAAAATCGGCCTTCAAATCCTCAATTAATGTCTATGAATGTTTCTACTATTTTTAACCCAAAACACTAATTTGTTGATAAAAACAATAATAGATTTGTGTAATTTAACCAAAACCGAGTTAGAATCACTTACCCCATTATTTTCCTTGAGAAACTCCCGAAAATTGCCTCTTCCCGTGCTCAAATCCGTCAAAAACTGAGTCCCATTTTCAGAACTTATACTCACTGCCCAGGTTTTTCTTCTTCGCGAACGCGGTCAGCGCCTCGTGTTCGCGAAGCACAAAATAGCTCCCGTCCAAATTCCTCCTTCGCGAACGCGACATCACCCTCACGTTCGAGAAGTACAAAATGCCTCAGCCTCAATACCTTCTATGCGAATGCGTTCAACCCATCGCGAACGCGATGCTTCGTTCCCCCTTACTACGCGAACGCGTAGACCAATTTCCTGGGGTCCTCAACTGCTTCATCTCTTCTTCGCGAATGCGTAACACCTCTCGCGTTCGCGATGCAGACCCAGTCTACCTTTCGCGAGCACGTTCTTCTCTTCATGAACGCGAAGAGCAAATATTTCCATCCTTCCAATTTCTCTTCACGAACGCGATGAAGGAAACCAGACGATACATTAGAAAATTTCCAGCAGAGTTCCAAGTCCATAATCCAACCCGTTAACCATACGAAACTCACCCGAGCCCCTCGGGACCTCAACCAAATATACCAACAAGTCCTAAAACATTATACGAACTTAGTCGAACCCTAAAATCACCTAAAACAATGCTAAAACCATGAATTACACCCCGATTCAAGCCTAATGAACTTTGAAATTTCTAATTTCTACAAACGACTCCGGAACCTATCAAATCACGTCCGATTGACCTCAAATTTTGCACACATATCACATTTCACATTACATACCTATTCCAATTTCTAGAATCGTATTCTGACCTCTATATCAAAAAGTCAACCCCCCGGTCCAACTTCCCAAAATTGAACTTTCGGCATTTCCAGCCTAATTCCTCTATGGACCTCCAAATAGTATTCCGGACATGCTCCTAAGTCCAAAATCACCATACGGAGCTATTAGAATCATAAAAATTCAAATCCGAGGTCATTTACACATAAGCCAATATCTGGTCAATTATTTCAACTTAAGCTTCCAACATGAAAATTCATTCTTCCAAGCTAACTCCGAAATACCTTAAAACCAAAACTGACAATTCACACAAGACATAATACCTTGTAGGAAGTTATTCAGGACTTCAAATAGTTGAAAGGAGTGAAAATTCTCAAAACAACCGGTCGGGTCGTTACAGGAGTGTGTCCGGATATTTATTGGGAAGTCCATAGGTTATTTTGGCTTAAAATGGCGAAAGTTGAAAATGGAAGGTTTGGAAGTGTGACCGGGAGTCGACTTTATTGATATCGGAACGGAAATCAGTTATGAAAATTTTGATAGGTCTTTTATGTCATTTATGACTTGTGTGCAGAATTCAATGACAATCAAACTTGATTTGATAGGTTTCGGCATCAAATGTAGAATTTGGATATTTCTACGATATTCGACGTCGTTCTTCAAGAATAAGTGGTATCAGATTAAAAAATATTAGCTCCAAATTTAGTTTTGATTGAAGCATTAGATCCGTATTATAATTTTTGAGCCATAGCAAAAAGAATCGTCAAATTCGGACATCATATGAGAGAGTTATGCCCATTTTCGTGTCAGGAAAGATTTATGGTCGCCATCAGCGCCCAGGGTAGCGCGGGGCGCTAGCCCTGGCGCTGGGTATTATTGTAGTTCTGGAAAGTACGCCACATGCTACCTGTAGCATCCAAAACAGTTGGGACCCTATAAACAAGGATTTTCTACCATTTTTTAGAAAAATAGAGTTGGGGAGCTCGGTTTGGGCGATTTTCCCGGGTAAACATTCGGGTAAGTGTTCCTTATCCTATATTTATTATATTTCATGATTCCATACTCATATACATCATGAATCCGTGAATTTATGAAAAAAAATCAGATTTTTACAAAATCTTCCATAAATGTAAAATGAAGATTTGAAGGTCAACCCGATATCGGAATTTGATCCAATTGGTAAGGGTGGACGCGTAATTGAATGTGTTATCGAATTTTATAAGTTTAGTCGGATTCCGAGACATGGACCCCACTGGCGATTTTTGAGTTTAATTTTGGATTTTGTTGGAAAATCAGTATTTTCATATGGAATTAATTCTTATAATTAATATTGACTGAATTGAATTAATTTGGATAAATTTGAGCTATCCGGAGGCCAATTCAAGCAAGAAGGCAATTTTGGAACATCGGCCTAACTTCAAAAGGTAAGTTGTCATGACCCAAAATCCATTAAGGCCGTGATAGCAATGGACACCACTGTCAGGAAAGAAAATACTAATCAATTAACTTAATTACCTAGTATTTTTGAAATCAAAATTTCTTCAATGAAATAGTAAAGATAAAACTCATAGAGTAAATGATAAATATTCTTAGCAACTAAAATTCTAAACAATTCACAATATTCCCATAAACCCGGTGTCATAAGTGCATGAGCATTTACTAGGAAATTTAAAATACAATACAGCATCTGTCTATAATACAAATTAGACAAAAAAATATAATAACTTTGAAGGAGACTCTATTAGCTGCGGATCGTAATACAGAATGTAGCTCACCTATGTCCCCACAATTATTAACCGCACCTCTGCGCCCACAAGGCCGCTAGATATATATATATGTACCTGCACAATAAAATGTACAGCAAGTGCAGTATGAGTATGAAAACATATTTCCTATAAGTATCAAGCCTAATCTCGAAGAGGTAGAGACGAGATGACCGATTTTAACACTCTATATGGGTCAATAATATTAAATAATCATGAAAATATAAATATTTATATCAAAGTGATTCACAGAGTTAACAATAATTTTTATTGAACAAAAGAAATAATTAAATTCCTTCAATTCCAATAAATTTCCAATTTAACAATTAGCCTCATTTACAGGAATAACCATAATTTACTTAAATATCAGAGATAATTAATTCTTTCAATTTCCAATAATTTCCAATTTATCAATCAAATTCCTCCAAATGAAATAATTCTCAATCTATAAATTAAATTCCTTCAAATGCAATAAAATTTTCAATTTATCAATTAACTTCGCAAGCTGCAATAAACTATCAAGGAGTCATTTTATTATTATTAGTAAGCACGATTTCTGCCGAGGTCGTACGACCCGATCCATAGATGCATCTATCCTGCTGAGGCGTTCGGCCCCCTCCATAAGAAAGGAGGACATTTTCCTATGTACCTCCGGAAGGAGAGTATATTTATTACAAGATAAAATCGGGAGGAAGAACAATTTCTCTTAACAATTAATTAATTTAAACAGAAAATTGAGCATGTGAGATTTCCATCTTTTAATATTTTTACTTAACAAATCAAGCATATGAGATTTCCATCCTTTAATATCTTTATCTAACAATTCACAATATATTCATATATATCAATTAATATTAATTAATCAAGGAATACAATTTACACAAGTAATTCATGCTTTGAGTCCTAAACTACCCGGACTTTAGTATTTATAGTAGCTACGCACGGACTCTCGTCACCTCGTGCGTACGTAGCCCCCACAATTAGCAACAATTATTAATTCAATTCCTTATGGAGTAATTTCCCCCTCACAAGATTAGATAAGATACTTACCTCGTCTTGCTCCAATTAAATCCACTAGTAGGCCTTTTCCTCAATTATCCAACTTTGATTGGCTCGAATCTAACCAAAACTAATTCGATACAATCAGTAACATTTATAGGAATCAATTCTATAAGAAAATACTACATTTTCAATAAAAATCCTGAAATTAATTAAAAATGTGTCTATGGGACCCACATCTCGGAATCCGCAAAAGTTACGAAATCAGACAACACATTCGATTATGAGTCAAAGCATACCAATTTCACTCAAATCCGACTCTAAAACAATGCCGAAATCTCGAAAATTCGTTTCTATGAGATTTCAAAACATTCCCAAATTTCAATCTCAAAACACTAATTAAATGATGAGAACAATGATATATTTGTGTTTATATACCAAATCTGAGTTACAATCACTTATCCAAATGTCTTTCCTTGAAAATCTGGCAAAAGTCACCTCTGTTCAAGCTCAAGTTCGTCCAAAATGACAAATGGTATGAATGCCCTCTTTTATAAATCTGCCCAGGCAGCCTTTAGAACTGGGCCTTGATCGTGGCTTCGATCATGGCCCTCGAGCCTGGGCTTTGGTCATGGCCTCGAGCCTGGGACTCGGTCATGTTCTCGATCATGGCATCGAGCCTTTTCCTTCGATTGTGACCCTCGATCTTGGGTCTCGATCCTGGCCCTCGAGCTGGACCTTCAATCGTGGCTTCGTCACAAGCTCGAGCCTGAGCCTCGTCAACCCTGGGCTCGATACCTGGGCTTGATATCTGGGCTCGATCACAGCCTAGAATATCCAACAGAAGAGAAAAACTTCAGCAGCCTTTTAAGTCCATTGTTTGATCTGTTAACGATCCGAAACTCACCCGAGGCCCTCGGGACCTCAACCAAATATACCAACAAGTCCTAGAACATCATACGAACTTTTTTGAAACCTCAAATCACATAAAACGACGCTAAAACCACGAATTATGCTTCAATTCAACCTTAATGGAACTTAAAATTTCCAACTTCTACATTCGATGTCGAAACCTACCAAATCAAGTCCGATTGACTTCATATTTTGCACACAAATCATAAATGACATAACGGAGCTATGAACATTTTCATAACTGGATTCCGACTCCTATATCAAAAAGTCAATGCCCCAGTCAAACTTCTAAACTTAAATTTCTATTTTAGTCATTTCAAGCCTTATATAACTCCAAACTTCCAAATAAAAATTCGAACACGCTCCTAAGTCCAAAATCACCATACGGAGCTGTTGGAATTGTCAAAATTCCATTCCGGTTTCGTTTTCTCAAAATGATGACCGAAGTAAAACTTGGCCTTTTAAGGCTAACTTAAGGAACCAAGCATTCTGATTTCAACCCAAACACTTCCAAATCCCGAACCAACCATCCCCGCAAGTCATAAATCATTAAAACCACATACGGGGAGTTTTATTTTAGGGAACGAGGTTCAAATCGTTTTCTCTCCCACTTAAATATACGTTCATCCTCGAACGTGCTAAGGACTATTACAGAGTTGTCCAAAATCACAATTCAACACTTCGAGCACCTACCCGTGCTACCACACCCAATTGAGCACATTAGTTCGAGCAAATTTGACGATTCTCCCCCTTATTTAGGTAATTAAGCCTTCGAGACCAATTCTAACATCCAGAATTCTCCACCATGCCTGTTTCCAACCTACGAACACTGTATCAATCACTATACGACGCCCAATACTGGATTGCATACCTTTGTTGAATTTAGACCATGCACCGCACCATTCACATGACCATAATAACATCCCCCTATAATAATAGCCAAAATTCCACGAATCTGATGTTCACAACACACCTCATGATACATATAAGTCCTGTTCCAACACGTGAAATGCTTCCACGATGGAAGAAATGTGTAGAAATTCATAACCAACTGCCGAGTCAACAAATTATTGAGTTTCTTCCTCTTACAAGAACCATTGCCTCATTATGGACCAAATAATGGTATTTGCTCTTTATTATACTTCATATAATCCAATCGCACTGATCTCGGATCCAATAATCTCGTCTCGCCCAGTATGAGCTGCTCAGGTAATAAGCCACCTCAGACACGATAAAAAAGCCTTATATGACGCCACAATGAGCTAATAAGTTACGGACTCGATTGCGATACATAAGAAAAATAAACTCTGGAAAGGATTACTCTACCCACATGACTAATTAAACAACTGAAAAGGTGTTATGAACCTTCCTCAAATAATGGGACACACAACACACAAAATAGAATATAGGGGACTGTACTCAACATTACACTGTTGCGGCATGCAACCCGATCCAAACAACATACCTGTGGCGGTGTGCCACCCGATCCGCACAAAAAGAATCTATAAGCAAATACTTACCGAGCTAGAATGCTCATTACTACATAATATCCGTATATCGGACACAAGCACGCTAAGTGCATAATACCATCCTTGGAAGGACCGACAACGCCATACGCTACAAAACTCAAGTACAACTAAGGTGCGATATATGAATTTGAAATTTGTTTTTTATTTTTTTTATATCCTGCTAACAACGCACCATTGCTACACGGAACCTCAAAAGATAAGAAATTTATCAAGCCGTTTCACAACTCACTCGGCACAATAAAGTATTACAGAAAATAGCCGTCGACAAAACGACTTCCAATGTTTGAATACTCCTCCATAAGGAGCGCTATGCTGAATGAACATGTCCGGCCTGATATAGAGCCCATATTCATATTTAAATCCATCCACAGACCTCAAGCCAATTTTGATCCCACCATACTAGGCTAATAACCCTTCAAGAATCCATAATAACCCTTTTTCACATAACACACAAGAACAACCATCATAACCGGAACAAACTTCTACAGTCTACAACCAAATGGATCAAGCGCCCTCCAGGCAAAAATTCTCGAATTAGCGATATCTCCTCAATCTTCATACTTGGTTGTTAAATATTTAATCACTCAGGTGACTACTTGTCATACCTATACAACTCTCTCGTGGAATACACTCCCACGACCTTCCGCAATAGATAACAAGTATCCACATCCATACAACCGGCCATACTAATACTGTAAGAAGAATCAAGGATCTGCAATTCAATACACAAAGCCTCTTACATATAACGCCGATCTCAGGTGACACTAAAGACAATACCAGCTTGATTTAAACCTCTAACTCATTTTCTGCTCGTCCGAGCTTGTGACATCCTTGTCAACACCGAGCCGAAATCTTAAATTCTCAACTTTCGAATCTCGTGCTATTTAATGCATTTAATCACGCAAATACATAGGAGTACAAGAATTCCATCATAAATCCCGAACCCCTAATAGGGTAACACTTCATCATATAGAAACCTTCTACTTAACTCATTTCAAGAGAACCATTGCAACACGTGACTGAATTCCCATATTCGTAGAGAATACCAGCCTCAAGTAGTGGTCTAAACCACCATAACTCTTTCGGGATCCCTCTATACATAACATGCCATAATACTTGAATTCCTCCAGATAAAATCAATTACGGCGGCCGCCAAGCCTCGCACGTACCGCCACAAATTACATGCATAACTCTATGCGCTGAAGGAACTGGTCATTGCCACCATCATGCTGATTCAACCACCATTAGCCGACCCATTTGTTTTTTCCTCAATTTATTCTCAACTTGCCTTAGAAATAATAATAGCTCCACTCATTATGTCACGAACTCAAATCTGCACTCATCCCAAGTGACCTTATTTCACGAGACCACACTGTTTCAAAACCCACAAATCATCTCATACCCCTCCTTGTGCGCACTTTTACATATTCAACAGGTACACCCATTTTGATACTTCTTTTATGAATCCAAAGTTATTTTCTTCCATTTCTTTAATGCTACACAACAACCTGAAGATAACACAGAGTACTCCAAGCCCCATTTCATAATCTGCTGCAAAAGCTCGATACTCTACCACACTACATACTCGAGATCCTTAGGCACCGTGCTTTAAATTTTTGAACCCACTAAGACCGTTATTGAGAGTCACTTGCTCTGGACACTTTCCCAAGGAAACACCCGACTGTCTCACTTTTTCTGTGCATTACATCTACACAAAGCATAAAGTTTGTGTCTTCCAAAAACCTGAATATCAATCGATAAGGATAAATATGGCACACATTCCCCAAATTCTTTGCTAAAATTACCACTGATGTTTTCTTCCCTTAGTTTCAATGACCCACCAATACACCGATAACCAGGAATCTCACAAATAGACAACCATACAATCCAATTGTAGATGGTGGGGCTCTCCCACTTAGCTTGAAGCTACAATTACATAACTATGGAATCCACCGAGATTCTTTCTTTATCTTTGACATGATCCTGCACACGCAACTTGCCAAATTTCTCAAAATCCTTCATTAACCTTTAATAAACACTCTGAACCACTAGCCACATTTACATATTAAATCTCTTACCGAGTAGCCAGTAGAATTCTTCGCAAAAGCTTCGTCAACACCACACAACCGCTAACCTGCTCACAGGAGATAACTCGCTTGTGGAAATTACATGCTGACATATTCCAACATCGTTGCACTAGGTGCTATTACTACGAAATCAGTAGATCATACTGGGTCCAAGCTCATTCACCAGCTGCACCAGTCGATTCACTCCTCATGGACGTCAACTAAAGGTGCGACAATACATTCCAATCCAAAGTCATGTTGTATCCTTCTTCATATCAAGCAACTCCCTCCTGTTGTATCCAATCTTCCTCAATATAGTAGCTAATATTACAACTTAAGTCAGTAGACCTAGGCACTGTCCATCCTAAATCCCAAATTACTTCAAAGTTTCCCCAAGACGTGTAATCATCCTACCACGTAACCCATATGCTACCTTCCCACTCTCCCACTTTGGTCAACCATCTCCTTTAAGCAACTACTCGACTTCTGTTTTCTTACGCTTGGCCTTCTCGGAACCTAACCACCACAAGAGACCTTCCACGTGTCCTTCCTTATCCTTCGCTGTCTAGTTGTTGCCTTAACTAAAAATCCGTCTCTGTAGTACTTGAACCAATATGTCGTTGCCAGCTTTAGACCTTTCCAAGGATCATCTTTCTCGAGCCATCAATACCAGGAACACTACGTCAACCTTGAACCACTGCCCACCGCGATCTCTAACAATAGCTTCCCCTACAACAATTCCTAACACCCCGCCATGAAAGCGGGTTGAAGAATCTGTAATACCGATAAACCATAATGCGTTTAACAAGGCGATGACACCACATCAAAATTTAGAACTCTACCACGCTCGAAAATATCTTGCTTCGTTTCGCCATCAGCCCCGAACCTGAACATTCATAGTCTGATTGTCTTTTCTCTACTAGAAATAAAACATGAAACTTCTGAATCATGTACTGGGAAAAACATTCTTTCAAGTCATTTACTGCCCTGACACATAGACAGGCATTCTACCATTTGATAAACACTGTGCGATAACAACGCACAAATCATCATAACAATCAATGCCAAATCTTAAAACCTTAGGTAGTACTGATACTGAACTGAAATGATAGAGCAACCTTCCGCAAGGCGACGACAATATCCCAATTAATTACGTAGGGAGAAGTATCATGCACTACATCTGTAGTACCATTCAAAGTTTTCTCGATCCCCAATTTATAACAAGCGCTTCACGTCGCATAAGATTGAATAGGAAGGAAATGTAGGCATAAGCCTCAAAGGAATCGAATCACACTATGAGGAATCAAAAAGGGAAGTATTCCTAATAGCCCTGTAGTCTCTCGAAGAGAAGCACAGACATCTCCGTACCAATCCGCAAGACTCTACTAGACTTGCTCATGACTCGTGAGACCTACGTGAACCTAGTGTTATGATACCATGTTGTGACGACCCAAAATCCATTAAGGTCGTGATGGCGCCGGACACCACTGTCAGGCAAGACAACCATAATCAATTAACTTAATTACCTAGTATTTCTAAAATCAAAATTTCTTCAATGAAATAGAAAAGATAAAACTCATAGAGTAAATGATAAATATGTTTAGCAACTAAATTTCTAAACAATTTACAACCATTCCCAGAAACCCGGTGTCACAACTGCATGAGCATTAACTAGGGAATTTAAAATAAAATACAGCATCTATCCAGAATACAAATTAGACAGGAAAATATTATAACTCTGAAGGAGACTCTATTAGCTGCGGATCGTAATACAGAATGCAGCTCACCTATGTCCCCACAATTATTAACCACACCTCTGCGCCCACAAGGCTGCTAGACATATATGTACCTGTACAATAAAATGTGTAGTAAGTGCACTATGAGTACGAAAACAACGTACACCTAGTAAGTATCAAGCCTAATCTCGAAGAGGTAGAGACGAGATGGCCGACTTTGACAATCCCTATGGGTCAATAATATTAAATAATCATAAAAATAGAAATATTTATATCAACGTGATTCACAGAGTTAACAATAATTTCTATTGAACAATAGAAATAATTAGCCTCATTTACAGGAATAACCATAATTTCCTTAACAAACAGAGATAACTAATTCTTTCAATTTTCAATTATTTCCAATTTATTAACCAATTCCTTCAAATGCAACAATTCTCAATCTATCAATTAAATTCCTTGAATTTCAATAAAATTTCCAATTTATCAATTAGTTTCGCAAGCTGCAATAAACTATTAAAGTATCATGTAATTATTATTATTAAGCACGATTTCGGCTGAGGTCGTATGGCCCGATCCAGAGTTTCGTGTACACTACCGAGGGACGTGCGACATGATCCATAGATGCATCTATCCTGCCGAGGCGTTCGGCCCGCTCCACAAGAAAGGAGGACATTTTCTTATGTACCTCCAGAAGGAGAGTATATTTATTACATGATAAATTCGGGAGGAAGAACAATTTCTCTTAACAATTATTTAATTTAAACAGAAAATTGAGCATGTGAAAATTCACAATATATATATATATATATCAAATAATATTAATTAAACAAAAAATACAATTTGCACAAGTAATTCATGCTTTATTTCTTTAACTACCCGGACTTTAGCATTTATAGTAGCTACGCACGGACTCTCGTCACCTCGTGCGTATGTAGCCCCCACAAATAGCAACAATTATTAATTCAATTCCTTATGGGGTAATTTCCCCCTCACAAGATTAGACAAGATACTTACGTCTTGCTCCAATTTAATCCACTAGTAGGTCTTTTCCTCGATTATCCAACTTTGATTGGCTCGAATCTATCCAAAAAATAATTCGATACAATCACTAAAATTTATAAGAATCAATTCTATAAGAAAATACTACATTTTCAATAAAAAACCTGAAATTAATTAAAAATTCGTCTGTGGGGCCCACATCTCAGAATCCGGGGAAAGTTACGAAATCAGACAACACATTCAAGTACGAGTCCAACCATACCAAATTTACTCAAATATGACCCCAAATCGATAATGATATATCAAAAAATCATTTCTACGAGATTTCAACAATTTCCCAAATTTCAATCTGAAAATACTAATTAAATAATGAAAAACAATGATATATTTGTGTTTATCGACCAAATCCGAGTTAGAATCACTAACCCCAATGTCTTTCCTTGAAAATATGACAAAAGTCGCCTCTGCTCAAGCTCAAGTTCGTCAAATATGGCAAATCGGACGAATGCCCTCTTTTATAAATCTACCGAGGCAGCCTTCCGAACTGGGCCTCGATCGTGGCTTTGATCGTGGCCCTCGAGCCTGGCCTTCGATCATGGCCTCGAGCCTGGGACTCGGTAATGGCCT
This sequence comes from Nicotiana tabacum, assembly GCF_000715075.1. NCBI lineage: Eukaryota > Viridiplantae > Streptophyta > Magnoliopsida > Solanales > Solanaceae > Nicotiana > Nicotiana tabacum. Next base: position 16,922,330 of record NC_134094.1, on the reverse strand, counting down.
CGATCATGGCATCGAGCATGTGCCTTTGGTTTTGCACACAAATCATATATGATATAACGGAGCTATAAAAATTTTTAGACTCTGATATCAAAAAGTCAACTGCCCGGTCAAACTTCCAAATTTAAATTCCTATTTTAGCCATTTCAAGCCTAATTTAAATACGGACTTCCAAATAAAATTCCGAACACGCTCCTAAGTCCAAAATTACCATACAGAGCTGTTGGAATCATCAAAATTTTATTTCGGGGTCGTTTTCTCAAAATGTTGACCGAAGTCAAACTTAAACTTTAAGGCTAACTCGAGGAACCAAGTGTTCCGATTTCAACCCAAACATTTTCAAATCCCGAACCAACCATCCCCGCAAGTCATAAATCATTAAAAGCACATACTCAGAGTTTTATTTTAGGGAACGGGGTTCTAACAGTCAAAACGACCATCCTTCAAATAAAGGTCACCTTGTGACACCTCATCTCATAATCATAAAATACGGGTCTCAGCCCCCTTTCATATTTCCACGGCACCTCGTGCCAATATCTCTATCATAATCGCACGGATAACTCACGTGCCACTATCATCATCATATTTTCCATGCACCCCATGCCCACATTTTATATCTGTTGTGGCGTGCAACCCAATCCCATATAACATTAATCATACTTGTCACAGCCTCCCAATTTCAGCATAGATCAGAATATTATCAAGTTTTACCGAAACAACATGACAAGTTGCACAAGATATAAAAATAAACACAAAGAGAATCACAACATCACAAGAAAATTACCAACGCAAAAACCCCAAATCATTACATAAAAATTACCAACACAATAACCTCACATCATCACATATCATCCCTTACAATAGCCACACTTATCTCTCCTATTGCCATCCTTATCACTCATATAATAGCCTCCCTTATCCCTCCGCCCTGACAATATCAATAGCCACCCTTATCACTCCTATAATAGCCTCCCTTATCGCTAAGTTTAATAGCCTCCCTTATCACTCCGCCCAAACAATATCCCAACACACATAACAACAGTGAAATGCCACCCTTATGCCCGCATAATGTCAATAATGGAATGCCACCCTTATACGCCACATAACAGTAACACAAATCACACAACAATTCACACAGAATGATGTCACAACAGTACAACATCATTAACTCGTATTTACAAACTGCCCATAGACCACAACCATTCCAAAGGTACAATAAAGTCAATTAATTTCAAAACAGATAGCCCATTGCTGAACACAATGTATATAAAATCTCAAAAATAACCACAAGGATGGAAAAATAACTCATCACAAAACAACGCCTTCTTTAATCTAATTTTTTGATAATTATATAAACGCCTCAATTTAAACTTATTTAATTAATTATTTGCATATGAAAAATCACATCAAATTTTCATATAAAAACAAATTTAACAAACGCATATTGAGGCATGGCAAATACATAATTAAATAAATGCCAACAATTATCCAATTTACTACTCGTCGCCTCACGTACAAGGCTTTAACCCAATAAATTTTGCACGTATAAGGCTGAGTATGTACTCGTCACCTCGTGTACATGGCTTTTCACATTTCACAAATGGCACATAATACTATATGCTTAAGAGGTAATTCCCTCACTCAAGGTTAGGCAAGATACTTATGTAATATATTCAAAACATATTTATTTGAAAGACTTTTATTTGAAGGATATTATTTGAAAGAGTTATATTCGAAAGACATTTATTTGAAAGAATTATATTTGAAGGATATTATTTGAAAGAATTAGATTCAAAAGATAATTATTTGAAAGAATTATATTTGAAGGATATTTAATTGAAAGAAGTATCTTCCAAATATATTTATTGGAAAGGATTATATTCTAGAGATTTCTATTGAAAAACTTATAGTTGAAAGATGTATATTTTGAAGGACTTGATTATTGGTTGTACTTGTGTTCATTACCTTTTTGAGCAACATTTATGGAGTTCTTGTTGCCTTGTTGTTTACATCACTAGTTGATTATTGTTGCTATCAGTGCTATCTGTTTTCTTTTATTTTTGTATATTGTATTGCACAGGTTATTAGACTAGTGAATGTCTTGACTCTACCCGGTCACTACTCCACCGAGGTTAGTCTTGATACTTACTGGGTACCGACAGCGGTGTACTCATACTACACTTTTGTACATTTTTGTACAGAGCCAGGTATTGGAGATATCAGACTCGGATAGCGTTAGAGTGGGATCGCAAGGAATCGAGGTAGAGATGCTTGGTCGTCGCAGTCCCTTGGAGTCTTTCCATTTTATTGTACTGTTAAATTATTATTCAAACTGTATTGAGTATTCGATTCTTGAGATCATTACATGTATTAAGTTATAGTTCGTGACTTAGTATTACCAGCCTTGGGAGGTTGTTTGTTGAATATTTTCGTTGTTGGTGTTGACACTTGTATTGAATAAAAACATGGCTTGAATTGTTATTAAAATCGGCTTACCTATTCTGAGAGACTAAGTACCATCACGATGACTGTGGTGGGATTTTGGGTCGTAATAAGTTGGTATCAGAGCTCTAGATTCATAGGTTCTACGAGTCACAAACGAGTTTAGTAAAGTTACTTATCTTAGAGAGGCTACAGAACTGTTAGGAAATTTCCACTTCTTTCATTTTTGTCGTGCGGAATTTGTTGATTTTGGAATTTGAAACTTTGCATCTCTATTCTCTCACTAATGGTGAGGGCACGCGATACCGGGTCAGCTGAGCAAACACCCGCGTGTACTGCTAGAGTCGCAAGAGGCCTAGGCCGAGGTAGAAGCTGAGGTAGAGGCCGAGGAAGGGCACGTGTCGCAGCTAGAACACCTGTCAGAGTAACAATTGAGGAGCTGCCAGTAGCTCCAGTTGGGTGGCAGGTACCGGAAGCACCTGTTGTTACCCCTAGACTTCATGAGACTTTAGCATAGTTCCTCAACATTATTTGGTATATTAACTCAGGCATGATTGATCTCTGTTTCACCAAATATTTGATTATGGGGGAGGAGCTCAAACTCTTAGTGCTCATACTCCAGAGCAGCATGTCTACATTGGTCAGGTTTTCGGTGTGGTGCCGGTACAACCTGTTATTCCGGTTAATCTTGAGGTCAGGCCAGAGGCATCAGACAAAGAACAAAACAGACTTGAGAGGTTTAAGAGGTACAATCCACCTACTTTCAGTGGCACAGCTACAAACGATGCACAAGGATTTCTAGAAAATTATCACCGTATTCTCCGCACCATAGGTATTGTTGAAGTAAGCGGAGTTGCCTTTACTACATTTCAGCTATCAAGCAAAGCTTATCAATGGTGGAAAATTTATGAAGAGGGTAGACCAGTCGATGCAGTACCATAACCTTGGGCTCAATTTTCGAAAATATTTTTGAAAGCGTTTGTTCCCTAGACTTTTCGAGATGCGTGGCGCATAGATTTTGAACGGTTGCGGCATGGCACTATGATAATGTCAGAATATGCCATGAGGTTCAGTGAGCTACAGTCAGAGAGCGAGTCCGCAGATTCATTGAGGGGCTCGATTATGATCGTAAAATATGCAGGGCTAAGGAATTGCAGTCCGATACTCTATTTCAGCAAGTGGTAGAGATTGCTAGAATGTTAGAACGTGTTAGGAATTAGGAAAGAGAGTCTAAGGAGGCCAAGAGATCTCGAAATTATAGAGGATTAAATGGATTCTACTCTGCATCTAGCACTCATCATGGCGGAGGCTCGGGCAGTCGGCGTCACGACCCAAAATTCGACCAGTCATGATTGCACCTAACCAAACCTGCTAGGTAAGCCAATTATCAAATATCCAATTCAAATAACAATTATTTAAACAATTTAAGTAATGAAAAATCTAAATCTTATACTTTCCCCAAGAACTGGTAGTACAAATCTAAGATTAGAATATACAAACCTGGTATGAAATAAATACATCATCTGTTTGAAAAGTACATAAACAGAGTTTTATGAATCTAAGGCTACCATGAACAAGCGGTAGCTACAATCAGAGCACAAGTAAATCTTCAGATCCAGCTCCCAATGAACACAGCGACATCAACAGTCAACATCTGCACACAAGGTGTAGAAGTGTAGTATGAGTACAACCGACCCCATGTAATCAGTAAGTAACAAACCTAACCTTAGGTTGAAAGTAGTGACGAGCTTGTACCAAGGTCTGAGTTCAACTCCCATAACCAACATCAGTTCATAACAACATAAAGCAAGTAATACCAGAAGTTACTCAACAATCAAATGCTCAATAAAACATGATTCCTGAAAATAGTTTTGCCTTTCAAGTACATCAATGATTTCCCAAAATCCTTTCAATAATAAATAAGATGTTTCTTTTTCTTTCCAGATAACCAGTGTTAAACAAAAGCACAATTATGGCCATCGGCCAACACGTGTGAGAAATCATGAATGATGTGACACCGTACAGCATGAGAAAAATACATCTCTATGCATGTATGTCATGTGTGTATGTCAATGCATTGTATCTCAGAGATGAACTCATGTACTCACACTCTCAGCGTACTCAATCTCACTGTCTCACACTTTCCACTCATCATGCTCAACCACTTGGTATTGTATATGGCACATACGACGCAGGGACATCCATCCCGGAGCATATACAACACTAACTATAAGTCACCCAGTACCGAGGAAAAAGGCAATCCAGCCCCGTGAAGAAATCCATCTCCAGGTAGTAAGTACTTCGGACAAATCCATGTCCAGGGAAATCCATCCCTTAATAGAATCATCCACGCTCACTGGGGGTGTACACACTCCGGAGGTGCTCATTTAGCCCAAGCGCTATAAACCGCACGGACAATAATAATAATAATAATAATAATAATAATAATAATAATAATAATAATAATAATAATAATAATAATAATAATAATAATAATAATAATAATAATAATATATAAAGCCAACATGGCCTGCTGCGGCGTGCAGCCCGATCCCAAAAATATCCTCACAGTCAGGCCCTCGGCCTCCCTCAGTCATCAATCTCTCCAGTCTCTCTCTCATGGGCTCACAATGTCATGAAAATAGCCCAAAAATGATGATATGATGTATCAATAAATAACAACATACACCAAGATATGATATGCAATGAAATAAATATGACTGAGTATAAATTTTCAATTTAAAACAAATAATTCACACTAATATGACCTTTGTGGTTCCCAATAATATTGGCACATAGCCTCAACATGATTTTTAATATGATTCTCAACTAAATTTCTTCAACATATAAAACAACATAGAAAATGCCAAGATTATTTGACTACAAAATTTTACGGATCCAATTACGTCATGATTTCTATGGTGTACGCCCACACACCCATCACCTAGCATGTGCGTCACCTCCAAACAATTCACATAATACGTATATTCAGGGTGCATACCCTCAACTCCAAGATTAGAAGAGTTACTTACCTCAAACAAGAGGAATTCAATGTTGAGCATACTAGACGTTGCTCCAGAAATTACATTCTACGAGTATTAACTTCCGAACGGCTTTAATCTAGCCAGAATTAATTTGATTCAGTCTACTAAATTATAGAAATTAATTCCATATCAAAATACTAATATTTTCCACAAAATCCTAAATTACACCCCAAAAATCACCCATGGGGCCCATGTCTCGGAACCTGACAAAAGTTAAAAAATTCGAAAGCCCATTCAACCACGAGTATAGCCAAACTACTTTTACCACAATCCGACCTCAACTCGACCCTCAAATCTTCAAATTAAATCAAGAGGGTGTTTCTAAATTGTTTTCAACTTAATTACCCATTAAATAATGGATTCAAAGGCATAATCTTGGAAATTAATCAAAACTGGATAAGAATCACTTACCCCAAACACCCACGCAACAATCTCTCCAAAAATCACCTTCTACTGAGCTCCCAATTTGATTTTTGTGTTATGAACTCAAAACCCCCATTTTGGAACTTTTAATTCTGCCTAGAAATGCCTTCATCGCGTTCGCGGCCATAGCCTCTCGTTCGCGAAGCACAAAAATATGCTGCCAAGATTCCTTCTTCGAGTTCCTGATATCCTCATCTCGTTCGCGATTCCTTCCGACCTCTACCCTTCGCATTCACGAGGCATGAGTCGTGTTCGCAAAGGCTTAACGCCAGGCAGGCCCCCAGCTCTCTTTCCTCTTCGCATTCACGTCCGCCCACTCGCGTTCGCGTAGGCTTCCACAACTCCCTTTTTCGCGTTCACGTCTCCTTCATCGCGTTTGCGATGGGCAAATCCTAGCAGTCCAAAATCCTTCTTCGAGAATGCGTGAGACTCTTCGTGATTTAGATAGCAAGGTAGCATGATTGTTACCCAATGTGAGACCAGATTCATGGATTTTTCTCACCATGCAGTGGTCTTGCTCCTTACTAAGAGGGAGAGGGTGAGGATATTCATATATGGCCTTACTTATGGTATCAGGCTACAAATGGTTAGAGAAATTGAGGTTGATATTCGGGTTGTAGTGATTGTTAGGCCGATCAAGAGGGGTCGAGAGGCGACATCGGAGAACAAGCCTCGTCATTTTGGTGGGTTCAGTAGTGCCTCATCTGGAGAAAGAGGTTCATTTGTTAGAGGCCATCCCAGCAGGTCGATTCAGTCATCTCTTTAAGTATCACACGGTGCTTCGGGTAGTCGTGGTTCTTATGGGTCTTGACCTGATCAGCTAGCATACATCGCACCTCAAGCTCCGGTTAGTGCACCACCGATTCAGAGTTATCAGGGTGGTTATTCAGGTCGACAAGATCAGTTCCAGGGTCAGCAGTCGAGGAATTGTTATACTTGTGGAGATTCAAGGCACATCGGGAGGTTTTGCCCCAAGTCACAGAGCAACATACCATAGCAAGGTACTCATGCTATGGAGGCCATCCACGTAGAGGCCGTCAAAGAGGTGGAGGATAGACTGGTGGGGCTCAGCTCCGTTTCTATGCATTCCCAGCTAGACCTAAGGCAGAGGCATCTGATGCAGTCGCCACAAGTATTATTCCGGTTTGCCATAGAGATGCCTCAGTTTTATTTATTCTGGGTTCCACTTATCTGTATGTGTCATCCTATTTTTCTCAATATTTTATTATGTCTCATGATTCTTTTAGTTCTCCTGTTTATGTGTCTATGCCTGTTTGGGATTCTATTATGGTAGAACATGTCTATTGATCGTGTGTGATCTCTATCGGGAGTTACGAGAATAGCGTAGACTTTATTTTGCTCAGCATGGTAGACTTTGATGTTATTTTGCGCACCGACTAGTTGTTACCATATCATGATATTATGGATTGTCATGCTAAGACCGTCACATTGGCGATGCCGAGATTGCCGAGATTGGAGTGGAGAGGTTCCTTGGGTTATGTTCCCAACAGGGTGATGTCTTTTCTGAAGGCACAATAGATGGTTGAGAAGGGGTTATTGGAATACTTAGCCTATGTGAGGGATGTTAGTGATGATACTTCTACCGTTGAGTTAGTTCCGATAGTGAGAGGCTTCCCAGATGTGTTCCCAGCAGACCTACTGGGCATCACGCACAATAGGGATATCGATTTTGGTAATAAGTTGGTGTTGGGCACTCAGCGCATCTCTATTCCACCATATCACATGGCACCAGTGGAGTTAAAGGAACTAAAGGAACAACTTCAGGAGTTTCTTTATAAGGGCTTTATCAGACAGAGTGTTTCACTACGTGGTGCTCCAGTCCTATTTGTGAAGAAAAAAGACGATACTATGAGGATGTGTATTGCCTACAGACAGGTGAACAAAGTTGCAGTCAACAACAATTACCCACTACTGCGTATTGATAATTTGTTTTATCATCTCCATAGTGCCAAGGTATTCTTGAAGATTGACCTGAGATTGGGGTACCATGATTAAACGATCCGGGCTTCAGACATTCCGTAGACGGCTTCAGGACTTTCTATGGTCTTTACGAGTTTCGGGTGATATCTTTTGGACTAACCAATGCCCCAGAAGCCTTTTAGCACTTGTTGACCAACGTGTTCCACCATATCTTGATTCCTTTGTCATCGTGTTCATTGATGACATATTGGTGTATTCTCGCAGCCGGGAGGATCATGAGCAGCACTTGAGGATCGTACTCCAGACTTTGTGGGAGAAGTGAGGTTTTGGTTGATTTAGTGGCTTTCTTGGGCCATGTGGTATCTGGTGAGGGCATTAAGGTGGATTCGAAGAAGATTGAAGTAGTTTAGAACTGGCCTAGACTTGAATCAACTACAGAGATTCGGAGCTTCTTAGGTTTCTTGGAGGGTTTTTCATCCATCGCAGCTCCTTTTACTAGATTGACCCAGAAGGGTGCTCCTTTCAGAAGGGCCGACAAGTGTGAGGCGAGCTTTCATAAGCTCAAGACTGCATGACTACAGCTCCATTGTTGGTATTGCCTATAGGTTCTGGATGCTACACCGTGTATTGTCACTACTAGAAAATGAGCCTATTGCAACAATATTTTTTTTAACGATTATAAAACCGTTGCTATAAAACAGATATACCAACGGTTATAAGCTTTCCAACAGAATTTGGATGATATTAGCACACTTTTGATATCAAACTGTTACCATTGCAATTAAACCGTTGCCATAGCACTTTTTTAACCAACAGTTTTCTAAACCGTCCCCATAGAAATATTTATGGGAACGGAGTTTTGGGAAAAACTGGTACTAGAACGGTTTTTTTTCTCCTCATCAGATTCCCCCCTAAATTTTGCTAAACCCGCCAAACAAAAATAATTCCTATTTTTTTAATTAATTTGAAAAATATAAATATAAAACTCTATAATTTATATTGTATATCCAGGCGTGTCGATATCCCCAAAGTCCCAAACCCCTAAAGCGCCTCTGACGAAATCTCCAAAGCCCCATTATGTTCTCCGACCAAAAACGCAATTCTCCACCATATTTCAGCCATAACACTTCCACCAAACCCCCATGTAAAAGACCACCTTCTTCCCATATTAAACCAGCATCGATTACTCGAAGCAAACCTATCTCTCAATCTCTCTCTCTCAGAGAAAAAGAAATTGTGCAGAAACCTTTTTGACGATATCCGACTGCTCGAAGGATAAATTGCAAAAAATATGTGGCGTCTAAAACTCCAAGGAAAGAAAGAAACTAACCTCATTCCAAGACTTAGGATTTGAGCGGATGAAATCACTTAACATTGGTACTTTCTTTCTCTTAGGTTTTTTCGCCTACTTTGAATGTGCTCTCTTTAATTTTTGTCAAATAAGGGTACAAAGGGGCCATCACTATATTGTCTAAATCTCAAAACCTGGGTTTTTCTATATTCAGTTAATCTCCTCCATTTTACTAATTTTGTTGCTTCTTTATTTCACTATTTCTTCCTAGTAATATTCCATATTTGTTTTTTTCCTTTTTGGATTTGTGGTCCTTTTTTTTAATTTCATCGATCTGTATTGATTTCATGTGTAGATTTCATGGGGATTATTGTTTTGTCTAAGGAATACATGTAAATTTATTTAATTTTGGTGATTTTGGGTACATATTTTGGGGCATCTTTATTAGTTTTCTTTTGCGCCTCATTTTTTGATTTGTTGAATGGTTTATCACTTTATCTTTAAATTTATGAATAGAGAACGGTTTTGTTTTTATGTATGGGGTTGGAAATGAGGCCATGCGAGTTTGCGATTTGAAACTATGTAGCTTTTGAGTAGAATCTTGATTGCCATTGTTTGACATGCTAATGTGGATTATTTTGCATTCTTTTACTTTTTTCTTGTATTTATTTCTATAGTTTTTGCTTGTGTTTAATTCTTATTCCATTCACTTTAATTTAGTAGAAATGATTTGGGTTTTATTTATTGACAGTAGGGAGGCTTAATTTATTAGTTTGTTTTGCTGCAACAGTCTTATCCTTATGTGCTTTGGCTACAAAAATTTGATCTTTTGCTATATCTTTACTGATTATAGTTAGCGATTTTAACTATTTTTTAGTTTCCTTTGCTTGAATGTACAGATGATATTTGATTTATATTGGATGCACTTTTTCTTTGTTAAAGATCAAATCTTTTGTTCAGCTTGAATATTAATGAACCTTGTGTAGAAATCAAAGTTTGAACTTGTAACGACCCAATCGGTCGTTTTGAGCATTTGCACTTCGCACGGTAGTTTACAGGCGTGAGTAGATCCGTATGATATATTTTGATTTATGTGAATCGCTGGATTTGGTTTTTAGGTTATTCAGGACTGATTTGGAAGAATTATTCTCAACTAGGGAGCTTTAAATTTGAAAGAGTTGATCAAGTTTGACTTTTTAGCATTTGACCTCGGATCAGAATTTGATGGTTCCGTTAGCTCTGCTGGGTGATTTTGGACAAAGGAGCGCGTCCGGATTGTGATTTGGAGGTCCATGGTTGAATTTGGCTCGAAATGGCGAAAGTTAAAATTTTGGAAAGTTTGACCGGGAGTGAACTTTTTGATATCGGGGTTGGATTTCGATTCTGGAAGTTGGAGCAGGTCCGTAATGTTGAATGTGACTTGTGTGCAAAATTTGAGGTCAATCGGACGTGATTTGATAGGTTTCGGCATCGGTTGTGGAAATTTGAAGTTTCAAAGTTCATTGATTTTGGGTTGAGGTGTGATTCGTCGTTTTGATATTGTTATGTGTGATTTGAGGCCTCGAGTAGGTCTGTGTTATGTTATTGGACTTGTTGATATATTAGGACGGGGTCACGAGTGGCTCAGATGAGTTTCGAATCACTTTCGTTGCATAGTGCATTGCTAAAGGCTGTTAGTTCTGGTGTGATAGCACCTGCGGCTGGAATTGCGCAGGTACGATGGTCGCAGAAGCGACAAAGGAGTCGTAGATGTAGTGCGAGAGGCGTAGGAACGAATTTAAGCGTAGGAGCACAAATTGGACTCGCACCTGCGTGTGCACAACAGTGGAGTTTTTACCGCAGGTGCGAAGGCAGACCTCCAATGCTTTCCCGCAGAAGCGTGTTTTGGTTGCAAATGCGACGCCGCAGAAGCGGCTGATGTGCCACATGTGCGAAAGTGCCGGGCAGAATGATAAATACAAGGGTTCGCGATTTTGGCTTCATTTTTACACTTTCAAGCTCGGATTGAGGCGATTCTTGGCGCAATTTTCATCTTGTGGACTGGGGTAAGTTTTCTTTACTCGATTTTGGTTATATTTCCTTAATCTATCTTCATTTTTGGTAATTTGATTGTGAATTTTAAAGAGGAAATTGAGGGTTTGGCCTAAATTTTCATAATGTGAAGTTTTGAGTTTTGAACATCGAATTGGAGTCAGATTTGAGTGAAACTAGTATGGTTGTACTCGTAATTTAATATGTTATTGGGTTTTGTAAATTTTGTCAGGTTCTGAGGTGCGGGCCGGGGTTTGGCTTTTTGCCGGTTTTGGACTTTTGATTCAATATTTGATCTTTTTCGATCGGGATTAGTTCATTTAGCATTGTTTGATGTACTTAAGTTGTTTTTGGTTAGTTCTGGCCGTTCGGAGGTCGTAACGTGCGGGATGGCATCTTTGGAGTATCGTTTGACTTGCTTGACATTGGTATTGGCTTGTTCGAGGTAAGTAACTCTTCTAATCTTGGAGCTGAAGGTACAAAACCCCGAATTATGTGTTATGTGATTAGTATTGAGGTGACGCACATGCTACGTGATGGGCGTGTGGGTGTGCACCCTGTGAATTGTGTCTCCACTATTTTCATGGCATTATATAGTGGGCCTATTTTGTTGATATTTGTGTTATCACCATGTGTTAAAGTAACTGAGCTATCAATTATGCTAAATATCATGTTTAGGATTTATGCTGATACTGTTAGGACCATAGTGGTCGTGTCATGCTGTCATCTCACTGATTTTATTGATATATCATACTCAGTCATATTCATGCATTTATATCATATCTCAGCTTCAATTATTGTTTATTGATACATCATGTCATTGTTGTCGGGCTAGTTTCATGACATTGTGAGCCCGTGAGTGAGACTGGAGAGATTGATGACTGAGTGAGGCCAGGGGCCTGTTTGTGAGGATGTTGATACAATAACATGTGAGTTGTCCATGCAGCACGTGAGTTGTCCGTGCGGATCCAGATATTGATACTATAGCACGTGAGTTGTCCGTACAACACGTGAGTTTTTCGTGCGGATCCAGATATTGATACTATAGCATGTGAGTTGTCCATGCAGCACGTGAGTTGTCCGTGCGGATCTAGATATTGATATTATGGCACGTGAGTTGTCTGTGCGGATTATAGCTCTTGAGCTCTAGGAGCCCCTCCGGAGTCTGCACACCCCAGTGAGTGCAGTCGACTATAAATATGTGGATTAGGTTGCACGCCGCATCGGGTATTGTACAGCGCTGAGTGATTAAGTATGCTGAGCATTGAACATAGTGAGAGAGGATGCGAGACAGTGAGATTGAGTACTATGAGAGTGTGATTATACGAGCTCATCTTCGAGATGTATTGCATTTGATATGCGTACTTGAGATACATGCATAGAGATGCATTTCCTTCTGCGACCTAGTTTTGTGACATTTATGATTTTACCTGTATCTTGACAAGTAGGCATAGAGACGTAATTTATTCATACTATCTGAAAAATGAAACATCTTAATTATTGTTGAAAGGATATTTGGAAAAAATCACTGTTTTTAAACTTACTCGTATTTGGCTTTCACTAAAAGATTTGGGTTTTCACTGAGATACTTGAAAAGAACTGCCTATTTTTATGGAACTGTGAACGAACTAGGCATTTTATTTCTGAGATAACTCTTTTGTTACTTGTACTATGTTGTTATGAACTGTTGTGGAATATTGGTGTTGAACCCGACCTTTGTGTTAGCTCGTCACTACTTTCAACCTAAGGTTAGGTTTGTTACGTATTATGTACATGGGGTCGGTTGTACTTATACTACACTTCTGTACCTTGCATGCATATACTGACTGCTGATGTTTCTATGTTCGATGGGAGATGGATTTGAAGATGTACCTGCGTCCTGGTTGTAGCTGTCTCTTGTTCATGGTAGCCTTAGATCTATAAAACTCTGTTAATGTCTTTTTCAAACAGACAATGTATTTACTTCATTTTCGCTTTGTAAACTCTATTCTTAAAAGCTCATGATTCGTACTACCAGTCCTTGGAGAATGTATAAGATTCAGATATTTCTTTACTTAATCGCTTTACTAATTGTTATTGGAATTGGTTAGTAGTTAATTGGCTTACCTAGCGGGTTGGGTTAGGTGCCATCACGACTAGTGGATTTGGGGTCGTGACAGGTGGTATCAAAGCTCTAGGTTCATAGGTTCATAGGTTCTACAAGTCATGAGCAAGTGTCTAGTAGAGTCTTGCGGATCGGTATGATGGCGTCCATACCTATCTTCGAGAGGTTACAGGACATTTCGGATATACTTCCCATCTTTTTATCCTTATCGTGCGTCATTGATTCAGCTTGGAATGTAACTCTTTGAATTCCTTCCACGCATTCGTATGTGCATGTGAGCGCTCGATATCGGCTGTGTGTTGGCGGCTTGTGATTCCATGGTTGAGGTGGGAGATGAGATTTTGGCGTGCTGATGATGGGCCAGTCCAGAGAACTTGAGGCCGAGTTTTGACGGTATCTTGAGCATAGAGATTTCGATTGTGTGAGTACGTGCTTTTGGGACTTATATGTCCGGTGGTGTTCCTGTTAGTAAATTTTGTGATTGGATGATTATGTGGTGAGTATGATGTGACTGCGAGATGTGTTCAGATTGTTCGAATATGACGAGAAGAGTTTACTTGAGATGTAGCAAGAACTATTGGGTGTTTGATTTCTATCTTGATTTGGCGTATGGCCTCGAGTTATGGGTGTGTTGAAGGACCTCTCATGTTGTTTAGTTGTGGAGTGCAGTAGATTTCATGCCGTGTTATGAGTTCAGGCCCAGGAAGATAAAGTTATTGCGTAATAGTTATGACTGTGGAAGACTATAGAGAGATGTCAGCTTGAGGCAAAGCAGGTGGGTTACCTCCGCTAGGTGTCCTGAGGTTGTGCGGTCCCTATGTTGTTATTGTAGAAAGTTATCCTTTACCAGCGAATAATATGTGTTGCAATTTGAGTTTGGACCGCTTGTGGAAGTTGGCTTAACCATCACGAGGGTGAATGCGAGATTTGCAGATGATTTAAGGTACTAGATGGTTTGTGTTGCATGAGCCAATAAAGGATTTAGTGGAATATCACTACGATATTTTGGCAGTAATAGAGTATGGGCATTATGAGTTATTGTGTGTTTTGATATATAGCTTTGAGCCAAGTGGGGGAGTCTGCTATCGACGAGTTTATTGCACTATTATGTGTTGTATTGGTTTCGGTTTGAGGTATACTGGTGAATCAGCTCTGACTGCAGGGGTTGAGATTGAGGATGACTCGAGTAAGGGAATTTATGGATACGGGTTGTATTACACTCTACGGGTATATAAGAGTCATGGAATAATTGAGTGGTTAGTCGTGAAGGATGTAGTGTGCATGGAGTAGGAATTGCTCAGTTTCTTAAGAGTGTGGGTTCCTCCCTTGGGTGTTGCTGTGCTAATGGGGCGCAGGTCATTCGGTCCATTTGGTCGGTTTAATTGAGATTTTATAAGAGTGGATGACCCTTGAGAATGGTTCTAATGGATTCTAGATTTATACGTAGCGATTTGGAATTTTCAAGATTTGTATATGGCTAGAAACTGAGGGTTACATTGGATGGTGTCGAGACTTGTGGCATTATTTTATACCATTGTGGATTATGCATTTCATCATTAAGAAGGTGAAGAAAATAGTTTTAGGTTCACATAAGGTCTCTTTAGAGTGGGTATCACGGTTGAGGTGCTTTGCGGTGCTTAAGAGGGAAGTCAGCGGCCTATGGGCCTTAGGGCGTTGTGGTTTATATTAGGGTCTCTTGTGTGTTGAATTTCGGTTAAGGATCGTGGTATTCCAGCAAGGAGAAGTATCAACTTGAAGGCAATTTGGAAGGGACTTGGAGAAATAGGATAACGTGGTAGTAGGTCGGATCAGCACAGTAATGGATATAATCAGTTCTTTGGGTACTTATGATGTGGCTAGTCTCCAAAGGTGTTTCGTGGCAATGCTCTTGGGTTTTGGCGACCTGCGCGGTTGGGTTGAGTTAGAGAGATTCGGTTATGATAGCTTGGATATGTGCAAATGGACTTCGAAGAGTTCTCAATGGTTTCTACCACGGTTCGAGGAGTATATTTCCTACTGGTGTGAGGAGTATGTGGTGTATAGTGATTTTCTCCTGGATGAGATGAAATGGAAGGTTTCTGACTGAACGGGTATGTATTCTGCTTGTGACTCAGAGTTGATTATGAGTTTTTTGTACTCTTCACAGGATGGCATGGTAGATGCGGTATGTTGTGTGTGATTGAGAATTGCATGTGCAAGGTCACAGGTCAGTTTCGAAGGGAAGGGCATAAGTTCATAGACAGCATGGACGGTTTCAGATGACTAGTTAAATGATATTACTATTTGTTATGGCTTGATGAGAGTATACATTTTAGAAGGGGCAATGTGTTTTGATTATGGATACTTCACTGGTACTGCGACACTCTCCTGGTTAATCGACTGCTGCTATTCAAATTTTTCTAGGTGGCACGGAATAATTTTAGAAGTATTCCTCGTGGGATGATCATGTATGAGAGATGTGTTAGACATTCGGGCGATGGATATGGAATCAGATATGGTGATTCATGTGTTTTATGGATTTGGAGGCTGGGAGTTCTCAGGAGCAGATTGTTTCATGGTTGTGGACTGTGAGATTGTGGCCGAAGCTAGCCAGATGATAGTATGTGTTATTATTCAGTCATTGTGGACTTTCGGAGGGTTATTTATCTATTTGTGGATGACCAGAGTCGATTTGGGGGTCCATTGGTAGGCCCAATTAGGATGTGTATTCTACACCGAGCCGAATTTGTTGGTTCCATACTGCTATTGTTGAGGGATGTGCCATTCGGTTGTTGTTGAGCTTATCCATGTTCTGAAATGATCTATGAGTTATTCTTCTATGCTACGAGGAGTTGTGATTCGTTGGTTATAAGCACACCTGGTATGGCTCTATTTGGACTTTATAGTGGAATTTGAGCGAGATGAGTAATTGGTTATTGCATGGTCGATGGCGTATGGGTTATGTTATTTCGAGTTTTGTGTGGATTGTGTCATCTGCTTCTTCATGGTTATGGTAATGCACTTTGAGTACTTGATGTCGGATTGCGCGTGGTTATTGATTTTGATCATGGGGGCTGAGGTATTTCATATGGACCAGTGTTTGGATGGGGTCACGCATTGCAGCGGAGTTATGTTGAGATATTATCCCTTGTGATAGATTCATGTGTTTTGGTTCTACCGTATGTGATAGGTTCTTAGCATTGCGTTGTGGTGGTACTTGTTGAGCTTGCGGGACAGTTCTCTCGTCTGAGTCATTCTTTCCAGGATTGAGTATATTTGGAAATGTTGCTTATTAGTGCACGGATTGTACGGGTTATGGCTTTAGATTGTATTGATTTGTCATGTTACTAGAGTGGTCGTGTTGGATGAGATGAGGTCATTGGACCTAGAATGGATACTATCGGAATAAATTACAGCATGGTTGGAAGGATAATATCGAAAGTCGGCTTAAAAATTTGCTATAGTTCTTGTCGAAGGAGAGGGAGTTCCATGACTAGTTGATCTGATGAATGGTTATGAGTTTCAGCGTGTTCCTTTCATCATCGGTAGTGTAGAAGGTTTCCGAATGGAGTCTTGTTGGATATGAGGTTTATTACCGGCATTGGGTTGTTTTGAGTAGCTACTGTGATTAGAAATCATTGCTTCGAGTATCTGTGTTATGTGATATATCATGCGATTGTATCTTGAGTTATGGTTGCGGCTTGGTACAGCTTGTTCAGATTATACATGGTGTAGGTTGCGAGATTCAGATCTTATAAGAAATTTCGGATGTTAATAGTTAGATTCTAAGGCTTGTGGGCTAGGTCGAATTGAGAAATATCAGTTATGTTGTGTTATCGGACCTGTATGGGATAGGGTGACGTAGGATCACCCCCGGGTATGTGCATGTCAAGGTTATACAGTGGTTTGATGGCTTTGAGAACAACTCTAGACACGTTCGGGGACGAACGTATGTTTAAGTGGGGGAGAATGTAACGACCCAACTGGTCTTTTTGAGCATTTGTACTTCGCTCGGTAGTTTACGGGCGTGAGTAGCTCCGTATGATGTATTTTGATTTGTGTGAATCATCAGTTTTGATTTTCAAGTTATTTGAGACTGATTTGGAAGAATGACTCTCAACTAGGGAGCCCTAAATTTAAAAGAATTGACAAAATTTGACTTTTTAGCATTTGACATCAAATTGGTATTTTGATGGTTCTGTTAGCTCTATTGGGTGATTTTGGACTTAGGAGCGCGTCCGAATTGTGATATGGAGGTCCGTGGTTGAATTTGGTTCGAAATGGCGAAAGTTGAAATTTTGGAGAGTTTGACAGGGAGTGGACTTTTTGATATTGGGGTCGGATTACAATTCCGGAAGTTGGAGCAGGTTCGTAATGTCGAATATGACTTGTGTACAAAATTTGAGGTGAATCGGACGTGATTTGATAGGTTTCAGCATCAGTTGTGAAAGTTTGAAGTTTCAAAGTTCATTGATTTCGAGTTGAGGTGTTATTCGGCGCTGTTGTTATGTGTGATTTGAGGACTCGCGTAGGTCCGTGTTATGTTTTGGACTTGTTGATATATTTGGCCGGGGTCCCGAGTGGCTCGGATGAGTTTCGGACGAGGTTCAGATCACTTTCATTGCATAGTGCATTGCTGAAGGCTGCTGGTTCTGGTGTGATCGCACCTGCGACTGGCTTTGCGCAGGTGCGATGGTCGCAGAAGCGACAAAGGAGTTGCAGGAGCGAAGGTGTTGCTGGGAGCAGGAGCCCACAGAAGCAGAGGATTTATTCGCATCTGCGAAGGTGCAGATGTGGTGCGAGATGTGTAGGAACAAACTTAAACGCAGGAGCGCAAGATGGGCTCGCACATGCGTGTGCGCAACAACGGAGTTTTTACCGCAAGTGTGAAGGCAGACCAATAGTGCTTCTCCGCAGAAGCGTGTTTTGGTCGCAAATGCGATGCCGCAGAAGCGGCTAATGTGCCGCAGGTGCGAAAGTGCTGGGCAGAATGATAAATACAAGGGTTCGCGATTTTGGCTTCATTTTAACACTTCCAAGCTCGGATTGAGGCGATTCTTAGAGAAATTTTCATCTTGTGGACTAGGATAAGTGTTTTTTTCTCAGTTTTGGTTATATTTCCTTAATCTAACTTCATTTTTGGTAATTGGATTGTGAATTTTAAAGAGGAACTTGGGGGTTTTGGCCTAAAGTTTCATAATGTGAATTTTTGAGTTTTGAATATCGAATTAGAGTCGGATTTGAGTGAAACTAGTATGGTTGGACTTGTAATTGAATGGGTTGTTGGATTTTGTAAATTCTGTCGGGTTTCGAGGCGCGGGCCTGGGTTGGGCTTTTGGCCGGTTTTGGAGTTTTGATTCAACGTTTGATTTTTTTCGATCGAGATTGGTTCTTTTAGCAATGTTTGATGTACTTGACTTGTTTTTGGTTAGTTTCGGCCATTCGGAGGTCGGAACACGCGGGTTGGCATCTTTGGAGCGTCGTTTGGCTTGCTCGGCATTTGACATTGGCTTGTACGAGGTAAGTAACTCGTCTAATCTTAGAGCTGAGGGTAGGAAATCCCGAATTACGTGTTATGTGATTGGTATTGAGGTGACGCACATGCTAGGTGACGGGCGTGTGGGCGTGCACCCTGTGAATTGTGACTCTGTTGTTTCCATGGCACTGTATAGTGGCCATATTATGTTGATATCTGTGTTATCACCATGTGATATAGTAACTGAGTTGTCAATTATGCTAAATATCATGTTTAGGCTTTATGCTGATACTGTTAGGACCCATAGTGGTCGTTTCTTGCTGTCATCTCACTGATTTTATTGATATATAGTACTCAGTCATATTCATGCATTTATATAATATCTCAGTCTCAGTTGTTGTTTATTGATGTATTATTTCATTGCTGTCGGGCTAGTTTCATGACATTGTGAGCCTGTGAGTGAGATTGGAGAGATTGATGACTGAGTGAGGCCGGGGGCCTGTTTGTGAGGATATTGATACTATAGCACGTGAGTTGTCCGTGCGGATCTAGATATTGATACTATAGTACGTGAGTAGTCCCTGCATCACGTGAGTTATCCGTACGCATCCAGATATTGATACTATAACACGTGAGTTATCCATGCGGATCCAGATATTGATATTATGGCACGTGAGTTGTCCGTGCAGCAAGTGAGTTGTCCGTGCGGATTATAGCGCTTGGGCTGTAGGAGCCCCTCCGAAGTCTACACACCCCTAGTGAGCGCAGTCAACTAAAAATATATGGATGGGGTGCACGCCACAACGGGTATTGTACAACGCTGAGTGATTAAGTGTGCTGAGCATTGAGCATAGTGAGAGAGGATGCCAGACAATGAGATTGAGTACTATGAGAGTGTGAGTATACGAGCTCATCATCGAGATGCATGGCATTTGATATGCGTACTTGAGATACATGCATATAGATGTATTTCCTTCTACTACCCAATTTTGGGACATTTATAATTTTACCTGTATCTTGACATGTAGGCATAAAGACGTACTTTCCTCATGCTATCTGAAAAATGAAACATCTTACTTATTATTGAAAAGATTTTGGGAAAAATCACAGTTTTCAAACTTACTTGTATTTGGCTTTCAATAAAAGATTTGGGTTTTCACTGAGATACTTGAAAAGAACTGCCTATTTTTATGGAACAGTGAACGAACTGAGTATTTTATTTCGGAGATAGCTCTTTTGTTACTTGTACTATGCTGTTATGAACTGTTGTAGAATATTGGTGCTGGACCCGACCTTTGTGTTAGCTCGTCACTACTTTCAACCTAAGGTTAGGTTTGTTACTTATTGAGTACATGGGGTCGGTTGTACTCATACTACACTTCTAAACCTTGCGTGCAGATACTGATTACTGATGTTGTTGTGTTCAATGGGAGATGGATTTGAAGATGTACCTGCGTCCCGGTTGTAGCTGCCTCTGGTTTATGGTAGCCTTAGATCTATAAAACTCTGTTAATGTTTATTTCAAACAGACGATGTATTTACTTCATTTTCGCTTTGTAAACTCTATTCTTAAAAGCTCATGATTCTTACTACCAGTCCTTGGGAAATGTATAAGATTCAAATATTTCTTTCCTTAAATCGCTTTATTAATTGTTATTGGAATTGATTAGTGGTTAATTAACTTACCTAGCTGGTTGAGTTAGGTGTCATCACGACCAGAGATTTGGGGTCGTGACCTAACTCCTCATTTTCTTGGCTTGACATTTTACACCTGTTACTTCTTTAATGCCAGACATCCACTACTGGCTTCAGCTCTCAACGGAACATAATCATATTGAAGCTATATGTTAGAATTATATACACATATCCCTTGGTTTAGGACCTATAAGATGTTTAGTTTACAATTATTATAATAAATGATTCCATAGAAAAAAATCAAATAAATTATTGATAATTTAAAGTATTGATTGCCCTTAATTTGTTCGTTTTCAAGTGAAGTGACTCTGCACCATGTCTCGGAGGGACTCCTTACTTAGGCAGAGTGTTCTCCTTTTTTTCATTTTTGGGAGAATCCTGCATCTTGAATGATGCTATATAGTCATATCAATCAGGTAGTTTTCTATGGATTATGTGATAAAACAATAGGCACCATAATTGGAAAGATCTGAAAACCTGCTGGGGTTGAAGCCCAGTTACTTCTTGGCTTCTTTCTTAAAGGATACCCTGGTTTTGGTTTTAAGTTTTACTCTTCTAATATTAGCTCTTGTAATCCTGTTAAGGAAAAAGCTTATACCTACGGAATATACACTTAGCTTCTGCTTTGTCAATACTATCCATTACCCATTCTTACATATATGATTTTGCTGTATGTACGAGCATGAATTTGAATACCTTAAGAAAGTTGAAATTTTGCCTTACAGAAGAGAGGGAGGGAAAATATTCTTCTGCTTCAACTGCGAGTATGTTTCTTGCAGACATAAATGATGGTTATGACTTATGCACTCAATTAAAAAGAAAAATTAAGGAAACAATAAGCTGGTTATGCAACTTTTTGGTTGAACTGTTTTAATTTATTTAGATTTTAATGAGTATAACCTCTTCGCGGCGACTATAAGAAAAACCTTAAGCATGTTCAATAAGTAGTTCATATCAATCTCTCTTGAGGGGACATATTATATAGTTTCTCTTTGTTTGAAAATAAATTGGGATATTTTATATAATTGTAAGAGGTTTGATATGCCGAGGGTCTATCAGAAACAATCTCTCTAACTCTCCAGGTAGGGGTAAAGTTTGCAAATATACTACCTTCTCCAGAGCCCACTTGTGAGACTATACTGGTTATGTTATTGTTGTTGTCCTATGTTATAGTTTCTTAGATGATATTGTTTTGAATCTTCTTTTACTTGATTTGATTCTTCATTTAGTGGTTGTGTGGGAAGAAATCGTTGTTGGTAGCTGAGGAGAAATTATTGCTGGTAGCTAAGGAAAAAGTCGATGTTGATTCTTGAATTAATACTAAACTTCATTTGGTAAGGGAGTTATACAGAATGCAAAGCCAAAAAAGATAATCATCCCTACACTTATCTTGAATTAATATCAAACTCCATTTGGTAAGGGAGTTACACAGAAATGCAAAGCCAAAAACAAAGGTGAGGGGATTTGTAAATTTTTACGAGACTCCATATTATAATAGCAACGGGATTATTCGGTTCTAAGGGAGTATGTTAAAATCCTTCTCAAGAATATCATACGGAATTATCCCTACACCAGCTATGTTAAGGCTAATCACTTCCTTTATTTTGGCATGATCTTGTAATTACATGTATTTGATAACGAGGCATAAAGAGAAGTTCATACTCCCGAATTTATATACATTATTCTAGTCTCATAAATAACAATATTCTCATTATCTAGACTTTATATTCAGTTAAATATTATCTTCTTCCAGTCAAGAGAGCAGAGGGTCTATATATATACAATCTATATATATATATATATATATATATATATATATATATATATATATATATATATATATCGAGCTATAATCGATGGGCAGGCCCCTATTGGGCAACCTCTGATCAAATGGTAAGTTTTATATTGAGTTTACTGTGGTCGAGCGCCTATGAGCGAGCCCAGTTGGCCGAGATACAGAGCCTAGTATGGCCGAGCACCTATGAGGGAGCTTACTACGGCAAAGCAGTTATATATATATATACCTAGCCTTATAGGCCGGACAACTATTTTACTTACTATATTGAAAGAGTTGAGTTAGTATCAGTAGGTAAGCATATCTTTAGATTACCTTTAACTCCCAATTA
Organism: Nicotiana tabacum; assembly: GCF_000715075.1. Classification (NCBI taxonomy): domain Eukaryota; kingdom Viridiplantae; phylum Streptophyta; class Magnoliopsida; order Solanales; family Solanaceae; genus Nicotiana; species Nicotiana tabacum. The sequence continues at coordinate 16,899,781 of NC_134094.1, read as the reverse complement.
CATTCAGTTATTATATTATCAGTTCAGTTTCAGCTTTCAGTTATTCTGTTGCCTTACATACTCGGTACATTGTTTTTTACTAACGTCCCTTTCTCTGGGGACACTGCATTTCATGCGTGCAGGTTCATACATACAGGCGGGTAGACCTCCTCAGTAGGTGTTTCCGGAGTTCAGCTTTATTGGTAAGCTCCACGTCCTTCGGAGTTGCCGGGTCTAGAGATTTTGTGTACATCTTGTGTATATATGTATATATGTTATGGGTAGGTCGGGGCCTGTAGAGGCTTGTAGACATCCATCAGTAGAGGCTTGTAGACATAACGTGTCAGTTAATGCAGTATGTTGGGCTTGTAGGCCTTGTATGTATATTTTGTTGGTTTGTCAGTTGTAGTAGTTATGACGGCCTTGCCTGCCCAGCTTTATATTGATGTTTAGTCAGCTTTGGTATCCATTCATTTTTATATTTTGCTTCTCAAATTGTCTTGCAATGTGGCCCATGGACAAAGCATGACATTATATGTTCAGATTCCCTTAGTCGCAAGTTGGTACGCAAGGATAGATGAGGCACCGAGTGCCGGTCTCGTCCCCCAGGTTAGGGGCATGAAAAAAGTGGTATCAGAGTAGTTCTATCCTAGGGAGTCTACAAGCCGTGTCTAGTAGGGTCTTCTTTATAGATGTGTTGTGCACCACATTATATAAGCAGGGGACTACAAGGTATTTAGGAGATGGTTACCGTTCTTTCAAATCTAAATCGTGATATAGAACTAAGTTATAGGAAATTTGTGTTAAACTTACATGTTGGCATTTTCATGCACAGATGACGGTGACTAGGAAGTCTACGGCTAGTCAGAGGAGATATACAGGAGTAGGTGATGGGACCAGCAGGGTACCCCCAATAGATGGGGCCCAATAGGAGGCCCAGGAAGAGACCCCTACCCAGGCATTACCGGCTCCTCCACCACCTGAGGAGATTCCTAGAGAGACCGCACATTCAGTTCCCCCTCCGCTTCTATCGGACCAAGACTTGAGGAGTGCGGTGCATTTGTTGACACAGTTGGTAGCTACCCAGCAACAAGTTAGGGCATCCGCTAGTGCAGGATCTTCTGAGGGGTCTGGGAGTTCAAAGGTCCGAGAGTTTATTGGTTTGAGTCCGCTGGAGTTCACGGGGATAGATCAAAGGAAGGACCCGCAGGAATTCATAGATCAACTTTACAGTATCTTTCAGGTTATGCATGCCACGGAGAAAGTGGAAGTTGAGCTAGCAGCTTTTCGACTTCGAGATATAGCCATCCTTTGGTACGAGGGATGTGAGTGGTACATGGGACGTGATGCACCTCCAGCTATTTTGGAGAATATTTTGGATGTCTTCCTTGACCAGTACTTACCGTGGGAGATCTGACAAGCTCGAATCGATCTATTTCTACCCCTCAAGCAGGGCAATATGAGTGTTCGAGAGTATAGTCTCTGTTTTGACTCATTGGCCAGATATGCACCATACATTGTTGCTACTATGTGGGACATGATCCACAGGTTTATAGCAGGAATGACCCCAGAGTTGACCGAGGCATGTGCCACTGCTCCATTGCAGGATAGTATGGATATTTTCCGGATTCAGTCATTCGCCCATAATATAGAAAGGGGTAGGCGTCGGCAGCAGGGTACAAAGAGGACTGAGTCAGGGCAGCGTAAGAGGATAAGATTTGCCAGGTCTCAGGAGCAGTCTTAGGGCAGTTATAGGCCCCAATACTTCGAACGGCCACCTAGGCCTACGCCACCTCAGTTACATGGTTATAGGTATGACCGCTATACTTAGTCTGGACCAGGTGAAAGTTCCCGAGTGTCGGGTTTGCAGCAACATCGAGGTTAAGGTCAGACATGGCCATTTCTACCGCGGTGTGACATCTGTTGTAGAGGACACTTGGGCAAATGCCGAGCTGGTTCCGATGCTTGTTATACATGTGGACGTCCGGGGCATATGATGCGAGATTGCCCAAATAGAGATTCTGGGGGTATGGCATAACCAGCGAATTCAACAACAGGATCATCTATGTCTGTGCATCCTTCAGGGCGCGAGTCTCGGTCTTTGTCTGGTAGAGGTCGGGGCAGAGGTAGAGGTTCTAGTTCAGGTGGTAACCATAATCGTAGCTATGCTTTAGCGGGTCTATAGGACCAGGAGTCTTCACCAGATGTTGTGACAGGTATGTTGACTATTTTCTCTCACGATGCTTATGCCTTGATAGACCTAGGATCTACTTTATCGTGTATTACCCCATTTGTCGTAGGGAAGTTTGGTATAGTGCTTGAAATACTAAGTGTTCCTTTTGCGGTATCTACACTGGCTAGACGGGTTTACCGAGGTTGTACGGTGTCACTTTGAGGTTGTCAGACCTTAGCCGACCTAGTTGAGCTAGAAATGTTGGATTTTGATGCTATCATGGGCATGGACTGGTTGGTAGCTTGTTATGGCATAGTTGATTGTCGAGCAAAGACAGCTAGATTTCATTTTTCGAGTGAGCCAGTCCTTGAATGGATAGGTAATACAGCGACACCCAGAGGTAGGTTTATTTCCTCTCTGAAGGCAAGGAAAATGATCGCCAAAGGGTGCATTTATCATATTGTGGGAGTTAGAGATGCATATGCTGAGATACCTGCACTTCAATCTATTCCAGTAGTCAAAGTGTACGCAGATGTATTTCCAGATGAACTTCCAAGTATTCCTCCAGAGCGAGAGATTGATTTTGGCATCGATTTGCTTCCGGGAACTCAACCAATATCCATCCCTTCGTATAGAATGGCACCTTCCTAATTGAAGGAGTTGAAGGAGCAGTTAAAAGATTTTTTGGAGAAAGATTTCATCAGTCCCAGTACTTCACCTTGGGGTGCACCGGTACTCTTTGTACGGAAGAAAGATGGCTCGCTGAGGATGTGTATCGATTATAGGCAACTGAACAAGGTAACTATTAAGAATAAGTATCCACTTCCAAGGATAGATGACTTGTTTGATCAGTTGCCGAGAGCTAGATGCTTTTCAAAGATAGATTTGAGGTCGGGGTACCACCAGGTCAGAGTTCGGGAGAAAGATTTCCCAAGACAGCCTTCAGGACCTGATATGGCCACTTCATGTTCCTTGTCATGTCCTTCGGGTTGACAAATGCACCTGCCGTATTTATGGACTTTGTGAATAGCCTATTCTGGGCATTTTTAGATATGTTCGTGATAGTATTTATTAATGATATTTTAGTTTATTCATGTTTAGAGGATGAGCATGCGGACCACCTGCGAGCGGTACTCCAAACCCTCCGTGATAGTAAATTGTATGCTAAGTTTTCTAAATGTGAGTTCTGGTTGAAATGTGTAGCGTTCTTGGGACACATTGTATCCGATGGAGGTATAAAGGTAGACACGCAGAAGATTGAGGCTGTGAAATCCTGGCCTAGACCTACCACTCCGATAGAGGTTCGTAGCTTTCTAGGCTTAGCAGGATACTACTAGATGTTCATAGAGGGTTTTTCTTCCCTTTAGGCACCATTAATGAAGTTGACGCAGAAAGAAACTAAGTTTCAATGGATGGAGGCTTGCGAGCAGAGTTTCCAGGAGCTTAAGAACAGGTTGACCTCAGCGCTAGTTCTTGCACTTCCAGAGGGTCCAGATAGTTATGCCATGTATTGTGATGCCTCAGGTGTCGGGTTAGGATGTGTCCTGATGTAACATGGGAAAGTAATTGTGTATGCTTCAAGGCAGTTAAGGAAGCACGAGCGGAATTATCCGACCCACGACCTCGAGTTAGTTGCGGTTGTCCATGCACTTAAGATATGGCGGCATTATTTATATGGTGTTCATGTTGATATATTCACATATCATAAAGCCTGCAATATATCTTCAAGCAAAAGTAATTGAATTTGCGACAGAGGCGATGGCTTGAGTTATTGAAAGATTACGATGTTAACATTCTCTACCATCCAAGAAAAGCTAATGTTGTAGCATATGCCTTAAGTCGCCGATCTATGGGTAGTTTAGCACATGTAGAGGCCGAGAAAAGACAATTAACTAGAGAGATTAATCGATTGGCTTGTTTGGGTTTTCGGTTAGTAGACTCTAGCGATGGTAGAGTTGTACTCCAAAATACTGCAAAATCATCTCTCATAGCTGAAGTAAAGGATAGGAAATACGAGGAACCAGAGTTGGTCAAGTTGAGAGAGAGAGTTCCGCAGCAGAAGAAGCCGTTATTAGAGCTCAAGGGAGATAGGGTTCTCAGATATAGGGGTCGTTTGTGTGTTCCAGATGTAGCAGGGATATGAGAAAGGATTATGTCAGAGTCATATTATTCGTGGTACTCCATGCATCCTGGGTCGACGAAGATGTATCATGACATTAAGGATGTGTACTGGTTGAACGATATGAAGAATAACATTGCTGAGTATGTCGCTTAGTGTCCTAGTTGCTAGCAGGTAAATGTAGAGCAACAGAAGCCCGGAGGGCTAATGCAGACTATAGAGATCCCGACGTGGAAATGGGAGGCGATAAACATGGACTTTATCACTGGTTTACCTCGTTCTCATCGTAAATTCGATTCCATATAGGTGATAGTCGATAGGCTCATGAAATCAGCTCATTTCCTACCGGTCAGATCTACATATACAACATGAGACGACGCAAAGTTATATATTAAGGAGATAGTGCGACTACACGGAGTACTAATATCTATTATATCTGACAGTGGGTCCTATTTTACAGCATATTTTTGGAGGTCATTTCAGAAAGGTCGAGGGAGTCAGGTGAATCTCAGCACAGTTTTTCATCTACAGACTGATGGAAAAGCTGAGCACACAATTCAGATGCTCTAGGATATATTACGAGCATGTGTGTTAGATTTTAAAAGAAGTTGGGATGAACATTTACCTCTTATCGAGTTTGCATATACTAACAGTTACCACTTCAGTATCCAGATGGCTTCGTACGATGCGTTGTATGGGCGTAAGTGCAGATCTCCTATAGGGTGGTTTGATGTTGGAGAATCTAGGTTACATAGGCCAGACCTAGTTCAGCAAGCCGTAGAGAAAGTAAAGCTTATACGGCAGCGAGTGTTGACAGCCCAGAGTCGTCAAAAGTCATATTCTGGCGTGCGACGACGAGACTAAGAGTTCGGGGTTAATGACTGGGTATTCTTAAAGGTGTCACCTATGAAGGGCATGATGAGGTTTGGAAAGAAAGGAAAACTTACACCATGGTATATTGGGCCTTATAGGATCATTTATAGAATGGGCCAAGTAGCTTATGCGTTAGAATTTCCCTTGGAATTGGAGTCTGTCCATCCGGTTTTTCACGTATCTATGTTACAAAAGTGCATTGGCGATCCTACCTGAGTGGTGGCCACGGATGATGTGCAAATTACGGAGGACTAGTCATACGAGGAAATTCCGGTTGGCATCCTAGACCGACAAATCCGCAAGCTACGGAATAAGAAGGTAGCCTCCGTGAAGGTTTTATGGAGAAGCAAGAATCTAGAAGAGATGACGTGGGAAGCGGAAGAAGAAATGAAGTCTAAATACCCCCACCTATTTCAAACTGAAGATATGGCTCGAGGTGGGATTCCTCAGTGATGTTTGGCATATTTCGATATGTGTTGATGTTACTTTACCCATGTTTTAACCACTTCTTGACGTTATTTAATCTTTAAAATGCCCAACATGGTGTAATTATTGGTTTGATGACTAATTAAGTTATGTGTGACGATTTAAGGTGTTCGGAGTGCAAAATATGAAGAAAAGGGGGTTTAGCCAGAGGAAGAAGGGTTGGATGCGTCGCATCCAACCTAGAAAAACATCATCCTGCATGCAACCTTAGCAGTGAAGTTGGGCCATAGCATTCGCCATCGCGTGCGAAACTGGGAAGTAGAAGAGAAGGTGGATGCGTCGCATCCACCCTCGCATGCAAAGCTGAGAAATAGAGGACAAGGTGGATGCGTCGCATCCACCTTCGCAGGCAAAAATTGAAATGGAGGACAAGGTGGATGCGTCGCATCCACCTTAGCATCAATCCCTGAAGCCGATTTGGACTAGGAATAGGAGAGCTTTGGCCCACGACTTTTGTACGCAATATATAAGCTAAAAACGCCTCTTTTAGGTTATCTAACATATTGGGAAGGGGAAAAAAGCCACGACAAAGCTGTGGAGGCCGGAATTCATCAAGTTCCATCTTTCTCCCACCAAACTTAGTAATTTTTATGTTTCTTTGTATGATTTGTTGTTTGGCTACCATGTCTATATGGAGCTAAACTTCACGTTCTAGGGTTGTGGTTCTTTCATGACTATTGTTATTCGGATATTGATTTTGACTTCTTGATTTATCATATTAGTTTATTTATTCAATCTTGCACTTAATTATTTAATTGCTTGATCACCAATTGAATATTATCTACGAATCTAAAATTGAACTCGAAAGTGGGAATTCTATATTGCATATAGGATTGAGTAGGGCAAGTTCTTGAACTCGGGCATCGGGTAACAGATTCGTAGTTATGATAGACATATACCTAATTGCCTTGCTTGGTTGATTTACAGGAATTATAAATGCGTTCTTGTTGATTCTAACTCCATAGACATATAGGCGTTAGGTTAGCTTGAATAGGCGAGTAAGAACTCGACAGATTCTTATGAGCATTAACCCTGTCAACCAATAAGCTAGATAAATTAGTCGGTCAATTCAATTGAAGAATACAATAGGATTGTTAGATAGCCCATAACCCTAGATCGTTTTCATTACATTGATATCATTAAAATCTGCTCTTTCTCTGTTCAAAGTTTATTATTTATATTTTTCTTATTTAATTAGTTTAGAATAAAATAATTTTAGATTTAATTCTTGTTTAGATAATTGGGATAGTCTAATTTAGTTAATAGTTAATCATAAGTCCTCGTGGGTTCGACATCCGACTTTTAGTCACTTTATTACTTGACGACCGCGTATACTTGCGTGAGTGTGTTTGGTCGCAACAAGTTTTTGGCGCCGTTGCCGGGGAACTTAGAAATTTGCTATTTTTCTAGATTAGACATTTTTTTTATCTATTCATGTTTTTTTTTATTATTTTATTTTAGTTAGTATTTTTTATTTATTTTAGCATGGCATCTTGGAATAAAAATTATTCGAATGATGGTTATTCTTATTTTGATGATCCTTGTCCATATTGTGGAGGACCCCACTGGTGGAAAAATTGTCAGAATGTTCCCAGGAGCGAGTTGTGCGCACAATCTCAATCCTTTGAGTGGAATATTTGTAATATGTGTGGTGGTCAAGATGGCCATTGGGATGGTTGTCCTAATTTTGTTCATCCTTCTCTGAGCCTTTATTGTGATCTTTCTAATGATATTTCTGAGTTTGATAGGGGCAATGAAGTGCAGGATATGGAGCTTGATGCATATATTAGGGATATTCTGAGGCAAGTAGCAGAGCAACAGGATGAACTCAAAAAAGATATGAAAAGAATGAGGGCAGCAATCACAAGAATGAAGGCCAATATGGAAGAATTGAATGAAGAGAGCGAGTACCAGCAAGAGAAAATTTTTGAAAAAGAGGAGATGTTGAGCCAAACTTGGCTGGCAGAACAGGCTGAAAAGTTAGAAATATATGAAGCTCAACATGAGGAACTTACTGATGGGATGAGACACTTTATAGAGGGAAGATCTAAACTGGGACAAGGGATCTATAAATTTGTCACTACTATTCACGACTTGCAAGATAAATTAAATGCAAAGGTTGTTGCGTCTATCGCCCAACAAAATAGTAATAAGTTGTCAGAAGCTGAAAAGGAGCTTATACGCCAAATTGAGGAGCTAAAAGTGGAGAGCCAATCATTCGAGCATATTTCTGTTGATGATGCCCATGTTGAGAAAAGTACACTAGAGCCATGCGAGGTAGCAGATAATGTTATATTTGAAGACTCTAATGTGTGCACATATGAGGATATAAATAGTAATATAATTCTAAAGTTGGGGCGTGTTGGTCCTCATTCTAAACATTTTTCGACATTGTATTTGGATGATGACATGAAAATCGAGTCATCTAAGCCTTTGGAGGAGTCAATGGAAGAGTAACATGATGCCTATATTTTTTAATTTGTCATGCCAAAAAGCAAAAAATACATTCCTCATCTAAAGGCCGAGAAGTGTAGAGTGAAAAATTTATTACTTGGCCTGGTTATCTTTGTAGCCCCACCACTGGAGCATAGCCACAAACTGGATGCCATGTTAGGGGCTCAATTCATAAGTTCGAGGTGGAGGCAAAAAGTGGTTCACGTCGTGCCGCTACATTAAATCAGGCGCTTGTTGGGAGGCAACCCAGCTTTACTGCTTTCTTTTATTTTTGTTTATATTTTATTTTATTTTATTTTTATTATTTTGTAGTATTTATTTTTGTTTTGTAGGATTATGAGCATAGGAAGCAAAGCCATTAGAAGAGTGCAAAAGCGAGCTAGATGGTGAGGACTAAGTGTGGGGTGCCCACACAAAGGACGATGTCTGGGGAAAGTCTGAGTACCTCGTGAGCCGCTATTGCTTCGGCCTTTGGCCTACCAGGGAGTCTCGTTTACCCTCTTATTATTTATAATGTGCATTGAGGACATTGCAAAATTTTAAGTGTGGGGTGAGGAGATCGTTTGGATGAGTTTCTGTGCTATTTTAGCTTAGTTGTAGTACTCATTCTTAAGTGTAGTAGCTTTTGTGAAAAAAAAAAAGAAAATAAAAAAAAAATGAAAAAGTAGAAAAATTGGACTTTTCCCGACGATTGATCTCCTAGACAGTTTTCTTGAGGGATTAAAGTCTAAACAAAAATTCAAAATATGTCTTTTAGCTTTCTTTAGGTAGTAATAATCCCCTGTGGTTTTTCTTTGTGCCTCGGTTCTTTTCCATGGGATGTAGTTTGAACCGGGTAGTTTTTTTATTTTTAGAGTAGAGTAGGAATGTAGGGAATAAAAGGAGGAAGAATGATGAACCTAGGTGACCTTGACTTGGTTGATAATGGCATATTTAGGCTTTTACATATGTAATATCTTCCCTTCTCACTCTGAAATTATTGATGATGCCTTGTTAAAATGGATAGCATGTTTTGTGGCGTCTATTTCTCATTTTCTTGACTTGTGTTCACTTTGCGCTTAATGCTTAATATCTCGTTGCTCCGTGAATACTTGCATTGTTTGAGAGTCGGAATGTGACCGTCCTTAATGAGTCATGTGCCATGTGTGGTGAGGTTTTTTTGTGTTGTCCATGTATTGTACTTGTGTCTAGAACTTGCCCGGTATGTGAGTTGAAGCGAAATTTTAGGTGATGCTCGGTTTGAAAAATGATTTTAGGCTTTCTTTGATCTTTTTGAGCTTATTGCTTATCACAAATAAAATTTATCCCTAGTTAACCCTTTTGAGCCTGTAGACCTTTTATTTGGTACCCACATTACAAGCCTATACCCTTTTTATTCTTAATTGACATTGTTTTGATCCTTTTACCTCTTAAAGCACTTTAATTGTTAGATGAGCGCTAAAAGAAGTAAGAAGGGACTAAGTGTGGGGTGACTTTTGAGTGGAACCAATGAAAGAAAGAAGGGTGCACTTATTTTGTAAAATAATACACCACTAGCGGAAAGTGAAAAAAAAAAAAAGAGAAAAATCTGGAAAAAAAAAGAAAGAAAAATATAAATGAATAAATTGTTGTCTTGTTCTTGCTAGTGGGTATGAATTAAAGTAGTGCTTAAAGAAAGAGGAAATATTGTTTGGAGTGATATTATTGGTGAAATTGAAAGGGTGTTGAAGAATTCGCGCTTAAGTTATTTGATGATGTGTTAAAGTGCTTAGGAGGGTGAGTCACTATTCCTTAAATATATCCTACCCGTCCCTTAGCCCACATTACAACCATGAAAAAGTCCTAATTGATTTTAGATCGAGTGAGCTTATATTAGTAGAGATTTACATTAAGGGCAAGCCTATGGTACCAACTACATGCATGTGACTTCTTTTGTGAGAGTGAGCGATTTTCTTTGTGAGCATGAGATTCGAATGTGTGGATTGATTTTACTCTCTCTGCTTTTGTTGTGAGGGCACATGGTTTCACGAGGGATAGGTAACGTTATTAGACTTCTCTATGATGTTGGTTGTTCAAGCCATGAGTGCATTGTGACATTGAGTCGGTTTTTGAGGTTAGGATTGTTGTGAGCATGTTGTCTTTGTTCGAATATGTTTAAAGAAGGGCATAAGAAAAGGGAAGTATGTTGATGCATAGTCTAGAACCTAATTGTAGCAAATAACCATGGTCATAGATGTAGTGTGCTTTGAATGATAAGAGCTTAATTTTATTTTGTTTACTATAGTGATGGTTTGTTCGAGGACGAACAAGGGTTTAAGTGTGGGGTAGTGATGTTTGGCATATTTCGATATGTGTTGATGTTACTTTACCCATGTTTTAACCACTTCTTGATGTTATTTAATCTTTAAAACGCCCAACATGGTGTAATTATTGGTTTGATGACTAATTAAGTTATGTGTGACGATTTAAGGTGTTCGGAGTGCAAAATATGAAGAAAAGGGGGTTTAGCCAGAGGAAGAAGGGTTGGATGCGTCGCATCCAACCTAGGAAAACATCATCCTGCATGCAACCTTAGCAGTGAAGTTGGGCCATAGCGTTCGCCATCGCATGCGAAACTGGGAAGTAGAAGAGAAGGTGGATGCGTCGCATCCACCCTCGCATGCAAAGCTGAGAAATAGAGGACAAGGTGGATGCGTCGCATCCACCTTCGCAGGCAAAAATTGAAATGGAGGACAAGGTGGATGCGTCGCATCCACCTTAGCATCAATCCCTGAAGCCGATTTGGACTAGGAATAGGAGAGCTTTGGCCCACGACTTTTGTACGCAATATATAAGCTAAAAACGCCTCTTTTAGGTTATCTAACATATTGGGAAGGGGAAAAAAGCCACGACAAAGTTGTGGAGGCCGGAATTCATCAAGTTCCATCTTTCTCCCACCAAACTTAGTAATTTTTATGTTTCTTTGTATGATTTGTTATTTGGCTACCATGTCTATATGGAGCTAAACTTCACGTTCTAGGGTTGTGGTTCTTTCATGACTATTGTTATTCGGATATTGATTTTGACTTCTTGATTTATCATATTAGTTTATTTATTCAATCTTGCACTTAATTATTTAATTGCTTGATCACCAATTGAATATTATCTACGAATCTAGAATTGAACTCAAAAGTGGGAATTCTATATTGCATATAGGATTGAGTAGGGCAAGTTCTTGAACTCGGGCATCGGGGAACGGATTCGTAGTTAGGATAGACATATACCTAATTGCCTTGCTTGGTTGATTTACAGGAATTATAAATGCGTTCTTGTTGATTCTAACTCCATAGACATATAGGCGTTAGGTTAGCTTGAATAGGCAAGTAAGAACTCGACAGATTCTTATGAGCATTAACCCTGTCAACCAATAAGCTAGATAAATTAGTCGGTCAATTCAATTGAAGAATACAATAGGATTATTAGATAGCCCATAACCCTAGATCGTTTTCATTACATTGATATCATTAAAATCTGCTCTTTCTCTGTTCAAAGTTTATTATTTATATTTTTCTTATTTAATTAGTTTAGAATAAAATAATTTTAGATTTAATTCTTGTTTAGATAATTGGGATAGTCTAATTTAGTTAATAGTTAATCATAAGTCCTCGTGGGTTCGACATCCGACTTTTAGTCACTTTATTACTTGACGACCGCGTATACTTGCGTGAGTGTGTTTGGTCGCAACACTTAGGATTTTGACCATAGTCGGAAGTGTGTGAAGACGACTCCGGAATGGAGTTTTGTTGGTTCTGTTAGCTCCGTTGGGTGATTTTGGACATTGGCCATATGTGGCACGTATAGTATGTTTTCTCACTACGTACAATTGGTTTTAATCTAGTGTATGGAGGAGACTCTGGAAAAAGTTTCCCAAAGTCTCTAAGAATAAACATTCGAGGACGAATGTTTCCAAATGGGGAAGGATGTTACGTCTCGTGTTTTCATACGTTAAAGTTTCGTCGTAACTTAATCGCCGTAAGTTCGAGAATGAGGTTATTTTGGGATTATAAGCATTATGCTATTTCAAATACGTGATGAATAAATTCGTGAAGGAGAGAGGGTAAGAAAATAGAAGAAAATGAGTTTCGTCTAAGTTTGGCAATTTGGGATAAAATACGGTTCAAGTTATAATACCCCGTATTTATGGACTAGTGCCATACAAGGTACCATATGACTATGATAGTATGATGTATAAAGTGTATTAAAAATAAGTAGTATTTTAAGTAATCTGAGATAATTTTTAATTATGTGGGTAATTGATTAATTATTGGTTTAATGGGAGATTAACAATGTAATTAAAGATTTATGGATAATTGTAGGTGGGGACAAAGCCCCCCCTCACGTGGCAGCAAGTAAGTGACTCTTGACTTTAGACCATTGAATTAAGAGGACATATGGATAATATCCTAATCCACTCCTTGCAAACACGTAGAAAGAGAAATCATAATACTCATCCCTACACATATCTTTAATTAATACCAAACTTCATTTGGTAAGGAAGTTATACAGAATGCAAAGCCAAGAATAATACTCATCCCTACACATATCTTGAATTAATACCAAACTTCATTTGGTAAGAGAGTTATACGGAATGCAAAGCCAAGAACAATAATCATCCTTACACTTATCTTGAATTAATATCAAACTCCATTTCATAAGGGAGTTATACAGAAATGCAAAGCCAAGAACGAAGGTGAGGGGATTTGGAAATTCATACAAGACTCCATATTATAATAGCAACGAGATTTTTCGTTCTAAGGGAGTACGGTGTAATCCTTCTCAAGAATATCATACAGATTTTTCCCTACTCCAGGTATGTTAAGGCTAAGCCCTTCCTTCATTTTGGCATGATCTCATAATTACATGTGTTTGATAACGAGGCATAAAGAGAAGTTCATACTCCCGAATTTATATACATTATCCTAGTCTCATAAATTACCGTATTCTCCTTATCGGGACTTTATATTCAGTTAAATATTGTCTTCTTCCAGTCAAGAGAGCAGAGGGTCTATATATATACTGTATTACAGTATTTTCATCACCATCAAGCTATAATCAATGGGCAGACCCCTATTGGGCAACCTTTGATCAGATGGTAAGTTATATACCGAGCCTAGTGTGGTCGAGTGTCATGACCCGAAATTTCCACCTTCGGACCGTGATGGCGCCTAACATTTCACTTGCTAGAAAAACCAACGTTAGAATAATATTATCCATTTTAAAACAATTTTTAAATTTATTAATAATAAAGAAGCAAATGAGGAAGTAAAGTCTGAAACGTAGTGAATAATCCATAAATAAACAACGGTGTCTAAATACCATCCCAGAATTGGTGTCACAAGTACACGGCCTTCTAGAATAATACAAATAAAGGTCTGAATAAAATAAAGCTATCTGGAAACAAACACACAACTAAAATAAAATAGACGGGGACTTCCGAATTGCACACGTCGTGTAGTTATATCTCAAGTCTCCTCTGCTAGCTGAAATCCGAGCAAGTCTATGGTACGCCACTAGGACCAACTCCGAAATCTGCACAAGAAGTGCAGAGTGTAGTATCAGAACAACCGACCCCATGTACTGGTAAGTGCTGAGCCTAACCTCGACGAAGTAGTGACGAGGCTAAGGCGGTTCACTTACATTAACTTGTACGCAATATTAGTAATAACAACAAATAATAAAAATAAATCAGGTAACTCATTTATAATAATTGAAGCCAATTCAGTAGTCATAACCAATTATCATTCCATCAATTCTGTTACAGCGTGCAACCAGCTCTCACAATATATTCACATTCAATTCTGTTGCAGCGTGCAACCCGCTCTCCCAATATATTACTTTTAATCAAGTTTGTCATATATTTATTTCAATACAGTATATATAGACTTTTAAATAAGTTTGTTACGGCGTGTAATCCGACCCCCCAATACTGACTTTTAAATAAGTCTGTTACGGCGTGCAACCCGATCCTCCAATATGGACTTTTTAATAAGTCTGTTGCGGCGTGCAAACCGATCCTCCAATATATTCATTTACCAATTCAATGTTGTTGCGGTGTGCAACCCGCTCCTCCAATATATTCATTTACTAATTCTTATAGAAGTAATTTCCCCAATAAATGCAACAATTAATATAAAATTATATGACAACAAGCATACAATATTTATGATTTAATTATAAAACAAACAATGACAAATAGCAAGTTATTATAGAAATCCGAGAGAAAATAGACAGTTTAATGTTTAATATGCTAAATTTCAAATAACAATTAAGACACATGTTTCAAATAGCATGTAACAATTAATGCAAGAATTCAAGAATTAATATTAGACAAAGAATAGGAGAGAAATAATTATTATAATATTTAATTCATGATTTAAAACAATTTATGATTCTTCAAGTAAGTAGGCAAACAATTAATTTGACGACGTATAGACACTCGTCACCTCGCCTATACGTCGTTCACATGCATTTCACATAACAAATAATTTAAGGGTTCTATTCCCTCAAGTCAAGGTTAACAACGACATTTACCTCGCTTTACAAATTCCAATCAATTACCCGACTAAAGATTTTCCTTTTAAATTTATCTTCAAAAGCTTCAAATCTATTCATAAACAATTTGATATACTCAATACGAATCATAGGAATTAATTCCTTATGAATTTAATTATTTTTCGGATAAAATTCGAAATTTATTTAAATATTCGACAGTGGGACCCATATCTCAAATCTTGAAAAAACTCACGAAATTCGAACACCCGTTCCGCTACGAGTTCAACCATACAAAAATTATCCAATTTCGATTTCAAATGGACCTTCAAATCTTAAATTCTCGTTTTTGGAAGATTTTATAAAAATCTGAATTTTCTTCCCTAAATTCACGGATTCATGATGTAAATGAGTATGAAATCATAAAATATAATCAATATAGGATAAGGAACACTTACCCCAAGAATCATACTCTTAATCACTCATCATTACCCAAACTCGAAATTGAAGATTAGGGGTTAGAACCTTACCTTTTTGATGAAAAACTTGAGGGATTTCTTGTTGGATTTCAAAGTTTGGACAAAATCTTGATGAACAAAATACTTTATCTACTTTCTCTCTCTAGAACACTCTCACTTCTTTCTAAAAAACCTCAGATAATTGCCCCAAAATAAACCCCAAAGCCTGTTTATTAAAATGGGATCGGGTTATGAAAATAGAAAAATTATCCCTCCGAAAATAGGTATGCGGTCGCATAATGGACCGCACAATTGGTGTGCGGGTCGCAAAATAATCGTACAAATCGATGCCCATAACTGGGCTGTTCTGGACCATTTCGCGACCAGTTAGCGGTCGCATAATGGTCGCATAGTGGTCGCAGAATCGCATATTTCCAGCGTTTGGTAATGCAGTAATAAATTTTTGTAGGAATGTATAAAAGATGAACGGTTTAAAGTGTTAGAAACTAGACTCAAATATCATTCATTAGATAGGTAATTTACCATATACAACTTCGTATCATGATAGTTATGCTCATTTGAAGTTAGGTCTTATGCGAACTCACTTGAAACTTTAATCTTATGAAATTTCCAACTTCTACATTCGATGCCGAAACCTATCGAATCAAGTCCGATTGACCTCAAAATTTTCACACAAGTCAGAAATAACATAACGGAGCTATAAAAATTTTTGGAACTGGATTCTGACTCCGATATCAAAAAGTCAACCCCGTGGTTAAACTTGGAAATCTTTAGCCTTTCAATTACTAGTTTCCCGTTAAATGGTCATAACTTGAGCTAGGGACCTCCAAATTAAATTTCGGGCATACGCCAAAGTTTCAAATCACAATACGGACCTATCGAAACTGTCAAAATACTAATCTGGGTCCGTTTAATCTATTTTTCACATAAAAATATTCTGAAAAATTTTACGGACTTCGCACGCAAGTCGAAGAGTGACAAATAGTACTTTTTAAGGTATTAGAATACAGAATTAATTATTAAATTTAAAGATGACATTTTGGGTCATCACATCGAGCGCCTTTGAGCGAGCCCAATTGGCAGAGATACAGAGCCTAGTATGACCGAGCGCCTATGAAGGAGCTTACTACGGCAGAGCAGTTATATATATATACCGAGCCTTATAGGGTCGGACAAATATTTTACTTTCTATATTGAGAGAGTTGAGTCAGTATCAGCAGGTAAGCATATCTTCAGATTACCTTTAACTCTCAGTTACTTTCAGTTATTATATTTTCAGCTCAATTTCAGCTTTCAGTTATTCTGTTGCCTTACATACTCGGTACATTATTTCTTACTAACGTCCCTTTCTCCGGGGATGCTGCATTTCATGCGTGCAGGTTCAGATAGATAGGCGGGTAGAGCTCCTTAGTAGGTGTTGCCCGAGTTCAGCTTTATTGGTAAGCTCCACGTCCTTCCAAGTATATATGTATATAGGTTATGGGTAGGTCGGGACCCTGTTCCAATCACGGTACATCCATCAGTATAGGCTTGTAGACATAACCTGTCAGTTAGTACAGTATGTTGGGCTTGTAGGCCTTGTATGTATATTTTGTTGGTTTGTCAGCTGTAGTAGTTATGACGGTCTTGCCAGTCCAGCTTTATATTGATGTTTAGTCGGCTTTGGTATCCATTCAGTTTTATATTTTGCTTCGCAAATTGTCTTGCAATGTGGCCCATGGCCAAAGTATGACATTATATGTTCAGATTCCCTTAGTCGCAAGTTAGTACGCAAGGATAGGTGAGGCACCGGGTACCGGTCTCGCTCCCAGGTTGGGGGCGTGACAATCTTATAGCATTGACAAGCTTCCATAACAGTAGGAAATGACTAAAAACTCATATTTTGGTGGTTGTACTGCTATTTGTCTAGTTTTTCAATCTTCAAATCAAAAACTAATTGAGATTTCTGTAATCATATAAATTAATACCTCTCGTAATCTTTAGTGTTTTACCAAATTTTCTCAATTTCAGGATATTCAGAGAACTCTTCAATCATAAGTACCTGTACAAGCCAAGATTATATTACTTCTTGCAGAGGTTAATTCTAAATTTTTTGGACACGCTTTCTTAAGTTCATTAATTCAAATGGAGCTTATGAATTCTATTCTAAATTTTATCCCATTTAATATATGTGAAATAAAGCTCTATATAATGAGTGTGCGTAGATCTAATATGTGATAACAGTGAGATATTCTAAAGAAGTTGGAATTTTTGAATAGGATGTAGTAGAAGATTGATAAAAGCAATTAAATAACAATTATTTGTACTTCATGTGTACTCTTGTTTCTCCGTTGTTGGATTTGCCCTCTTATTTATTAGCTTTTCATTTGAATGTGCTGGTTGGCTATAATCTGTAATTATGTGAAACAGTGAGATGCTCTAGAAAAGTTGAAATTTTTGAATGGGATATACCAGGAGATTGCTATCGGGCTTGTTCTGTTTTTTCTATGCTTGACAGCTTGAGTAAGTTGTAGATATGTATTGTCTACTCCGTGCTGATAAAAATATGGTTAACTGTAAGACAACGCACCTAACATTTTAGAAAGCTTTTTCTAAGTAATCCAAAGAGAATCGCAATAATATAGCAACAAGTTAAAACTTTCATTTGAATGTGCTGTTTAGATCTAATGTGTGGCTTGTAACAATGAGATATTCTAAAATAGATGGAACTTTTGAATGGGAGGTAGAAGGAGATTGATAAGAATTGCTAAAGCAAATTTAAGAAAACTAATTTGTACTTAATGTGCACTCTACAATGTTATCTGGAGTTTGTTTTATAATTCTTTCTTAATGAAAAACTTGTTTTACTATTTTTAACTCTTTGAGTTCATCCCCTTTAAACTTTGGTCAATGTCAAATTAGTATGTACCTTGTTTTATTGAGTTAATTTTGGAGATTTACTTTTGTTGTATAGGATTTCCATGGATAATGTAGATAAAAGTTGGATGAATCTTTTGAGATGGACGGATTAGTATATCCGTAGAGCGGATAATTTCCTTGATAAGGCATTTGGACAAGCTTCCCAAGGAAATGAAATATTATATCCTTGCAAAAAGTGCATTATTCGGTATTGAACCGCGCTTCTACTATTCTTAACAATTATTTAATTTGTTGGTTTTTTTTTTAACTTTATTAAAAAGTTAGACATGAAATTGAATATTTGCTATAAATATTTATAAAGGCGACAATGTAGCAAATAAACTTTCCTTTTTACTTTTGTTAGAAGACTTACCTTATGGTAAAAGAATTCAAAAAATAAAATATCATTGGTCAATGTGTTAGAAGACTTATCTTATGGTAAACGAATTCCTTTTTACTTTTGTTAAAAAATAAAATATCCCATTCTTGGAGAAACTTCCTCTACACAACAAGCTGCTATGCAACTAATCAATCGTCTATCTACTGAGAGTAACAATCAAGGTCAGTACGTACTCCAAATGTTACACACCTTCTTTTCTTTCTTCCTCCTCCTCCTCCTCCTCCTTCTTCTTCTTTTTCTTCTTCTTCTTCTTCTTCTTCTGTTGCTTTTCTACCACTGCTCTCTAGTCTAGTCATTTTTTAACTTCGCCTCCGGCCCTCTTTCGCTGCGTAATTCTATGGTTGCCTTGACGGCTATTTGTTGTTGTATAGTTCTTTGTGTCTTATTTTGGATATTATAATCTTGCTGGATGAAAAGTTGAAAACTGCAACAGTTTCCAGCGCTCCAGCGTCTTGAATATCTTAAAAAATGTTGCCTTGAGTATATGGAGTTGGGGCTTGTAATGAATTGACTAGTAGGAGATTGGAATACTGTAATCTTGATTGTTGTTAGGTAATTCTTTGTTGTTGTATTTCGAGCAATTATTATCAGTCTGGTTGAAGCAGTTTAACCCGTTTGTACCAGTACCCCATCAAGTTGCAAAAGATAGTTTTGAGTACTGGTGGGGTTTGTGAAGGTAAACTCTAGGTTTCTATAAACTGACAAAGACATGGAATAGGGGAAATTTGTATTACACATTTGCTCTATTTGTAGACCTTTTAATGTTCTGCAGTAGAAGTAATGTGTTTGGGTTTGTAAGTTGTAAGTTTGACATGATCTTGTAAATTAGGTGTGATGTCTTTGGAATTGTGGAGATGGAGAAACCATTTAACTGGTGTGCTCACGTGTAAGCAATTACTAAAAGATTGGCTGATATGAGCTATGTTGCAATATTTCTTTGAAGTTAATATTGCAAAAATTCTGTTTCGATATGTATTTTGCTTAACTGTTTTTGTTATGCTTCGCATGGAATGTATCCACTTCAGATTGTCACTTGCAAAAAAAATGAAAAGTTAATGAAAACTGTTAGTTTGGTTGGCTACCATAATTGTTAGATTGTTCATTTGCTTATGTTTTATGTTTGATTTTGTTCAAAATGAGAAAAGCAGAGAACTCTCAATTTGCCTGAATGCATATGCTTATAAGTTTGGTTTTGATGATTTAGATTTGTTAATAAACTTTGGCTTCTTCATTTGTGTGAACTTGTTTCTTTCTCCCGAAAACTTTGTGCTTTATGCATTGTTCATGGACTATACCTATTCTTATAATGGTAAACCAACCCTTGAAGGATAATGACTTTATTTATTCTCTTTTGAAGGTAGGGCAATTGAAGAAAGGGAAGATGGAGATAGTGAAGATCTAGACCTTACTTAAGAAGAACTTTGAATTGTTGTCGATATTCTAGGAGTCTTTTGTTATCAACATTTGAAACTTTAACTTTTGAAGTGTTGAACCGTACAACTTATGTAATTGGGTTAAAACATTTTGCTATTATGGTTATTTTTAGCTTATTGGACATGAAAGATTATGAAGTGTTTTATCTTTTTATTTATATAATTTCCAATTTATTACAAATACTTACATATGTAAATGTTATTTACAACCAGGGCAATAATGTTAATTAAACTCTTACAATAGCCTAATAGAACCGTTGCAATAAGCACGAATGTCATTTCCATAGACGTTCTAAATTGTTCCAAAAGTGTGACAAATCGATGCAATTGGCAATTCAAACGGATGCAATAGAAATAAAACCGTTACGGTAGCGTAATGAAGCTGTTAGAATATCTGTAAATAAACGTTGCAATAGCTTACATAACCATTGCAATAAATTATATAGTAACGGTTTTCAACCATTTGTGGTAAATAATATGGTAATAGTTTACAACAATTGCATTAAACTCTATGGTAACGGTTTTAAACCATTGCAGTTGAAATGAATACTCGTTGCTTCAGACAGAGGGAAAAACATTGCAATAGCTGGCCCTATAGCAACGGTGTGGCCAACCGTCGCAAGAACCGTTGCTCTAGATCTATTGGCACGCAAGCGGATGCAACGATCACGAAACCATTCCAATACATCTATGGCAACGATTTACCTATCATTTGCAATGGTTTTCCCGATGTTGCCATAGGCCCAATTTCCAGTAGTGTGTGATGCATCAGGTATTGGACTTGGTGCAGTGTTGATGCAGGATGGTAGGGTAATTCCCTACACATCTCGTCAGTTGAAGTGTCACGATCCAAAACCTAACCCGTCGTGATGGCGCCTATCATGATACTAGGTAAGCCGATCTTCCCAAAGCACTTTCAAAATTTAACAGAAGAGAATTAAGACATTTAAAATAACCAGAGTTTTTCATAAAAATGGGGGTAAAACCCAAATAAAATATAAGTGCAGAAAAATAGCCCGACATCGGGGTATCACTAAGTCATGAGCATCGAATAACCAATCTAGAAATAGAGTCTACTAAAGTCTATGCCAAATGTAAATACAAGAGAGAAAATATAATAAGAAAGGAGAAACAAGGACTGCGACCGCCGACAGCTACCTCGTAAGTCTCCGATAATCAGCCTGCACACGAACTCAAGGACCACCAGAACCGTACACACCTGGATCTGCACATGAAGTGTAGGGTATAGCATAAGTACAACCAACTTAGCAAATAACAGAATTAAATAAGGAACTGCGAAGCAGTGACGAACTATAATAATACAGATCATTTCAAAAGTTCTCAGTAAAGAGTGAACATGCTTTCAAATCTGGTGGTATAAGTCAAATCAGTTCGAGCCCAAGTAAAACAGATTTGAATCTTCCAGGAATTTCATAACAACATCAGATAGCAACTAAGTGCAATAATAAATAAAAGCAAGTACAGCCTTTCAAGGCAGCAGTTACTCAACTCATCTCATCGGCTCATACTTTCGGCTCTCAGCTCTCAATACACACTCTCAATAGGTACCTACACTCACTGGGAGGTTACAGACTCCGGAGAGGCTTCTTACAGCCCAATCCATATATCGATGCGGTGTGCAACCCGATCTAATCATATAAGTAGCCATAAGTCTCTTTGCAGCGTACAACCCGATCCATAGTCCATAAACAATCATAAGGCTCGTTGCGGCGTGCAACCCGATCCACAATCCATAAACAACCATAAGGCTCGTTGCGGAGTGCAACCCGATCCATATACCCTCACATAGTTCACAGCTCGGCAACCAGGCCCTATCTCAGTCACTAACCTCTCCAGCCCCTCGGGCACACATAATATCATAATAATCGTCCCAAACAGAGAATACAACAAGTATCAATAAGAAATGAGAGGGAACAAAGATATAGCACACGAGTAAGACTGTGACTGAGTACAAGACAACAATTAGCAGTCAATTCAACAAGAATACGACCGTTGTGGGTCCCAACAATGATATCATAAGGTCTAGGCATGGTTTCTAACATGAAAGGCAATCAATTGCTCAAAGGCAAGGAAAGACAAGTAATAACAATGGCTATTCGACTTTTACAGTCTCACAGGACGGACCAAGTCACAATCCCTCACAATGCACACTCACTCGCCCGTCACCTAGCATGTGCGTCACCTCCAAACACTTACATCATACCAATCCTCGGGGTTTCATAACCTCAAAACCAGATTTAAAACTATTACTTACCTCAAACGCGCAAAACTCCTACTCTGCATGTCTTTGCCCCTCGAATCAATCTCTAAATGCTCTGAATCTAGTCATAAGCAGTACGAGATAATCAATATTGGTTAAAAGGATAAATTCCACAAGAAAACTACTAACATATAGCCCAAAATCCAAAATCGGCTCAACCCTCCCCCCCGGGCCCATGTCTCGAAACCCGACGAAAGTCACAAAACCCGAAAGCCTATTCACCCACGAGTATAACCATACCAAATTTATAAACATCCGACCTCAGTTGACCCTCCAAAAACCCAAAGATCACTATCCAATTCCCAAGCCCTAAACCCCCAAATTTCCAACTCAAATCCTTAATTAGGTGATGAAGGAAGCCATAGATTCATGAAATTTAGACCAATCCTTGTTAGAATTACTTACCCCAACGTTTTCCTTAAAAATCCTCTAAAAACCGCCTCTGTCTCGAACTTCTCAAGTCCAAAAATTGAAAATGAAAGTCCAACCCTCGAGCTTGTGTTTTTCTGCCCAGAAATACCGCAATTGTGGTCTTCCTGTCGCTTCTGCGATGCCGCACTTGCGGAAATTCCATCGTAGGTATTGATTTCATATAAAATTCCTGACCTCGCTCCTACGGGCAGAAGACTGCATCTGCGCCTATCACAGGTGGGGGAATCCATCGTATATGTGGCCATCCTTCGTACCTATGCCCAGTTGCCCGCATCTGCGACCCTCGCAGGTGCGGGGAAATCTTTGCACTTGCGGCTCTTGCTCAGCTCTTTCTTAGCCTCATCTACGACTCCTTCTTCGCTTCTGCGGGCTCGCACATGCGGTTCCCACTCCGCTGGTGCGATTACACCAGCAGTAGCAACTTTAGCTGCATTTCCTTAACTCCCATCTAGCCGTTAACCACCCGAAATTACCCCGGGGACTTCGGGACCTTAACCGATCATACCAACAAGTCATATAACCCCAAGAAAACTTAGTCGAACCTTCAAATCACTCAAGACAACCTCAAAACACCAATTACACCCGGTTTTAAGCCTAAAGAACTTCTAAACTTCCAAATTCTACAAACGACGCCGAAATCTACCAAACCACGTCTGATTGACCTCAAATGTTACACACAAGTCAAAAATGACACCATGAACCTATTCCAACTTCTAGAAATCCAATCTGACTATGTGTCCCATTGCCGGCCGAAATTGCCAAAATTCTAAATTTCACCAATTCAAGCCTTATTCTACTATGGACCTCCAAATCACATTTCGGATGCGTTCCTAAGTCTAGAATCACCTAACGGAGCTAACAAAACCATAAAAATTCAAATCCGACATCATTTTCCCATAAGGTGACATCCGGTCGACTTTTCCAACTTAAGCTTCCAATTAACAGACTAAGTGTCTCAGTTCACTCCAAAACCACTCCGGACCCGAACCAACCTGGTAAGACATAATACAACTGGAAAGCACAAAAAAAGCGGAATTGGGGGTAAAACGGGGCTATAACTCTCAAAACGACCGGCCAGGTCATTACATCCTCACACTCTTAAATAAATATTTGTCCTTCGAATGGGTCTAGAAACATACATGGAGTCTCAAATAGGTGTGGATATCTACTCCGTATCTCCCGCTTGGTCTACCAAGTGGCCTTCTCCATAGGCTGACCTATCCACTGCACCTTCACTAAAGCTATATACTTTGACCTCAATTTCCAAACCTACCGCTCCAAAATGGCCACCGTCTCCACATCATAAATCATATCAGCATCCAACTGAATGATGTTGAAATCCAAAATATGGTATGGATCGCCGATATACTTCCGGAGCATAGAAACATGAAATACTGGATGCACACTCGACAAGTTAGGTGGCAAGGCAAGCTTGTAAGCCACCTCCCCTATCCTCTGAAGTACCTCAAAAGGCCCAATGAACCAGGGGCTCAACTTGCCCCTCCTCCCAAACCTCACAACACCAGGCTCAAACCATCCCACAAGAGATCTACACCGCCTCCCATATAAAGCCTCGTACGGAGCCATCTGAATGCTCGACTGATAACTGTTGTTATATTCAAACTCCGCGAGTGGTAGAAACTAGTCCCATGAAACCCAAAATCAATGACACAAGCGTGTAACATGTCCTCCAATATCTGGATAGTGCGCTCGGAATGTCTGTCCGTCTAAGGGTGAAAGGTTGTGCTCAACTCAAACTGAGTATCAAACTCTCACTGCACGACGCTCTAAAACTGCGATGTAAACTGTGTGCCTCTATCCGAAATGATGGAAACTGGGACACCATGAAGGTGAACAATCTCTTAGATGTAAATCTCAACCAACCGCTCTGAAGAGTAAGTAGTACCAATTGGAATGAAGTGTGTGGACTTGGTCAGCCGATCCACAATTACCCAAGTAGCATCGAACTTCCTCGAAGTCCATGGGAGTCCAACTACGAAATCCATGGTGATCCGCTCATACTTCCACTCTGGGATCTCTAACCTCTGAAGCAAGTCACCCGTTATCTGATGCTCATACTTAACCTGCTGACAATTGAGACACTGAGCAACAAACCCTACTATATCCTTCTTCATCCTCCTCCACCAATAGTGCTTTCTCAAATCCTCGTACATCTTCACGACACCCAGATGAATGGAATACTGTGAGCTGTGGGCCTCCTCAAGAATCAACTCCTGAAGCCCATCCATATTGAGCACATATATCCGGCCCTACATTCTCAACACGCCATCATCACCAATAGTCACATCTCTAGCATCACCTCATCGAACCCTGCCCTGGAGGATAAGAAGATGGGGGTCATCATACTAACGCTCCCTGATATGATCATAAAGAGAAGTCCTAGAGACCACACAAGCCATTACCTGACTCGGCTCCGAAATATCTAATCTGACAAGCTGGATAGCTAAGGCCTGAACATCCAATGCCATGGGTCTCTCTGTTATTGGAAGATATGCTAAACTCCCCAAACTCTCTGCCCGGTGACTCAAGGCATCGACCACTATATTGGCCTTTCCGGGATGGTACAAAATGGTGATATCATAGTCCTTAAGAATCTCCAACCACCTCCGCTGACGCAAGTTAAGATCCTTATGTTTGAATAATTGCTGCGAACTCCGATGATCAGTGTACATCTCACAATGGACACCGTACAAATAGTGCCGCCAAATCTTCACAGCATGAACAATAGCTGCTAACTCAAGGTCGTGGACATGATAGTTCTTCTCATGGGTCTTCAACTGGCGTAAATCATAATCAATCACTCTACCCTCCTTTATCAGAACACACCCAATACCGATCCGCAAGGCATCACAATACACTATGTAAGAACCAGAAGCTGATAGAAGAACTAGAACTGGAGCCATGGTCAAAGCAGTCTTTAGCTTCTGAAAGCTTTCCTCGCACTCATCTGACCACCTGAATGGAGTACCCTTTTGGGTCAATTTGGTCAAGGGCAATGCAATAGATGAAAAACCCTCCATAAAAAAATGGTAATAACCCGTCAAACCAAGAAAGCTCCTAATTTATGTGGCTGAGGACGGTCTGGGCCAACTCTGCACCGCCTCTATCTTCTTTTGGTCCACCTGAATACCCTTGGTGGATAGCACGTGCCCCAAGAACGCCACTGAACCGAGCCAAAACTCACACTTGGAGAACTTTGCATAAAGCTTCTCCTCCCGCAATCTCTGTAACATAATCTTCAAATGCTGGGCATGCTCCTCCTAGCTACAAGAGTACACCAGGATATCATCAATGCATACAATAACGAATGAGTCCAAATAAGGCTGAAACACATTGTTCATCAAATGCAATAGCTGCTGCTTGAGCTGGGGATCTAGCTGTGGCGCGTGATCCACCTCTGCCTCTACATCGGCCCCGGCCCCTCACAGCCCTGACAAGAAGCACTGGTGCCTAGTCAGTGGATCCGACTGATCGTGTCCTTACTGTCTGTGAGAGAATACAATAACAAATATTCAAACAGTAGCATACTGAAATCTGCACGATAAAGAATGAAAGAAAGAGAAATTTTCCTAAAATTTTGTAGCCTCTCGAAGATAAGTACAAACATCTCTGTACCGATCCGCAAGACTCTACTAAACTTGCTCATGACCCGTAGAACCTATGAACCTAGGGTTCTAATACCAATTTGTCACGACTAAAAACACAGAGCGCCTGTCTATCATACACGAATGCAAGTCTAGCTCCACGAACACAAAGGCACTTCCACAGCCAGGAGCTACACCAACGCGAATGCAGACCTTGCACGTGAACGTGATGCCTCTGAACCCATATCTCCGCGAATGCAACATCTCCAATGCGAACGTGAAGAGTTAAAGTTCCCCTACAGCTTCCATTCTCTTCGATCGCGAGACAAGCTCCACAAATGCAAAGCACTATTACACGTCAGAAAACAAGCAATCCATTACCAAGAAGAAATGATCTTAAACCAACCAAAAATACACCCGAGCCCCCGGGGACCCCGATTAATCATTTCAACAAGTCCCAATACCTTATCCAAACTTGAATGAATTCTCCAAACACCACGACTAACATCAAACCCAAGAATCTATGTCCAAAACATATGTTAAGTTCCTCTTAAGTTCATTAACTTCCAAACTTAGAACTAAGCGTCTGATTGAAGACTAACTACTCCAGATTATACCCAAACTTTGCACATAAGTCCCAAATGACAATAAAAACGTATTCCAATTTCCGGAACAACAATACAAGCTTGATATCATAAAAGTGACCCTCATTCAAACTTCGAAATTCTCCATATACCCAATTTTCTGACTTTTGGTGAATTGAGCCAAATCAACCTAGGAACCTCCAAATCCAAATTCGTACATATGCCTAAGTACAAAATTGACATAGGAACCTAGTTGAATAATCAAAACACAAATCCAAGGTCGTTTACACAAAAGTCAAATATTGATCAACTCTTAGAACTTAAGCTTTCAAAATGATATTATCTCAATTCACTCCATAACCTTTCTGGAACCAATCCCAGCCATCTCCACAAATCACCTAACATCAAATAGACATACTGGGAACATCAAATAGGGGAACACCGGTCAGGTCATTAGAGTCGAACAACACCAGACACCAGTTCCAGCAGTTGCAAAACAAGGAAAAATGATTTGAAACCATCCCGAATCTCACCCGAGCCCCCCGGGACCTCAACCAAACATACCATCGAGTCCCAAAATATCATACGAACTTAGTCGAACCCTCAAATCACCGCGAACAATGCTAAAACCACGAATCATACCCCAATTCAAGCCTAATTAACTTTGAAATTTCAAATCTCTACAAACAACGCCGAAACATATCAAATCACGTACGATTGACGTCAAACTATGCACACAAGTCATAAATGACATTACAGAGATATTCCAATTTTCAGAATCGTATTCTGACTGATATCAAAAAGTCCACCCCCGGTTAAACTACCCAAAAAGTTTGACTTTCGCCATTTCAAGCCTAATTCTACTACGGACCTCCAAATAATTTTCCGGTTACGCTCCTAAGTCCAATAACACCATACAGAGCTATTGGAATTTCAAAATTCAATTCCGAGGTCATTTACACATAAGTGAATATCCGTTCAACTTTTCCAACTTAAGTTTTTAATTATGAGACTAAGTGTCTCATTTTACTCTAAAATCTTTCCGGGCCTGAACTAACTAACCCGACAAGTCATAAATTAATTGTAAGGCATAAATTGATCAGTAAATGGGGGAACGGAGCTATAATACTCAAAACGACCAGTCATGTCGTTACATTCTTCCCCACCTAAACATACGTTCGTCCTCGAACGTGCCAAGAGTTGTTCTTAACCTTCAAATCTTTATTCCACCTTACCACGCACATACCCGGGGGTGATCTCACGTCACCCTACTCTATATAGGCTTGACCACACAACATAACTGAAAATCATTAATTTAACCTTAGCCCAAAAACCATGGTGCCAAATTTCTAACATCCAGAATTCTTTTCAAGAACCCAATATCAGATCTACACACTGTATAAGTATGAACAAGCTGTATCCAACCATAACCATAATCCCAGATATAATCACATAATATACTACACAACTCGCATACTCGTAGCACCATTTCTGATCATAGTAACTACTCATAACCAACCAAGTACTGGTATAAAACCTCGTATTCAACAAAACCTCATTCTGAAACCTTCGTACGCTGCCAATGATGAAAGAAACAATCAAAAACTCATAACAACTCATTATATCAACTAGCCATGGAGCTCTCTTTCCCCAACCAGAACCATTATCCTCTCCTAAGCCGACTTTCAATATTATCCTCCCGAATATACCATAATTAAGCCTGATAGTAACCATTCTAGGTCCAATGACCTTATATTATTAAACACAACTATCCCACAGACATTCCACATTAATATAACTCAAGCCACAACTGCGCAATTTGTGTACCCAAATATGAGAGATGTCTCAAGGAAGAGAACTGTACTGCAAGTTCAACAAGCACCACTACAACTGCAATGTTACAACCAACTCCTTTCATGAAGAGGATAACCGTAGGTGCATGTGCATAATTGTAGAGGAAGGAAATTAATAGATCAGATAAATTATTATAGAAATAGAATTCCCACACATGGCACGGACAACTCACGTGCCAATAATATGAATCGCCCGGCATGGTCACAGGCCTCCAGTCCTACCAAATCCTATAGGAGCAATTAAACAAGTACACTTGTATATGATAATGAAATAAGATTCGCATGCTCCTAGACTGGTATAAATAGCATGCCATAGAGTAAGAAGGTACAAAGTCTGTTATCACACTTCAAATTGGTAATTTAACGTATAAATAGTAACTACCCCATTTATTCAGGGAATTGGACTCTTTGTAACCTCAAGTGTAGCCCAGATAGTTCTCAACAAAGGTAAGTACACGAAATATGTTATAACATTACGCTTAACAGTCAACTCTAAGCATATAATAGCCTAAGAATTCTTCCGAGTATGAATACTTGCTCCAATGACAGCACATGGGCTCAAACCTCAAATATATGAGCACTCATAGCGCATAGCTATCACAAATAATTAACGCAACTAGTGCCTCCACCGAGTTTTAAATAAAATAGTCACCTCAAATAGGTCGCAACCCCGAAACATTATACTTCCAAGAACTACCAGTCTTCAAATTCATCAAAAAAATGAATCACCGTAACTGATCCCAACTCCAGCACTAAAATGACTAACACATCTTCCATTCACGATAATAGCATGAGGAATACTTTCATAATTCTTCCGTTCCACATAGCAATAATTTGAATATCAGCAGTCTATCAACCATGTGAGTACTACAATATCGATGAACATCTGTAAGTCAAAACACAACGCGCGTTCTGAAATGCACACCCTTATCAGGAATTACCGATTGGTTTTAACATTCATCAAAATATTTTAAACTGACCATGCTGTCCAGCATTCGTTACCTTCTCTTCAAGCCTGAATTGTGACCTTGTACATGTAAATCCTAATCCCGCACAACACACCACATCTATTATGCCACCATGTGACAAGCACAAGAATCCAATTATCAACTCTGAGTCACCATCAAATTACATACCTGGTTAGTTATAAACCTTTCTCTTGCTTCTTTCCAGGAGGAAATCACAATACACAACACGTTTCCCACACCGGTAGAAAAGTATCCAGCTCAAACCATGGTAGAAACCATCAAGAATACTTTGGAATCCATTTGCACATAATCAAGCAATCAGAACTGAATCTCTCTAACTCAACCAAGCCACGCAGGTCACCAAACCCAAGAATATTGCCACCAAAATATCTGTAAAGTCTTACCGCATCGTAATTACCCAAAGGGTCGATCCTACCATTACCATACTGGTCCAATCTACTACCCAGTTGTTCTTTTTTTCCGAGTCCCTTCCGAATTTGTCTTCAGATTAATACTTATCCTTACTAAAACACCACGATCTTTGACCACAACTCACTATAAGATACTCTAACATAAAACCACACCGCCCTAAGGCCCATAAATCAATGTATTCTTCTTAAGTACCCCAAAAGCACCACAAACGAGACATCCACTCTGAAAGACCTTATGTAAATTTAAAATTGTCCCCCTTTCCTTTCTTATACTGAAATGTAGAGTCCCTAGTCATACAGAATTTCCGTAAGTCTAGGCGGCATTAAATGCAAATCTCAGATTTTATCCATACACAAGTCCGGAGAAATTCTCAATTGCTATATATAAATCTCGAACCTATTGGAAATTTATCGAGAGTCTCCCTCTTTGTTCAAATCAAAATTGCACCGCCCAAATGGGCCATGAGACACGT
The DNA here is from genome assembly GCF_000715075.1 of Nicotiana tabacum. Classification (NCBI taxonomy): domain Eukaryota; kingdom Viridiplantae; phylum Streptophyta; class Magnoliopsida; order Solanales; family Solanaceae; genus Nicotiana; species Nicotiana tabacum. The sequence goes on along the minus strand of NC_134094.1, from coordinate 16,869,353 downwards.
GCCCCATTAGAACAACAACACTCAAATAAGTAACTCTACTTTAATACCACCTATCAAATTCATACTCCGTGTGCACTACATCATTCACAAATAACAACTCACTCATCCTGTGATTTTCATATACTCATAAAGCTAAATATAACGTATATCCAGAAATTTTCTTACTCTGGTTATTCTCGAACCCCACCTCTGCAAGTCATCACTGATTCCCAAGTAAAACCTCAAACCAAAACAAAACTTTGACACATAGCCATGAATTAAATTGTCAATAGCAGACTCCCCCACTTGGCTCAAAGCCATAAATCAAAACATTCGATAACTCACAATACACATACTATTTTACTGCCATAATACTGCAGTCAATTCAATGAAAATTGTTCTCGAGCTCATGTAACACCAACCATAAAATACCTCGATCATCCTCTAAGCTCGCATTTATTCTCTTGACAGTCAAGCCAACTTTATCAACCAGATTCAAATTTAAATCTTAACACATACACCCCACTGGTAGAAAAGAAACTCTCCACCCACATTATAAGGAACATATCTACGTAAATTACTCCGCAGGGAATAACTCACCTGCTTAGCCTCAAATTGGCACTTTGTTATACCCTTTCGCAGTAATAATTACGATGCAATTACTTAATCTTTCCGAGTCCAAACTCATTAACAAGACATGAGAATTACATTTGTCCCAAAATTTAACAACATGAAAGATCCTTCAAACACATTCACACTCGAATGCCACTCCACCGCTAATCTAGCCACAAATCCCACTTGTAGGGACATTACCAGACATATGAGTCCAAATATACAAGTTACATCTGAAGTTACCGAGTTTATGCTACGGTCTAACCATGGCCTCAAGTCCTCCAGGCTGGCCCATCACAAAAACACATAATACACATCTAGAACCTCGTTCATAGAATCACAAACCGGTGATGTACAACTAATACCGAGCGCTCATGTGCGTATACGAATGCGTGGAAGGAATTCAAAGAGTTATATTTCAAGCTGAATCAATTCCGCACGATAAAGAAAGAAATATGGGAAATTATCCTAAATGCCTTGTAGCCTCTTGAAGATAAGCATGGACGTCATCATACTGATCCGCAAGAATCTACGAGACACTTGCTCATGACTTGTAGAACCTTGAACCTAGAGCTTTGGTACCACCTTGTCACGACCCAAAAGCCAACTAGTCGTGATGGCACCTAACCCAACCCGCTAGGTAAGCCAATTATTAAATATACAATTATAATAACAATTATTTAAATAATTTAAGTAAGGAAAAAGCCTAATCTTATACTTTTCCCAAGAACTGGTAGTACAAATAATGAGCTTTTAAGAATACAGTATACAAAGCTGGTATGAAATAAATACATCATATATTTGAAAAGTACATAAACAGAGTTTTATGAATCTAAGGCTACCATGAACAAGAGGGAGCTACAACCGGAGCGCAGGTACATCTTCATCTCCAGCTCTCAACGAACATAGCGACATCAACAGTCAACATCTGTACACAAGGTGCAGAAGTGTAGTATGAGTACAACCGACCCCATGTATTTAATAAGTAATAAACCTAACCTTAGGTTGAAAGTAGTGACGAGCATGTACCAAGGTCAGAGTTCAACTCCCAAAACCAACAGTGTTCATAACAACATAAAGCAAGTGATACCAGAAGCAAATCAACAATCAAATGCTCAACAAAACATGATTTCTGAAAATAGTTCTGCCTCTCAAGTACACCAATGAAAACCCAAATCATTTACCGGAGTTGCCAAAAATATGAATAAGTTTGAAAACATTAATTTTTCCAAAATCCTTTCAATAATAAATAAGATGTTTCGTTTTCTTTCCAGATAACCTGTGTTAAAAAAATGCATCACTATGGCCATCGGCCAACACGTGTGAGAAATCATGAATTATGTGATGCCGTACAACATGAGGAAAATACATCTCTATGCTTGTATGTCATGTGTGCATGTCAATGCAATGTATCTCAAAGATGAAGTCACGTACTCACACTCTCAGAGTACTCAATCTCATTGTCTCACACTTTTCACTCATCATGCTCAACCACTCGGTACTGTATATGGCTCATACGGCCCAGGGGACATCCATCCCGGAGCATATACAACACTAACTATAAGTCACCCAGTACCGAGGAAAAAGTGCAATCCATCCTTGTGGAGAAATCCATCTCCAAGTAGTAAGTACTTCGGACAAATCCATGTCCAGGGAAAACCATCCCTCAATACTATCATCCACACTCACTAGGGATACGAACCAACTAACCCGATAAGTCATTAATCAACTATAAGGCATAAATTGAGCAGCAAATAGGGGAACATGGCTTTAATACTCAAAACGATCAGTCAGGTCATTATAGTTGGTCAGCTCAGTATGCAATTCAGAGTACTTGTAGTGCCCTTGTTAATACTTTTAGTGCACCACTAGCACAGGGTTCTTACAGTGGTTATTCTAGTTATCTGGCACACACTCAGGTTGAGCAGTCGCGCCCTCAGAGGGGTTGTTATGAGTGTGGTGATACTAGGCACATCATGAGAGATTGTCCCAGTTGATTTCATAAGAACACTTAGTCTACGAGCCCAAATGATGCTACTACCCCATGTGAATAGCCATTTATGTGTGGAGGACATGCGGGTAGAGGGTGCCCTAGAGGGGGAGGCCCAGCCCGTTGATATACTTACAATGGTGTGGCCTAGGCCTCCATACCAGATGGTGTCATTACAGGTACGATCCTGAATTGTTATAAAGGGATATCTCTCTGTAATTTGATTTTTAGTTCTGAATATTGAGGCAAGTCCTATTATTATGCGCCGCTTATGGATGAGCTTCAAAGTTTTGTGACCCACTTATATTTTTATCCTTGTCGGGAGATTCGATAATGTTAGCCCGTGTCTATTATTTTTATTTTGTACACTATCAAGGACTATAAGTCCAAAAGTGACTTCAGGATAATTGATTTCAGTTTTATGAATTATATTCCCTATTGGTATGGGGGTTCATTATGAGTTGTGAAAATTATTTACGGAATTTATTGAAAATAAGAAAGAAAGGAAATTGAAAATCTTTGTAGGCACAATGTGCAAAATACTTGTAATTCAGAACAGAGGATGATATCCTCGAATTTTAATATGATTTGATATGTTTAAATCGGGCTACGAGGCGCGGTGGAAGTTATATAAGGACAAAATCCTTGTGATGAAAATTTATGTTTTTAAATTTCCCATTGTGAAATTAAATTTTTACTATAGTACTAATAGGGAATCATGCCTGTTAGGCTTATTTCAAAATTCTTGTATGAAGTTCTCCATGCATAATTTGCCATATTCGTGTTGTAATTATTGAGTTTTAGCCTACGAGGTGAGTGACTGGGTGCGTTAAATATGACTCGTTATTTTGGGTAAATAATTATGAGGTCTTCATGCCTCGTGCCTCGTTGTTAGTAAAGTGGAGGTTTGAAACGAGATTTTGCTAACATGAGGTTAATTAGCGATGTTGTAATTGAATATGAACAACTATTAAGACCATAAATATGGTGCTTTATTGGGTTGTGAATGTGTTGATAGGAGTTGTTTTGGTATTACTCTGGCTGGTGAAAATGCCCGGTTACAGGGGAGACTTTGCCGAAATTTCTGAAAAATTTAAGAGTTAGTAAAATTTGGGTGATTAAGACGTGCGAATGAAGAGATAAGTTATGTTATGTGTTTGAGAGCACACTCTACTTCTCATTCACGGGCGAGTGATCCTAAGTGGGGGAGAATGTAACACCCCAAAAAAGATTCGAAGTACTTCAACACTATCAAGAAAGTTGATGGGTGCTTAGGCACGAGTTGCTATAGCCAACTGAGACTAATACCGTATGTTGATGAAAAACTTAGGCCTTTTGAAAATGTTTGGAGTGTAAGAAATTGGTTTTGAAGTTTATAAGTATGGATGAAAGAAGTAATCTTCAACTGAGATGGCATTGTCGGATCCATGTTAAATTTGTGGTGATGTAGAATCACCCCCAATTTATGTGTGTAAGAATGCACTCAGTATTTTAATTCCCTAAGAATAATACTTGGCACATTCGAGGACGAACGTATGTTTAATAGTGGGAGAATGTAATGACCCGACTTGTCGTTTTAAAAATTTATGCCTCGTACAATGACTTACGGTCCCGAACAACTCCGTAATACATATTATGACTTGCGTGTGTAGTTGAGTTTGATTTTCGGACGATTTGGGATCAAATTGGGAGAACGATTCCTAATTAAGAAGCTTAAAAGAAAATAGTTGACCAGAGAGTCGACTTTTAAGCAAATGATTTCGAGATGAAATTTTTATGATTTCAATAGCTCCGTATTATGATTTTCGATGTAGGAGTGTGTCAAGATATTTATTTGAAAGTCCATAGTTGATTTTGGATTGAAATGACGAAAATTGGAAATGGAAGGTTTGAAAGTGTGACCAGGAGTCGACTTTATTGTTATCGGGGTTGGAATCCAGTTATAGAAATTTTGATAGGTTTGTTGTGTCATTTATGACTTGTGTGCAAAAATCAAGGCCAATCGTACTTGATTTGATAGGTTTCGGCAACGTATATAGAATTTGATATTTCTAGGATATTCGACGTCGTTTCTTCAATAATAAGTTGTATCAGATTAAGCAAATGCGCTCCCAATTCAGTTTTGATTGAAAAATTAGATCTGTATTGAAATTTCGGAGCCATAGCAAAAAGAATCATCGAATTTGGACATCGTATGAGAGAGTTATGCCCATTTCCGTGTCAAAAAAGATTTCCGATCGCCGCCAGCGCCCAGGGTAGCATGGGGCGCTAGCCCTGGCACTGGGAATTATTGGAGTTCTGGAAACTGCGCCTGACACTACCACTAATGCCCGAAACAGCCGAGACCCTATAAACGGGTGTATTCTGCCATTTTTGACAAAAAATAGAGTTGGGGAGCTCAGTTTCGGCAATTTTCCCGGGTAAATATTGAGGTAATTGTGCCTTATCCTATATTGATTATATTTCATGATTTCATACTCATTTACATCATGAATCCGTGAATTTATGGAAGAAAAATTAGATTTTTGTAAAGTTTTCCAGAAATGTAAAATGAAAATTTGAAGGTCAATCCAATATCGGAATTTGATAATATTGGTATGGGTGGACTCACAATTGAATGGGTTGTCGGATTTTGTGAGTTTCATCGGATTCCGAGACGTGGGCCACACTGGCGATTTTTGAGTTAAATTTCGGATTTTGTTGGAAATTAGTATTTTCATATGGAATTAATTCCTATAACTAGTATGGATTGAATTGAATTAATTTGGATAGATTTGAGCTATTCGAAGGTCAATTCAAGCAAGAAGGCAATTTTGGAATATCGGCCTAACATAAAAAAGGTAAGTATTTTGCCTAACCTTGAGTGGGGGAATTATCCCTTAGGCATCGAGTCTTATGTGCCATTTGTGAAATGTGAAAAGCCGTGTACGCTAGGTGACGAGTACGTACTCGGGCTTATATGTGCAAAATTGATTGGGTTAAAGTCTTAGGCATGTTGTGTAGTAAATTGGATAATTGTTGGCATTTATTAAATTATGTATTTGCCATGACTCATTTCGCGATTGTTGAATTTATTTTTATATGACAATTTGATGTGGTTATTGCTTGTATATTTATGTGAATTCCGTGAGTTGGTGATTGGATATTTCCTGGAAATAATTATATTATGGATTTTTCATCTACAAATAATTAATTAAATAAGTTTAAATTGAGGCGCTTATATATTTATCAAAAAGATGGATTAAAGAAGGCGTTGTCCTGTGATGAGTTATTTTCCCATCGTTGTGGTTATTTTTGAGATTTTATATACATTGTGTTTAGCCGCGGACTATGTGTTGTGAAATTAATTGACTTTATTGTACCTTTGGAATGGTTGCGGCCTACGGGCAATTTGTAAATACGAGTTGATGATGTTGTGCTGTTGTGATAATATTCTGTGTGATTTGTGTTACTGTTATGCGGCATATAAGGGTAGCATTACATTAATGACATTATGCGGGCATAAGGGTGGCATTTCACTGTTGTTTTGTGTGTTGGGATATTGTCTTGGCTGAGTGATAAGGGGGGCTATTAAACGGAGCGATAAGGGTGGCTATAGGAGCGACAAGGGTGGCTATTGATATTGTTAGGGCAGAGGGATAAGGGAGGCTATTATAGAAGTGATAAGGGTGGCTATAGGAGAGATAACTGTGGCTATTGTAAGGGATGATATGTGATGATGTGGGCTTATTGTTTTGGTAATTTTTATGTGATGATTTGGGGTTCTTGCGTTGGTAATTTTCATATGATGTTGTGATTTTTCTTGTGTTTAATTTTATATCTTGTGCAACTTGTCTTGTTGTTTCGGTAACACTTGATAATAGTCTGATCTATGCTGAAATTAGGAGCTTGTGGCTATTGCCAGGTGGATTATGCTATATGGAATCGAGTTGCACGCCGCAACAGGTATGATTAATGTTATATGTGATCGGGTTACACGCTGGAACAGATATGAAATGTGGGTACAAGATGCCGGGGAAAATATGATGATATTGGCACGTGAGTTGTCCGTGCGATTGTGATAGAGATATTGGCATGAGGTTCCGTAAAAATATGAAAGTGGGCTCAGACCCATGTTTTATGATTATGAGATAAGGTGTCACAAGGTGACTTTTATTTAAAGGATATTATTTGAAAGAGTTATATTCGAAACACATTTATTTGAAAGACTTTTATTTGAAGGATATTATTTGAAAGAGTTATATTCGAAAGACATTTATTTAAAAGATATTATTTGAGAGAGTTATATTCGAAAGACATTTATTTGAAAGAATTATATTTGAAGGATATTATTTGAAAGAATTATATTCGAAAGATAATTAATTGAAAGAATTATATTTGAAGGATATTTAATTGAAAGAAGTATCTTCCAAATATATTTATTGGAAAGGATTATATTCTAGAGATTTCTATTGAAAAACCTATAGGTGAAAGATGTATATTTTGAAGGATTTGATTATTGGTTGTACTTGTGTTCATTACCTTTTTGAGCAATATTTATGGAGTTCTTGCTGCTTTGTTGTTTACGTCACTAGTTGATTATTGTTGCTATCTGCTATCTGTTTTTCTTTTACTTTTGTATATTGTATTGCACAGGTTATTAGACTAGTGAGTGTCTTGACTCTACCTCGTCACTACTCCACTGAGGTTAGTCTTGATACTTACTGGGTACCGAATGTGGTGTACTCATACTACACTTTAGCACATTTTTGTGCAGAGCCAAGTATTGGAGATATCGGACTCGTATAGAGTTAGAGTGCGATCGCAAGGATTCGGGGTAGAGCTGCTTGCTCACCGAAGTCCCTTGGAGGCTTTCCATTTTATTCAAACAGTATTGAGTATTCGATCCTAGGTATCATTACATGTATTTAGTTAGAGTTTGTGACTCAGTATTACCAGTCTTGGGTGATTTTTTGTTGAATATTTCCATTGTTAGTGTTGACACTTGTATTGAATAAAACAATAGCTTGAATTGTTATTAAAATCGGTTTACCTAGCCTTAGAGACTAAGTGCCATCATGATGCCTGTGGGGAGATTTTGGGTCGTGACACTCAGATCAATATTTTAAAAGGCATGGGCGTAAGGCGAGGCGTAAGTCCCGAGGCATGAGGCGTAAGCCCCATAGGTATTTAATTTTTAATATTTTATAAAATAATATAATTACAACAAATATTTATAAACATGTAAAATTGTGTACAAATTGAAGAAAATTTTTTGTATTTTTCCTACTAAGAATATATATATATGTATATGTGTATGTGTATGTGTGTGTGTGTGTGTGTGTGTGCAACTGTGTGTGTGTGTGAGAGAGAGAGAGAGAGAGAGAGAGAGAGAGAGAGAGAGAGAGAGAGAGAGAGAGGGAGAGCGAGAGCCCCATCCCTAGAAAAAAACTAGTCAAAACAATCTATTGTATGCTACTTACAAGCACAAGTAACTTGAGTCTAAAAGAATACAATTTTCTACCTGGAGGAACAAAAGGGATGACTAAACTGTAATTTGAACTTTGAACTTGCTGCTATGAAAGAGAATGGAGTTCTCTTTGTAATTATAAAAAAAAATTGAATATTCATTGGTTTTGGGAGATATTAGGAGACTAGCAGACAAGATGAAGAATTGGAAAAGACCATAAATTAGGGCCTCAAACATTAAAAGAAGGTCTTGACTTTTAAATTTAATACACTTCAGTTTCTTTTAAAACTTTTGAGTAATTACCAAGCTGACTTTTGAGAATTTGGGTATTATATGAAGGACTTATTGAATAAATTTTGTTTTAATTTGAAAACGTCTCTGGGGCTTACGCCTCACTAAAAACACAAGCCTCAAATGCCCGGGCGTACTCCTAGAACACCCGAGCGTACGCCCTGAATTCCTGGGCGTACGCCTCTTGAGACGTTCACCCCGCACCATCACCTCGGGACATTTTTGGTACGCCTCGCTCTAGGGCTCGTCCTGAAAATGACTTTTAAAATACTATCTCGGATAACAAAATAAATTTTAACAAAGTCAAAATCTGTAATGACCCAATCGGTCGATTTATGACTTGTGGGGATGGTTGGTTCGGGATTTGGAAGTGTTTGGATTAAAATCAGAACACTTGGTTCCTTAAGTTGGCTTTAAAAGGGCAAGTTTGACTTTGGTCAACATTTAGAACAAACAGACTCGGATCAATTTTTTGACAGTTTCGGTAGGACCGTATCATGATTTGGGACTTACGAGTATGCCCGGAATCAAATTCCGAAGTCTCTAGCCCGAGATATAGAATTTTGATGAAAAATTAAAAGTTTAAGTTCAAATAGTGACCGGATGTCAAATTATATGCAAACGACCCCGGAATATAATTTGGATGATTCAAATAGTTCCGTATATTGATTTTGGTCTTAGGAACATGATCGAAATTTTATTTGGAAGTCCATAGTGAAATTAGACTTGAAATGGCTAAATTAGGAATTTAAAGTTTGGAAGTTTAACCAGGGAGTTGACTTTTTAATATCTGGGTCGGAATCCAGTTCTGAAAATTTTCACTGCTCTGTTATGTCATTTATGACTTGTGTGCAAAATTTGAGGTCAATCGTACTTGATTTGATAGGTTCCAGCATCGAATGTAGAAGTTGTAAATTCTTAGTTTCATTAAGCTTTAATTGGGGTATGATTGGTGGTTTTAGCGTTGTTTGATGTGATTTAGAGGTTCGACTAAGTTCGTATGATATTTTAGGACTTGTTGATATATTTGGTTGAGGTCCCGAGGACCTCGGGTGAGTTTCGAATAGTTAACGAATCAAAAATTGGACTGAAACAGTTGTTGCAACGTTTCTCTTCTGCTGGACATTCTGGGCTGTGATCGAGCCCAAGATCGAGCCCAAGATCTAGGCCTAAAATTGAGCTCCCAAAAATCAAGCTCCCAAGATCGAGCTCCCAAGATCGAACTGGACAGATCGAGCTCCTAAGATCGAACTGGACAGATCTGTAAGTTATAAAAAACAGAGGCATTCAACCCATTTGCCTTTTTTGATAAACTTGAGCTTGAACAGAGGCGACTTTTGACAAATTTTTAAGGAAAGACATTTGGGGTAAGTGATTCCAACTCGGATTTGGTCTATATATACAAATATATCATTATTTTCATTATTTAATTAGTGATTTGACATTGAAATTTGGAAATTTTAGAAATCTCATAGAAACGAATTTTTGGGATTTCGGTATCGATTCGGAGTCGGATTTGAGTAAAACTGGTATGGTTGGACTCGTAATTGAATGGGTTGTCAGATTTCATAACATTCATCGGATTCCGATATGTGGGCCGTACGAACGAATTTTAATTAATTTCGGGATTTTTATTAAAAATGTTGTATTTTCTTATAGAATTGATTCCTATAATTTTTAGTGATTGTACCGAATTATTTATGGTTTGATTCGAGGCAATCAAAGTTGGATAATCGAGGAAAGGGACCTCTAGTGGATTAAATTAGAGCAAATTAAGGTAAGTCTCTTGTCTAATCTTGTGAGGGGGAAATTTACCCCATAGATGATTAAATTAAATAATTGTTGCTAATTGCGTGGGCAACGTACGCACGAGGTGACGAGAGTCCGTGCGTAGCTACTATTAATGCTAAAGTTCGGGTAGCTTAGGACTCAAAGCATGAATTACTTATATAAATTGTATATCTTTATTAATTAATATTATTTGATACATATATATATATATATATATATATATATATATATATATATATATATATATATATATATTGTGAATTGTTAGATAAAAATATTAAAGGATGGAAATCTCATATACTTGATTTTTTTTCTGTTTAAATTAATTAATTGTTAAGGTAAATTATTCTTCCTCCTGAATTTATCTTATAACAAATATACTCTCATTTCGGAGGTACATAAGAAAATGTCCTCCTTTCTTGTGGAGAGGACCGAACGCCTCGACAGGATGGATGCATCTATGGATCGTGCCGCACGTCTCTCGACAGTGTACACGAAATTCTGGATCGGGTCGTATGACCTCGGCGTAAATCGTGCTTAATAATAATAATAATAATTGTACGATACTTGGACAGTTTATTATAGCTTGTAAAGCTATTTGATACATTGGAAATTTATTGAAATTGCAGGATTTAATTAATAGATTAGATATTATTTGAATTGAAGGAATTTAATTAATATATTGAGAATTATTGGAATTGAAGGAATTTAATTACTTCTGCTGGTTCAATAAATTTATTGTTAACTCTGTGAATCACGTTGATATCAATATATTTATTTTCATAATTATTTAATATTATTGACCCATAGTGAGTGTCATAGTCGGCCATATCGTCTCTACCTCTTCGAGATTAGGCTTGATACTTACTGGGTACACGTTGTTTTCATACTCATACTACACTTGCTGCACATTTTATTGTGCAGGTACATATATGTATAGCGGCCTAGTGGGAGCAGAGGTGTGGTTAATGATTGTGGGGATATAGGTGAGTTGCATTCTATATTACGATCCGCAACTAACAGAATCTCCTTCAGAGTTATTATATTTTCATGTCTAATTTGTATTCTGGACAGATGCTGTAGTTTATTTTAATTCCCTAGTAAATGCTCATGCACTTGTGACATCGGGCTTTGGGAATGGTTGTGAATTGTTTAGAAATTTAGCTGCAAAAATATTTATCATTTACTCTATGAGTTTTATCTCTACAATTTTATTAAATAAATTTTTATTTCAAAAATACTAAAATGGGTAATTAAGTTAATTGATTATGGTTGTCTTGCCTGACAGTGGTGCCCGGCGCCATCATGACCTTTTTGGATTTTGGGTCGTGACAACATGGTATCAGAGCACTAGGTTCACGTAGGTCTCACGAGTCATGAGCAAGTCTAGTAGAGTCTTGCGGATCGGTCTGGAGACGTCTATACTTATCTTCGAGAGGCTATAGTGCTGTTAGGAATACTTCCCTTTTTGATTCCTCATCGTGCGATTTGATTCCTTTGAGACTTATGCCTTCATTTCCTTCCTACTCAATCTTATGCGACGTGAAGCGCTTGTTATAAATTGGGGATCAAGAAAATTTTTGGTGGTACTACAGATGTAGTACAAGATGTTTCTCCCTGTGTAATTAATTGGGATATTGTCGTCGCCTTGCGAAAGGCCGCTCTGTAATTTCAAATTAAGTATTAGTACTACCTAAGGTTTTGAGATTTGGCATTGATTGTTATGACGATTCGTGCATTGTTATCGCATAGTGTTTATGAAATGGTAAAATGCCTGTCTATGTGTCAGGGCAGTAAACGATTTGAATGAAGGTTTTCTCAGTACATGATTCAAAGGTTTCATGTTTTAATTCCAGCGGAGAAAATGCAATCGGACTATGAATGTTTAGGTTTGGGGTTGATGGAGTAAGGAAGCTTGATATTTTTTAGTGTGGTAGAGTTCTCAATTTTGATGTGGTGTCATCGCCTTATAAAATGCGTTAAGGTTCGCCAGTGTTATGGTTTTCTTCAACTCGCCTTCACGACAGGGTGTTAGGAATTTGTATAGGGGAAGCAGTCGTTAGAGATCGCGGTATGCAGTTACTTAGGATTGAAGAAGCATTCCTAGTATTGATATCCTGAGAAGGATGATCGTCATAAAGGTTTAAAGCTGGTGACGAGCTATTGGTTCAAGTGATACAGAGACAGATTTTGAGTTAAGGCAACAACTATGCAGCGAAGGCTGCGGAAGGACATGTGAAAGGTGCCTTGTGGTGGTTAGGTTCCGAAAAGACAAAGTGTAAGAAAACAGAAGCAGAGTAGTTGCTTAAAGGAGATGGTTGACCAAAGTGGGAGAGCGGCAAGGTAGCACATGGGTTACGTGGTAGGATGATTACACATCTTGAGGAACGTTTGGAGTGATTTGGGATGTAAAATGGACAGTGACTAGGTCTACGAACTTAAGTTGTAATATTAGCTGCTATATTGAGGAATATTGGATACAACAGGAGGGAGTTGCTTGATATGAAGAAGGATACAACATGACTTTGAATTGGAATGTATTGTCGCACCTCTAGTTGACGTCCATGAGAAGTAAACAGACGGGTGCAGCTGGTGAATGAGCTCGGACTCAGGATGATCTACTGATTTCGTAGTAATTGCACCCAGTGCAGCGATGTTGGAATATGTCAGCATGTAATTTCAACATGTGGGTTATCTCCTATAAGCAAGTTAGCGGTCGCGTGGTATTGACGAAGCTTCTACGAAGAATTCTACTGGCTACCCGGTAAGAGATTTAATAGGTAAATGTGGCTAGTGGTTCAGAGTGTTTATTAAAGGTTAATAGAAGGATTTCAAGAAAATTTGGCGAGATGCGTTTGTAGGGTCATGTCAACGATGAAGAAAGAATCTCGGTGGATTCCAGAAATGTTATAATTGTAGCTTCAAGCTAAGTGGGAGAGCCCCACTGTCTATGATTGGATTGCGTAGTGTCAAGTTGTGCGATTTCTGGTTATCGGTGTATTGGTGGGTCATTGCAACTAAGGAAAGAAAACATCAGTGGTAATTTGAACAAATGATTTGGGGAATGTGTGCCATATTTGGCCTTATCAATTCATATTCAGGTTTTTGGAAGACTCAGAGGCTTCATGTAGATGTAATGCACAGGAAAGTGAGACAGTCAGATGTTTCCTTGATAAAGTGTCCATGTGCTAGCAGGGCCTTGGAATTTATCATGTTTGGGAACAAGTCAGAGCAAGTGACTCTCAATAACGGTCTTAGTGGGTTCAAAATTTTTAAAGTGCGGTGTCTAAGGATCTCTAGTTCGTAGTATGATTGAGTATCGAGCTTTTGCAGCAGATTATGAAACAGAGCTTGGAGTACTCTGCGTTATCTTCAGGTTGTGGTGTAGCATTTGAGAAACGGAAGATAATAACTTCGGATTCATAAAAGATGTATGAGAATAGGTGTAACAATTGAAGATGACAAAGTGCGCACAAGAAGGGATATGAGATCATTTGTGGGTTTTGAAATAGCGTGGTCTAGTAAAATAAGGTCACTCGGGATGAGTGCGGATTTGAGTTCGTGATGTAATGAATGGAGTTATTATTATTTCTAAAGCAAGTTGATAATAAATTGAGAAAACAGTGGGTCGGCTAACAATGGTTGAAACGGCATGATGGTGGCAATGATCAGTTCCTTCAGCGCATAAGAGTTATGCATGTAATTTGTGGTTGTACATGCGAGGCTTGGTGGCCGCCGTAATTGATTTTATTTGGAGGAATTAAAGTATTATGGCATGTTATATGTAGAGGGATCCCCAAAGAGGTATGGTGGTTTAGACCACTGCTTGAGGCCGGTATTTTCTGCGAATATGGGAATTCAGTTAGATATTGCAATGGTACTCTTGAAATAAGTTAAGCAGACGATTTCCATATGATGAAGTGTTTACCCTATTAGTGGTTCGGGAGTTATGATGGAATTCTTGTACTCCTGCACATTGGCGTGGTTAAGTGCACTAAGTAGCATGGGATTCGAAAGTTAAGGATTTACGATTTTGGTTCGGTATTGACAAGGATGTAATGAGCTCGGATGTGCAGGAAATGGATTTAGATGTTTAAATCAAGATGGTATTGTTTTTTGATTCATCTAAGGTCGATGTCAGGTGTAAGAGACTTTGTGTATTGATTTGTGGATTCTTGTTGTGCTTTACAACATTAGTGTAACCGGTAGCATGGATGTGCAGACTTGTTACCTGCTGCGAAAGGTCATGCGAGCGTGGCTCACGGAAAGATTTTATAAGAGTGACATGTATTCACTTGATTGAGTGAAGATTGAAACCAAGTATGAAGATTGTGGTAATATCGCTGATTCGAGAATTTATGCCCGGAGGGCACTTGGTTCATTTAGTTGTGGACTGTGAATTTTGTTCCGATTATGACGGCTATTCTTGTGTGTTATGGGAAAAGGATTATTATGGATCCTTAAAAGGTTATTAGCCTAGTACAGTGCGATCAGAATCGGCTTGAGGTACGTGGATGGATTTAAATATGAATGCAGGCTCTACATTAGGCCAGATGTGTTCATTTCAGCATAAAATCTCCCTATGGAGGAGTATTCGGACATTGGATGTCGTTTCGTCGTCCGTTATTTCATGTAATACTATATTGTGCCATGTGAGTTATGAAACAGCTTGATAAATTTCTTATGTGATGAGGTTCCGCATAGCGATGGTCTTATGTGAGCAGGATGGCTCTCGAGATTCAGATCATATATCGCACCTTAGTTGTGCTTGCGTTTTGTAGCGTATGGCGTTGTCGGTCCTTCCAGGGATGATATTATGCACTGAGCGTGCTTGTGTCCGATATTCGGATATTTTGTAGTAATGAGCATTCTAGCTCGGTATGTATTTTCTTATATATTCTTTTTGTGCGGATCAGGTGGCACGCCGCCACGGGTATGTTGTTTGGATCGGGTTGCAAGCCGCAGCGGTATCATGTGTGGATCGGGTTGCACGCCGTAATAGTGTGATGTCGAGTACAGTCATCTATATTCTATTTTGCGTGTTTTGTGTCCAGTTTTCTGAGGAAGGTTCATGACACCTTTTTAGTTGTCTAATTAGTCACGTGGGTTGAGTAATCCTTTCCAGAGTTCGTTTTCCTTATGTATCCCAATTGAGTCCGCAGCTTATTAGCTAATTGTGGTGTCATATGAGGCTTTTTGATCATGTCTGAGGTGGTTTATTGCCTGAGCAGCTTATACTTGGTGAGACGAGATTGTTGGATTTGGGATTAGTGAGATCGGATTATATGGAGAGTAATAAAGAGCAAATACCATTATTTGGTTATAATGAGGCAATGGTTCTTGTCAGAAGAAGAAACTCAATAATTGTTGACTCAGCAGTTGATTATGAATTTCTACACATTCTTCCATTGTGGAAGCATTTCAAGGGTTGGAACAGGACTTATATGTATCATGAGGTGTGTTGTGAACATCATATTCGTGGAATTTTGGCTATTGTTATTAGAGGATGTTATAATAGTCATGTGGATGATGAGGTGCATGGTTTAAATTCAACGAAGGTATGCAATCCTGTATTTGTGCATCGTGTAGTGATTGATACGACATTCATAGGTTGGAAACAGGCATGGTGGAGAATTCTGGATGTTAGATTTGGGCTCTAAGGCTTATTTGCCTAAATAAATGGGAGAATTTTATGATTGGCTCGAGGTAATGTACTCAACTGGGTGTGGTAACACGGGTAGGTGCACAAGGTGTTAAAATATTTTTGGATAACTCCGGAACACTCCTTAGCACATTCGAGGACGAACGTATATTTAAGTGGGAGAGAATGTAACGACCCAACTGGTCGTTTTAACTTTTAGAACCTCGTTCCCTTAAATAAAACTTCCCATATGTGCTTTAATTGTTTATGACTTGTGGGGATGGTTGGTTCGGGATTTGGAAGTGTTTGAGTTGAAATCAGAACACTTGGTTCCTTAAGTTGGCTTCAAAAGGGCAAGTTTGACTTTGGTCAATATTTTGAGCAAACGGACTCGGATCAGTATTATGACAGTTTCGGTAGGACCGTATCGTGATTTGGGACTTGGGAGTATGCCCGAAATCAAATTCCGAGGTCCCTAGCCCGAGATATGGAACTTTGATGAAAAATTTAAAGTTTAAGTTCAAATAGTGACCGGATATTGAATTATGTGCAAACGATCCCGGATTAGTATTTTGATTATTCCAATAGCTCCGTATGTTAATTTTGGATTTAGGAGCATGATCGAAATTTTATTTGGAGGTCCGTAGTGAAATTAGTCTTGAAATGGCTAAAATAAGAATTTAAAGTTTGAAAGTTTGACCGGGGAGTTGACTTTTTGATATCGGGGTCGAAATCCAGTTTTGAAAATTATCACAGTTCTGTTATGTCATTTATGACTTGTGTGCAAAATTTGAGTTCAATCGGACTAGATTTGATATGTTCCGGCATCGAATGTTGAAGTTGAAAATTCTTAGTTTCATTAAGCTTGAATTGGAGTATGATTCGTGGTTTTAGCGTTGTTTGATGTGATTTAGAGGTTCGACTAAGTTCGTATGATGTTTTAGGACTTGTTGGTATATTTGGTTGAGGTACCGAGGACCTCGGGTGCGTTTCGGATGGTTAACGAATCAAAAATTGAACTTAAACAGCTGCTGCAATTTTTTTCTTATGTTGGAAATTCTGGGCTGTGATCGAGCCCAAGATCTAGTCCCAAAATCGAGCACCCAAAAATTGAGCTCCCAAGATCGAGCTCCCGAGATCGAGCTCCCTAGATCGAGCTCCTTAGATCGAGCTCCCGAGATCGAGCTTCCGAGATCGAACTCCCAAGATCAAACTGGACAGATCGAGCTCCCAAGATCGAACTGGACAGATCTTTAAGTTATAAAAAACAGAGGGATTCAACCCATTTGCCATTTTTGACAAACTTGAGCTTGAGCAGTGGCGACTTTTGACAGATTTTCAAGGAAAGACATTTGGGGTAAGTGATTCCAACTCGGATTTGGTCTATATACACAAACATATCATTGTTTTCACCATTTAATTAGGGTTTTGAGATTGAAATTTGGAAAAATTTAGATATCTCATAGAAACAAATTTTTGAGAATTCGGTATCGATTCAGAGTCGGATTTGAGTAAAACTGGTATGGTTGGACTCGTAATTGAATGGGTTATCGGATTTCATAACTTTCGTCGGATTCCGAGATGTGGGCCCCACAGACGAATTTTAATTAATTTCGGAATTTTTATTAAAATTGTAGTATTTTCTTATAGAATTAATTCCTATAATTTTTAGTGATTGTATCAAAATTATTTATGGTTAGATTCGAGCCAATCAAAGTTGGATAATCGAGGAAAAGGCCTTCTAGTGGATTAAATTGGACCAAATTGAGGTATGTCTCTTGTCAAATATTGTCAGGGGGAAATTTACCCCATAGATGGTTAAATTAAATAATTATTGCTAATTGCGGGGGCTACGTATGCACGAGGTGACGAGAGTCCGTACGTAGCTACTATTAATACTAAAGTCCGGGTAGTTTATGACTCAAAACATGAATTACTTGTGTAAATTGTATTCTTTATTAATTAAATTATTTGATGTATATATATATTGTGAATTATTATGAAAGGTAGTAAAAGATGAAATTTTCATATGCTTAATTTTAAAGGATGGAAATCTCATATACTTGATTTTCTTTCTGTTTAAATTAATTAATTGTTAAGAGAAATTGTTCTTCCTCCTAAATTTATCTTATAACAAATATACTCTCATTCCGGAGATACATAAGATAATGTCCTCCTTTCTTGTGGAGAGGGCCGAACGCCTTGGCAGGATAGATGCATCTATGGATCGTGCCACACGTCCCTCGGCAGTGTACACGAAACTCTGGTTCAGGCCGTACGATCTCAGCAGAAATCGTGCTTAATAATAATAATAATAATTACACTATACTTGGACAGTTTATTACACCTTGTAAAGCTTTATTGAAATTGAAGGATTTAATTAATAGATTAGAAATTATTTGAATTGAAGGAATTTAATTAATATATTGAGAATTATTGGAATCGAAGGAATTTAATTTTTTCTGCTGGTTCAATAAATTTATTGTTAACTGTGTGAATCACGTTGATATAAATATATCTATTTTCATGATTATTTAATATTATTGACCCATAGTGAGTGTCATAGTCGGACATCTCGTCTCTACCTCTTCGAGATTAGGCTTGATACTTACTGGGTACACATTGTTTTCGTACTCATGCTGCACTTGCTGCACATTTTATTGTGCAGGTATATATATGTATAGCGGCCTTGTGGACGCAGAGGTGTGGTTAATGATTGTGGGGATATAGGTGAGCTGCATTCTATATTACAATCCGCAGCTAACAGAATCTCCTTCAGAGTTATTATATTTTCCTATCTAATTTGTATCCTGGACAGATGCTGTATTTAATTTTAATTCCCTAGTAAATGCTCATGCACTTGTGACACCGGATTTTGGGAATGTTTGTGAATTGTTTAGAAATTTAGCTGCAAAAATATTTATCATTTACTCTATGAGTTTTATCTCTACAATTTTATTAAAGAAAATTTTATTTCAAAAATACTAAAATGGATAATTAAGTTAATTGGTTATGGTTGGCTTGCCTGACAGAGGTGTCCGGCGCCATCACGGCCTTTTTGGATTTTGGGATCTTTTCTCTAATAAAGGGCAAAAACCCAAAAAAAAAAACAAGACGTGGAGATTTATCTAAAACAAGGAAGGACTTCGGGGACAAATCTTAGCCTTAAAATATCTCTCAAAAAATTGGAGCTGATACATCACAGAAATTAGGGGAGGAAAGGGGTAATAATAAGTCGTAGAAGAGCTTACTCTCAGGTGTTGCTACAAGAGTTAGGTGCATCGTAAGTGATAGGGAAAGAAAAGATTTATAGGATGATAAATGGACACCAAATTCCGTCTCCCTTGCAGAAGCTTAAAATGCCTACCTAGTTGAAATTAATACTAAGGGATTTTACATGAATAGCCGGTCTATTTTACTGTTTATTTTTTTAGTTGGTATATAACAACAAAATATTCAATGTTAATCGGTATACATAAATTATATATTATTATATAAATATATACATATTAAATTTACTAATGATATATAACATTAAAAAAACTATTAAATATTTTTAAAAATATGAAACAAAAAATTAATGAGTAGAATTCGTCAAAAATAAATATAAATAATTTGAGGAAGGAAGTATGTGAATTGGACTAGTTTGAAGTTTGTAGTTCAAATTGAGTTGAAAATTTTCTTTACAACACATGTATCTCACACACTGTTGTACATGGATATACCAGGGAGACACATCGGATACATATGAAATATATAAGAGACATACAGAAGTTACGCAATTATACCTGCAATAATTCTATCTTCTTCCTTCGGACTGTAGCTCAAAATTCAACTCAAATTTTCACAAAACCATCCAAAATTGAGATTCAAATTCCTAAAGATACACACAGTTTACTCCAACAATACCCACTTGAAATAAAGTTTAATATAAAAAACCAAAATTTTCAAACTCAAGCTTAAGCGAGCTTCACTGATTTTAAAATGAGTTTTATAAAAGAAATTATTACCATGAAACACGACCTTTCATCCTCTTAATTAGATCATGCTATCATTTGTAATTATTCGTTGGCGTTCCTCACCTATTTTTCAATTGAATTAAGGTTATCGTCAAGCTACATTTTAACTATCATAAATTAAGGTTATCGTCAAGCTACGTTTTTTT
This sequence comes from Nicotiana tabacum, assembly GCF_000715075.1. Lineage (NCBI taxonomy): Eukaryota > Viridiplantae > Streptophyta > Magnoliopsida > Solanales > Solanaceae > Nicotiana > Nicotiana tabacum. The sequence continues at coordinate 16,849,435 of NC_134094.1, read as the reverse complement.
AGCTATAATCACAAAAATGACTATTGTTGTTGGTGACAATTTGGGTGTTGTAAAGTCAATTACTTCCATTAATTGGGAGCATGCCTAGCAGTCGTGCGTTGCATAAAACCTAGGCACGCGACTCATCTTGTCAGGACCCATAATTCCCACCGCCGGGACCGTGATGGCGCCTAATATTTCACTTGCTAGGCAAGCCAACGTTAGAGAATCATTAAGCCACTTCTTATACATTTCAGTAAATAACAGCAAATAAGCTATAATGAGTTTAAAATGAGTGCGAAAATATATAATAGCCTCAATATTTATATACTACTATTTGGATCTGGAGTCACAATTGACAAACTTCTAAAATTGTATATATATATATATATATATATATATATATATATATATATATATATATATATATATATATATATATATACACTCACAATTTACGAACTTCTAAGATTTTTCTACAAGTAAATATTTGAAAGAAATACAACTGTTTTTGAAAGGAAAGAAACAGTAAAATGCAATGGCTAGAAGGGGACTATAGGGTCTGCGGACGCCGACAGATCTACCTTGGGTCTCTTGTCGAATGAATCCAGCAGCTAACCTCATGATCAGGTCGGACCAACACCAAACTCTGCACAGGAAGTGCAGAATGCATTATCAGTACAACTGACCCCATGTACTGGTAAGTGCCGAGCCTAACCTAGACGAAGTAGTGACGAGGCTAAGGCAAGTAACTCACACTACAACCTGTACGCAGTATATATAATAAAAGCATAAAAGGAAATCCAGAATAGAAGAAAGCATTAAATTGCAAGAAATACAACAACTCCTCGAGATATATCAATAGTGTTCGGAAATTACCGATCCTTAAGTGCAAAAGAGAATACCATAAGGCTAAAACAACTCAGGGAAACATAAACACATAGGTTGTTGCGGCGCGCAACCCGATCCCACCATATCACAATAACACAATCATAGTTCACCCTTATTCCACCAAACAATCCACCCTTATTATACATGTTGCGGCGTACAACCCGTTTCCATCATACAGTATAAATTTACCCTTATTCCACCTCAACATACCACCCTTATTCCTCCTGTTGCGGCGTGCAAACCGGTACCACCGTACATTATAAATTCACCCCTATTCCACCTCAATATACCACCCTTATTCCTCCTCTTGCGATATGCAACCCGATTCCACCATATAAATATTAATTACTCAGTATGTAGAGACATTTCACAATTTAACTCACAGAAACCCTTCAAAATACTTAAACTCCAAACTGAAACAAATAGAAAACTTGTACACCATGAAAATTCACATAAGTAATACTACACAACGAGATCAATTCAGAATCTACAGCAAAAAGGTAACGGTAAACTAGCCCCACATGTTTCCCAAAGTGTGCCATCTAGCAATGTGACTAAAGAGTCACTTAAATCAATATTCTTGTGCTGCCACGTTTGGGAGGGTTTATTAAGCCTTATCCAAAATCTTAATTATTCTCTAATTCATTATTTAACTAATTAATCTTCCATTAACTAATAATCAATCAATTACCCACATAATCAAGAATTATCTCATATTACTTAAAATACTACTCATTTTTAACATACCTTATACAACTTACTATCATGGCCATATGGTACCTTGTATGGTACTAGTCCATAAATACCGGGTATTTTAGCTCGGACCGTATTTTGTCCCAAAATGTCAAATTTTGACGAAATTTATTTTCTTTGATTTTCTTTCCCTCTCACCTTCAAGAATTTACTCATCACTTGTGTGAAATAGCGTAATACTTATAATCCCAAAATAATCTCATTCCCGAACTTACGTCGATTAACTTATGACGAAACTTTAGCGTACGAAAATGCGGGATGTAACATCTCATCTCCGAGCTTCCATCAATTTATTTATGGCGTAGTTTCACGTACGAAAATATGAGGTGTAACAATAAATAGCTATGTTTTTATTTCTTGTTATTGTCAATAAGCCTTTGGATTTATTAAAAAAATAACTGGAGATAATGAAACTATGGAAGAACTAATATCATTAGCCGGAGGAAACAATGTCTAACAGGTAGCAATTAAGCATGGGAACACACGTAGAGTATGTAACAATTAAGACAGGGAAAGAGAAAATATGAGAAAAATGGGAGAAACAAGGAAAATAGATAAGTTGGTGCCGCATAAGTACTCGTCACCTCACATATACGCCGCTCGCATTATTTTTACATAGCAAATAACAACAAATAAGCTATAACGAGTTTAAAATGAGTGCGGAAATATGTAATAGCCTCAATATATATATATATACTACTACCCGGATCTGGAGTCACAATTTACAAACTTCTAAGATTTTTCTACAAGTAAATGTTTGAAAGAAATACAACTGTTTTCGAAAGGAAAGAAACAGTAAAATGCAATGGCTAGAAGGGGACTATAGGGTCTGCGGATGCCGACAGATCTACCTTGGGTCTCTTGTCGAATGAATCCAGCAGCTAACCTTATGATCAGGTCGGACCAACACCAAACTCTGCACAGGAAGTGCAGAGTGCATTATCAGTACAACTGACCCCATGTACTGGTAAGTGCCGAGCCTAACCTAGACGAAGTAGTGACGAGGCTAAGGCAGGTAACTCACACTACAACCTGTACGCAGTATATATAATAAAAGCATAAAAGAAAATCCCGAATAGAAGAAAGCAGTAAATTGCAAGAAATACAACAACTCCTGGAGATATATCAATAGTGTTCGGAAATTACCGATCCTTAAGTGCAAAAGAGAATACCATAAGGCTAAAACAACTCAGGGAAACATAAACACATAGGTTGTTGCGGCGCGCAACCCGATCCTACCATATCGCAATAACACAATCATAGTTCACCCTTATTCCACCAAACAATCCACCCTAATTACACATGTTGCGGCGTGCAACCCGTTCCCACCATACAGTATAAAATCACCCTTATTCCACCTCAATATACCACCCTTATTCCTCCTGTTACGGCATGCAAATCGGTCCCACCGTACATTATAAATTCACCCTTATTGCACCACAATATACCACCTGTATTCATCCTCTTGCGGCATGCAACCCGATTCCACCATATCAATATTAATTACTCAGTATGTACAGAAATTTTACAATTTAAATTACAGTAACCCTTCAAAATACTTAAACTCGAAACCGAAACAAATAGAAAACTGGTACACCATGAAAATTCACATAAGTAATACTACATAGCGAGACCAATTCAGAATCTACAACAAAAAGGTAATGGTAAACCAGCTTAAGCAAATAACAAGAGATAATGAAACTATGGAAGAACTAATATCATTAATCTAAGAAAATAAGGTCTAAAGGGTAGCAATTAGGCATGGGAACACAAGTAGAGTATGTAACAATTAAGACAAGGAAAGATACAATATGAGAAAAATGAGAGAAACAGGGAAAACAGATAAGTTGGCGGCGCATAAGTACTTGTCACCTCACATATACGCCGCTCACATGAATTTCACATAGCAGATAGTCCGAGGGTTCCTAATTCCCTCAAGTCGCGGTTAGACACAACACTTACCTCTCTCCCAAGGCCACTCAATGCTCAATTACTGCTTTCCCTCTATAATCCACCTCCAAACCACTCGTATCTATCCACAAACGACTCAATAATATCAAATAATGCTAAAGAAATCAATTACAATGCATAAATTTAGACTCCCCAAACTTTCTCCCAAAAAGTCAAAAATTGACCTCGGGCCTGCTTGGTCAAAAATCGAAGTTCGGACCAAAATCCATTCACCCATTCACTCCCGAGCTCGATTATATAATTTATTTTAAAATCCGACCTCAATCCGAGGTCTAAATTCCAATTATGTAAAAATCCCTAATTCTACCCAAACTTCCAATTTTTACCATGAAAAACCTAGAATTTAGGTTGAAAACTCATGAAATATAATGGTTAAATTGAAAAAAGTAGGTTAGAATCAGTTACCAACAAATTGGGGAAGAACATCTTTTGGGAAAATCGCCTCTAGGTTTTCTAGTTTTGAAATTTTGAAAGAATGGCGAAAATCCCATTTTGGTTCTATTTTTAATAACTGGGCATCAGGTATTCATTGCATTCGCGAAGAGCAGTGCCTTCTAGGCTTACGTGATCGCGAGTCCCTCATCGCATTCACGAAGGCTGCTCCCTCTAGGCCTTGGCTTTCGCGAACCCATGCTTGCGTTCGCGATGAAGAGATGATTGACCCTTACCCTAGGTCCCTAAATCTATGCGTTCGTGATGAGCTGGTCGCGTTCACGAAGGGTAAGGCCCCCATCCCTCCATTTTCGCGAAGAAGAAAACCTTCCCCAGCCCAGTTCACTCTTCGCGTTCATGAGAGTACCTTCGCGAACGCGAAGAAGAACACACCAGATATGAGCTGAAGCACAAAAACCAGATTTCTAAGTGCAAAAAGCTTTCATAACCTATCCAGAACTCACCCGAGCCCTCGGGGCTCCAAACTAAACATACACACAAGTCCTAAAACATCATACAAATTTTTTTGCGTGATCAAATCGCCAAAATAACACCTAGAACTATGAATTGAACACCAAATCGAATGAAATTTTCAAGAAAGCTTTAAAACTTATGTTTTCACAACTGAACGTCCGAATCACATCAAATCAACTATGTTTCTCACCAAATTCGACAGACAAGTCATAAATATCATAGTGGACCTGTACCGTGCACCGAAACTAAAATACGGATCCGGTAGCAACAAAACCAAACCTCAAATAATTCTTAAAAACTATTAAACTTTCAAATTTTCAATTTTCAACAAAAATTCATTACTCGAGCTAGGGACCTCCGAATTCTATTCCGGGCATAAGCACATGTCCCATATTTTGATACGGACCCACTGGGACCGTCAAAATACGGATCCAGTTCCGTTTATGCAAAATGTTGATCGAAGTCAACTCAAATTAATATTTAAGGCATAAATTATTATTTTTATCAGTATTTAATATATAAGCCTTTCGAAATAATACCGGATTAGCGCACGCAAATCGAAGAAGGCTAAAATGAGGTTTTTGAGACCTCGAAACACAAAATTAGGTTTTTAAAGATAAGATGACCTATCGGGTCATCACATTCTCCACCTGTAAAACAACCGTTCGTCCTCGAAGACATAGAAAAGTACCTGAACTGGTGAAAAGATGTGGATATCTACTCCGCATATCTGACTCGGACTCCCAAAATGCTGCCTCAACGGGATGACTTCTCCATTTCACTTGAATTGAAGGATAACTCTTAGACCTTAGCTGTCGAACTTGCCGGTCTAGAATAGCCACCAGCTCCTCCTCGTAACTCAAATCCTTGTCCAACTGGACAGAGCTGAAAATTAACACGTGGGACGGATTGCCATGATACTTTCGGAGCATGGACACATGGAACACCGGATGAACTACAGATAACCCCGGTGGCAACTCAAGCCTGTAAGCCGCCTCTTCCACTCTCTCGAAAATCTCAGAAGGTCCGATATACCTAGGGCTCAACTTTCCCTTCTTTCCAAACCTCATGACACCCTTAATGTGTGATACCTGGAGCAACACTCTCTCCCCGACCATGAATGCAGCATCACGAACTCTACGGTTGACATAACTCTTCTGCGTGGACTAAGCTATGCAAAGTCGATCCTGAATAATCTTGACCTTATCCAAGGCATCCTATACTAGGTGTGTACTTAACAACTGAGCCTCCCCCGGCTCAAACCACCCAACTGGAGACCGGCACCGCCTACCGTATAATGCCTCATAGGGAGCCATCTGAATGCTTGACTAGTAGTTGTTGTTGTAGGCGAACTATGCAAGGGGCAAGAACTAATCCCACGATCCTTCGAAGTCTATAACACATGCGCGAAGAATAGCATCCCCCACAGGTGTAGACACATACATAGGAGCACTCAAAGAATCACGAGTCACAACCAGATATGAAACAAAATAGGATGACACATAGGAATAAGTAGAGCTCGGATCAAATAGAACTTAACCATCTCTACTGTATAATTAAACAATACCTATAATAGCAACATCGGATAACTGAGCCTCAGGCTTGGCTGGAAAAGCATAATATCGGGGATGGGCCCCACCACTCTGAACCACGTCCCTGGGATGACCTCTAGCTGGCTGACCTCCACCTCTAGCGGTCTAACCTTTACTTCTGGCCGGCTGGGCAGGCAGTATTGCAACTGGTGCCGGAACCATGGCACGAGAACCTTGATTCTATGGCGGGACACCCAATAATATTAGACAAGTCCTCCTGATATTCCCATAACCACCACACTCGAAACATCCATCCTGGTACTGTGGCTGTGGAGACTCATATTGACCCGAACGGCCCAGATAACCACGGTAATAACTCTGAATAGGAGGTGCATCTGGTCCCAAGTAAGAGAAGGTGACCCAGCTGGTTTGATCAACAAATAATCCCTCCACCATTTCTTGGCTGAACCAATCATATGGAATGCATCAAGGTCGGCCCTATTGGTAACCACTATGCCCATGTTTCGTAACACCTCATGACAATTGTCAAGATACTCTTAGGGATCCTTTGAAGTAGTACCACTGAAGTGAACAAGTAAGAGCTTGGTAAACCTATCTAATCTCCACAAAGCCTCAGAAGACATAACTAACCCATCACTGGTCTATGCCGTAATAACCAGTTGAACTACTCCAACTAGATGAGCAGCTGAAGTCTGATACTGGGGATCTATCAGCTCCGGAGTGTGAGTAGCAGGAGTCTAGGCTCCACCTCCAGCCGAAGAGATGGCTGGTTCCATGGGAAATGCGCCAGTCTAGGCCACACTCTCTATCAGGCCCACCAAATGGACCAAAGCGTCCTGAAGCGCTGGGGTGGCAATGAACCCCTTTGGAACCTGAGATGGTCCGGTAGGAATACTCTGGGCTGGAACCTCCTCGTCAAACTCTACCTGAGGCTCCACTGCTGGGGCTACTGCTAGGGCTCTGGGCTGTGCCCTGCCCCTGCCTCGACCTCTGGCCTCGGCCTCGACCTCTACCCCTCGTAGGAGCTGCTACTGGAGGCTCTCGCTGCTGCTCATTTTTGAACTGTTGTTTTCTGTCATCTGGTTTCCTTAATCACGTTCGCGTCCCTTGCTTCTTGTTTACAAAGAGTAATTTTGGAGGAGGAATTCATTGTTCTTTGCGTTCTCATGATCAGGTTCGCGATCGAGAACGCCTGCTTTCTCCTTCTTCGCATTCGCGTCCACTCCATCGCATTCGCATAGAAGAAACTAGGAGCTGGGAGCCGGTGACCATTTCCTCTACGCGTTCGTATTGTTCTATCCATGAAAGCGTAAGAGTGCTTTCCCCTCCTTCACGTTCGCGTGCCACTTCACGCGTTCGCATAGCCCAGTTCCTGAGTCATTATTTTTCCTTCTTCGTGATTGAAAATGCTTGTTCGCGATCGCACAACACCAATTCCGGGCAGTAGCCATTTCCTCTTCACGAAAGCGGCTCCTCTGCCGCGATCGCGATGTACAAATACCTGGGCAGAATATAATTTCTCTATTCTGAAGGTTTTTGCCATTTTCACCATTCTGGTGTTCTAGAGCTCGGTTTTGAGCGATTCCTTGTGGGTTTTTCAAGAAAATCAATTGGGTAAGTGTTCTTCACCAAGAATTTATTATATTTTATGATTTTATATTGATTTTTATCATTTAATTTATTTTTTGAGTAGGGGAAAATGGTGGTCTTTGAATATAGTTTTCAACATGAAAAACATGATTTGAGGGACAAAATGGTATCAGAATTTGTTAATTTTTGTAAGATTGGACTCGTATCGAAATGGGTGTTCGTGTTTTGTAAAATTTGACAGGTTCCGAGGTGCGGGCTCCGGGGTCGACTTTTGGATCGATTTTTAGATTTTGATAAAGATTGAAGCTTTATGATCCAGAATAGTCTCTTTTGTGTTTTAGTTGTGCTTTGAAGTTATTTTGGTTAGATTTGAGTCGTCCGGATATCATTTCACCCGAGAAGTTCATTTTAGAGTATAGGTTTATATTTTTTGAGGTAAGTTTCTTGCCTAACTTAGTGTGGGGGAACTACCCCTTAGGATGTGAGTCTCTATGCTGATTGTAGTCCGTGTATGCGTGGTGACAAGTACGTGCTCGAACTTATTTGTAGAAATGTAGCCTTTTAGGGTTCTTAGGTTCTTGTATTTACTGATTATGCAGTTGTTTTGTTATGAATACGTTTCTTAATTACTAGTTTCATCTCTACCTGCGTTAATTTGAGTTAATTGCTTCATGATCCAGTCTTGTTGTTTATTTGATTCAACAGTGCCTTAATTGAAATTGTTATCTCTTCTATTGTCATGTTATTGCTCCCCTAACTGCTTGTTTTTATTTGAAGATATAATTATCTCTTCTGTAATTGTTCATCCTTTATTGAGACTATGATTATCTTTCAACTGCTTAACCTTAATTGAATTTATTGTGTCTCTTTCGTAATTGCCCGACCTTAAAGGAAGTTTAGATATCGTATATCTTAGTTGACTTGTCCTAATTTGGAATCATTCGAATTGTGTCAGCTCCCTTGTTATTGAACTGTACATCGCGGGCTCTTGTTACATATTATTTCCTTCCTTGTTTACTTGCCTTCTATGTGAGAATGGCTCTATTGGCGCGTGAGTCGTCAGTGCGGTTAGGGTTCAGGTATTGAGACTCGTAAGTTGTGATTTGTCCGAGGTTCGGTAACTCGTGGAGTTTGATGACTAAACCTGATTTAGAAGCGGTTGTAGTTGCTGAGTTATTACTCGTCCTTGCTGTATTTGTGATTCCGGATTGCTGTGTCATTTTTTTGGTATTCCGTTGATACTTGTTGTTTCCTTTCTTATTTCCATTACTCTATTGTGAGCCATATTGCATAGTCTTTATGTAGATATCATATTTCTATTGTTCATATACTTATACTTGTTCAGTTTATTAGACCAGTGGGTGTCTTGACTGTTACTCGTCACTACTCCACCGAGGTAAGCCTTGATTCTTACTGGGCACTGCTGTGGTATGCTCATTCTACACTTCCAGACATTGTTATGCAGATACAGGTATTTATTCATTAGCCGCTGTACGGGTGGTTGCTGTGGAGACTTAAGGCAAACCTGTTGTTGCGTTCGCAGGCTTCGGAGTCACCTTCATGTTTTCATTTTGCACTGTTTATTCTTAATTCTAGACAGTTGTATTTTGATGTTTTCTAGCAAACACTCTTTAGAGCTTATGACTTGTACTACTGGTTTTGGAAATTATAAATTTATTTTGGAGGTTTCCATTTGAAAGATTTTTAGATGTTATTTAATTATTGTTGTTATTAAATAAATGTTAGGCTTACCTAGTCCCTAAGACTAGGTGCCATCACGATACTCAACGGAGGGAACATTGGGTAATGACAAGATGGTATCATAACTCTAGGTTCATAGGTGCTACGAGTCATAAGCCAGTTTAGTAGAGTCTTGCAGATTGATACAGAGACTTCTGTACTTATCTTCAAGAGGCTAAAAAACTATTAGGACAATTTCACTTCCTTAATTCCTATCGTGTGAGTTCATTGATCTCGAAGTTTGAACTTTTATTATTCCATTCTCTCACAGATGGTGAGGACACGAGTTCCACTTACTGATGACGTTACCCCCGGAGCAGATGTCGCTAGGGGTAGAGGCATAGGCTGACGAGGAGCATGCGCCGAACTTAGAGCACCTACCAGAGCAACTTTTGAGGAGCCGCCAGTAGTTTCAGTTGAGGGGCAGGTACCGGAGGCGCCTGCTTTTACCCTTGGACTTCAGGAGACCTTAGCACATTTCCTGAGCATGTTTGGTACATTGGCTCAGGCGGGGTTGATTCCGGTTGCACTATCTACTTCACAGACCGGGGGAGGAGCTTAGACACCCGCCGCCTACATTCTAAAGAAGCGGGTTCATATTGGTCATGGCGCACAACCTATGGTTCCGTTTCATCCCGTGGTCAGGGCAGCAGTATTTGATGAAGAGTAGCTTAGACTTGCAAGGTTTAAGAAATATGACCTTTCTACATTCAGTGGTTTGTATTCAGAGAGTGCACAGGGTTTTCTGGAGGAGTGCCATCACATTCTCCGTACTATGGGTATTGTGGAGACTAGTGAGGTTGCTTTTACTATGTTCCAGCTTAAGGGAGCGGCTTATCAGTAGTGGCAGGTATATGAGTTAGGTAGCCCGGCCGGGTCAGCTTCACTTACGTGAGTTTAGTTTTCAGAGATGTTCTTGAGGGAGTTTGTACCTCAGTCGCTTTGGTATGCATCGCGCGCAGAGTTTGAGAGGGTACGACAGGGCACTATGTTAGTATCAGAGTATGCCATGAGATTCAATGATTTGTCCAGGCATGCACCTGTTTTGGTCACCACAGTTAGAGAGCGTGTCCATAGATTCATTGAGGGACTCAGGCATGATATTCAGTTCAGCATGACTCAGGAGTTAGAGTCAGATGTTTCGTTTCCCCATGTGGTAGGGATTGCTCGCCGTGAAGAGGGTATGTGGGATCAGGAGAGAGAGGACATGCAGAGCCATGAGAGAGAGTACATACGAGATCAGGGGAGAGAGGACAGGGAGGCGAGGAGGCCTCATAGACCGAAGAGATCTACTGGTCCTAATTTTGGAGGCAGGGTACGACATGGTAGAGGTTTTGTGGGTCAGCCAGTTCAGTTTGCACTTCAGGATTCGCATAGCATTTTCGGTTCTCATGGATCTCAGAGTACCTGTACTACACAGTTCCCACAACCCGTTGATGTGTTTCATATAGTAGCTGGGTTTCCACACAGTTCTAGAGCTGGGTTTTGAGCGATTCCTTTTGGGTTTTTTAAGCAAATAGTTTGGGTAAGTGTTCTTCACCTAGAATGTATTATATTCCATGATTTTATCTTTATTTTTATCATTTAATTTGTGTTTTGAGCAAGGGAAAATGGTGGTCTATGAAGAAAGTTTTCAAAATGCAAAATCATGATTTGAGGGACGAAATGGTATCGAAATTTGATAATTTTTGTATGGTTGGACTCGTATCGGAATGGGTGTTCGGGTTTTATCAAATTTGTCGGGTTCCGAGGTGCAGGCTCGGGGGTTGAATTTTAGACCAATTTTTAGATTTTGATAAAGATTGAAACTTTATGATCCGAAATAGTCTCTTATGAGTTTTATTTGTGCTTTGAAGTTATTTTGGTTAGATGTTAGCCGTCCGGAGGTCATTTCACTCGAGAAGTTCATTTTAGAGTATCAGTTTGTCTTCTTTTAGGTAGGTATCTTGCCTAACTTCGTGTGGGGGAACTACCCCTTAGTATTTGAGTCTCTATGATAATTGTAGTCCGTGTACGCGAGGTAACGATTACGTGCTCGGACCAATTTGTGGAAAGTTGGCCATTTAGGGTTCTTAGGTTCTTGTATTTACGGAATATGCAGTTGTTTTGTTATGAATACGTTTCTTAATTACTGGTTTCACCTCTACCTACTTTAATTAGAGTTAATTGATTCATGATCCACTCTTGTTATTTATTTGATTCTTCTGTGCCTTAACTAAAATTATTTTCTCTTCTATTGTCATGTTATCTTTCCCCTAACTGCTTGTTTTTATTTGAAGTTACAATTATCTCTTCTTTAATTGTTCATCCTTAATTGAGACTATGATTATCTTTCTACTGCTTATCCTTAATTGAATTTGTTTTGTTTCTTCCGTAATTTCCCGACCTTAAAGGAAGTTTAGATATCCTATATCTTAGTTGACTTGTCCTTATTTGGAATCATTCGACTTATGTCAGCTCCCTTGTTATTGAACTGTACATCGCGGGCCGTTGTTACATATTATTTCTTTCCTTGTTGAGTTGTTCTTATTATTTGACTAGCATTCTCTGTTGTGACTACTCTTCGTGAATTACTTCCTTTGTTTCTTTGAGTTCTGAAATTTCTGAGTTTACTTATTTGTCATACCGTTGTGCTATTTTCATTATTGTTGTTGTAGTTGTTATTGTGATGCACGAGGTTTCTGCCGTGCGGTTGTTGTTATTATGATGCACGGGGTTTTCACCGTGCGAGTGTTATGGAGTTGCACGAGGTTTCTGCCGTGCTATTGTTACTATTGATATTTGCACATGCGGTGTGATAAGTCGGGGTATATATATATGGGTTGTGCATGTGGCTAGACAAGGTGGAAACATTATTATACACGTGTGGCGAGACAAGGCGGGCATTTAATTTACTATTGCACATGTGGCGAGACAAGGTGAGCAGTGTTATGTATTGATTTGTGATTGCCTGGGGGCATTCTTGTTATTGATATTTGTGTAGTGGTGCACTTACCTGTGTGAGATTTATCTTGTGAAAGTTGTGAGAAAACTTACTTGTGAAAGTTGTATGATTTATCTTATGCTTATTTGCTGGTATGGACTATGTTAGGACACTTACACAAGCATACACATAGTTAATTATTCCTATCGGATAAGAGGTGTTCTTGATATTGTTAAGAATAGATGCTCACCCTTGTTTACTTGCCTTCTATGTGAGAATGGCTCTATTGGCACGTTAGTCATTAGTGTGGTTTTAAAGTGTAACATGGGCACAGGATGGCAAGTGTTAGGGTTCATGTATTGCGACTCGTGAGTTGTGATTTTTCCAAGGTTCGGTACCTCATGGAGTTTTATCACTAAAACCTGATGTAAAAGTGGTTGTAGTTGCTGAGTTACTACTCGTCCTTGCTATATTTGTGATTCCGGATTTAGGTTGTGTTCCATTCACTTTTTTGTATCATTTTTATGGTATTCCGCTGATACTTGTTGTTTCCTTTCTTATTTCCATTACTGTATTGTGAGCCATATTGCATAGTCTTTATTTAGATATCATATTTTTGTTGTTCATATATTTATACTTGTTCAATTTATTAGACTAGTGGGTGTCTTGTCTGTTCCTTGTCACTACTCCACCGAGGTTAGTCTTGATACTTACTGGGCACCGCTGTGGTATGCTCATTCTACAATTCTGCACATTTTTGTGCAGATCTAGGTATTTGTTCGTTAGCCGCTATGCGGGTCGTTGCTGTGGAGACTCAAGGCAATGCTGCGTTCGCAGGCTTCGGAGTCACCTTCAAGTTTTTATTTTGCACTGTTTATTCGTAATTCTGGACAGTTGTATTTAGAAGTTTTCTAGCAAACACTCTGTAGAGGTTATGACTTGTACTACCGGTTTTTGGAATTGTAAATTTATTTTGGAGGTTTCCATTTCAAAGATTTTTAGATGTTATTTAATTATTGTTGTTATTTAATAAATGTTAGGCTTACCTAGTCCCTAAGATTAGGTGCCATAACGCTACTCAACGGAGGGAAAATTGGGTCGTGACAATAATATTACACATTTATCAGTAAATGAGAACATCGTAAGGGTGAATATCATTTGAATATTTCTCTTATTCAAATAGATATGTTAAGGTTTTATCTTCACCAGTTATTAGTCTTCATGTATTAGGTCTATAAAATTATCATACTTTTATTATTATGCTATTTGAAAGCAACTTTATATTTGACGTCAAAGGACATTGCTTTAGTGAATGTTCAATGGAGGGGATAACCAGTCGAGGAGGCGACTTAGGAGATCAAGCATGATATCTGTAGCTGTTATACTCACCTTTTAATCACTTCAAGTATGTCTCTATATGCCTTCGAGGACGAACGTAAGTTTTAAGAGAGGGAGAATGTAACGATCTGGCAGGTTGTTATCAGTTTTAAAAGCTTAAGTTGAAAGCGTTGGCCTGAGTTTGACTTTTGTGTAGACTGCTTTGGAATGGAGTTTTGATGGTTCTGATAGCATCGTATGGTAATTTTGGACTTAAGCGTATGTCTGGATGTTGATTTGGTATTTTTTGGCAAAAATTGAAAGATTTGAAGGTTTGTAAGATTAAGAGGTTGATCGAGAGTTGACTTTATTGATATCAGGCTCGGATTGTGATTTCGGGAGTTGGTATATGTCCGTTGTTTTATTTGGGACTTGCATGGAATATTTCATCTCATTCAAAGTTGGTTTGATATGATTCAACATTGGTGTGAAATTCGTAGATTTGATGTTGTCTGATGTAATTTAAGGCCTCGAGTAGGTTTGTGTTTGTTTTGGGACTTGATGGTATGTTCGAACATGATCACGTGGGCCTCAGGTATGATTCGGGTTGAGTTCAGACTTATTTAAAGGCATGAAGGATTTATGGATGCTTGCTGAATTCTGGTGCAATCACACCTGCAAAGGTATGGCCGCAGATGCGAGATGAGGCTGGGTGAGCTGGGTCTAGATGTGCGGAGGTCCTTACGCAAGTGCACAACCATAGATGAAGATTCCTTCAGCAGAAGCGGAGTCTTGTCTGTTGACTTGGGACTGCATGTGCAGTCTCTCCCTGCAGAAGCGGACGCACATAAGCGCCTTGTGTCTGGAGAAGCGGAAGCACAGATACGCTGGCTGGGCCGCAGAAGCAGAAATTTGCTGAGCCTTAATGAAGCCGCATCTGCGATGGTTTTTCTGCAGATGTGAACTCGCAGAAGCAACCAATTGTTCACATAAGCGGAAATGTCTGGATAGAAAAGGGGTGGAATCAAGGGTTTTATTTCATCTTCCACATTTTGAGTTAGAGAGCTCGGTTTTGTGCAGTTTTGGAGGGGATATTCAAGGATTGGATTGGGGTAAGTATTTTTTACTCGGTTTTGTTCATTAATCATGATTCCATCTTTGTCTTTATCATTTAATTAGTGATTTGAGTTGGAGAAATAAATGATTAGAAGGTCGATTTGAGGTAGGATTTAGATTATTTTTATATGGTTGGACTAGTGTCGAATTGGGTGTTCGGATTTTGTAAGTTTGATCGGGTTATGAGGTGCGAGTGCATAGTTGAATTTTTGAGTTGTTTTTTTGATTTTCTTTAAATATGTATACATGCTTGGCGCTCACACGCCTTAGAGTCAACTTCAATCATTCTTTTTACTACAATTTATCTTCTACTCAGACAGTGTTGTATTAGAGATTCTTAGATTATTTCGGTAGAGCTTATGACTCCATTTCATCGGTTTTGGGAATTTTATTATAGATGTTCTGTTTTGGGAGTTATTATAAGTTTCATTGAGTTATTGTTTATCTTAGTTGTTAATTCTGTTAATGTCATGATAAAAAATTCCAACATGTTGTGATAGCTCCTAATACCTTACTAGGCAAGGAGACAATCATATAACAACTACGCATTGCGTTAAAACATGGTTTAATAAGTTGAACAGTGGAAAGTCTCATAAATAACTGATAAAAACAACCTCAACTTAGCTACCACAAAACCCAAAATCCTGGTGTCACCGATTACATTAACTACTAATGTCAACATAGTCTTAAACTCTAGTACAATTATATGAGAAAATAGAACAATACTTAACTAAAATGAAATGAGAGTCAAGGCTTGCGGGCGTCATAGCAGCTACCTCGAAGTCTCGGAACATGTACTATCACCACTTTATCAACCACGCATTCAGATGTACCTGGATCTGCATATGAAGAGCAGAGTGTAGTATGAGTACAACTGACTCAATGTACTAACTAAGTAAGAAGACTAACCTTGGGCCGAAAGCAGTGACGAGATCAAAAAGAGACAATCCGAATTAAATAATGACAACATATATACAATAAGATAATGACAATAATAACTCATAGAACTTCAATATTCAGCTCGTACACAGTACATAAATTTAGGCATGCTTTCAAGTACAACAATTTAAGCTCAACACTGATAAAATATGCCAAGTACTGCTAGCATGAGGAATGTTACATCTTTATGCCTACATATTAAATATGCATGTCAAATGTAATGCCTCACAGTGATAATCATAGGTAATCACACTCTCAGCGTACTCAAGCTACCTGTCTCTATGTCCTATTCATCACACACAATTACTCAGCACTGTACGGGTGCATGCGCTCACTACTGGTATGTCAGACTCTGGAGGCGCGGATCCTGCCTAAGAGCTAATATAAAACCAATATGGCCTGCTTCAACATGCAGCCCGATCCCATAATAATAAATAAGACAATAAGGCATGCTGCGGCATGCAGCCCCATTTCTAATATTACTCACAATTCGCCTCGCACAGCACAACTCAGTCATCAATCTCTCTATCTCACGTGTTCACAAATGTCATACCACTTAGCTCAAATAATGATAACATGATGTAACAATAAATGATAACAGAGATTGAGATATGATATGTAAGTGAATAAATATGTTTGAGTACATAATTGCAACTTAAGCAAAAAACTCAACAACATAAATGACCTCAGTATGTACCAATAGAATAAGCACATAGCCTAAACATGATTTCTAATGCATAGGAATTACATAGATAGAAACAAGACTAGATAACTTCACAGTGCCACAGAATAAACCGAGTCATAATTATCAAGGTGCATGCCCACACGTCTGTCACCTAGCATGTGTGTCACCCCAACACCACCATATTACACGTATTCCAGGGATTCATACCTTCAATACCAATTTTCTAAGTGTTACATACCTCAAAGTGCGCAACTCAATACTCCAACAAAGCCTTGCCTCGTGAATCGACCTCTGAACGACTCGATTCTTGTCACAAATAACTTAATATGACCTCCGAACGACTAGATCAACTTAATAGGAATCAATTCCATACGATAAAGTTAAGTGTTTTAACTAAATGCAAAAAGTCAACCCAAAATGTCAACCCCCAGCCCACACCTTAGAACGTGACAAAATTCACAAAATCCGAACACCCATTTAATAACGATTCCAACCATACCAAAATCATCCAATTCTAGCCAAATTGCACCTCAGAACACATAATCTAAGTGGGAAAATCAATTGTTATTCAATATTAATGGACAAAAGTGGTCAAAAGTAGCTTACCTCTTGATTTTTAGTGAAATCCCTCACAAATATTGCCCCTAGCCGAGCCCCCCCCCCCAAGCTAAATTATGAAATAATTATCTAACCCACGATTTCGGGTTTTCAAATCTGCCCAAGTATGCCTCTTTCACGAACGCGAGGCATACCTCTTAGCTGAAAATTCCTCTTACCCAAACGCGACATCCCAGTCACGAACGCGATGACCTCTGACTCCAAGCCTAAGGGAACGTGAAGGCTAAATGCCTGATGCCCAAGCCAGCCTAACCCTTTTATGCGAATGTTGAATCCCTCTCTCAATCGTGTTGAATAGAACCACTAAACCTTTGCAAATGCGAAGAACAAAATCCTCCTGCCCCTGAACAACTATATGCGAATGCGGTCTCTTCATAGCGAATTCAATGAGGGCTGCACCAGACACTAGATCAACAGTTCTATAAGGCCAAAACACAATTTGAATCAATCCGAATCTCACCCGAGTCCCCAAGGACCCCATCCAAGCATACCAACACATCATGCAAACTTACTCGATGCCTTAAATAATATCAAACAACATCAAAATTATAAATCGCACCCCAATTAAAGACTATTGAAACTATTGGATTCCATATTTCTACAATTGATGCCGAAACCTATCAAGCCAAACCGATTGTCCTCAAATTTTGCACACAAGTCAAAAATCACACAACGAACCAATTCCAGCTTCCAGAACAAAACTCCAAGCCCGGTATTAACAAAGGCAACTCTTGGTTAAACTTCTCAACTTTGCAACTTTGGTCAATTCAAGCCAAAATGACCTACGGACCTCCAAATTAATATCCGAACATACTCCTATGTCCAAAATCACCATACGAAGCTAACAAAACCAACAAAACTCCATTCCGGAGTCATTTGCTCATAAGTTAACATCCGGGCAACCCTTTCAACCTAAGATTCCAACCTTGGGACTAAGTGTTTCAATTCATTCCGAAATATCCCTGGAACCAAATCAACCACAAATGAATATCGAATAAGAAATAAATAGGGGAACATGGATAAAATTCTCAAAGCGACCGGTCGGGTCATTATATTTTTCCCTTCTTAAACAAACGTTCTTCCTCGAACGAGTCTAGAATCATACCTGGAGTCTCAAATAGGTGTGGATAACTGCTCCGCAACTCCCCCTCGTCTCCCAAGAAGCCTTCCCGACTGCTTGACCTTTCCACTATACTTTCACTAAAGTTATATCCTTTGTTCTCAACTTTCGAACCTACCGATCCAGAATAGCCACCTGCTCCACATCATATGTCAAATATCCATCTAATTGAACTGTGTTGAAGTCTAAAACATGAGATACATCATTGTAATTCTTCTGTAGCATTGAAACATGCAATGTTGGGTGAACACTCGATAGACTAGGTGGTAATGCAAGCTTATAGGCCATATCTCCAATCCTCTCAAGCACCTCAAAATGGCCAATATACCGAGGGCTCAACTTGCCCTTCTTCCCGAACCTTATCACACACTTCATGGGTAAAACTCTAAGCAATACCTTCTCTCCAGCCATATATGAAACATCATGAACCTTCCAATTGGCATAACTCTTCTGTCTGTGATTGTTCCATGTGAAGCCGATCCTGAATCAACGTGACCATTTCCAAGGCATCTTGAACCAGATCCGTGCCCAAACCACCCAACTGGAGATCGATATCGCCTCCCATATAAGGCTTTATAAGGAGCCATCTGAATACTCCATTGGTAGCTCTTGTTGTAGGTGAACTCTGCAAGCAGTAGAAACTGATCCCAAGAACCCCCGAAATCTATAACATAAGCGCGTTGCATATCTTCCAATATTTGAATGGTGCGCTCGGAATGTCTCTCCGTCTGAGGGTGGAATGTTGTACTCAACTCAAACCGAGTGCCTATCTCTCGCTTCACTGCGATGTGAATTGCGTAGCACGATAAGAAATAATAGACACCAGCACACCATGAAGACGAAAAATCTCGTATATATAGATCTCAGCCAACTGCTCCGAAGAATAGCTTATCACCACCAGAATGAAATGTGCGGACTTAGTCAACTGGTTCACAATCACCCAAATAACATCGAATTTTGTAAATGTCCGTGGTAGCCCAACACTCATGTCTATGGTAATACACTCCCATTTCCATTCAGGAATCTCAAGCCTTTGAAGCAAACCGCCCAGCCTCTTATGCTCGTACTTCACCTGCTAGCAGTTCGAGCACCGAGCTACACACTCCACTATATCATTCTTCATTCTTCTCCACCAATAGTGTTGTCACAAGCCTTGATACATCTTCACAACACCAGGATGAATGGAATACCATGAACTATGGGCCTTCTCAAGAATCAACTCATGTAACCCATCCACATCGGGCAAACAAATCCGACCCTTCATCGGCAACACCCCATCATCTCTAATAGAAACCTCCATGGCATCACAATCTGAACCATCTCCTTAATGACAAGCAAATGGGGGTCATCATGCTAACGCTCTCTAATGTTCTTATATAAAGAAGACTGAGAAACAATGCAAGGCCACCCATACTCACCACCTTTCTACTCAGAATATATGCAAGGCTACCCATACTCACCACCTTTCTGCTCAAGGCATCAACCACCATATTGGCCTTCCCGGGATGATAGAAAATTGTAATATCATAGTCTTTTAATAGCTCCAACCATCTCCGCTGCCTCAAATTTAGATCCTTGTACTTGAACAACTATTGTAGGCTCTGATGATCTATAAATACCTCACAAGACACACCGTAGAGATAATTTCTCCGAAGTTTCAAAGCATGAACAATGGTTGCTAACTCTAAATCATGAACATGTAGTTCTTCTCACCGATCTTCAATTGGCGTGAAGCATAAGCGATCAGCCTACCCTCATGCATGAAGACACACCCAATACCAATCCAAGAAGAATCACAATACACTGTATATGAACCCGATGTTGAAGGGAAAACTAGAACTGGAGTTGTGGTCAAGGAAGTCTTGAGCTTCTGAAAGCTGTCTACACACTCATTAGACCACCTGAATGGGGCACCCTTATGGGTCAATCAAGTCAAATGTGCCGCAATGTACGAGAAACCCTCCACGAAGCAGCGATAATATCCGGCCAAGCCTAGAAAACTCTGAATATCAGTAGCTGAGGACGGTCTGGGCCAACCCTGAACTGCCTCAATCTTCTTTCGGATCAGCCTTGATACCCTCACTAGACATCACATGTCCCAAGAACACCACATAATCAAGTGAGAACTCCCACTTGGAGAATTTAGCATAAAGTTTCTTCTCCCTCAATGTCTGTAATACAATCCTCAGCTATTGCGAATGCACCTCCTGGATACGTGAGTACACCAGGATATCATCAATAAATATTGTGACAAATGAATCAAGATATGGTTGGAATACACTGTTAATCAGATGCATGAATGCTTCTAGGGCATTGGTCAGCCCAAAAGACATCACAAGGAACTCGTAGTGAACATAACGGGTCCTGAATATCATCTTAAGAATATCAGAATCCTGAATCTTCAACTAGGCATCCCCGAAATATATGCTGGAAACATATCCGAAAAGTCTCTCACTACTAGAACAGACTCAATGGTAGGAGTATCAACACCAACATCCCTCACAAAGGCCAAATATGCCAAACATCTCATTCCAACCATTTGTTGGTCCTTCAAATATGAAATCACCCTACTGAAGACATAGTCCAAAGAAGCTCTCCACTCAATCCTAGGCAATCCCTGCATCACCAACGTCATGGTTTCAGCATGACAATACAAAATCGCATTGACATGGGGGAAACTAATCCATGCCTAGAATCACATCAAAATCAACCATAATAAGAAGTTAACTATCAAGTCGCATCTCCAATCCTCCAATGGTCACCACACATGACCGATACACACGGTCCACAATAATAGAATCGCCCACGGATGTAGACACATGACCATGCGTAAATAAGGACTCACAAGGCATATCCAAATAACTAGCAAAATACAACGATACATATTAATAAATAGAACCGGGATAAATAATATGGAAGAATAACTATGGCACACTAAAACAATAATTGTGATCACTGCATCTAAAGCAACGACCTATGTCCTAGCGTGCAAAAGCATAACAGTGAGCATGAGCACCACCTGATTGGCCTCCCCCTCTAGGGTGACCTCTAACTGCCTGAGCCCCATCTCGAGTTGGCTGAACGGACGGTGAAATTAGTGGAGCAGAAGTCATAGCCTGACACATCTACTAAACTGGACCACCCAAAAGACGGGGAGAATACCTCCATATATGTCCAAACTCTCCACACTCAAAGCAACTCTTATTTGTCAATGGAGGCGAGGAATGAATCGGACCCTGCGAACCAGAATAACCACTAAAAGGACCTAGTACAGACGAACTCTGAACTAATTGATCATGGGATAAACTCTAAGCTGGGAGGGCACTAAGAGATAACTGACCTATATGAGCATTATATGAACCATGGCTAGCTATTGCACCATGATGTACCGGGCAAGACATCTGAGCCTACCTATAAGGATGACCCCTGTTGTGGTGGGCTGCGAGAGGCTGGGGATGAAGTAGGGGCCAAGGTGGGGCTGTCACTACAGCGAGGGCAGTACTTGTGGAGCCACCAGTTGCTCCAGTGGAGGAGCGGGTTCTGGATATTGTTGAACTGTCGGGACCAGCTCAGACACTAGCAGTACCTATTGCTATACCTGGCCTTCAAGATACTTTGGCCCAGATCATGAGTGTGTATACGAACTTGGCTCAGGTAGACATGATACCAGTTGCACCGACTACCTCACAAGATAGGGGAAGAGCTCCTCCCGCCCATACTCAAGATCATCTAGCTCAGGGTTATCAAATATTGGGGTTTTTCCAATACAGCTAGTTGTTGCGGTGCAGGCCGGGGTCGGACCATATTTGACTGATGAAGAGGAGAATAGGTTAGAGCGATTTTAGATATTTCGTCATCCCTAATTCAGTATAGGAGAGTCAGAGGACGCTCGGGGTTTTCTTTGTTAGTGTCATCAGATTCTTTGCACAACGGTTCTTATGGACTCCAATAGAGTTGACTTTACAACTTTTCAGCCGATAGGGCCTACTAACATGATGTTGAAGACCTATGAGTAAGTCATACCAGCTAGTGTCGCACCACTCACAAGGCATTAGTTCTCAGTTCTCAGTTATTTTCTTAGAGAAGTCTGTTCCACAGAGTCATAGAGAGGTGCTGTGTAGGGAGTTTGAGCATCTATGCCAAGAGGGTATGGTTGTGACCTAGTACGAGATGAGATTCGCGAGGTTGGCACGTCATGCAATATTTTTGGTTCCTACTTAAAGGAAGAAGATTAAGAGATTTATTGATAGCCTCAACTATGGTCTACGATATGATTTAGCCCGAGAGGTCAATATACATGATATGTTTGACTAGGTGGTTGAGATTGCCAGGCATTTGGAGAATTTTCGTAGGCTTGATAAAGAGAAGCTGGAGGCCAAAAGGCCCCGTGGTTTAGGTGGTATCGGTGGTTCCTTATCTGGAGGCCAGTCACATCACATTTGAGGATGACCTTATAGGGCCATCAAGCAGCTTGTCAGATTCCTCGTGGTTCTTTAATTAGTAACAGTTCATACAGTGCTTTCCTAGTTCAGTAATAATAAAGACCTCTTACTAGAGTCCCACGGTAAAGCACGCAACCTATGGTTTTAGAACCAGTTGCTACACCGCCTGCACAACCATCTGTGGGAGGGGGGGCTCATTCGGTTTGAGGCCACTCTAGAGGGACAAATTAGTTAGGTGGAAGATAGGACCATTGATATGCATTTCCAACTAGGCTAGAGGTAGTTGCTTCTGACGCCGTGATCGTGGGTATTGTTTGAGTGTGCCACAAGGATGCTCTAGCATTATTTGACCCTAATTTCACTTATTCTTATGTGTCATCATATTTTGCTCATTATTTGGATATTCCCCGTGATTCTTTTGATATTCATGTTCATGTATCTACACCAGTGTGATTCATTAATGGTGGATTATGTATATCGGTCTTCTGTGATTACTATTGGGGGTTGTGAGACTAGAGTTGATCTTTTATTGCTTAGTATGGTTTATTTTGATGTGAATTTAGGTATGGATTGGTTATCTTTGTACCATACTATTCATGATTGTCATGCTAAGATTGTGATTTTAGCTATGCCGGGGTTGCTAGGTTAGAGTGGAGAGTGAATTTATTTTTGAAGGCTCAATGGATTCTTGAGAAGGGCTATTTGGCGTATTTGGATATTGTGATAGATGTTAGTGTTGATACTCCTACTGTTGAGTCTATTCCAGTAGTAAGGGAGTTCTCAGATGTGTTTCCTGCAGACCTGCGGGGCATTTCACCCGACAGGGATATGGATTGTAGTATTGACCTGGTGTAGGGAACTCAACCCATCTTTATTCCACCATATTGCACTGTTAGATTTGTAAGAATTGAATGAACAATTACAAGAATTGCTTGATAAGGGTTTAATCAAGCCTAGTGTGTCACCTTAGGGTGCACCGGTACTAAGAACCAAAATGTGTCTGGTGAACATGTGCTAAGAACCAAGTCCGCAAGGTGGATGCTGATGTGTGCTATGATCCAGGTCCGCAAGGTAGTTGTTGAAGGTTCTTGCATTGCAGTAACATTTACACAAAGTTACTACCACAAAGTTACTATAGTCCAAGATTTCTAGAAAAGGCTATTTGATGCGATAAAGACTGTTGTCCAAGAATATCTGTTCGCGTAAGTGATAGACAAGAGTCACAAAATTTGCGGAGTCCTTGGAGCTTTAGGATTTCTATCAAACAAGAAGTTGACTATGTGTCGGACTCCCAAATATATCGTAGTACTGGTAAGTTAAATACTTTCCCTGTGGACCAAGAAGATTATCCTTTTGCACATCAACTAAGGAACAACATAGTGTATCTCGAGTTCAACACTCAAGTCGATCATCTGTGTCAGTGTTCTTCTTGAGTCCGTTAGTTCATGTGTATTAGGAAATCAAGTTGTAATCAAGATGTCATTCATAACCTATTAGCTGGAGTAATTGTTTAAGTTTTCAAGTTAGAGTAACTTGTAATTAATTCAAATAATTGAAGTAGGAGAATTATGTGGATATAGGATTATAGGTCTTGTAATCAGTACCTTTGGCTCATTTGTTCTAGTAAAGTTGAAGTTAATATCCTACGTGGTAGGCCATGGTTTTTGCACCTTTAGTCCGCGCGATTTTCCACATAAAAAATTAATGTCTTTGTTATTTATTATTTCTTTCATATATGTGCAAGGAGTAAGTCTAAGAACCATGTTCTTTAGTAATTTAGGAAAGCACTCAAATTAACAACTGGTGTCGGAGTGATTCTTTCAGTCATGGTTAACACCTAGAGAGATCTTGGAAGAAAAATGAGTGTTTCACCTGGAATTAATGAAGGATCTTTGTTCAACGAAATATACTATAGTTGGGGGAAGATAAGAATTAAGGATTTCCAAACGGCAGAGGACTATGAACTATGGATAATAGTGAATTGAGGACCACTAGCTCCCGCAAAACAAAATGGACAAAATAAAATTGTTCCAAAGGAACCATCTGAATTTGTAGCAGCAGATTTCAGGATGATGGTAAAGAATGCAAAGGCCAACAAGATCCTTATATATGGACTTGGTCTTGATGAGTACAACAGGATATTTGAATGCTCTAAATGCAAAGGAGATCAAGGTTGCATGATAACCTGCTCATGAAGCAACAAATCAAGTGAATAGATCAAGGATCGAGTTGCTCATGAGAAATTATGAGCTCTTCTCTATGAAGGAGTCTCAACCTATTCGGGAAATGATGACTAGGTTTACTATAATAACAAATGAACAGAAGTCACTTGGAAAGGTATTCACTTATGAAGAATTTGTTTGGAAGGTTCTAAGGATTCTCCCTGCTTAATGGGAATCAAAAGTTACAACCATCCAGGAAGCAAAAGAGTTGGATAAGATTTCACTAGATGAGTTGATTGTAAACTTAAAGACCCGGAAGATGAGAAAGATGGAATTGCGCAAGGAGGAACCAATGAGTAATAAGGCCTTGGTTCTTAAGGTATCCTAAAAGAGGATTCTAACAATGATGAACTGGACCTAACAATGTTTTCTAAGTTCAAAAAGTTCACGAAGAACTCCAAGAATGCATCTAAGAGAGAAAACTCTGGCTAACATAAGCAGATTGACAAGTCTTCATATGATGGGTGTTATAAGTGCAACAAGATGGACCACATGGTCAAAGAATGTCGTGTGTGAGAAATTGAATGGAAGAAATAAAGAGCTGAAAAAGAGAAAAGGCAACAAAATGAAAGGGCGAAGCCTAATCAAAGGTAAAATCCTAGGCAAAGGATTCACTAAGGCCAAGAAACAAGCCTTTCTAGCAGTATATGAAGATAGTGGAACTGATAAAGAGGAGGAGAAGGAGGAAAAGGCTATAAGTCTTTATGTTGTGATAGATTCACACAAGGTAGTTGAAACTGAACTCCATGTAGAGACTAGGAATGCACATCGAAAGACCCCCTCCATCTGATGGACATCACTATGATGAATGGAAAATGCGTATGGAAGTGTTCCTTCGGGATATTTATTTTGATCTATGGATAATCATTAATCATGGAAAAATTACACCTACTAATGTGGATAGTGATGAAAACAAGATTATCAAGAAAGAGGAGGAATATGATCTTGAGGATCATCAGACGATCCAGCAAAATTCAAAGGGAAAGAACTTGCTCTGTAAAATTCTACCAAGGAGTGTTCTCTATAAAGTGTCCTCTTGCATCTCAGCTCATGATATATGGAGGACGTTTGAGTCTGATTTTGTAAATGAAAACATTGAAGTTGCACTAATGACAATTGAAGAAAGCCATTAATGGCCATAAAACTCAAAGGCTGAAGATGAAGAAAATTAGTTAAGTATCTCTAACTTAAAAGAAAATATCCATGCTCTGTTTAAGAAACAGTTAATGGCCATAATAGTTACCATGATGGGTGAGATGGATAGGTTGAGTGCTAGAAATGATCAGTTAATAAACAACCTTTCATGTGTTAAGCTTGATCTTAAAAAGCTTGAATCTGACAAAGTTGACCTTGAAGGAAAATTTAAAAAACTTATGAACCAAGTTCTTGAGCTCACTTCTAATAATGAGCAGCAATCTCCAGCATATAGCAAGGGAATAATGATTAATCAGCAAAACAATCTTGAAAAAGAATTGAAAGAGCTCAAAAATAGTTTTTATGATGCTGACTGCAGGAATAAAGTACTGCAAGAGAACCTTGAAAAAGCAAAGTATGAGTTATCTAGTCTAAGAAAGTGGTTATACGAAACCTGTACCTAGGTATGATTCCATGTATGTAGGAATTTTTGATAATAAGATGTGAACTCACTATGGGAAGGTAGGACACTTCAAATATACTTGCACTGCCTTAATTGATGCTCAATTAGATCTTTGGGTTACTTAAAGATATGGAGAAGGAAAAAAAACCCACAATCAATTTCCTTGTTCAATCCAAGTGGATTAAGGTCAATAAGAAAATAGTTGTTAACACCTCCCGTTCTGGGGAAGAACAGATTTGATTCATCTTTTTTTTTCAATAAAATAGGAACCAAGCTTGTTTAGGTTTCCAAGACACATTAGTGATTTTTTTGTAGGATAAAGTGAGAGAAAACAATCAAGACTGGTATCTAGACAGTAGATGCATAAGATATATGACTGGTAAAAAGAAAAACTTTTTCTTACTGACAGCCTTTTAAGGAGGGAGTGTGTCATTTGGAAATGGGAAAAAGAAGACAAATAACAAGTATTAGTAAGGTTGGTAAGTCAATCTCTCATGCTACAGAAGATGTGTACTATGTAGTGGTACATAATCATAATCTTCTCAGCATTTCTCAAATGTGTGTTAAAGGCAATGGGGTAAAGTTTAATTCTAAAATCTGTACTGTCACTAAGATGGATACCGGTGAAATTGTTCTGAAAGGCAAGAGATAAAATAATGTCTACAAGATATCTAATGTATCTCTTCCTCAGAGTGAGAATACATGTTTAAGTGTAGTGGAAGAAGGTCCACTATTATGGTATAGAAGACTCGGACATGCCAGTCTATCTCAACTCAAAAAACTGGAAGCAAAGGACCTAGTCCTTGGGCTACCAAAAGTTGAGTTCACATTAGACAATGTTTGTGATGCTCGTGTAAGAGGTAAACATATAAGGTTATCCTCTAAATCTAAGAAAGTTGTTAGTACTTCCGAACCCTTGAAACATCTTCATATGGACCTATATGGACCAATGAGAGTTAAGAGTATAGGAAGAAAGAAGTATGTATTTGTGATTGTTGATGATTTCTCTAGATACACGTGGACCTTGTTTATAGCATCTAAGGATGAAAGTTATGATGTTTTTTGCGTGTTTGTCAGAATAATTCAACAGAAACTAGGGAGTGTTGTATCAAGTATAAGAATAGACCACTGGACTAAGTTTGAAAACGCTAAATTTGTTGAATCTTGTAACACTCATGGCATTGAACATAACTTCTCTCTACCCAGAACTCCACAACAAAATGGTATTGTGGAAAAAAAATTTATCTATAGAAGATATGGACAGAACTATGCTAATTGCTACTGAACTACCTAAGAGCTTTTGGGCTGAGGCTGTCAATACTGCTTGTTACTTGTTAAGCAGGTGCACAGTCAGACCCATTCTTGAGAAGATTCCTTAGCAGTTACTTCGAGGAATAAAGCCTAACATCACTCACCTAAGAGCTTTTGGGTGTAAATATTTTATGCACAACAATGGGAAATAAGCTATAGGTAAGTTTGATGAAAAAGTGACGAGGGTATTTTTTGGGTTACTCACCACATAGTAAAGCTTACAAAGTATTTAATAAATAACTATGTGTGTGGAAGAAATTATTCATGTTATTTTTGATGAATCTAACAACATGGCTGAGAAAGGCTTGTAGGATGACGATTATAATATAGGGGTTGTGGGCCCCACTCTTGTGGATGACCTGGCCACAAAGAGTACTCCAATCTTGACACCTTACTAAATGAAATTAAGAGTCACAAATTTGGCCAAATCTTGCCGCCACGTTTGAGAGACTTTTAGGCTTGTCCACAACATCTTAATTAATTATCAATTCCTTAATTAACTTGGTAATTTCCCACTAATCTAATAATTAACCAATTACCCACATAAGTAAGAAGTATCTCAAATTACTTAAAATACTACTCACTCTTACCATACCTTATATACCTTACTATCATGGTTATATGGTACCTTGTATGGCACTAGTCTATAAATACGGGATATTATAGCTTGGATCGTATTTTATCTCAAAATGACAAACTTTGACGAAACTCATTTTCTTCGATTTGCTTACCCTCTTACCTTTACGAACTTGTTTGAAATAGCATAATACTTATAATCTCATTCTCGAGCTTATGTCGATTAACTTACGACAAAACTTTAACGTACGAAAATGCGGGATGTAACATCTTATTTCCGAGCTTATATCAATTTGCTTATGGCGTATTTCCACGTACGAAAATATGGGGTTTAACACTGTCCCTAGGATTTGACAGCTATCTAAACAAGTGGCTTACTATTGAAAATGATGTGGACACAGTCATTGTAGTTACCAGAAAGTTCTCCTAAAAGTTTGAGCTAGATGCTCCCCAAAAGGTGTACAAGACAGACATGAAACCTTTTCACAAACTGCTGTTTCACTTTGTGAACTCTTGCATTCTGTAGAGATCTGAGAGAAGGCACGAGGCTACCCTGTTGGATATGGTTGTAATGTTGTTATTGGATACAGGTATATCTATAAACCTTCTCAGCATATGACTAGGGCTGCAGACACCTCCAAGCCTAAGCATGATATGCCTTATGGCTTCATGCAAACTAAGTAGTTTGACAAGCTCAATATAGCCTTGCCTGATCTAAATTTTAGAAATCACAACGATGTTATGGATGCTGTCACACTCAACCAGTGTGGTTATGCTGAGATCAAGGCTAGAAGGCCAATCAGTTCTACCATTTTTATTGGAAAAAGAATGCCAATTGAACTCACTAAAAGGTTGGAATTGAATTTACAGGAGAATGCTAAGATTGAGGAGGGCAATGATGAGCTATAAAAGGAAACCATGCAGATTAGAGTGGAGCTCAGAAAAGACGGTGAGGCTCATGCTCAACAGATTTCCAACTTTGTGAAAGCCTTTACCCCCTCTTCTTCTTAGACTTGATACTGGTCCTTTAACCCTTATCTCAACTCTGCCTTGCTAACCTAGTGTTGCTTCAGCTTTTGTTTTACTAGTTCTGAGTAATTTGCAAGATGTTTCAGCTTATTTTATTTTAATGTTTTAGTTCAAGGCCCTAGGCTTAATGTTCTTTACCTGCTTCTCACGTTCTTTATATCATCAGCATAGTTCATTTGTCTTGATATTTATTGTGCTTGTGTTGTAGCCTCAATGGCCATGAATCTTGCATTAACTGTTCTTAGACTGTCTAACAACGTTTTATTTTTTTGATGATGTCAAAAATAGAGGGGTTATTGATGTGCTTTGAATTGGGTCCCAATATGTTTGTGTTTTTTTTTTGTGTTGTGTTTTTCACATGTTGCTGTTGTTGTGATGTGAGTGTTTATGAATTCCATTACCTAGTTCATACGAACAAATTTTGTCGCCATCAAAAAGGGGAAATTTGTTAAGAATGGGGGTTTTGATTATTAACAAACTGTGTCTAGTGAACATTTGCTAAGAATCATGTCCTCAAGGTAGATGTTGAAAGTTCTTACAAGGCACTAACATTTACACAAAGCTACCATAGTCTGCGGTTGCTAGAAAGGGCATATTGATGCGATAAGGACTTTTGTCCAAGAATATCTGTTTGCATAAGTTATAGAAAATAGTCACAAAATTCGTGGAGTCCTTGGAGCATTAGGATTTCTATCAAATAAGAAGTTGATTGTGTGTAGGACTCCCAAAGATCTCGGAGTACTTGAAGTTAAATACTTCCCATATGGACTGAGAACATTATCCTTTTGCTCATCAACTAAGGAACAACATATTGAATCTCGAGTTCAACACTCAAGTCGATCATCAGTGTCAGTGTTCTTCTTGAGTCTAGTAGTTCATGTGTATAAGAAAATCGAGTTGTAATCAAGATGTCATTAATAAACTGTTAGTTGGAGTAATTGTTTGAGTGTGCAAGTTAAAATAACTTGTAATTTATTCAAATAGTTGAAGTACAAGAATTGTGTGGGTATTGATTTACATGTCTTGTAATCGATACATTTGGCTCATTTTTCTAGTGAAATTGAAGTTAAAATCTTACGTGGTAGAGTGGTATTTTGCACCTTTGAACCAGCTGATTTTCCATGTAAAAAATTATTGTCTTTATTTTTTACTTCTTGTTTACGCGTAAGGATTAAGGCAAAGAACCAAGTTCTTCACTCATTTAAGATGGCATTCAAAGTATCATGTCTTTTGGGCTGACCAATTCTCCAACAGCTTTCATGCACTTGATGAACAACGTGTTTCATTCTTATCTGGATTCCTTTGTTATTGTGTTCATCAATGATATATTTGTGTATTCAAGCAGTCGGGAGGAGCATGAGCAGCACCTAAGAATTGTTGTCCAAACTTTTAGGGAGAAGAAGCTATATGCTAAGTTCTCCAAGTGCGAGTTCTGGTTAGACTCGGTGTCATTCTTGGGCCATATGGTGTCCTGTGAGGGGATTAAGGTGGATCTAAAGAAGATTGAGGTAGTTCATAGTTGGCCCAGACCTTCCACATTTAAAGAGATCTGGAGTTTCCTAGGGTTGGTTGCGTATTATTGTTTTATGGAAGGGTTTTCATCTATACCAATCCCATTGACTAGGTTGACTCAGAAAGGTTCCCCATTCAGGTGGCCAGGCGAGTGTGAGGAGATCCTTCAGATGCTCAAGACTGCCTTGACTACAAGCTCCAGTTATGGTTTTTCCTTCGATGCCAGGTTCGTATACTATCTATTATGATGCTTCACGGTTTGCCATTGGGTGTGTGTTGATACATGATGGTAGAGTGATTGCTTATGATTTGCGTCAGTTGAATCCCCATGAGAAAAACTACCCAGTGCACGATGTGGAGTTAGTAGACATTGTTCACATGCTCAAGATTTGGAGGAATTATCTTTACAACGTCTTGCAAGGTGTTCACGGATCACAGGTGTCTCCAGCATCTACTCAGGCAGAATGATTTGAATTTGAGGCAGCATAGGTGGTTAGATGTATTAAAAGGCTATGACATCATCATGTGTTATCATTCAGGAAAGGCTAAAATGGTGGCCAACATCCTGAATATGAAGGCAAAGAGCATAGGCAGTCTTGCTTTTATTCCAACTAGGGAGAGACTGTTAGCTTTGGATGTTTAGGCCTTGGCCAATAGATTTGTGAGGTTGCATATTTTGGAGCCTAGTAGGGTTCTTTCTTGTGTTGTATCACAGTGGTCCTTGTTTGAGCGCATCATGGCGCATCAGCATGATAATCCCACTTACTTGTGCTTAGGGAAATAGTGCAACACAGTGATGCTAAGGAGGTGACTATTGGTGATGATGGGGTATTGAGGCTTTAGTGTCGGATCTGTATACCTAATGTGGACGAATTAAGAGAGTTAATTCTTGAGGAGGCTCACAGTTTATTGTATTCTTTCCATCCAGGTGCTACAAAGATGTATCATGATTTGAATCAGCATAATTGGTGGAGAAGGATGAAGGACAATTTTGATCATGTTTTATGTATGAACTCTCAACATATTAAGCATGGGCATCATAGACATGGTGGTTTGCTTTAGAGGCTAGATATACAGGAGTGAAAGTGGGAGTATATTACTATGGATATGGTTGGGCAGCCACGGACCTTGAGGAGATTTGATTTGGTGTGGGTCATTATGGATAGACTGACAAAGTCTGCACACTTCATTCTAGTCATAACTACATATACTTTAAATAAGTTGGCTCAGATTTATATTAGAGAGATTGTTTGCCTGCACGGAGTTCCTATGTCTATTATCTCATATCGAGGCACTCAATTTACATCTCATTGTTTTAGAGTAGTGTCGCGTAAGTTCGGCGCATAAGTGGAGATGAGTACGACATTTCATCCCCAAATGGATGGGCAATCCAAGCATACTATTCAGATTTTGGAGGAGATGTGGTGGGCATGTGTCATTGATTTTGGGGGCCACTAGGATAAGTTCCTACCATTAGTAGAGTCCGCCTACAACAACAGCTTTCAGTCGAGTATTCAGATAGCTCCGTATGAGGCATTATATGGGAGACAATGTTGTTCTCTGATTGGTTGGTTTGAGCCTAGAGAGGATAGACTGTTGGGCAATGATCTGGTTCAGGATGCTTTGGAGAAAGTGCTACTTAGAGTTCCCCCATGAAGTGTGTTATGAGGTTTGGAAAGAAGGGCAAGTTGAGCCCTCGGTATATTAGTCCTTTTGAGGTGTTAGAGAGAGTTGGAGAGGTGGTCTACAAACTTGCCTTGCCACCTAGTTTATCAAGAGTTCATATAGTATTTCATGTTTCCATGCTATAGAAGTAATATGGGTATTCATCACATGTATTAGACTTCAGCACAGTGTAGTTGGACAAGGATTTAACTAATGATTTGGAGTCAGTAGCCATTTTGGACTTATAGGTTCGAACGTTGAGGTCAAAGAATATTGCATCAATGAAGGTGCCCTAGAGAGATCAGCCGGTTGAGGAGGATACTTAGTAGACCGTGCAGGAGATGCAAAGCAGAAATCCTCACCGTTTTGATACCTCAGGTATGATTCTAGACTCGTTCGATGATGGATGTTTGATTAGGACATGGAGAATATAATGGTCCGCCTATAATGACCAGACTGGTCATTTTACTTTTTAGATCCCCGTTCCCCTATCTCAGACTTCCAGTATATTCTTTTACTATTTCATGACTTGCGGAGATGATTCGTTTGGTTTTGGAAGGGTTCGGGTTGAATTCGGAACACTTAGTTCCTTAATAGTAGCCTATGGTTGCCAAGTTTTAATTGAGTCAACATTTGCGTAAATGACTACAGAACCAAGATTTGATGGTATTAATATGTTCGTAAGATAAGTTTGGACTTGGGCGTGTGTTTGGATCGATTTTCGGGTGATCCGGGAGCATTTAGGCGCTTAATGTTGAAAGTTGGCACCTTGAAGGTTGTAGAGTTTTTTAAATTTAATTTGAAATAGGTTCGTACGGTGATTTATAACTTGAGCGCAATATTCGGTGTCGTTCCGAGTTCTGTAAGTATGATTCGTCGTGTTCGGAGCTAGTTAAAGAAGTTTCAAGTTTATAAGTTTATTAATATGGTTTAAGGGTGAGATTCTTAGTTTCGATATTGTTTTATGTATTCTGAGGCTTCGCAAAGGAAGTCTAAAATTGCTGCTTTTTCTTCTACTGGTTTATTTCTTCACGAACGCGAAGGGAGTCTCGCGTTCACAAAGATGGATCTGGGGCAGGGGTGTTTTGTTCTTCACGTTCCCGATCACTGGGTTGCGTTCGCCATGGTTTAAGACCTGTGACCTTCGCGTTCGCGATGAGTGTCACGCGTTCTCATAGAAGGTGCTCTTCGTGCTCTCGAAGGGTGGACCGTGTTTGCAAAGCTTTGGTCGGACAATCCTTCATGATCACGAGTCTCATATTGCGTTCGTGAACAACATATTTGGTCCTGGGATGTTTTGCCTTCGCGATCGCGAGGGCATTGTTGCGATCGCGAAGAACGATCACTTGGTAGAAGCAATTTTAAAACACGGGACTTAGGCTCATTTTCTTCATTTTTCTCAACTCTTGGCCGATTTTTGAGCTCCTTGGAGAGAGATTTTCGCCAAGCATCTCAAGGTAAGTTATTCCTACATAATGTGGGTTAAATACATAGATTATGGGTATACTTTAACGTAGAAATCATAGAAATTATGGGATTATGATGAAAAACCAAGGTTCTGGTAAAAATGGGATTAGACCACGAAATTTATTATGGAATTGAGTATAAATTATATATTTGAGTTCGTAAGGTTACGACTAATATTTATCTAAAAAAATATTCGGAATCCGGACATGTGAGCCCGGGATGACTTTTAGAAATTTTTCAAATTGGGTTGGATAATTACTCTAATTGTTAAATCATGAACTTTTGAGCTTATATTAATTAGTTTGTACGTCCTTTGACTAGTTTCGGATTGCTCGACATCAATTTGAGGAAATTAGTGTGGTTAAAGAGCCAGATAGTTATTTTGGAAGTGAGGTAAGTCTATTGCCCAACCTTGTAAGAGGGAATTAACCACATAGGTGTATAAGTTGTTATTTGTTAATAATTCAGGGTGCTACGAAGGCATGAAGTGACGAGAGTCTGTATGTACTTAAAATCATGTTATGTTCGAGTATACATAGGACTTTATCGTGTAATATTTGTATTGTTTGAACCCAACATGGTAGTTTAATTACTTTTATTAATAAATGAAATTTGATTAGAGATTATGTTAGACTAAGATTCGTTACTTGAGTTTTGGCAGAATATTCGATTGGTGATAGAAAGTTTATGCTCCTTTATATGCCTATCTTAGTGTTGTAAATGTATGTCCTGTAGCCTGAAGAGTTTCTCTAGTCTCATAGATCAGGCCGAACGCCTCGACAATATTTATATATAATGAGATGCATCTATGGATCGTGTCGTACTACCTCGGTAGTATTTGTACACGATTATTATCGATCGAGCTGTAAAACCTCGGCATAACTCATGCGCGATATCAGTAGGAGTAGGATTATACTTGATATTTCCTTCATGACTTGAGAATATGTAAATACTTAATGGCCTATAATTGTTGAAATTGGCATGTGATAATCGGGGATTTTAGATTTGTTTTTGATAAAGAATCACCTTTTTATTGCTTCTTATTCTATTGTTAGGGTTATTTCATGCCTATTTATAGTTCTTGTACTATATTTATTAACATTTAGTAAGTATCGATGTTGATCCCTGGTCACTATTGCTTTGACATTATACTAGATACTTACTGGGCATACGTTGTCTACGTACTCACGCTACACTTCTGCACTAATTGTGCATGTTTTAAGGTAGGTACATCTGGCGGTCGTTCGAGCACGCATCCCCATTACCCGGAGACCTAATGGTGAACTTCTTCCTATACTCTATTTTGTAGCACCCGGCATCTCTTCCTTACTGTATTTAATATTTATGTCTATTTTTTATGAGTTATGAGTTATTATACTAGATTGCTCGTGCACTTGTGACATCGGGTTTTGGGAGTCACCACATAGATGTTGGCCGACATCATGACACCTACATTGATAGGGTACCCAACCATAATGGACACAACTAGAACTGCCCCAGGGATCGGGAGATATGTATCATTTTAGCATGGGTCCAGTCTGTTGCTTACAATGGTCTACCACCCCTTTGCTTCAAAGCTCAGAGTACTCCTATGAATAGAAACCCCTGCTGTGATCTATAGTAGTGGTGCCCCAGGAGCTGCTAGAATATCTTCTAGCCAAGGACGAGTTGCATCCCCAAGTGCGCATTTCTCTAAGTATTGTGTGGGCACGACATCATCAAATCCCAAGTATATGTTCAATATGTGCTGAGCAAATCGCACTTTGAGGTTTCTCACTTTCGTTACCTTTGTCCCTTTCTTGATATGCGCCACATTGGCAAAGAACTCCTGGACAAGATACTCATTCGCATCCACCACGCACTGGGTAAACCACATCCATATTTTGCGTTCTTTTAACTATCTCAATACTGTAGGGTTATACTTCTCTAGATCTTTCAACTGAAACTGCCGCTCAAGAGTAGCGACCTGACTTGCCACAAATCACCGAAGCTGGAGAAGGCGGTCAAGCATACAAACATGTCCTCCCGTACCTCTTTCTTCTTCGACCTATTAATGCCGGCAATTGTAGCATCTCCCCCACAGGCATCATCGAGGATGTCTTGAACATATGTCTCTGGTGCCTCAAGGACAGGTGTAGTGGAAGGCTCAGACAGCTTACTAGCATATTCCAAACCCTCGGAAGTGTTGTGCGAATATAACGTCTCGTCCCTGAGTTGATACTTCCCTAACGGCCTTGACTGGACAGCCGGCTGTTCATGTACAGAGGTTGAGTTTCCCTTTGATACTTCCCTATATGGGATATAAGAATTGGTCTCAGAAAGGTTGAATTTCCCTCTCCCGGCTGTTATTTTCTTTCTAATTTTATGCTTCTTGGCAATTGGTAAGAGTCTCTTTCCTCGTCCCCGAGAAGGGTCACCCCTTCCTTTCGACGTCTTGCCTCTGCCTCAAGATCGAACCATTTTCTATACCAAGCAAAGGTTATTGTTAGTTGTAATTCAAATTCAGATATACAATGAATGTAAGGTCACACTTGAAAATACAATGAGGAACACAGTTGAAACATGCTTGCAGGGTAGGGATTTGTGGTCCGCACATTTCACAATGCGTCCGCAGAAAGGGCCTTGCAGGCAGACCATTTACTCCTGCGGCCGCAACTCAGATACCACAAATATGCCAACTTTCTGATAATAGACAATGGGCTATTTTGTGGCTGCAACCTATTTTCTGCGGACCACATATTTTATCTTGCGGCCGCAAATTAAATCACAAATATCACCCTTCTCTGAAGACAGTAGAATGTTTGTTTTGCAGCCGCAATGGAAATTTTGCAACCCGCACAATTTTCTTTGTGGCCGCAGAGTCATGCTTGACTAAAGGTTCCCTAGACCTAACTTCGATGGACCGCATCAAAGCATGAAAATACATTTACCCAGTTCCCAATTAGCAAGTACTAGTTGACCCACTAAATAGTTACCCCCACAAGTATGTACAATCAAATTCAACAGACAAATGGCCTAAAATTTGATTAAAAATCTAAAAATTAAAAGAAAAATATTAACAATATTGTGAAACATACCAAGTGAACAAGTGTGAAGAAATCAGTGATCAACAGTTGCTAGACGTGTGGGCAGATGATTTAACATGAGAGTTCAAATTTGTACGAGTGTTGTGCTCAGAGAGGGAAAAAGGTAACAATATCCCTATACCCTCTATTTATACTTATCAATTTTTGCCAAGGGAAAGAGAATTGAGTGTGGTCGCAAAATTCCAATTTTGGTCCACACTATGTTACTTGGGGGCTTGGTTGCCATTTTGTTTTAGGGTCTGCAGAATTGTGTGTGCGGCCGCATTGCGGACTACAAATTTTGTGTTGCGGCCGCAAATCGGCCATTTTTCTGGCAGGCCAACTTCTGAGAGCTATCATTTTCCACCTTCAATTTGTGCGGTCCACAATTTAATTGTGCGGCCGCAGAGCACCTTCTGCTGCAGCAACCATAATTGTATGGTCGGCACAATGCAATTGTGGTCCGCAATTCTCTCTGGACATAACCTGATTTCTGGGCACAATTCCTGTAGAACACACTCATCCCTACAACACACTTCAAATTAAGTTAGCATAAAAATGAACCCTAACTACAAAAGAAGCAAAGAGAAGAAAAAGAAACATGGGTTGCCTCCCAAGAACCGCCTGATTTAACATTGTGGAACGACTCATAATACCATCAGTTGAAATGAATCACTACCACGACGTGGCCATCACCAACTTTTTTCGAAATAGTGCTTCACCCGGTGACCATTGACTCTAAATATCTCATCATTTTTGTTCATCAAGTCCAATCCACCAAAGGGCGTCACACCCACAATTTCAAAGGGACCACTCCATTTAGATTTTAGCTTTCCGGGAAACATCCTCAACCTTGAGTTGAACAACAACACAAGATCTCCCACCTTGAACTCTTTATTCCAAATGTATTTGTCATGGAGATATTTCATCTTTTCTTTGTACAAGGACGAACATGCATAAGCATCATACAAGAACTCATCCAATTCATTCAAATATGCAACCCTTAAGTTAGCGGCTACATCCCAATCAAGATTCAACTTCTTTAGATCCCAGAGGGACTTGTGCTCCAGTTCCATCAGAAGATGATAAGATTTGATGAACACCAACCAGTATGGCAACATTCCGATAGGTGTTTTGTAAGTCGTTCGATAAGCCAATAATGCATCATCAAGCTTCTTGAACCAATCTGTTCGTTTAGCATTCATTGTTTTGGACAAAATACTCTTTATCTCCCGGTTGGAGACTTCCACTTGACTGTTTCCTTGTGGATGATAAGGAGTCATGACTTTATGAGTAACACCATATTTCTAAGTAAAGTGTCGAAAGCATTGTTGTAAAAATGTGACCCACATCACTTATGATAGACCTCTGAGTACCAAACCGTATGAAAATATTCTTCTTCAAGAATGCTACCACACTTCTCGCCTCATTGTTGGGTTGAGCAATGGCGTCAACCCATTTAGACACATAATCAACCACGACCAAGATGTAGGTGTTTCAACAAGAACTCACAAAAGGACCCATGAAGTCAATACCCCACACATCAAAGATATCAATCTCCAAAATGGTAGTGAGATGCATTTCATTCTTTTTCGAGATTCCACCGGCCCATTGACATTCATCATATCTATTCACTACATCACTTGCATCCTTCTAAAGGGTGGGCCAATAGAAACCACAACTTAGCACTTTGGCCGCCGTTCTTGCCCCACTATGGTGACCACCATATGGCGAAGAATGACAAGCCACAAGAATTTCACCTTGTTCTTCTTTCGGTACACATCTTCTAATCACCTCATCTGCGAAAATCCGGAAAAGGTATGGTTCCCAATAATAATCTTGACAATCCCGTTGGAGCTTCTTCCTTTGGTTTGAAGATAACTCATCCAGGATAATTCCATACCCAAAGAAATTTGCTAGATCTGCGAACCACGGCACCTCATTTATTGAAATAGCCAAGAGTTGCTCATCGGGGAAAGAGTCATTCATTTCAAGGCCATCATGAGGCCTCCCCTCCTCCTCCAAACGAGACAAGTGGTTCGCCACTTGATTTTAACTCCTTTTTCTATCTTGGATGTTAATATTAAACTATTGCAACAAAAGCACCTATCTCATAAACCGAGATTTGGAATCTTTCTTTCTTATAAGATAACGAACTGCTGCATGATCCGTGTGGACAATAACTTTTGCACCCATCAAGTACGGGCAGAAATTCTCAATTGCAAACATAATGGCAAGGAACTCTTTCTCCATAACAGTCTAGTTGACTTTGGCACTATTCATGGTCTTACTATCATAGTAGACCGGATAAAAAATCTTGTGGATGCATTGCCCCAAAACAGCCCCAGCTGCAACGTCACTAGCATCACACATGAGTTCAAAGGGGGCACTCTAATTTGGAGCGGTGATGATGGGAGTAGTTGTCAACTTGAACTTTAACAATTCAAAGACTCTCATGCAATCATCGTTGACGTTAAACTTAGCATCTTTCTAAAAACGTTTGCACAAAGGGTTCACCACTTTAGAGAAATCTTTGATGAAATGATGGTAAATTCCCATGTGGCCTAAGATACTCCGCAAACCTTTCACCGACGTTGGAGGTGGATGTTTAGAAATCACCTCAATCCTTGCCTTATCAACTTCAATTCTATTCGTTGAGATCTTGTGGCCAAAGACAATGCCTTCCTCGACCATGAACTGATACTTCTCCCAATTGAGCACCAAATTAGTTTCTTCACATCATGCCAACACTTAATCTAGATTTGCAAGACAATCATCAAAAGGATCCCTAACCACTGTGAAGTCATCCATGAAAACTTTAAGGTAGTCCTCCACCATGTCCGTGAATATAGCCATCATACACCTTTGAAAAGTCATCGGTGCATTACACAAACCAAATGGCATCCGTTTGAAGTCGAATATACCTTAGGGACATGTAAAGGTTGTTTTCTCTTAATCCTCTGGAGCAATAAGTATTTGGTTGTAGCCCGAATACCGGTAAAGAAAGCAATAGAAAGAACGGCCAGCCAACCTATAAAGCATTTGGTCAAGGAAGGGAAGTGGAAAATGATCCTTCCTTGGGACTTTGTTAATCTTGTGATAGTCCATACACACTCTCCAACCGGTCACCGTTCTTGCAGGAATCAACTCATTCTTGTCATTTGTGACCACCGTCATGACCCCCTTTTTGGGACACATTGAATTGGAGACGTCCACGAACTATCAGAAATGGGGTAAACAACTCCGACATCCAACCACTTGATGATATCCTTTTTGACAACCTCTTGCATAGCCTCATTGAGTATCCTTTGATGTTCAATATATGGTTTGTCATCTTACTCCAAGTTGATCTTATGCATGAAAAATGCTAGGCTTATTCCCCAAATATCTGCCAATGTCCATCCAATAGCCTTTTTTTCTCTTATATAGCACCGCCAATGTAGAATCTACCTGTACGTTAGTTAAACAAGAGGAAAGAATAAACGGAAAAGTATAACAAGGGCTAAGAAATTCATACCGAAAATGTGGAGGTAATGGCTTCAACTCCAAAGTAGGAGGATCTTCTATGGAAGGTTTTGTAGGAGTAGTTTTCCTATTTTTAAGATCCAAGGATAGATTCCGGGGTAAATATTTGTACGACCCCATTCCTTGCAAAGAGTTCACATATTCCATAAACCTTTCCATCTCGTAATCATCAAAGTTGAGCAAGACGGCCTCCAACATATCACTCATATTGATTGTGGCACTTGTATCATCAACAATAAAATCGGTCACCAAGTCCACAAAAGAAAATACTTCACCCTATTTGGTTGCCGCATGGACTTGCACACATAGAATACCACTTTTTTATCACCCACCTGGAAAGTGAGTTCTCTGGCTTCCACATCACATAGAGCCTTACCCATAGCAAGGAAAGGTCTTCCATTAATAATCGGCACCTCATTATCCACTTCACAATAAAGAATGATAAAATCTGCCGAAAGAATGAATTTATCAACACGAACTAATACATCTTGAATCACTCCCAAAGGTCTCTTCATTGTACTATCGGCCATTTTTAATCTCATAGATGTGGGTCTTGGTTGCCGAATTCCCAAGGTCTTGAAAACCGAACAGGTCATCAAATAGATACTTGCCCCTGAGATCACAAAGAGCTTTAGAAAACTCGGCACTTCCAATTATACAAAGAATTGTGAAAGAACTGAGATTTTCCAACTTAGGAGCCATTGAATGCACAAGTGCACTCATTTGATGAGTGACTTTGATAGTTTCAAAATTTATCGAACACTTCGCTGTCACTAAATCTTTCATAAACTTTGCATAACCGGGCATTTGTTCCAAAGCTTCTACTAATGGCACATTGATTGAGAATCTATTTATCCTTTGAATAAACTTCTTAAATTGGTTTTTACCATTTTACTTGGCAAGCGTTTGAGGATATGGAGGTGGTGGCATAGGCATTGGTGCCTTAGCCTTTTGCATTGTCCGTTCCTATATGTCTATATCATGATCCCTGGACGGGTTCACTTGTTTTTGGGTCTCTTCCACACTATCATCAATATCAATCCGAACTTCATCATTTGTTTGTACCGCATCGTTCGGGATCTCTTCTTCTTGTACCACTTGCTCATCATTCACACGTTGCGTTTGACATGAGGTGGGTGCATTTTCACCTCTTCCACTTCTTGAAGTAATGGTCATGGCATGCCCCGTGTTGTTCCGAAAATTTGGATTCACCACTGTGTCACTTGGTAGGTCCCCCTTAGGACAATATATGAGAGCTTTAGATCTTTTCCCCAATTGGACTTCTAAGTTGCGGATCTATATGTTGTGTGAGGCAAGTTGGGAATCCGAATCTACATTCTTTTCCATCATTTGTTTGAACATATTCTCAATATGCTTCATCTCATTGGTTGAAGAACTAGGACCATGGGGAGGATAAGTAGGCGGGTTTCTCAGTTGTTGATACATCTGGGACCTTTGAAAACCCGACCCTCGATTGCCTTGATTATTGTTCTAGTCTCCTTGATTGTTACCTCCCCAGTTACCTTGATTATTGCCATTCCAATTTCCTTGATTGCTATTATGCCAATTCCTTTGATTATTTCCAGCACTCTAATTACCTTGGTTGTTAGAAGTCCAATTGCCTTGATTTTTTTGAGGTCGCCATTGTTGTTGGTTTGGGCCTCTGAAATTGTTTTGTTACCCTTGGAAGTTTTTTTACATATTGCACCTCCTCCTCTTGTTCATTGTAGGAATCATCTTGATCAAACCCATTATCATCTTGCACAAAAATGTCCACTTGTTGTTGCACTTGTGGACACTTGTTTTTCCGTTTGTTCACCATAATGTTTACTACCTCCATTGCATTGACTGGCCTAGGATGTTACAATTATTGAAGTTGAGCCTTTGTTAGTTGATTCATGGTGGTAGTTAATTCTTTTTGAAGGTGTATGATGTTGGGATCACCTTGTGGAACATTAGCCTGGGATTGCCACGCCGATGATGTTTCTGCCATTTCATCTAGAATCTCACATGCCTCTTTATAAGGCGTAGTCATAAAATTTCCACCGGCAAGTTGATTCACCACACATTGGTTGGTCGCGCTAATCCCACAATAGAAGGTTTGTTTAATCATGTTTTCCGTCATATCGTTGTTGGGACATTCCTTGACCATTGTTCTATACCGCTCCAATATATCGTTCAGTGGTTCATTGGGCTCTTGCTTGAATACTAGAATCTCATCCCGAAGTGTAGCCATGTGTCTCGGAGAGAAGAACTTAGAAATAAACCTTTCCATCAATTCATCCCAATTGTAAATGGAATGGTTCGGCAAATGTTCCAACCAATCTAAAGCTTTCCCTCATAGAGAGAAGGGAACAAATCCTTAGCCTCAAAGCATCCTCGGAGACATTTGTTTCCTTGCTCCCCCAACAAGTGTCTATAAACCCCTTCAAATGTTTGTATGCATTTTGATTTAGAGCACCGGTGAAGAAACCTCATTGCTCTAGCAAAGTGAGCATCGCGTTGGTGATTTAAATCTTGCCCGCCCTAATATGAGGAGAGACTATTGAACTTGCATACCTTTCATTGGGTAACACCCGGTGTGGAGCTGCTAGTGGTGGAGGTGAGGTTGGGACGGGCACATTGTCATGAAGCACTCGGCCTCTTCTATTGGCTTGAGATTCAAGAGGAACCTCATCCACTTGGTCATCCTCAATGTCCACATTGTCTAAGCTCGTTGTCTGTCATTGTCGTACCTACAATTTCTCAAAAAAGTTAGTAGCACGGAAATAAAAGAAGATATTTCAAAAACACACCCAAATATATAGCTAACACCGTTTTTAACTCTCCGGCAACGGCACCAAAAATTGATCGCATCCAATTGCACACCTCAAAAGAGGTATGAAACGGTCGTTTGCAATAATAAAACCCAACTAAGAGTCGGGGTTGAATCCACATGGAGCTAAGATTGGGAGCTAGGGGTATATATATGAATGCGCATGATAGAGTTATCAAGATTTCACTTCCACAAAATATTGATTTTCTATTTCTAAATTTTACTCTATTGATTGCAAATTAAAGAAAGAAAACTAGAGATAACTATTTTGGGGGTTTTTCAAAAATGATAAAAAAGCTAGAGTTGTGACCATTACCT
Source organism: Nicotiana tabacum (assembly GCF_000715075.1). Taxonomy (NCBI): domain Eukaryota; kingdom Viridiplantae; phylum Streptophyta; class Magnoliopsida; order Solanales; family Solanaceae; genus Nicotiana; species Nicotiana tabacum. The sequence continues at coordinate 16,805,790 of NC_134094.1, read as the reverse complement.
ATGTGTTTACCTAATGGGGTATAGACCCCAATGCTTGTTTTGTTGGTCGGGGTGTATTATAGCTATCAACTATCAATTACCTACTCAATACCTCTCGGTCAGAGAGTGGTTTTGCCCAATTTGGCTTTCTCAAGAACAAATGGGTATCACACAAAATAATTGATAAAAGCTCAAGTCGGGTTATTACTATCTCTAGGTTGAACCCTTTAGTTGGGCTAATCAATCTCTAGATTGACCCAATTCCTTGTTAGCCAAGTTTTCCTAGACTAAGTCGCTCTTTCTCAAGTAGAGACTAAGTCAAATAGGCATTAACTAATATTTTTAAAGCATGAACTAGGCTAAATAACAAACACCCAATCATAAACAAGCACTAATTTATTTACCCACAAGGCTAACACACTAGGGTTGGGTCACAACCCTAGTAAAAATCTAGCTACTCATGCTTGGATTTGAAGAAGAAGAATAAAGACTAATTAAACTTATAATGTAAGCTTAAAATAATAAAATCTTCTAAAATACACCAAATTATAGTAAACTTACAAAAGAGGGAAAGAAAAACGGCTCCAATCATACAATTTAAAAAATATCGGACAAAAATGCCCCGCTTAAGGTTCTGCGACCGCACAATACCATGTGCGGTCTGCAAAATTCTTCATCTGGCAGGAGTGCGGACGCACAATTCTAATTGCATCCGCGAGGCAACATTTCCGTGGTCCGCAGATTATGTCTGCAGTCACTAACCATATTTCTACGGTCCGCACATTTATTTATGCGACCGCACAATTCTTGTGTGGTCCGCAATTCAGAGGGACTCAGGACTTGGAAATTTGCACTCTCTGAACTTGAGTCCTATCCCATCTCTTGCGGCCGCATAATTCATGGGCAATCCGCAGTTTGCACAAATATCTGCTGAATTTTGCTTCTTTGTTTGTGGACGCAGGTAGAATTTTGCGGTCCACAATTGTGTGTTGTGGCCGCCGAATTCCTTATGTGGACCGCACTTTGTATGTTTTTGTGCCCTTTTGTTGCCTTGTGCTTGGACTTCTCCTCTTTTAGACAGATTTGATCTTGGGAGTCTAACTTCCAGCATTCCTACAATTTTGCACATTTCATTAGTTTCGGGAACGCAATTCAATACTTTTAGACCAAACCGGGAACGTAATTCAATACAATTCGGGAACGCTATTTTGCCTATCTGGCTTATGTTCGGGATATTGTCGTGGAGACTCCCACGATTGATTCAGTGCCCGTGGTGTGAGAGTTCTCCGATGTATTTCTATCTGATCTACCAGGCATGCCACTAGATCGTGACATAGATTTCATTATTGATTTGGCACCAGGCACCCATCCGATATCTATCCCATAGTACCACATGGATCCGAAAGAGTTAAAGAAGTTGAAGGAACAGGTGGATAAGTTGCTCGAGAATGGGTTCATCAAGCTGAGTATGTCGCATGGGGTGCACCTATATTTTTTGTGAAGAAGAAGGAAAGGAGTATATGGATTTGCAAAGTCACTATCAAGAACAAGTATCCTTTGCCGAGGATTAATGACTTATTTGATCAGCTCAGGGTGCCAAGGCATTTTCGAAGATTGATTTGAGATCTGGCTACCATCAGTTGAAGATTAGGGCATCGAATGTACCTAAGATAACTTTTTAGACTCGGTATGGGCACTATGAGTTTCTAGTGATGTCATTTGGCTTAACAAATGCTCTAGCAGCATTTATGGATTTGATGAACCGGGTATTCAAGCTCTATCTGGATTCTTTTGTGATCGTCTTCATTGATGATATTTTGGTATAATCCCACAGTAGAGAGGAGCATGAGCAACATTTGAGGATTGTTCTTCAAACCTTGCGGGAACAAAAATTATATGTTAAATTCTCCAAGTGCGAGTTCTGGTTAGATTCTGTGGAGTTATTAGGGAATGTTGTATCAGGTGAGGGTATTAAGGTAGATCCTATAAAGATCGAGGCAGTTCAGAGTTGGCCTCGTCCTACCACAACGATCGAGATTAAGAGTTTCTTAGGGTTTGCATGTTATTATAATCAATTTGTGGAGGTCTTCTCATTTATTGCAGCTCCTTTGACTAGATTGACCAAGAAGGGTGCTCATTTCAGATGGTCCGATGATTACGAGGCAAGCTTTTAGAAGCTCAAGACCGCATTGACTACAGTACCGGTGTTAGTGTTGCCCTCCGATTTGGGAATGTATATTGTATATTGCGATGTTTCACACATTGTCTTAGGTTGTCTATTCATGCAGTAGGAATGATTTATTGCATATGCTTCACGCCAACTGAAGCCCCACGAGAAGAGTTACCCCGTACATGATTTGGAGTTGGCAGCTATAGTTCATGCCCCCAATATCTGGAGGCATTATCTTTATGGGGTGTCCTGCAAGGTTTACACTGATAACCGCAATTTGCAGCATTTGTTTAAGCAGGGGGATCTTAATCTGAGGCAACACAGGCGGCTTGAGTTAATGTAGGATTATGATATTACTATCCTCTTTCATCCCGGAAAGGCGAATGTGGTTGTGGATAGCATGAGAAGAAAGGCTGAGAGTATGTGTAATTTGGCATTTATTCTAGCAGAGGAGAGGCCATTGGTTTTGGACATTTAGTCCTTAGCTAAAAGACTAGTGAGGTTGGAAGATGTATCAAGACCTGAGACAGCATTTCTGGTGGCGGCGGATGAAAAAGGACATAGTTGAGTGTGTGGCAAGATGTCTAAATTGCTAGCAGGTTAAGTATGAGCACCAAAGGTCGGGTGGCTCACTTTAGCAGCTGGCTATACCGGAGTGAAAGTGCGAGCACATCACTATGGACATGTAGTTTGGTTGCCGAAGACATTGAGGGAATTTGATGTCGATTGGATCATTGTCGAAAGACTAACCAAGTCGGCGCACTTTATTACAGTAGTGACTACGTACTCTTCAGAGAGGTTGGCCCAGATTTTTATCCAGGAGATTGTCCAATTGCATGGTGTGCCTATTTCCCTCATTTTAGATAGGGGCCCTCAGTTCACTTCACATTTTTGGAGAGCGGTACAGAGTGAGTTGGGTACCCGGGTAGAGCTTAGCATGGCTTTTCATCCGCAGACAGACAGGCAGTCGGAGCGAGCAGTTTATATACTAGAGGATATGCTCAAAGCATGTGTGATTGACTTCAGAGGGCATTGGTATTAATTCTTACCTTTGGGTGATTTTGAGGAAAGTTGAGTTAAATTTTGAGCTACAGTTCGAATGAAGAAGATAAAATTTTTGCAAGTATAATTGTGTATCTTTTGTATGTCTCTTATATATTTCTTACGTATCCCCTATGTATCCCCTGTATATCCATGTATATAAAATTTATGCAGGTATAATTGTGTATCTTCTGTATGTCTCTTATATATTTCATATGTATCACCTGTGTCTCCCCTGTATATCCATGTATACCTGTGTTGCAGAGAAACATTCAACTCAATTTCAACTATAATTTTTGACTTTAAACTTGTTCAATTCACACCCAATCTTCCACAAACTGTTTTTATTTATTTTTGACAAATTCCAATCATACCCATTAAATTTTACTTTTTTAATAATTTTTTTAAAATGTTATACATCATTAGTAAATAGCCACTCATTTAATCGTTTAAACTAAAAATAACCGACTGATGAATAATATGTATCTATGTATAATATATATATAATAATATATAATGTATGTTTACCAATTAACATTGGGTATGTTGTTGTTGTTGTTATTGTTATTGTTATATACTAACTAAGAAAATAAACAGTTAAAAAACCCGACTATTCATTTAATAATTGTTAGAACTAAAACACTTTAAGATGAAATCCTTCATCTTTTATCCAAGAACTATCATGTCAAATTATCGATAATAAAAACTAGATGTGGAAGCGTACCTAAATCCATGAGCGCCACAGAGAACACTAGATCTTTTGGTCTACAGTCTTCCAAACCAAGACGTAAGCCGTTCTACTCTTTCCAGCGATGGGATGTTAGAAAGAAAACCCTACGTCTGATTTGAGAACCATAATCCATTTAATAGGTGCACAAATTTATGCATTTATAGTTTAGTCCATCATTAAACTAGAAATAACATCCGGGTATCTACACATAAGACTCCATACTTTATAAGGTATCCTTTTGGCCCTTTTAACTTTAAACCTTAGTAGATCACTTTAATTTAGGCCAACCTTATAGTGATAGTAACCAACACACAATTATTCTTAATACAATATATGTGCAAGTCCATAAATTCTAACAATCTCCCACTTGGACTAACACACACACACACAACACACACACACACACACACACACACACACACACACACACACACATATATATATATATATATATATATATATATATATATATATATATATATATATATATATATATATATATATATATATATATATATATATATATATATATATATATATATATATATATATATATATATATATATTGTCGTGCAAGATATTTGATATCACAATCTGAAATACCTCAAAACAATCTCGCCCATTAATAATGCCAATATTGGACCAAGGCGGCTTTTGTTACATTTATCGCAACTAAACCTTCCTTGATCACAAATACTAACATAAACAAATGACATAGATCAAGTATGGATGTGTAGCATGAAAATTACATGCAATGTGATCTAAGCATGCCTATTTCCATTTGGTCCAACTTAAAAATAAGTAAGAGTGAAAAATAAACAGGATACTTTATTTCTGCATAAATACCCTCAAATATCCTTAAACTGAAATCACTACCTGAAACCTTGAACTGAAATCAAATTGTGTCCATAAAGAATATTTAAGAGGTAACAAACTCCCACTAAAACATTATTTCCTTTAACGACATGACACCTATATGAGCAATATGCTCATAAAAACCTTGGGTGGTAGTCCCTTAATAAGTGGAACCACAACCATGGAGTTTGCACCAATATGCTATGTAGACACCTAGTCACTCTGAACCCTTTCTTTAAAAATCAAGAACTTTATGTCAAGGTGCTTTAACTTTTACTGAACTCCTATCGTTAATTGGAATACAAGACTGCTAACTTATTGCACAATTCTACATTCATATTCTATAATTATATGCTACATAATATGTTATAAATTAACTGCCTTGGTGAAAAGAGTTATAAGTGTTCCTTTAACACTCTTCCTTATTGTCACGATCCAATTCAGGATCATGACCGGGCACTTAGGAGCAAGTGCCCTTAAGTAAGCCTCACCGATAATTTACAGAAAAACGGACACAGTTTCCCCTATTTATAAGACTATCCAAAAACTTCCTTATCTCAAAATCAACAACCAAACATACTAATATTAATCCAACCAACAATAACTTTAACTATTAACCAAAATAAGTCTCAACCATTAATAATCCACCCGTTAACAACCAGAAATACTAATTTATCTTCAAATTTGATAAAAAAAGTGCAATACTCATCATAAGTCTATAATAACGAAATAATACTCATGACACTAAAAAAATAACTAAGGAGCAACTCTAAGAGTTCAAATAAAAGACCATAACGATTAAATCAACTCCTTGCCCATGCGAACAACTACGAGGCTTACCAAGAACTATCAATATGTGCGCTCTAATTAACAAAATTCCCGCATGCGTCAAATGTTGTCTCTGTAAAAAAAATAGCTGGGAGTGAGTCGCTAGCTCGGTGAGTAATAACACTTAACCATAGCTGTTTTATTGGAGACAAGTTAGAAAACATGCTAGTGTATCAAACAGAAATATCATAAGAATGCCCTTTCTAAAACGGTAAATATAATCAGTCTTTTCATCTGTTTTCTACAACAGAAATCAATTTAACAAATCGGTAATAAACTCAGCAAACACGTTCTCAAAGAAAATCTTTATATTTGGGAGATTTTCAAGAAAGGATCATGTAATATGTATCACTATGTGGACCCACCCCTTCATAAAAGGAGTCCAATATAATTGTAGGTCCCTACTCGAGAGAAAACTGCAACTGTATGCTAGTTCTACCTTCCCACTAGTGAGGGCTATAACTGTACTCGATATTCGATATATAGAAGGTGCACCGGGTCGAACGAACCCGCTGTTAGCTACAGGATCCTTCAAAATCTCCTCCCATTTATACTTTTTCTTGTAACCAGTAAATATTCACAAGAAAGCATTTTAAAAATAACAAAGGGCATATCAATTCTTATCAAATCATGTAAATCTATTTCGGTAATGGTAATCATATCTCAAGTAACAGTAAAACATGAACATTTTAATTAATGGTAAACATCTTCAGTAAACTTTTCAGTATCATATTAAGTAAAGGACTTGTCCCACATGCAATTCCAAACATTCGGTAACATATTTTATTTTCAAAATAATGTATAAACCATGCAGGTTATGAAAACACAAATTGTGGTAAGATTACTACTCACAGTAGTCGTGCCTAAATACCAAATACTTCACCTCGAGCAATTTGTACAACTTTCTCCAATCAATCTATAATTATATAATACTGTTAATTTCCTTGTTTAGGATAATTCATAGCTAATTTAGAATACCCAACCCTTGAGGTTTCATATTTGACTCTTAATTTACCGAATTATATTTACTCATAGAACTTATCCATAATCTATCAATTTCAAACTATTTAGTATAATTTATTCCTCTAAAGTTAGAACTATCAGTGCTTAAACCAAACCTTTATAATCTTACTATCCATAGTATTTTTTTTTAAAAAAAATTGATATTTAATTCTTTTGTACTTTGTGAAATCGCATAGATGCAGTAAAATAATTCAACAGATGATAAGAATAAGGTTAACCTCTTGAGCCGAAGGAGAATTGCTACTTTCAATTCCAACTCCTAGTTCTTCTTAAAGCCTCTGTCCAAAGCTTTCTTCTTCTTCTCTTTTTTCTCTATCCCAATCACTGCTTACTGTTAAAGCCCCTCTTTCCAAACCCCTAATTTGATTACTTAAGTAACAAATAAGGTTTTAGACTTCCCCCTTTAATCAAATTCCCGTCCCAGGTTTTTGGCACTTTAGTGCTTTTGTCTTCTTTTGTTTTACTATTTTTGATGCTTTGTGGCCTAAGCGTAACGACCCGATCGGTCGTTTTGAGTGTATTAGCGCCGATCCCCTATTTATTATTTCTCCCGTGCCTTTTTCTGCTTATGTGACTTAGTCCCTAAAACGAGAGCTTAAGTCTTAGAATTTTGACCGTAGTTAAAAATATGGGAAGACGACTCCGGAATGGAGTTTCGTTAGTTCTGTTAGATCAGGTGGGTGATTTTTGACTTAGGGACGTGTCCGAATTGTGTTTTGGAGGTCTGTAGCTCATTTAGGCTTGAAATAGCGAAAGTCGAATTTTTGGAGATTTTGATCGGCAGTGGACTTTTAGATACCGGGGTCGGATTCCACTTACGGAAGTTGGAACAGGTCTGTAATGTTGAATATGACTTGTGTGCAAAATTTGGGGTCAATCGGACGTGGTTTTATATGTTTCGGCATCGGTTGTGGAAATGTGAAGTTTCAAGTTCTTTAAGTTTGAATTGGAGGGTGATTCATGATTTTGTCATTGTTTGATGTTGTTTGAGGGCTCGACTAAGTTCGTATGGTGTTTTAGGATTGGTTGGTATGTTTGGTCGAGGTCCTGGAGGCCCTCGGGTGAGTTTCATGTGCTTAATGGGTGAAAGCTTTGACTTAGAAGAATTGCTGACATGCTGGATTCTGGTGTTTTTGCACCTTCGGTGGGCAGTCCGCAGGTGCGGCTTTAGGCCTGGGAGTCAGTTGTCGCAGGTGCAACGAGTGAGCCGCAGGAGTGGAGCCGCAGATGCGATGATGAGGTCGTAGGAGCGGGTTTGCTGGGCAGAAAATAGAGAATTTTGAGGGTTAGATTAATTTCTCCATTTTTTGGACTTGGGAGCTTGAAAATTGGCGATTCTTTGAAGTATTTGCAAAGAGAGCTTTACGTTAACGATTCCTTACTCGTATTTGGTTATATTTCATTAATATATAGTTGTTTCCTCCATTTAATTTCAGATTTGGATTGAAAAGTTAGGAAATTAGGGAAAGAGCTCCCTAACCGAATTTCTGAGATTTGATTGGGATTTAGACATCGGATTTGTATAATTTTGGTACGAGTGAACTCGTGAGTGAATGTGCATTCGTATTTTGTGACTTTTACCCATTTCCAAGAGGTGGGCCTAGGTCAACCTTTTAGGGCGAATTCGAAATTTTTGTTAAAGTATTGATTTCATTAATTAGATGAGTCTATTATGGTTGTATTTATGATATGTAATTTCTTTTGGCTAGATTTGGGCCATTCGGAGCCGGATATTCATGGAAAAGGCATTGTGACCGATTGATTGAGCTTGGTTCGAGGTAAGTGGCTTGCCTAACCTTTTGTGAGGGAAATCCCCTTTGAATTTGGTACTGTTTTGATATGCGAGCGCCGTGTATGTGAGGTGACGAGCACGTACACGGGCTAATTATTGTAAAACCCGATTTATGCTAAGTAATAACATGTTTCCTTCTTATTTGAGTTACATCAGCATATGTAGTATCCTGTTTTCTTAGAATAGCATGTCTACTTGCCTTAATTGCTTATCTCAACTGCGTGCAACATGTTTAGTGAAATTTCTGCTTTTCCTTGACTTGTACTTTGTCTAAATTGTAGGATTTTGTATTGTAGCTGTTAATTCTATTGTTTGAGCTGCATATTTACTTTTGGGACTACGAAACGGTATTCTGGGAGATCCCCCTGTACTGTATATTTACTTTGGGACTACGGAACGGTATTTCGGGAGATCCCCATATACTGTATATTTACTTTGGGACTATATAACGGTATTTCGGGAGATCCCCCTGTACTACACATTTACGTTTGGTACTACAAAAAGGTATCTCGGGAGATCCCCTGTTGTTATCTCTGTGTACTGAGTTGTTGTCTTCTATGATTTCATTCCTATTAAATTTCAGTCTTTATTTTACTGTCTTTATTTTACTGCGATATTTCATTCTTGCCTTACTTTATTATCATATTCTAGTAGGGCACGAACCTGACCTCGTCACTACTCTACCGAAGTTAGGCTTGACACTTACTGGGTACCGATTGTGGTGTACTCATGCTACTCTCTGCACATGTTTTTCGTGTGCAGATCCAGGTGCTCCAAATCAGCCACACTATCAGTGAGCCGGGACAACTTTGCAGACTTCAAGGTATATATGACGCGTCCGCAGACCTCGGAGTCCCCTTCTACTCTTTTCCATGTCCATTATCTTGTGTATTTTTCCTTTGTTAGACTATGATGTATGGAGACACTAGACTTTTCTTCTGTAGTTTGTGATTCACGATGTTCCGGATTTTGGGATTACTGTATATTTTTTAACAACTAGTCGTTAAATTTATGTTTTCATTTCATTATTCCGTAATATTAGGCTTACCTAGTCCTAAGGATTAGGTGTTGTCACGACGTCATACAGAGGGAAAATTTGGATCGTGACACTAAGGAATTTTCTTGTTTTTAAAATCCCTTTTTTTGCCTTCGTACTTACCAGATGGGCTAAGGCCCACTAATTTGATTCACTCTTTATTTTATTATTATTATTTGTTTTTTTGTTGTCTTATAGTATTTGATTGCAATTTATTTATTTATTATATATATTATTATTTTTTTGCAAATTCCTTAACTACTCATTATTTAATAGGAGACATTACACTTATATAGCTCATCAACCAAGTATGTCATATTATATATGTATCTAGTGAAATCGATATCCGTTCATCCGTATTACGAGTTTTATTAATATGCAAGGTTCATCGAACGAAGCAATCACATCAAGTAAGTACAGATTTTTGTAACCTATTAACGAATCTGGACCAACCAATTTTGAATTACGAAAAAGAATTTATGGACTTGCACATATATTGTATTAAGAATAATTATGTATTGGTTACTATCACTATAAGGTTGGCCTATATTAAAGTGATCTACTAAGGTTCAAAGTTAAAAGGGCCAAAAGAATACCTTATAAAGTATGGGGACTTATGTGTAGATACCCTTAGTATTAATTTCAACTAAGTAGGCATTTTAAGCTTTTGCCAGGGGGGCGGAATTTGGTATGCAATAAAGTTTTCTTTCCCCATCCCTTACGATGCACCTAATTATCAATAATTCAATAAGAGTATTCAAAAATCAAAATTTGAACGCCCTTTATTAGAGTAGGCTAAGCAAGGGTATTCATAGTTTATTTTTTGATCAATAACAAATAATTTTTTACACTATATACATTATAATTTTTTGACGATGGGTGTTCAGTTGACCACCCTTCGCCAAATAGAGTTTCGCCCCCGCTTGTAGCTAACACCCAAGAATAAGCTCTTCTATGACTCATTATTACCCCTTTCCCCTTAATTTCTATGATGTGGCAGCTCCAAATTTTTGAGAGATATTTGAAGACTAAGATTTGTCCCCGAAGTCCTTCCCTGTTTTAGATAAATCTCCAGGCTAATCCCATAAGCGAGAATTTATTAAATTTTTAAGTCATATTATAAGGTCCTAAGCCCCCTTATGCTGTGGCGGAGCTATTTTGTCCAAGAGTTATTAATTGATATCCTTTAATTAGAAAATTATATTGTGTTGTTAAGTAAAAAATTATTATTATTCTTCTTATTATTATTATTATTACTATTATATACACACACTATGTATTGAATCTCATTGACTTTTCGGATGATTATTTATTTAAATTTTGATAACCCTTAGTGAAATTCTAGCTTCGCCACGGTCCTTATGGTGTTTTTGTTTGGCTATATTATCATAACTTAATAAGTGGATTTTATTCGTTTTCCCATTTAATACTATATGAAATGTCTTTGTGTTTTATCCAGTTTATTTTCCTATGGTTAAAGGTAGCAAATTACTTTGCATTACTTCATCGGATATGGAGGTAAGAGTGGATTTTGTTTGTGTCTATTATTTATCTTTTCTAGAAGGAAGAGGTCCGTTTTTTGTTTTGGGTTTTTCCCCATCATTAGAGAAAAGATTTGGACTTTGTTAAAATTCTTTTTGTTATCCGAGATATTATCAAAGTAGTTTAGTGTGTCAATAATGACATTACAACTTTTGCTATTTTTTGCTTTAGCAAAAAGTATTAGATTGTCCATAAATATTTTACGGGAGATTTTTTGCTTTGATCTAGAAATTTTAATAGGATCCCATAGATAATCTTTAACCTTAGTTTGGTTTTGGTAGTTCTTTTTTTTTTTAGATAACTCACTTTTGTATTAATTACCTTCGGAAACCTTACAAAACCATAGCTATATTAATAACACAGTCAGTTATCTAGTAAGTACAAGAAAATAAAACAGACCTATACAATTCTTAAAGCATAAGCTATCACTAGAACATAAAGCTTTGGTAATTCTTTTATAATGACCGGGCCGGTCGTTTTGACTATTACAACTCAGTTTCAATATTAACTACTCTATTTCTACTTTACAGTTGTTATGTGACTCGTCGGGATGATTGGTTCGGGCCGGGTAAGGTTTTGGAATGAATTGGAATACTTAGTTCCAAGGTTTAAAGCGTATGTTAAAATAGTGACCGGATGTCGACTTATGTGTAAACGATCCCGGAATAGGGTTTTGATGATTCGAATAGCTCCGTATAGTGATTTTGAATTTCGGAGCGTGTCCGACAATTTATTTGGAAGTCCGTACTTAAATTAGGCTTGAAATGGCTAAAATAGAAATTTAAGTTGGAAGTTTGATCGGGGAGTTGACTTGTTGATATCGGAGCCGGAATCCAATTCTAAAAATTGGAATACCTCCGCTATGTCATTTATGAATTGTGTGCAAAATTTGAGGTCAATCCGACTTGATTTGCTAGGTTTCGGCATCGAATATAGACGTCGATTCTTCGAGAATAAGTGGTATCACATTAATCAAATGAGCTCCAAATTCAGTTTTGATTGAAACATTAGATCCGTATTGAAATTTCGGAGCCATGACATAAAGAATTGTCGAATTCGGACATAGTATGAGAGAGTTATGCTCATTTTCGTGTCGGAAAATATATTTCTCGTCGCCGCTAGCGCCCAGTGTTGCGTGGGGCACTAGCCCTGTGTAATGACCCAGCTGGTCGTTTTGAATTTTATAACCCCGTTCTCCCATTTACTGCTCAATTTATGCCTTACAATTAACTTATGACTTATCAGGTTAGTTGGTTCGGGTCTAGAAGGAATTCGGAGTGAAATGAGACACTTATTCTCATAATTGAAAATTTTAAGATAGAAAAGTGGACAGGTTGTGGATTTAGGTATAAACGACCTTGGATCTGAATTTTTATGATTCCAATAGTTTCGTATGGGTTAAGGAGCGTGTCCGAAAAATTGTTTGGAGGTACGTAGAGGAATTAGGCTTGAAATGTCAAAAGTTGAATTTTTGAAAAGTTTGACCGGAGGGTTGACTTTTTGATATAGGGGTCGAAATGTGATTCTGAAAATTTTAATAGGTCTGTTACGTCAGTTATGATTTGTGTGCAAATTTTGATGTCAATCGGACGTGATTTAATAGGGTTCGGCGTTGTTTGTATAAATAGAAAGTTTCAAAGTTCATTAGCCTTGAATCTATGTGTGATTCATATTTTTAGTGTTGTTGGATGTGATTTGAAGGCTCGACTAAGTTCGTATGATATTTTCGGACTTGTTAATATATTTGGTTGAGGTCCCTAGAGCCTCGGCTGAGTTTCGGATGGATAATGGATCAAAAAGTGGACTAAAATAGTTGTTGTAATTTCCTTCAGCTGCAAATTCTATTTCCCAGAATCGAGCCCTGAATCGTGCCCATATTAGGGCCATGATCGAGCCCAGGATCGAAGCCACAATCGAAGGCCAGGGTCGAGGGCCATGATCGAAGGCCAGGGTCGAGGGCCATGATCGAGGGCCAGGATCGAGGGTCAGGATCGAGGCCCAGGATTGAGGCATGATTGAGGGCAGTCTAGGCAGAATTATAAAGCATGGGACTTTGTCCCATTCGCCATTTTTGACAAATTGGAGCTTGAGGAGAGGCGATATTTGATAGATTTTCAAAGAAAACTTTAGGTAAGTCTCTTGTGATCATTTCTTCTCCATAATATTGAATTATCATCGAATAATCCGACTAGATTACATGATGTTGAGGTGTAAATCGGTGATTTGAACTTAGAAATTTAGAAATAAGATTTGTAGATTTGAGGGTCGAGTTGAGGTCGGATTTTGTTAAAATTGGTATGGGTAGACTCGTGGTAGAATGGGCTTTCGGATTTTTTAACTTTTGTTGGGTTCCGAGATATGGGCCCCGCGTGCGATTTTTGAGATAAATTTCGGAGTTTTATGGAAAATTAGTATTGTTTTATGGAATTAATTCCAATAATTTTAATTGACTGAAACGAATTATTTGTGACTAGATTCGAGACATTCGGAGGCCGATTTTCGAGGGAAAGGCATAGCAGAGTAAAGAATTGCATGTTTTGAGGTAAGTAACGGTTATAAATTTGGTCCTGAGGGTATGAAACCCCGAATTTTTGTGTTATCTAATTATATTAGAGGTGACACACATGCTAGGTGACGGGCGTGTGGGCGTGTACCGAAGGGATTGTGACTTGGTCCGTCCCGTAAAACTGTAAAGTTGAATAACTTGTTGTTAGCTATATGCTCTCTATGTATTAAAGAAATTTTACTGTAAATCATGTTATAAATCTTACTTAGACTATGTGAAAGTACTGTTGAGACCCGCAGAGGTTACGTACTTGTTAAATTATTTGCTAGTTGTTGTCTTGTACTCAGTCATGAATTTACTTGTGCATCACACCTCAGTCTTTCTTGATATTTGTTGATTCACTATGTTATCTTTGTTGGGCTGAGCTTTGTGATTTCCGAGAGCCCGAGAGACTAGAGAGGTTGAGGACTAAGTAAGGCCGTGGGTCTATCGGTGAGGTAAGGATACTATGGCACGTGTGTTGTCCTTGCAGGATATTATAGCACGTGAGTTGTCCGTGCAGCACGTGAGTTGTCCGTGTGGATTATAGCGCTTGGGCTGTAGGAGCCTGAAAGTGAACTATAACTGTGTAACTCGTCACTATCTTTAGTTCCTTAGTTATTATTGTTACTTGCTGAGTTGGTTGTACTAATACTACACCCTGCACTTCGTGTGCAGATCCAGGTGTTCCTGAACATAGCGGGTGTTGATCATTTCGTGCAGTTGATTTTCAGGAGATTTTGAGGTAGCTGCCGTGTTCCGCAGACCTTGTCTCTCCTTCTCTATCTCATTGTTTACTGTATTTGGTCTCAGACTATTATAGACCGTATTTTTTAGACTTGTGATCATATTAGATGCTCATGTACTCAGTGACACCTGTTTTTGGGGAGTGTTCGTATAAGTATTTGTGGGATTTTGTATTGTATTTAATTATTATATTTTCAAACTTAAAAGAAATGGTGGTTTATTGATATTATCGGCTTGCCTAGTAACGAGATAGGCACCATCACGACAGGTTAGGATTTTGGGTCATGACAAGTTGGTATCAAAGCCTAGGTTACATAGGTCTCACGAGTCATGAGCAGGTTTAGTAGAGTCTTGCGAATCGGTACGGAGACGTCTGTACTTATTTTCGAGAGGTTGCATAACCCTTAGGAAAACTTCACTTTCTTGTATTCTGTCATGTGAATTTGTTGATTCTGGAAAATAAAGTTTTGTTCTTTTATTCTCTCACAAATGGTGAGGACACGTACTACCGGACCGGACGGTCAGCTACCTGGACCACTAGTTAGGGCCGCGAGAGGCTGTGGCCATGGTAGAGGCCGAGGCCGAGGTAGAGGTCGAGGTGTAGCTCGTACCACAATTGGACCCGCACCTGTAGTACCACCAGTTGCTCCAGGTCAGGAGAAGATTCCAGTTATAGCTGAGCCGATAGGACCAGCTCAGGCACCAGCGTGCCTATTGAGATTCCAGGCCTTCAGGAGACTTTGGCCCAGATATTGACAGTTTACATTGGTCTTGCTCTGGTGGTTTGGGCTCAGGCCGCACTACCACTTCTCAGGCCGGGGGAGGTACTCATACCCCTATTTCCCGTACTCCAGATCAAGTAGTATAGGGACTTCATATACCGGGGGAACCACCAGCCCAGTCGGTTGCAGGTGCTCAGGCCCCGGTAGTTCCTGTTATGGAAGATAATGAGCAGAGGAGACTTGAGAGATTTGAGAGGCTTCGACCTCCACCATTTAGCGGTGCTGAGTCAGAGGATGCTCAGGGTTTTCTGGATTAGTGTCAACGGATGCTTCGGACAATGGGTATGCTAGAGACCAATGGGGTCTCATTCACTACTTTTTAGTTTTCTGGGGCTGCCTTCAGATGGTGGGAGGCTTACAAGAGGTGTAGGCCAGTCGGTGCAGCACCTCTTACCTGGAAGCAGTTCTCCGGTCTATTTCTGGAGAAGTTCGTGCCTCACTCCAGTAGAGAGGAGCGGCGCAGGCAGTTCGAGCAACTTCGTCAGGGTGATATGTCTATGACACGGTATGAGATCAGATTTTCAGAATTGGCCCGTCATGCTATCTGGTTGATTCCCACAGACAGAGAAAGGATCAGGAGGTTCATAGATGGCCTCACTTTACAGCTACGATTTCTCAAGACTAGAGAGAGAGTGTATGGTGCTACTTTCTATGAGGGGGTCAATATTGCTCGTGAGATTGAGAGGGAGTCTAAGAGGCCTCGTGGTTCGGGTGATTTTAGCGGTGTTCCTTCAGGGGGTCAGTTTTACCGCGGTAGGGGTTGTTCTTACAGACACGCTCAGATGGGTAGTCCAACTCATCGTGGTGCATCAGCTAGCCACAGTTCTTACAGTGCTCACTCAGGCCACTCTTCATTCAGTGAACTACCAGCGCAGATTTCTCATCATGCCTCATCCGCTCAGGCTTCTATAGGTAATTCTTCGGGTTATCAGGAGCAGTAGTTCCGTCAGAGAAGGGGGAGAATGTAATGATCCGGCAGGCAGTTTTGAGTATTATAACCCCGTTACCCCATTTACTGCCCAATTTATGCCTTACAATTAATTTGTGACTTATCGAGTTAGTTTGTTCGGGTCCGGAAGGAATTCGGAGTGAAATGCGACACTTAGTCTCAAAATTGAAAATTGTAAGATAGAAAAGTTGCCCGGATGTCGACTTAGGTGTAAACGACCACGGATTTAATTTTTTTATGATTCCAATAGCTTCGTATGGTGATTTTGGGCTTAGGAGCATGTCCGGAAAATTTTTGGAGGTCCGTAAAGGAATTAGGCTTGAAATGCCGAAAGTTGAATTTTTGGGAAGTTTGAGAGAGGGGTTGACTATTTGAAATCGGGGTCGAAATCCGATAGGCAAGGGAGGTAGAGGGAACAAGGGTAATGGTAGGTTGAGAATTGGGTCATGGTACGTAGATACATTGATGGGTAAGTCTATAGAGTTGGCGAAGATTCTCCAGAAGATGAGGGTCAATATAGCGTGTGTCAAGGAGACTAGGTGGGTAGGGTCGAGGGCAAAGGACACAGACGGGTATAAACTTTGGTACTCAGGAGTCCAGAAAGGTAAGAATGGAGTGGGCATCTTGGTGGATAGGGAACTTAGAGAGTCTGTGATCGAGGTTAGACGGGTGAATGACAGATTGATGATTATTAAGTTGGTGGTTGGAGAGTACACCCTAAACGTCGTTAGCGCCTATGTGCCGCATTTGGGCCTAGATGAGGAGGTTAAACGACGCTTCTGGGAGGGGTTAGATAAGATTGTGCGCCAAGTTCTGCCTACTGAGAAGCTATTCATAGGAGGGGATTTTAAAGGGCATATTGGGTCGACTGCAGGTGGTTATGGCGAGGTACATGGAGGCTTCGGTTTTGGGGAGAGGAATGGAGGATGTACATCTCTGCTGGACTTAGCTAAGGCTTTTGGGTTGGTGATTGCAAACTCTAGCTTTCTGAAAAGGGAGGGGCATTTGGTTACTTTTCAAAATGCGGTGGCGAAGACTCAGATTGACTATCTCCTCCTCAGGAAAGGTGACAGAGGACTGTGCAAGGATTGCAAGGTGATTCTGGGTAGGCTCTTGGTAATGGACGTTGGTATTATATTAAAGAGGAGGAAAATATCTACTCGAGGAAGACCTAGAATCAGGTGGGGAGCCATAACTAAGGATAAAGCCCAAGAGTTGGATGGATGATTGTCGGCTATAGGATCTTGGAGGAGCAGTGGTGATGCGAGTACTATGTGGTAAGCAACAACAGACTGTATTAGGGAGCTGCGAGAGAGGTGTTAGGAGTCTTGCCAGGCATTTCTGGTGGGAAAAAAAGAGACTGGTGGTGGAATAAAGTGGTTCAAGGTAAAGTGGAAGTGAAGAAGGCGGCGTACCTGAAGTTAGTGGGAAGCATAGATGAGGAGGAGAGGCGAGCATGCATGGAGAGGTATAAGAAAACTAGGAAGGAGGCTAAGCTGGCGGTCACAGAGGCTAAGACTGCGTCTTATAGTCGTATGTATTAGGAACTGGGTAAGCAAGGCGAGGAGAAGAAGTTATTGTGGCTGGCCAAGTTGAGAGAGAGGAAGGCTCGGGATTTGGACCAAGTGAGATGCATCAAGGACGAAGATGGTAGAGTATTAATGGAAGATGACCAGATTAAGAGGAGATGACAGACTTACTTTCATAAACTTCTGAATGACGAAGGGGATCGGGATATTGTGCTAGGCGAATTGATGCATTTCGAGAGTCACCATGACTTTGGGTACTGCAGGCGTATCTAGGTTGAGGAGGTCGTGGGAGCTATGCATAAGATGAGTAGGGGCAGAGCGACCGGGCTAGACGATATTCCAGTGGAATTTTGAAAGTGTGTGGGGAGAGAAGGTTTGGAGTGGTTGACTAGGTTGTTTAATGTTATTTTTAAGGCGAAGTGGATGCTGGATGAGTGGAGGTGGAGTACGGTGGTCCCATTGTATAAGAACAAAGGTGATATCCAGAGTTGTAACAATTATAGGGGTATCAAATTACTGAGTCATACCATGAAAGTGTGGGAGAGGGAGGTTGAAGTGAGGGTGAGGATGACAGTGTCTGTATCCAACAACCAGTTCGGGTTCATGCCGGGTCGTTTAACTACAGAGGCTATACACCTTCTTAGGAGGCTGGTGGAACTATACAGAGAGAGGAAGAAGGATCTACACATGGTCTTTATTGACCAAGAGAAAGTGTATGACAAGGTTCCTAGAGAAGTTCTCTGGAGATTCCTGGAGGCAAAAGGTGTGTCGGTTCCCTACATTATGGTAATTAAGGACATGTATGATGGCACTAAGACTCAGGTTAGGACAGTAGGAGGCGACTCTGAGCATTTTCCGGTTGTAATGGGGTTACACCAAGGTTCTGCACTCAGTCTGTTCTTATTAGCCCTGGTGATCGACACGTTAACACACTATATTCAAGGGGAGGTGCCATGGTGCATGCTATTTGCCGATGACATAGTTCTGATTAATGAGTCGCGAGCCGGTGTTAACAAGAGGCTTGAGGTTTGGAGACGGGCTCTTAAGTCTAAGGGTTTCAAGATGAGCAGGACGAAGACGGAATACTTGGAGTGTAAATTCAGCACTGAGCCGGGGGGAGTGGGAATGGATGTGAAGCTTGAATCACAGTTCATCCCCAGTAGAAGCAACTTCAAGTACCTTGGTTCGGTTATCTAGGGGGATGAGAGATCGACGAGGATGTCACACACCATATTGGGGTGGGATGGATGAAGTGGAGGTTAGCATCTGGAGTCCTGTATGACAAGAGAGTGCCACCAATACTCAAAGGTAAGTTCTATAAAGCGGTGGTTAGACCGGCCATGATGTATGGGGTAGAGTGTTGGCCCGTTAATAACTCACATATCCAGAAGATGAAAGTAGCAAAAATGTGGATGTTGAGGTGGATGTGCTGGCACACTAGGATAGATAAGATTATGAATGATGTTATTCGGGAGAAGGTGCACATGGCTCCCATTGATGACAAGATGCGAGAAGTGAGGCTTATAAAGTTCAGACATGTTCAAAGGAGAAGCCCAGATGCTCCGGTACGGAGGTTTGAGCGGATGGTTGTGGAGGGAACGAGAAAAGGTAGAGGGCGGCCTAAGAATTATTGGGGAGAGGTGATCAGACAGGATATGGCGAGGCTCTAGATTTTTGAGGACATGACACTTGATAGGAAGATGTGGAGTTCGAGTATTAGGGTTGTAGGTTAGGATGTAGTTGAGTCTTGACTTACTTCATAACTAGTGACAATGTTGTGTTTTACTACTTCGCTTTTCAGTGCATCTTTCTTCTGCATTTCATGGTGTTCCTATTTTTCCTCTGATTGATGTGGTGATACTAATATTGTCTCCTTTTGTCCTTTTGTCTTTTTGTTTTCTTGAGCCGAGGGTCTTTCGGAAATAGCCTCTATACTCCTTTGGGGTAGGGATAATGTCTCCCCAGACCCCATTAGTGGGATTTTACTGGGTTATTGTAGTAGTAGTAGTTGTTGTTGTTATTATGTTATTTATGACATGTGTGTAAAATTTGAGGTCAATCGGACATGATTTGATAGGTTTCGGCGTTGTTTGTAGAAATGAAAAGTTTCAAAGTTCATTAGGATTGAATCTATGTGTGATTCATATTTTTAGTGTTATTGGATGTGATTTGAAGACTCGACTAAGTTCGTATGATATTTTAGGACTTGTTGGTATATTTGGTTGAGGTACCGAGGGTGTCGGGTGAGTTTCGGATGGTTAACGGATCAAAACGTGGACTAAAATAGTAGCTGCAATTTCCTTCTGCTACAAATTCCATAGAGCCCAGAATCTCCCAGAATCGAGCCCTGAGTCGTGCCCAGAATAGGCCACGATCAAAGGCAGGATCGAAGTCCAGGGTCTAGGGCCATGATCGAGGGCCAAGATCGAGGGCCTGGATCGAAGGCCCAGGATCGAAGCCACGATCGAAGGTAAGATCGAAGGCTAGGGTCGAGGGCCATGATCGAGGGCCAGGATCGAGAGCCGGGGATCGAAGCCACGATCGAAGACAGGATCGAAGGCCTGAGGAGCTTGAGGAGAGGATTGAAGACAGAATCGAAGGCTTGAGGAGCTTGAGGAGAGGATCGAAGACAAGATCGTTCCATTCGCCATTTTTCACAAATTGGAGCTTGAGAAGAGGCGATTTTTTATAGATTTTCAAGAAAAACCTGAGGTAAGTCCCTTGTGATCATTTCTACTCTATAATATTGAATTATCATCGAATAATCCGACTAGATTAAATTATTTTGAGGTGTGAATCAAAGATTTGAACTTAAAAAAATTTGGAAATAAGATTTGTAGATTTGAGGGTCGAGTTGAGGTTGGATTTTGGTAAATTTGGTATGGGTAGACTCGTGGTTGAATGGGCTTTAGGATTGTGTAACTGTTTTCGGGTTCCGAGACGTGGGCCTCACGGGCAATTTTTGTCACGACCCAAAATCTCAACCTATTGTGATGGCACATATCTCGATACTAGGCAAGCCGATAATCTCGATAAACCATAATTTCTCTTAAGTTTGAAAATACAATAATTTGACACAATACAAAATCTCATAAATACTAATACGAACACTCCCCAAAACATGGTGTCACTGAGTGCATGAGCATCTAATATGAATACAAATCTGGAAAATACGGTCTATAATAGTCTGAGACCGGATAGAATGAACAAGGAGATAGAGAAGGAGAGACAAGGTCTGCGAAAAATGGCAGCTACCTCAAAATCTCCTGAAAATCAACTACGCGAAATCATCAACACCCGCTATATCCGGGGACACCTGGATGTTCACGCGAAGTGCAGGGTGTAGTATGAGTACAACCAACTCAGCAAGTAACAATAATAACTAAGAAACTGAAGATAATGACGAGCTACACAGTTACAGCTCACTTTCAGTAAATCCAGCAAAGAATATACATGCTTTCAAATCCTGCAGTTTAAGTCAAATCAATTTTATACAATTTAATTTCATGTAATCTGGATATAAAATCTTTTAGAGTTTTCACAACAATGGTAGATAGCAATCAAGTGCAATAACAAATGCAAATCAAGTACAGCCTCTCAGGCAATAGTCACTCAACTCATCACTCGGCTCTCAGCCCTTAGCACTCACACTCAATGGGTACCCGCGCTCATTGGGGGTGTGTACAGACTTCGGAGGGGCTCCAACAGCCCAAGCGCCACAATCTGCATGGACAACTCACGTGCTGCACGGACAAATCACGTGCTATAATATCCTCTGCACGGATAACTCACGTGCCATAATATCCTTACCTCACCGACAGGCCCTCGGCCTTACTCAGTCCTCAACCTCTCTAGTCTCTCGGGCTCTCAGGAATCACAAAGATCAACCCAAACAAAGATAACATAATGCATCAATAAATATCAGGAACGACTGAGGTATGATACGCAAGTAAAATCATGACTGAGTACAAGATAGCAATTAGCAAATAATTCAATAATTACGTGACATTTGTGGGTCCCAACAGTACGATCACATAGCCTAAGCATGATTTCTAACATGATTTACAGTCAAATTTCTTCAACACATAGAGAGCATATAGCTAACAACAAGTTATTCAACTTTATAGTTTCACGGGATAGACTAAGTCGCAATCCCTTCGGTGCAAGCCCACACGCCCATCACCTAGCATGTGCGTCACCTCCAAAATAATCACATGACACAAAAATTTGGGGTTTCATACCCTGAGGACCAAATTTATAACTGTTACTTACCTCAAGCCGTAAAATTCTTATTCTGCAATGTCCTTTCCTCGTGAATTAGCCTCCAAACGCATCGAATCTAGCCATAAATAATTCGTTTCAGTCAATAAAATTTATTGGAATTAATTCCATAAGAAAATGCTAATTTTCCATAAAAATCCAAATTTTAGCTCAAAAATCACCTATGGGGCCCACATCTCGGAACTCGACAAAAGTTAAAAAATCCGAAATCCCATTCAACCACGAGTCTACCCATACTAATTTTACCAAATTCCGACCTCAACTAGACCCTCAACTCTACAAATCTTTTTTCAAAATTTTTAAGTTCCAATCTCTGATTTACACCTCAAAATCATGTAATCTAGTCGGAATATTTGATGATAATTTAATATTATGGAGTAGAAATGATCACAAGGGACTTACCTCAAGTTTTCCTTGAAAATATATCAAAAATTGCCTCTACTCAAGCTCCAATTTGTCAAAAATGGCGAATGGGACAAAGTCCCTATTTTTATAATTTTGCCCAGACAGCTTCGGTTCTGCCTCGATTTTTGGCCTTCGATCGAGGTCGTCGATCCGAGGTCCTCGATCGAGGTCGTCGATCCGAGGTCCTCGATCCTAGGCCTCGATCCTGGGCCTCTATCTTGGTCCTCGATCATGGCTCTTGACCCTTATCTTCGATCATGTCTTCCATCGTGGCCCTCGACCCTGAGCACGATCATGTCTTCTATCATGCCTTCGATCGTGGCCCTCGACCCTAGGCTCGATCATGTCTTAGGTCTTGGTCTCGATTTTGGTAGATTCGGGGCTCGTTTTTTGTAGATTCTGGGCTCTATTTTAGGCTCGATTTTGGGAGATTCTGAGGCCCTCGAAACCTCAACCAAATATACCAACAAGTCCTAAAATATCATACGAACTTAGTCGAGTCTTCAAATCACATCCTACAGCATTAAAAACACGAATCACCCATAGATTCAAGCCTAATGAACTTTGAAACTTTCAATTTCTACAAATAACGCCGAAACCTATCAAATCACGTTCGATTGACCTAAAATTTTGCACACAAGTCATAAATAACATAACAGACCTATTAAAATTTTCAGAATCAGATTTCGACCCCAATATCAAAAAGTCAACCCCTCGGTCAAACTTCCCAAAAATTTAACTTTCGGCATTTTAAGTCTAATTCCTCTACGGACCTCCAAAAATTCTTCCGAACATGATCCTAAGTCAAAAATCACCATACAGAGCTATTGGAATTATCATAATTCGAATCCGAGGTCATTTACACATAGGTCCATATCCGAGCAACTTTTCTATTTTAAAATTTTCAATTATGAGACTAAGTGTCTCTCTTCACTCCAAATTCCTTCCAGACTTGAACCAACTAACCCAATAAATCATAAATTAATTGTAAATAATAAAGAGAGCAGTAAATGGGGGAACGGGGTTATAATATTCAAAACGACTGGCTGGGTCGTTACAATTTTTGAGCTAAATTTTGTATTTTTATGGAAAATTAGTATTTTCTTATGAATTAATTCCAATAAATTTTATTGACTTAAAAAAATTATTTGTGACTAGATTCGAGACATTCGGAGGCCGATTTGCGAGGCAAAGGCATAGTAGAGTAAAACATTTCACGTGTTGAGGTAAGTAACAGTTATAAATTTAGTCCTGAGGGTATGAAACCCCATATTTTTTTGTTATGTGATTATATTGGAGGTGACGCACATGCTAGGTGACAGGTGTGTGGGCATGCACCGAAGGGATTGTGACTTGGTCCGTCCCGTGATAACTACAAAGTTGAATAACTTGTTGCTAGCTATATGCTCTCTATGTGTTGAAAGAATTTGACTGTAAATCATGTTAGAAATCATACTTAGGTTATGTGATAGTACTGTTTGGACCCGCAGAGGTCACGTACTTGTTGAATTATTTGCTAATTGTTGTCTTGTACTCAGTCATGATTTTACTTCTGCATCACACCTCAGTCTTTCTTGAAATTTGTTGATTCACTATATTATCTTTGTTTGGGCTGATCTTTGTGATTTTTGAGAGCTCAGGAGACTATAGAGGTTGAGGACTGAGTAAGGTCGAGGGCCTGTCGGTGAGGTAAGGATACAATGGCACGTGAGTTATCCGTACAGGATATTATAGCACATGAGTTATCCGTGCAGCATGTGAGTTATCCGTGCAGCATGTGAGTTGTCCGTGTGGATTATAGGGCTTGGGCTGTAGGAGCCCCTCCGGAGTCTGTACACCCCTAGTGAGCGCGGGTACCCATTGAGTGTGAGTGCTGAGGACTGAGAGCCGAGTGGTTGAATTATTGTGACGAGTTGAGTGACTGTTGCCCTGAGAGGCTGTACTTGCTTTTCATTTGTTGTTGCACTTAGTTTCTATCTGTCATTGTTGTGAAATACTCTAAAAGATTTTATATTCGTATTACACAAACTTGAACTATATAAAACTGATTTGACTTAAATTGTTGGATTTGAAAGCATGTCTATTCTTTGCTGGAATTACTGAAAGTGAACTATCACTGTGTAGCTCGTCACTATCTTCAGTTCCTTAGTTATTATTGTTACTTGTTGAGTTGGTTGTACTCATACTATACCCTGCACTTCGTGTGTAGATCCAGGTGCTTCTAGACATTGCGGGTGTTGATTCTCTCGTACAGCTGATTTTTCGGAGATTCAGAGGTAGCTGGCATGTTTCGCACACCTTGTATATCCTTCCCTATCTCCTTATTTTCTGTATTTTGGTCTAAGACTATTATAGACCGCATTTTTTCAAACTTGTATTCATATTAGATGCTCATGTACTCAGTGACACCAGGTTTTGGGGAGTGTTCGTATTAATATTTGTGGGATTTTGTATTGTATTTACTTATTATATTTTCAAACTTAAAAGAAATGGTGATTTATTAATATTACCGGCTTGCCTAGTAACGAGATATGCGCCATCATAACAGGTTGGGATTTTGGGTCGTGACACCCTGGCACTGGGAAATTTTTGAATTCTGGAAAGTGCGTCACAGGCTACCTATGGCGCACGAAAATGCCAGATGCTCTATAAACGGGGTCTTTGGCCATTTTTGACTTAAAAATAGTTCGGGAGCTTGGTTTGGGTGATTGTCAGAGGCAAACTTCATAAATTGGACTGGGGTAAGTGATCTTAACTTGATTTGATCCGTTATTCATGAATCTAACATTATTTCGAGCACTTATTTCATTATTTGGGGGATTAGAATAGAAATTTTCCAAAAATATATTTGAAGGTTTAAAGGCCGAATCAGAGTCAGAATTTAGTAATTTTTGTATTGTTGGACTCGTGGTTGAATGGGCGTTCATATTTTGCAACTTTTGTCGGATTCCGAGATGTGAGTCCAACTGTTAAGATTTTGAGTTAATTTCGGATTTTATTGTGAAATTTAGCATTTTCATATGGAATTGATTCCTATACCTCATGTAAATTGTAGTGAATAAGTTTGACTAAGATTCGAGGCGTTTGGAGGACGAATCGTGAGGAAAGGCTTATTGGAATAAAGAATTGCTCGGATTAAGATAAGTAACAGTTCTAAAGTTTATCCTGAGGGTATGAAACCCCGGATTTTGTTATATGTGATTGGTTTTGAGGTGACGCACATGCTAGGTGACGGGCGTGTGGGTGTGCACTATATGAATTGTGACTTGGCCAATTCCATGGAACCGTGTAGTTGAATAATCTGTTGATATCCGTATATTTTTCACGTATTAGAGAAATCGAACTTTAAATCATGTTTAAACCATGTGTTGGCACTGTAAGGACCCATAGAGGTCATGTACATGTTGAATTATCTGCTAAATTGCTATTTTGTACTCAATCACAGTTTTACTTGTACATTACATCTCAGTCTCTATTTTTCATTATTGATGCATCATATCATTGATGTTTGGGCTACTTATTATGATTTCTGAGAGCCCGAGAGACTAGAGAGGTTGATGACTGAGTGAGGCCGAGGGCCTGATTATGAGGATATTTATGGGATTGGGTTGCATGCCGTAGCATGTTTCATTGTTATATGCCATGATTGGCTTGTTATAGTGCTTGGGATGAAGGAGCCCCTTCGGAGTCTGTACACACCCCCAGTGAGCGCAGGTACCTACTGGGTATGAGTGCCAAGTGCTGAGTGATTGAGAGGAATGAGTGACTATGAGGAATTAGTGATTGGGAGAAAAGAGTGACTGTGAGGATGAAGCGAGTGGGAGGACTGAGTGATTGTTACTCTGAGAGGATGAATTGATTTCATTATTGCTTCACTTCAGCTGTCATATATCACTATTTTTGGAAAACTCTGAAAGATATTATTTATGTTTCAATAGAAATTTGTTATGAAATTGCTGTGTAGTTTTAAATGTTGAATTTGAAAGCATGCCTACCTTTTTATGTTGGAAAGTACTGTATTTGGACTTAGCCGTGAAGCTCGTCACTACTTTCAGTTCTTTATTTATTATTGTTACTTACTGAGTTGGTTGTACTCATACTACACCTTGCACTTCGTGTGTAGATCCAGTTGATTTCGGACATAGTGGGTATTGATTCTTTCGCACGGTTGATTTTTTGGAGATTCAAAGGTAGTTGTTATGTTTCACAGACCTTGTCTCTCCTTCCCTATCCTTATGTTTATTGTATTTGGTCTCAGATTATTATAGACCGGGTTTCCCAGACTTGTGACACTGGGTTTTGGGAGTGTGTTTATTTCTAATGTTTATGGGATTTACTCTTAAACTTAATTATTACGTTTCAGTATTTAAAATAAATTATGGGTTATTAATATTGTCGGCTTATCTAGTATCAAGATAGGCGCTATCACGACGGGTGAGAATTTGGGTCGTGACATCTTTGTAATGAATATATATAGTATCTAGAAAATTTCTAATTTTCATACATAATGAAACTTTCATTAGATTTAGTTAGACTTCCTTAAATCTAATTAGATTTCCTTGATCATAAATCAAGCACCGGAAAAGATAAAACTCAAGACAAAACTGTAGATTGCGTTACAAAACTTCAGCATGTTTTGGTATGAAGTTTTAGCAAGTGAACTAAATAACTTCAACATGCATTTGAAAAAACTCTTTAGAAAGTTACATATTGCAAGTCAAAAACTTAAGCATGTTTAGTCTGAAAGTTTTAGCAAATGAACTAAAAAATTTCAGCATGTTTAGTCTGAAGTTTTAGCAAATGAACTAAAACATTTCAGCATGTTTAGTCTGAAATTTTAGCAAATGAACTAAATAATTTCAGCATATTTTGTCTGAAGTTTTAGCAAATGAACTAAATAACTTCAGCATGCATTAGAAAAAACTCATTAAAAACATTACATAATACAAGACAAAAACTTAAGTATGTTTAATCTGAAATTTAAGCAAATGAACCAAAACACTTAAGCATGTTTAGTCTGAAGTTTTAGCAAATGAACTAAATAACTTAAGCATGTTTAGTATGAAGTTTTAGCAAATGAACTAAATAACTTAAGCATGTTTAGTCTGAAGTTTTAGCAAATGAACTAAAAAACTTAAGCGTGCTTAGTCTGAAGTTTTAGCAAATAAACTAAATAACTTCAGCATGTTTATACTGATGTTTCGGATAAAATTCATGACAAAATCGTAGACTGCAAGATAAATAACTTCAGCATGCATTATCATGAAGTTTTAGATTCTATGTGAAACAACTTCATGCTATATTAGCATGAAGTTTTAGTTTCAACATGAAACAATTTCATACTACATTAGCATGGAGTTTTTGCTTCAAGGTGAAACAACTTCGTGCAAGTGTGATTCTGAAGATGAATCTGGACAAGTTTATGATTTTGTAATGACCCGGCCGGTCGTTTTGAGAATTTGAGCCCCGATCCCCTAGTATCTTCTTTCCCCACATTTGTTTCTACTTTTGGAAATTTTCGGATTGATTGGTTATGGAATTCGGGGAGTTTTGGGACACTTAGTCCCTAGTTGTGAGTTTAAGCCTTAGAAATTAGACCGTAGTCGGACCTGTGTGAAGACAGATCCGGAATGGAATTTTGTCGACTCCGCTAGCTTCGTTGAGTGATTTTTAGCTTAGGAGTGCGTCTGAAATATGTTTTGGAGGTCTATAGTAGATTTAGGCTTGAATTGGATTTCGGCCGATAGTGAAAATTTTGATATCGAGCTCGGAATGGATTTTAGAAAGTGGTTGTAGATTTGTAGTGTCATTTGTGACCTGTGTGTAAATTTTGAGGTAATTAGGATTAGATTTGACGTGGTTCGGCGTCGTTTGTAGAATTTGGAAAATTATAAGTTCTTAGGCTTGAATCCATGCTTAATTCAAGATTTTTGGTGTTGTTCGGTGTGGTTTGAAGGCTCGACTAATTTCGTATGGTGTTATAGGATTAGTTGGTAGGTTTGGTTGAGGTCCCGGGGGCCTCGGTTGTATTTCAGATGCTTAGCTGAATGAAATTGGACTTAGAAAAATCTGGTGCTTTTGCTGGTTCTGCTGTAATCGCACCTACGCAAGGCTGCGCGCGGGTGAGAGCAAATTGGCGTAGAAGCGGAAAAATGGAGGAGTGCTAGGGGTCACAGGTGCGAGGTGATTTCCGCATCTGCGATGCTCGCAGATGTGTTAGGGGTCTTCGCAAGTGCGCAAGGTCCGCATGCGCGACGCAGATGCAGCCCTTTCATCGTATGTGCGAAGGCAGAGGGGGTAAGTGAATTGCGCAGATGCGCACATTTTGCCGCACAAGCGCACCCGCAGGTGCGAGCCCAGGCTCCGTAGGTGCGGAAATACCTAGACAGTGGTTAAAACCGAAGGGCTTCGCGATATTTGTCATTTTGGACTTTGCAACTCGGTCTAGGGAGATTTTTGAGAGCATTTTGGAGGGATTTCTTGAGGTAAGTCCCTTGTGCTTATTTTTTATCAATAATCATGCGTCCCCGTGTATTTTTCCACCTAGTTAGTGTGTATTTAAGGTTGAAATTGAAAGTTGGAGGCTAGGAATTTGGGAGTTTGAATTGTGGATTTGGAGGATTATTTTGTGTCGGATTTTAGTAAAATTGATATGGTTAGACTCGTGAGTTAACGGGCTTTCGTATTTTATGAATTTTACTCGATTCCGAGATATTGGCCCCACGGGCGATTTTTGAGTTAATTTCGGAATTTTTGTTAAAGTGTTGATTTCATTAATTAGATGAGTCTATTATGGTTGTATTTATGATATGTAATTTCTTTGGCTAGATTTGGGCCATTCGGAGCCGGATATTCGTGGGAAAGGCATTGTGACCGATTGATTGAGCTTGGTTTGAGGTAAGTGGCTTGCCTAATTTTGTGTGGGAAAAATCCCCTTAAGATTTGGAACTATTACGATATGTGAGCGTCGTGTACGTAAGGTGACGAGTACGTACACTGACTAGTTGTGGTAAAACCCGATTTTTCTTACTGAGCAGCAACATATTTTCCTGTTATTTTGAGTTATACCATTTTAATGAGTACTAATCTATTTTCATTCTTAATTGAGTTATTCCAATATGTGTAGCTATCATGTTTAGTCTAATACAACATTTCTACGTGTCTTAATTGTTTATGTGAGTTATGTGCAGCAAGGTTAATGAATTTTCTGCTTCTTCCCTGACTGGTACTTAGTATAAATTGTAAGAATTTCATGATGTAGTTGTATTTCTATTATTCGCGCTACATATTTATTTTGGGACTACGGAAGGTATTCCGGGAGATCCCCCTGCACATATATTTTGGGACTACAGAACAGTATTCCGGCAGATCCCCCTGCACATTTACGTTTGGAACTACGGGACGGTATCTCAGGAGATCCCTTGTTGTGTTTCTGTGTACTAAGCTGTTACCTTCTATGATTTCATTGTTTTTAAAGTTCAGCCTTTATTTTATTGCGGTATTACACTCTATATTGTTTATTATATATTTACCAATAGGGCCTTGACTTGACCTCGTCACTACTCGACCGAAGTTAGGCTTGGCACTTACTGGGTATCGATTGTGGTGTACTCATGCTACTCTCTGCACATTTTTTTCGTGTGCAGATCCAGATGCTCCTTATCAGCCGCATTATCAGTGAGCCAAGATAGTTTTGGAGACTTCAAGGTATATTTGCCGCGTCCGCAGACCTCGGAGTCCCCTTCTACTCTTTCTCATGTCTATTATCTTCTGTATTTTTCCTTGTTAGATTCTGATGTATAGAGACACTAGATTTTTCCTTCTGTAGTTTATGATTTACGATGTTCCGGGTTTTGGAATTTGTTGTGTATTTTTAAACAATTGGTAAAATTTATATTTTTATTTCATTATTCCGCAAAAATATAGGCTTACCTAGTTGTAGAGAGTAGGTGCCGTCACGATGTCACACGGAGGGGAAATTGAGTCGTGATAGATTTTTTTTATAAAGTTGCTGAGAGGAGGAGCGCAGATCGTTTTATATCTTTTGTCAGGGGTGTAATTATCATATTATTACGGATTTTTTTGTGAGCTGGCTACCAAATCAATAATTTTAAAAAATAAGATTCAGGTTAAAAGGTGACACAAATATAG
This sequence comes from Nicotiana tabacum, assembly GCF_000715075.1. NCBI lineage: Eukaryota > Viridiplantae > Streptophyta > Magnoliopsida > Solanales > Solanaceae > Nicotiana > Nicotiana tabacum. Next base: position 16,775,405 of record NC_134094.1, on the reverse strand, counting down.
GGTACAACTGCAAATCCCCCAACATTATCACCTTCTGCCGCCTCTGAAAGCAAGTAGCTAAGCATTAATTAAGAATGACCACACAAAATAAATAGTAGTAGTAAAGTAGCCGAACTACATATAATTAGACTTATCATATAGGTTTTCTAGCCAATACTTTTCTAATTAAGATTAGGTTTCCTTTTTAAAAATTTGCACAATTCTTAGAGAGAGATATCTAATCGTGCAAAACGCAGAAATATATATCCAAACTACTTTTTATCTCTCCTTAAACATTTTATTTAACTAACACGCCACTAGTTGAAACAATCAGGGGATATTTGTAAAGGTAATAACTGACTGGTTGATTTTTTAAACGTTAGATATGTTGAAATAAATTCAATTTGAAAAAACGACTAATAATTAAAGCTGGAACACTACGTATTCAACACTAAGAAAATATAAAGTGCTATTGGACAATGAAGTCAAAAAATAAGAACTGGCATTATATATGTTTTCAAGTAGGTTTAGGCTATGGCAAAATACGAATAAGCAAGCACTTAATTTTGCGGTACAAAATAAAGTTTTGTATTGTTAAATAAGAAGATATATCACGTAACAAAATAGAGAGTATTGCCTATAGTAAATATGCATCACTCATGCTATATGAGCATTTCAATAGGCTTATGATCACACATAAATTTGTGTGTGAATTGATTTAGAAAAATTAGATAATTTGAATTTGAGGCCTTAATATGTGTTCAATCCAGGGGCTTTAGAAAAATCCAACCGGTCGTTTTAACTCTTAGAACCCCCTTCCCCTAAATAAGGTTCTCCGTATGTATTTTTACTAATTTATGACTTGCGGGGATAGTTGATTCGCGATTTGGAAGTGTTCGGGTTGAAATTGCAACACTTGGTTCCTTAATTTGGTTTAAAAAGCCCAAGTTTGACTTCGGCCAACATTTTGAGAAAACGACCCCGGAATCGGGATTTGACGGTTCCAATAGGTTCGTATGATGATTTTGGACTTGGGCGTATGTTCGAATCGGATTTTGGGGAACTCGGGAGCGTTTCGGTGCTTAAAAGTGAAAATCAACTATATAAAGATTTAAGGTTCATTAAATTTGGTTTGGAGTAGATTTTTGAGTAATTGAGGTTCGTTTGGAATTTCGAGCCTGGGGATAGATCCGTATGGTGATTTAAAACTTGCACACAAATAATGGTGTCATTCCGAGTAGTTTAAGTACGTTTCGGCGCGTTCGGAGTAAGTTTGAAGAATTTGAAAATTTGAGGTTGAGTCAATTTGGTTTGAGGTATGATTCTTAGTTTTGATGTTCTTTTACACGTTCTGAGGGTTCGTGTGAGTCCGTTTTATAATTTCAAACTTGTTGGTATGTTCGGACGGGGCCTCGGGTGTTAACTGAATGAGGCTCGGACCAAGGTTGGATTTTTGAAGAGCAGCTGTTGCACTAGGATTTTGCTGCAACTGCACCAGCGCATAGGCAGCCGCAGGTGCGAGCTCGGAGAAGCGAGTCCCAAGCCGCAGAAGCGAAGAAAGGGGAGGCTGGCACACGCCGTAGAAGTGGGATTTCGGGCGCACTTGCGAGCGCGCAGGTGCGAAGCTTGGCGCGCAGAAGCGGAAGTGGGCGCAGATGCGAAGGCCCTGTCACGACCCGAAATTTCCACCTTCGAAATCATGATGGCGCCTAACATTTCACTTGCTAGGCAAGCCAACATTACAGAATCATCAATCCAATCCTTATTCAATTCAGTAAATAACATCAATTAAGCTAAAACGAAATACAGCAAGTGCGGAATAATATAAAAACTTCATTAGTTGCTACCACCCGAATCTGGATTCATAATTTACGTACTTCTAGGATTTAATACAAGTAAATGTCTGACAGAAATACAATTGTTTGAACGAAAGAAACAGTAAAAAAATGAAAAGATAGTCGGGGACTTCAACGTCTGCGAACGCCAACAGATCTACCTTGAGTCTCCGATGAACCAGTCCGAGCTGTTACGCCTCTCGATCAGCTTGGACCAATATCAAAATCTGCACAGGAAGTGCAGAGTGTATTATCAATACAACCAACCCCATGTACTGGTAAGTGTCGAGCCTAACCTCCACGATGTAGTGACGGGGCTATGACAAGACAGATACATAATAAACTTGTGCAATTTAACAGTATATGTACAAATAATATCTAAACATGTACTATTGGGAGGGGGAACATGCTGAGGGGAATACGAGATAGAGAACTACAGCAGGACGGTAACTTGAACAACCAATATACTATGAAACAATAAGCACAGGTAAACACAGTAAAGAAACAATACACGGCATCACCCTTCGTTCTTTTACTCACAACCTCACCATAAAATCAATAGAAATGGCACGGCATCACCCTTCGTATATTAACTCTCATAACATGGCACGGCATCACCCTTCATGCATTAACACTTACAATATGGGATGGCATCACCCTTCGTGCATTAACACTCACAATATGGCACGACATCACCTGTCACGACCCAAAATCCCACCACAGGCGTCGTGATGGCACTTAGTCTCTAAGACTAAGTAAGCTGATTTTAATTATAATTAAAGCTATTTTTTATATATATATCAACAGCGAAAATAATTACAAATATAACAACCTCCCAAGACTGGTAATACTAAGTCACGAACTCTAACTGAATACATGGAATGATCTCAAGGATTGAATACTCAATACTGTTCGAATAATAATTAACAGTACAATAAAATGGAAAGACTCCAAGGGATTGCGATGACCAAGAAGCTCTACCTTGAATCCTTGAGATTACACTTTAACTTCGTCCGAGTCCGATATCTCCAACACCTGGCTCTGTACAAAAATGTCCAGAAGTTTAGTATGAGTACACCACACTCGATACCCAGTAAGTACCAAGACTAACCTCAGTGGAGTAGTGACGAAGTACAGTCAAGACACTCACTAGTCTAATAAACTGTATAATATAGCATACAAAATAAATAGGAAACAAATAACAATGATGGCAATAATAATCAACCAGTGATATAAACAGTCGGGCGACAAGAACACCACAAATATTGAAAAACAAATAATGAATATAAGTACAACCAATTAATCAAGTCATTCAAATATAATTCTTTCACCTATAAACCTTTCAAATAATAATCTGCATGATATAATACTTTCCAATAATTTTATTTCGAATATACTTCCTTCAAATAAATATCTTTCAAATATAATTCTTTCGAATAATATTTTGGAATATAATTCCTCCAAATAAAAGTCACCTGGTGACACCTCATTTCATATTCATAAAACTATGGGTCTCAGCCCACTTTAATATTTTCACGGCACCTCGTGCCCATGTGTCTATCACAAATGCACGGACAACTCACGTGCCAAAAATATCAATATATAAAAGAATCTGCACGATCAATTTACTTTAAAAATAGTTTGAGTGAAGAAAATGGCATTTGAACTTAAATTAAAGCATCAGATAAACTATTGATTTGGATGTAATACTTATTAATTTAAAACATAATAGAAATTTTCTTTTATTTAAAACAATTCGGTCTAAAAACCCATAAATATAAATCTTCAGAGTCTCGAACTAAAAAGCCAAAGCCAACACAATACAACAAGGAGCACAAAACTCATAATAATAAAGTCAACTAGTGTCACGACCCAAAATCTAACCATGGTCGTGATGGCGCCTATCGTGTTACAAGGAAAGACTACTTCCCAATATATTACTACTAAACCAATTATAAGAATTTACTAAAATATTTCCAACATTTGAATTTTTCATAAACTAAATCAACTCTAAATATAATTATAGAAATACGAAAATGAGCCCCAAACATGGGGGTGTCACTAAGTCATGAGCGTCTAAAATTATAAACTACAAAAGTTGAAGTAAATCAAGATATCATTAATGAATACAACCACAAAAGAATCCAAGTAGGGTTTTAACACCCGATTCATCAAATCCATAAATATTGCTGGGGCACTTGTCAACCCAAATGACATCACTAGTAATTCGTAATGTGCATACCAAGTTGGAAAAGATGTCTTAAGGACATCAGATGCCCTAATCTTCAACTGATGGTAACCAGACCTCAAGTAGATCTTTGAAAACACCTTGGCACCCTGAAGCTGATCGAATAAGTCATCAATTCTTGGCAGTGGATACATGTTCTTGATAGTAGCCTTGTTCAACTGCCGATAATCTATACACATTCGCATTGAACTATCTTTCTTCTTTACAAATAATACTGGTGCACCCCAGGGCGAGACACTGGATCTAATGAATCCCTGATAAAGCATGTCTTGTAACTGCACCTTCAATTCTTTCAACTCTAGCGGGGCCATACGGTATGGTGGGATAGAAATGGACTGACTGCCCGGAGCTAAATCAATACAGAAATCAATATCTCTGTCGGGTGGCATCCCCGGCAAATCTGCAGGGAATACTTCTGGAAATTCACGTACAACTGGTACTGAGTCCATAGAAGGAACATCTACACAGGGATCGCGAATATAAGCCAAATAGGCTAGACACCCTTTGTTGTCCATATGTCGAGCTTTCATATAAGAAATAAACCTGCTGGTAGAATGACCAGGAGTTCATTTCCACTCTAACCGAGGTAAACCCGGCATGGCTAGGGTCACCGTCTTGGCATGACAATCTAAATATAGTATGATAAGGTGACCGTCAATCCATACCCAATGATGACATCAAAATAACCATATCAAGTGGAAGATCCAGACTAGTCTCAAGACTACCAATAGTAACCATACACGAACGATAAACATGATCTACTACAATAGAGTCTCCCACCGGTGTAGATACACACACAAAAGCACTTAGAGAATCACGAGGCAAAACCAAATATGAAGCAAAATAGGAGGACACATAGGAATAAGTAGATCGTGGATCAAATAAAACTGTAGCATCTCTATGAAAAACTAGAATAATACCTGTGATCACGGCATCGGATGACTCGGCCTCAGGCCTAGCTGGAAAAGTATAAAATCGGGGCTGGGCCCCACCATTCTGAACTACGTCTCTGGGATGGACTCTAACTGGCTGGCATCCACCTCTAATGGCCTGACTTCCACCTCTAGCTGTCTGACCCCTACCTCTAGCTGGTTGAGCAGGCGGTGAAGCAACCGGTGCTGGTATGATGGAACGAGAATCCTGTTGAGATCTGTTACTCGACAACCTAGGGCAATACCTACTGATATGGCCAATCTTCCCACACTCATAACACCCATCCTAATGATGTGGCTGCTGAAGCTAAAGTTGACCCGAACGGGCCGGATAACCGTTATAGTGACTCTGGAGTGGTGGTGCACTGATAGGAGTTGAATGTGCACTTAATGTTGGTTGCCCATAGTAAGGCGTAATAGGATCGTGACTCCCTGAAGCACCGGGAGATGCCTAAAGTGTTGAATAAAATGGTCTGGGAGGATGACCTCTTCCAAAATTACACCTGCCTCCAGACGAGGCAACACTGAAACCACTGAACTGAACAGTCCTCTTATCAGACCTCTGCCCTCTCTCCTGTGCAAGAACAATCTCGATCCTCCTCGCGACATTAGCAGCCTCCTGAAAGGAAATCTCACTTGCGGTCTCCTTGGCCATCTGAAGCCTAATATGGTGAGTAAGTCCCTCAATAAACCTCTCCACTCTCTCTCCCTCAGTAGGAAGTAAAAAGAGAGCATGACGGGTTAGATCCACAAAACGGGACTCATATTAAGTAACAGTCACATTGCCCTGCTGCAGACGCTCAAATTGCCTGCGGTAATCCTCTCTCAATGTGATAGGGAGGAACTTCTCTAGAAATAGCCGTGAGAATTGCTCCCAGGTCAATGCAGGAGATCCACCTGGTGTGGTCAATGTATAATCTCTCCACCACCTCTTCGCGGAACCCGTTATCTATAATACGGCAAAATCGACCCCATTGGTCTCAACTATACCCATGTTCCACAGCACATCATGGAAACGGTCAAGATAATCCTATGGGTCCTCAGAAGGTGGACCACTGAAGTGAACTAGAAAGAGCTTAGTAAACTTATCCAGTCTTAATAAGGCCTCAGAAGACATGGAGGGCCTATCACCGGCCTGTGCCACAACAACTGGCTGAACTACCCTAACTGGTGGGGCTGCTGGAGCTTGATTCTGGGGAGCCATCTGCTCCGGAGCGGGAGCAGTGGGATTTTGTGCTCCTCCCCCTGCCTGTGAGACGGCTGGTGCCACTAGAAATGTACCATTCTGGGCCACACCCTCCATGAGACTTACCAAACGGACTAGAGCGTCCCGAAGCACTGGAGTATCGATGAATCCTTTCGGGACCTGAACTGGTCCAATTGGTACAGTCTGAACTGGAACGTCCTCCTGAAGATCCATCTGAGGTTCTACGACAGATGCAGCTGCTCGAGCTCTAGACTGAGCTCTACCTCTACTTCGGCTCTAGCATGACCTCGGCCTCGACCTTTACCCCTAGCCATAGTTGCCATCGGGGGCTCTGGTCCCTGTCCGTCGATAGATATATTACGTTTTCTCACCATCTCCAAGAGAATAAGAATAGAATGTTTCAATTATCGATGATAGAATAAAATCGCACGACAGGATAAGAAAGAAATGATATTGTTCCTAAGCTTCAAAGCCTCTGAGAGATAAGTACAGACGTCTCTGTACCGATCCTTCAGACTCTACTAAGCTTCCTCGTGACTCGTGAGACCTATGTAACCTAGTGCTCTGATACCAACTGTCACAACCCAAAATTCCCACCTTCGGGACCGTGATGGCACCTAATATTTTACTTGCTAGGCAAGACAACGTTAGAATAATATTAGCTATTTTAAAATAATTTTAAATTAATTAATAACAAAGAAACAAATGCGGAAGTAAAGTCTGAAATATGGTAAATAATTCATAATAATAGGATGTCTAAATACCATCCCAGAACTGGAGTCACAAGTGCACGAGCTTCTAGAATGATACAAATAAGGTTCCAAATAAAATAAAGTTGTCTGAAAGAAAACACACAGCTAAATTAAAGTAGACGGGCTTTAGAACTGCAGACGATGTGCAGTTATACCTCAAGTCTCCTCTGGGTAGCTAAAATCCGAGAAAGTCTATGGTACGCCGCTGGGATCAACTCCGAAATCTGCATAAGAAGTGCAGAGTGTAGTATAAGTACAATCGACCCCATGTATGGTAAGTGCCAAGCCTAACCTCGACCAAGTAGTGATGAGGCTAAGGTAGGTCGCTTAATAATAATAATAATAATAATAATAATAATAATAATAATAATAATAATAATAATAATAATAATAATAATAATAATAATAATAATAATAATAATAACAGGAATAGTAGTAAGACCAGTAAATAATATTTAATAATTAAAATCAATTCAGCATTCACAATCCCTCATCTTGTTTCCATTGCGGCGTGCAACCCGCTCCCCCAATATAAACTTTAAATAAGTATATATATATATATATATATATATATATATATATATATATATATATATATATATATATATATATATATATATATATATATATATATATATATATATATATATATATATATATATATATATATATATATATATATATATATATATATATATATATATATATATATATATATATATATATATATATATATATATATATATATATATATATATATATATATATATATATATATATATATAATACTCCAATAAATAACACCTTCAATAAGAAACTATTAAGAATCAAGGCATACAATAATTATAATTTATTTATGAAACAAACAATGACAAGTAGCAATTAATTATGAAAATCAGGGAGAAAATAGGCATTTTAATATTTAATACGCTAAAGGACAAGTAGAAATTAAGACACATAAATCAAATAAGCATGTAACAATAATTGCATGAATTCAATAATTAGTATATGACAAGAAATATGAGAGAAATAATTATTATAACAATTACTTTATATCTTAAACAATTTAAGATGTTTTAAATAATTAAGCAACCAATTAATTTGACAAAATATAGGCACTTGTCACCTTGCCTATACATCGTTACACATGAAATACACGTAGTAAATAATTTAAGGGTTCTATTCCCTCAAGTTAAGGTTAACCACGACACTTACCTCGCTTTGCAACCAAATTTCAAGAATCCAATAAACCTTTGCCTCGCGAATTCGTGTCCGAAATCTTCAAATATAGTCATAAATAATTCAATATACTCAATACAAATCGTAAGAATTAATTCCATATGAATTTATAAATTTTCCGGATAAAAATCCGAAATTTATTTTAAAAATCAATAGTGGGACCCACATCTCGAATCCCGGAAGAACTCGCGAAATCCGAACACCCATTCAGATACAAGCTCAACCATATAATAATTATCGATATCGGATTGGCTTTCGAAACTTCATTTTACATTTTTGGAAGATTTTATAAAAATCTGATTTCTCTTCCATAAATTCACGAATTCATGATATAAATGAGTATGGAATCATGAAATATAACCAATATAGTATAAGGAACACTTACCCCAATATTTTCCAGTGCAAATCTATCACGACCCAATATCTCACCCGTCGTGATGGAGCCTATCTCAATACTAGGCAAGCCAAAAATCTCAATAAACCACAATTTTTCCTTAAGTTTGAAAATATAATATTTCAATAAAATCCACAAATCTTACAATTACCGATACAACCACTCCCAAAACCTGGTGTCACTGAGTACATGAGCATCTAATCTGAATACAAGTTTGGAAAATATGGTCTATAATAGTCTGAGACCAAATACAATAAACAAGGAGATAGGGAAGAAGAGACAAGGTCTGCGAAACACGGCAGCTACCTCTGAATCTCCAAAAAAATGTCAACTGTGAGAGAGAATCAACACCTGCTATGACCGGAAACACCTGGATCTGCACACGAAGTGCAGGGTGTAGTATGAGTACAACCAACTTCGTAAGTAACAATAATAAATAAAGAACTGAAGATAGTGACGAGCTACACAGCTACAGTTCATATTGAGTAGTTCCAGCAAAGAATAGACATGCTTTCAAATCTAGCAGTTTAATGTCAAATCAATTTTATACAGTTCATGTAATCCGTATATAAAATCGTTCAGATATTTCACAACAATGACAGATAGCAAGTAGGTGCAACAACAAATGGAAATCAAGTACAACATCTCAGGACAACTCACGTGCTATAGTATAATATAAATATCTGGATTCGTACGGCCAACTCACGTGCTATAGTATAATATAAGGATCTACACTGCCAACTCACGTGTTGCACGGCCAACTCATGTGCTATAGTGTAATATAAGGATCTGCACGGCCAACTCACGTGCTGCACGGACAACTCACGTGCTACATCTCACAATCCGGCCCTCGGCCTCACTCACTCAGAAATATCTCCAGTCTCTCGGGATCTTAATAATCATGAAATCAACCCAAACAATAATGATATGATGTATCAATAATAATAACAGAGACTGAGATAAAATGTGCAAGTAAAATCTGAAACTGAGTACATATAGCATTTAGCAGGCAATTCAACAAGTACGCGACCTCTGTTGGTCACAACAGTACTATCACATAGCCTACACATGATTTCTAAAATGATTTACAGTCAAATTTTATCAACACATAGAGAGCATATAGCTAACAACAAATTATTCAACTTTACAATTTCTCGGGATGGAGCAAGTCACAATTCCCTCGATGTGCGTCACCTCCAAAATAATCACATGATACCAAAATCCGGGGTTTCATACCCTTAGGGCCAGATTTATAATTGTTACTTACCTCGAACCATGTAATTCTTTATTCTGCCATGCCCTTGCCATGAGAATTGGTCTCCGAAAGCCTCGTATGTAGCCACAATTAATTCGATTCAGTCAATACTAATTATTGTAAGTAATTTCATAAGGAGATACTAATTTTCCAATAAAATCTAAAATTAACTCAAAATACGAACGTCCATCCAACTACGAGTCCAACCATACAACTTTCACCAAATTCCGACATCAACTCGACCCTTAAATCTTCAATTAAAGTCTTTGAAAATTTCTACCATTTTCAACCCAATATTTACCCATTTGAACTCAGTAATCTTTCTATAAATCTTATTGATATGTATAAATAATACTATTTTCCCCAAGAATCATACTCTTAATCACCCATCTTTATCCAAACTCAAAATTGAAGACTAGGGATTAGAACCTTACCTCTTGGGTGAAGATCTTGTGATATTTTCTTATTGGATTTCAAAGCTTGAATAAGATCTTGATGAACAAAGCACTTGAGCTTCTTCCTCTATCTAGAACACTCTCCCTTCTCTCTAAAAATGTCATATTTTTGCTCCAAAATGAGTCCCAAAGCCTATTTATCAAAATGGGATCAGGTTATGAAAAAAGAAAAATTAACCCTCTGAAAGCAGGTATGCGGTCGCATAATGGACCGCGGAATGGGTATGTGGGCCACAAAGTTGATCGCAAAATCGTTGCCCTGAACTGGGCTCTTCTGGTCCATTCTGTGACCAGTTTGTGGTCGCAGAAGCAGTTTTGCGATCGCATAATTGGTCACAGAATTGTATTTTTCGAGCCTTTGGTAATTACATCATAACTATTTGTAGGAATATCCAAAGGATGAACGGTTTGAAGCGTTAGAAACTAGACTCAAAGATCTTTCATTTGATAGTAATAGACTATATAAAACTTTGTATCATGCGATTTATGCTCATTTGAATTTGGGTCTTGTGCGAACTTACTTGAACTTTAGTCTATTATAAAATTTCCAACTTCTATATTCGATGCCGAAACCTATCGAATCAAGTCCGATTGACATATAATTTTGCACACAAGTCATAAATAACATAACGAACCTATTTTAATTTCCGGAATAGGATTCTGACCCCGATATCCAAAAGTCAACTCCCCGGTCACACTTTCCAAAAATTCAACTTTTGCCATTTCAAGCCTAATTCTACTACGGACCTCAAAATAATTTTCCGGATACGCTCCTAAGTCCATAATCACCATACGGAGCTATTGGAATCATTAAAACTCTATTCTGGGATCGTTTACACATAAGTCAACATCCGGTCAACTATTTCAACTTAAGCTTCCAATCATGAAATCCATTCTTTGAAGCTAACTATGAAATACCTTAAAACCAAAACCGACAATTCATACAAGTCATAATATCTCATACAAAGTTATACAAGACCTCAAATAGTTGAAAGGAGCGTAAATGCTTAAAACAACCTGTCGGGTCGTTACAATCTCCCCCACTTAAACATACCTTTGTCCTCGAACGTGCCAAGAGTTGTTCCTAAGCCTTTAAATCACTATTCCATCTTACCAAGCACGTACCCAACGGTGATCCCATGTCACCCTATTCCACATAGGTCTAACGATACAATACAACTGAAAATCCTTAATTTAACCTTAGCCCTAAAACCTTGGAATTCAATTCTCAACCTTCAGAATTTCTTTTCAAGACACAAATCTTACATTTACACACTATATGAGTCTGAACAAGCTACATCGAACTATAACTATAATCACGGATATAATCTCCCAGCATATTACACAACTCGCCAGCTCGTAGCACTATTCCTGATCATAGTAACTACTTCAAACCTACCAAGTACTAGTATAAAATCCCACATTCAACAGAACCCCATTTCAAAACCTTTGTACGCTGCCAAAGATGAAAAAAACAATCAAAAACTCATAATCACTCATCAGATCAACTAGTCATGTAGCTCTCTCGTGCCAACCAGAACCACAATCCTCTCCTAAGCTAACTTTCATTATTATCCTCCCGAATATACTATAATCAAGCCTGATAGTACCCATTCTAGGTCCAACGACTTTATTTTGTTAAACGCAACTATCCCACAAACACGCCACATCAAATATAACTCCAGCCACCACTGCGCAATCCGTGTACCTAAATATGGGAGATGTCTCAAGGAAGAGAACCGTATTGCAAGTTCCGCAAGCACTACCACAACCGCAATGTTACAACCACTCCTCAAATTTCATGAAGTGGATAATCGTAGGTGCATGTGCATAATTGTAGAGGAAGGAAATTAATAGATCGGATAAATTATTATGGAAATAAAATTCCCACACACGGCACGGACAACTCACGTGCCAATAATATGAATCGTCCGGTATGGTCACTGGCCTCCAGTCCCAGCATATCATACAGGAGCAATTAAACAAGTACACTTATATGTGATAATGAAATCAGATTCTCATGCTCCTGGACTAGTAGAAATAGCACGCCATAGTGTAAGCACATGCAAAGTCTGCTATCACACTCCAAATCGGATATTTTATTTTTAACGCAGAATTAGTAACTATCCCGTTTATTTAGGGAATCATCTTCTTTGTAACCTCAAGTATAGCCCAGATAGTTCTCAACAAAGGTACGAATACGGGAAACGTTATAACTTTACGCTTAACAGTCAACTCTAGGCATATAATAGCCTAAGCATTCTTCCGAGTATGAATACTTGCTCTAATGACCGCACATGGGCTCAAACCTCACATATATGCGCACTCATAGCGCATAGCTATCACAAATAATTAACGCAACTAGTGCCTCCACCGAGTTTTAAATAAAATAGTCACCTCAAATAGGTCGCAACCCCAAAACAATATACTTCTGACAACTCCAGTCTCAAAATTCATCGAACACATGAATCACCATAATTGATCCCAACTCCAGCACTCGAATGACTAACACATTTTTCATGCACGATTATTCCACGAGGAATACTTTCATAATTCTTCCATGCCACATAGCATTAATTTGAATATCGTTAGTCTATCAACCAGGTGAGTACCGCAATACTAACGAAACATTTGTAAGTCAAAATACAATGCGCCTTATGAAATGCGCACCCTTCTCAGGAATTACCGAGCAGTTATAACATTCATCGAAATATCTTAAACTAACCATGCTATCCAACATTCGTTACCTTCTCTTCAAGACTGAATTGTCACCTTGTACAAGTAAATCTCAATCCCACACAATGCACCGCGTCTACCATGCCATCCTGTAAAGAGTACAAGAACCTCATAATCACTCTGAGTCACAAGCAGAATACATACACGGTCAATCAGAAACCTTCCACTTGATCTTCTCCCGGAGAAAATCCCAATACACCACATATTCCTCATGCCGGCAGGAAATATACTCCTCGAACCGTGGTGAAAATCATTGAGAGCTCTTCGAAACCCATTTGCACACAACCAAGCTATTAGAACTGAAATCTTTTAACTCTACCAAGACACACAAGTTGCCAAATCCGAGAGTATTGCCACAAAACACCCGTAAAGCCCCACCTCATCTTAAGAACCAAAAGAGGCGAGCATACCATTACCATACTGATCCAGCATGTTACCCATTTGTCTTATTTTCTCCGAGTTTCTTCTGAATTATCCTCAAGTTGACATTTCTCCTTGTCAGAACACTACTACTTTACCCAAAGCTCACTACAAGACATAGTAACATAAAACTACACCGCCCTAAGGCCCGTAAGCCATTTGTTTCTTCTTAAGCACCTTCATAGATACCCCAACCGTAAAACTCATTCTGAAAATAACTTATGCGAATTTAAAATTGTTCCTCTTTGCTTTCTTATACTGAAATGTAGAATCCATAGTCAAATAGAATTACCGCACATCCCGATACCATCCAATGTAAGTAACTAATTCTAGTGATATACAAATTCGAACCCTCTCGATAGTCATCCTCTCTGCTCAAATCTAATTTACTCCGTCCCAAACAGGCCGAAAGACATGTACTCCTTTAGCACAATCAACACTCAAATAAGTAACCTTGCCTTATTACCACCTATCAAATTCATACTCGGTGCATACTACATCATTCACAAATAACAATTTACTTATCCCACGATGCTCATATACTCATAAAGCGTAATATAACCCGTATCCAGAAATCTCCTTACTCGAGTCATTCTCGAACTCAACCTCTGCAAGTCATCACTGATTCCTAAGTATACTTCAAACGAAAACAAATAAATTTGACACATAACCATAAATTGAATTGTCAATAGCAGGCCCCCACCTTGCTCAAAGCCATAGATTAAAATACTTGATAACTTACAATACCCATATTTTATTACTGCCTTAATACCGCAGCCAGTTCAACGAAAATTTTTCTCAAGCTCAAGACACACCAACCATAAAATACCCCAATCATCCGCTAATCTTGCATTCATCCTCTTAACACTAAAGTCAACTTTCTTAACCATGTTCAAATTCAAGTCTCAATACATACGCCCTGATGGCAGAAAAGAAAATCTCTATTCATATCATAAGGAACACACCTACATAGATTACTGCGCAGGAGATAACCCACCTGCTTAGTCTCAAATTGACATCTTGTTATACCCTTTTACAACCACAATTACTATGAAATCACTTAATCTTTCTAAATCCAAACTAATTAGCCAGACACGAGAATTTAATTTGCCCCAAAATTTAACTACGTGAAAGATCTCTCAAAACATTCACACTCGAGATTGTACGTCACATCAAAACAAAAATAAAGCACCCAATGGCCTTCCTTTACATTTTAAGGAAACACTTCTCGTCACATTCAAATCGTCTTAACACATCCCACAGTTACATCATACTCATCACAAAGCCATTCCACCGCTCATCGAGCCACAAATTCCAGTCGTAGGGACATTACCGGACATATGAGTCCAAATGTACAGGTTACAACTGAAGCTATCGAGCCTAAGCTGCGGTCTAAACCTAGCCTTAAGTCCTCCAGACTAGCCCATCACCAAAACATAGAACACACATCTTGAACCTCGTTCATAGAATCACAAGTTGGTGATGCACAACTGATATCGAGTGCTCATGTGCGCATACGAACGCGTGGAATGAATTCAAAGACTTATGTTTCAAGCTGAATCAATTCTGCATTATAGAATATAAGAAAGCAAAATTTTTCCTAAGGGTTCGGTAGCCTCTCGAAGATAAGTACAGACGTCTCAGTACCGATCTGCAAGACTCTACTAAACCTGCTCATGACTCGTGAGACCTATGTTACCTAAAGCTTTGATACCAACTTATCACGACCCAAAATCTCACCCGTCGTGATGGAGCCTATCTCAACACTAGGCAGGCCAAAAATCTCAATAAACCACAATATCTCTTAAGTTTGAAAATATAATATTTCAATAAAATCAACAAATCTTACAATTACCGATACAACCACTCCCAAAACCTGGTGTAACTGAGTACATGGGCATCTAATCTGAATACAAGTTTGGATAATACGGTCTATAATAGTCTGAGACCAAATACAATAAACAAGGAGATAGGGAAGAAGAGACAAGGTATATGAAACACGGCAGCTACCTCTGAATCTCCAAAAATAAAAGTCAACTATGTGAGAGAATCAACACCCGCTATGACCGGGAACACCTGGATCTGTACACGAAATGCAGGGTGTAGTATGAGTACAACCAACTGCGTAAGTAACAATAGTAAATAAATAACTGAAGATAGTGATGAGCTACACAGCTACAGTTCATATTAAGTAGTTTCAGCAAAGAATAGACATGCTTTCAAATCTAGCAGTTTAATGTCAAATCAATTTTATACAGTTCATGTAATCTGTATATAAAATCTTTCAGAAATTTCACAACAATGATAGATAGCAACTAGGTGCAAAAACAAATAAAAATCAAGTACAACCTCTCAAGACAACAATCACTCACTGGGCTCCCAGCCCTCATCACCCGTTGGGCTACGAGCCCTCATCACTCACACTCAATAGGTACCTGAGCTCACTAGGGGTGTACAGACTCCGGAGGGGCTCCTACACTCCAATGCGCTATAATCTGCACGGACAACTCATGTGCTGCATGGACAACTCACGTGCCATAATATAAATATCTGGATCTGCACGGCCAACTCATGTTCTGCATGGCCAAATCACGTGCTATAGTATAATATAAGGTTCCGCATGGCCAATTCACGTGTTGCACGGCCAACTCACGTGCTATAGTATAATATAAGGATCTGCACGGCCAACTCATGTGCTATAGTATCAATATCTCATAATCAGGCCCTCGGCCTCACTCAATCATAAATCTCTCCAGTCTCTCGGGCTTTTAATAATCATGAAATCAACCCGAACAACAATGATATGATGTATCAATAAGAATAATAGAGACTGAGATAAAATGTGCAAGTAAAAGCTGAGACTGAGTACATATGGCATTTAGCAGGCAATTCAACAAGTACACGACCTCTATGAGTCCCAACAATACTATCACATAGCCT
Source organism: Nicotiana tabacum (assembly GCF_000715075.1). Classification (NCBI taxonomy): domain Eukaryota; kingdom Viridiplantae; phylum Streptophyta; class Magnoliopsida; order Solanales; family Solanaceae; genus Nicotiana; species Nicotiana tabacum. The sequence goes on along the minus strand of NC_134094.1, from coordinate 16,759,013 downwards.
AAGCATGATTTCTAACATGATTTACAGTCAAATTTTATCAACACATAGAAAGAATATAGCTAACAACAAATTATTCAACTTTACAGTTTTCTGGGACAGACCAAGTCACAATCCCCTCAGTGCACGCCCACACGCCTGCCACCTAGCATGTGCATCACATCCAAAATAATCACATGATACCAAAATCCGTAGTTTCATACCCTCAGGACCAGATTTATAACTGTTACTTTCCTCAAAACGTGTAATTCTTTATTCTGCTATGCCCTTTCCATGAAAATTGGTCTTCGAAAGCCTCATATCTAACCACAATTAATTCGATTAAGTCAATACCAATTATTGTAATTAATTCTATAAGGAGATACTAATTTTTCAATAAAATCCAAAATTAACTCAAAAATCACATGTGGGGACCACGTCTCGGAACCCAATAAAAGTTACAAAATATGAACGTCCATCCAACTACGAGTTTAACCATACAAATTTCAGCAAATTCCGACATCAACTCGACTCTCAAATCTTCAATTAAAGTCTTTGAAGATTTCTACCATTTTCAACCCAATCTTTACCCACTTGAAGTCAACAATCTTTCTATAAACCTTATTGATATGTATAAATAATATTACACCCAAGAATCATACTCTTAATTACCCATTTTTACCCAAACTTGAAATTGAAGACTAGGGGTTAGAACCTTACCTCTTGGGTGAAGATCTTGTGATATTTCCTTGTTGGATTTCAAAGCTCGAACAAGATCTTGATGAACAAAGCACTTGAGCTTCTTCCTCTCTCTAGAACACTCTCTCCTCTCTAAAAATATCATATTTTTTCTCCAAAATGAGTCCCAAAGCCTACTTATCAAAATGGGATTGGATTTTGAAAATAGAAAACTTAACCCTCCGAGAGCAGGTCTGTGGTCGCATAATAGACTGCAAAATGGGTACGTGGGCTGCAAAGTTGATCGCAAAATCGGTGCCCAGAACTGGTCTCTTCTGATGCATTCTGCGACCAGTTTGTGGTAGCAGAAGCAGCTTTGCGATCGCATAATTGGTCGAAGAATTGCCTTTCTCCAGCCTTTGGTAATTTGGTCATAACATTTTGTAGGAATGTCCAAATGACGAACGGTTTGAAGCGTTAGAAACTAGACTCAAATATATTTATTTTGATAGCTAATACACCATATAACATTTTATATCATGAGAGTTATGCTCATTTAATGTTGGGTCTTGTGCGAACTCACTTGAACTTAAGTCTATTATAAAATTTCCAACTTCTACATTCGATGCCGAAACCTATCGAATCAAGTCCGATTGACCTCAAATTTTGTACACAAGTCATAAATGACATAACGAACCTATTTCAATTTCCGGAATTGGATTTCCATCCCGATATCAAAAAGTTAACCCCCCAGACAAACTTTCTAAAAATTCAACTTTCGCCATTTCAAGCCTAATTCTACTACGGACCTCCAAATAATTTTCCGGACATGCTCCTAACTCCATAATCACCATATGGAACTATTGGAATCAGTAAAACTTTATTCCGGCATCGTTTACAGATAAGTCAATATCCGGTCAACTATTTCAACTTAAGCTTCCAACATGAAATTCATTCTTCCAAGCTAATTCTGAAATACCTTAAACCCAAAGCCGACAATTCACATAAGTCATAATACCTCGTACGAAGTTATGCAAGACCTCAAATAGTTTAAAGGAGTGTAAATGCTCAAAACGACCGGTCGGGTCGTTACAAAATCGCCCAAAAATCATCTTGCCCAAGCTCAAAATCAAAAATAGTTGAAAATGGGTCGAAGTCCGATTTCCAGAACTTAAGTTCTGTTTGCCTAGATTTTTACTCAACGTGATCGCGGAACTTCGTTCGCGATCGTGTAGAACAACTTTTTCCCAGGTCCATTTTACTCTTCGCGATCGCGGGAATGGCTTTGCGATCGTGAAGCACAATTTGCACAAGCTGCCAATTTGCACTACGCGAATGCGACATCCCATACGCGAACGTGAAGCATAACCCCGTAGGCCTATGCGATCGCGGGCCATTTCATGCGAACGCGAAGAACAAATTTGAGTGCCCCAGCTTCTGCCTCATTTCCTCTTCGTGAACGCAAAGCTTTGCACTTCGACCCTTCGCGTATGCGTGCCCACGGTCGCGAACACGAAGCACAAAATGTGCCAGTCCAACTTTCCTCTTCGCGATCGGAGGAATGGCTTCGCGATCGCGAAGCACAATGCACTAGATGATATCAGAAGCTAAAAACCACATTTTTCTCAAAGTTCAAATGGTCCGTAGGCTATCTGAAACTCACCCGAGCCATCGGGACTCCAAACCAAACATACACACAGGTCCTAGAACATCATACGAACTCGCTCGCGCGAACAAAATACCAAAATAACGCCTAGAACTTTTAATCGAACACCATTTCAAATGAAATTTTCAAGAAAACTTTAAAACTGTTATTTTCATGACCGAACGTCTGAATCAGGTCAAATCAACTCCGTTTCTCGCCAAATTCGACAGACAAGTTATAATTATTATTATAGTGTACTTGTATCGGGCTCCGGAACTAAAATACAGAACCGGTAACAACAAAACCAAACCTTAATTTATTCTTAAAAACCATTAAACTTTCAGATTTTTAATTTTCAAAAAAAATTTATAACTCAAGCTAGGGACCTCCGAATGCGGTTCCGAGCATACGTCCAGGTCCCATATTTCGATACAGACCCACCGGGACCATCAAAACACATATCCGGTTCTGTTTACTCAAAATGCTGATCGAAGTCAACTCAAATTAAATTTTAAGGCAAAAGTTCTTATTTTTATCAGTTTTCTAACATATAAACCTTCTGGAAGAACACCCGGACTACGCATACAAATCGAGGAAGGCTAAAATGATTTTTTGAGACCTCAAAACATAGAATTTGGTTCTAAAATATAAGATGACCTATCGGGTCATCACAGGCCCAAGTCACAGAAGCAGACTCGCGGAAGCGATCCTAAGACCGCAGATGCGGATCTTGGCTAGGCGAGGGAAACTGGCACCTGCGATGCCTTTTCTGCAAGTGCAGATGTGAAAATGTTGCTGGGTAAAACGATTTAAAGGGAACGAGGCTAGGTCATTTTTAGCCCATATTTCCTCCATTTTTTGGGCGATTTTGCAGCTTTTGAGAGGGGATTTGTAACGACTCGACTTATCATTTTAAGAATTTATGCCCCGTTCAGTGAATTACGGTTTCGAGCAGCCTCGCAATATGTATTATGACCCGCGTGTGTGGTCGAGTTTGAATTACGGATGATTCGGAGTGATTTGGGACACTTAGTTCCTAAAAAGGGAGCTTAAGTCATAGGATTTAAATCGTAGTTGAAACTGTATGAAGGCCATCCCGGAATGGAGTTCCGTCAATTCCGTTAGCTCCGTGTGATGATTTTCGACTTAGGAGAGTGTCCGAAAAATTATTTGGAGGTCTGTAGTGGAATTAAGCTTGAAATGGCGAAACATAAAATTTTGGAAAGTTTGACTAGGGTTGACTTTTTGATATCGGGGTCGGAATGCAATTCTGAGAGTTGGAACAGCTCCGTTATGTTATTTGGGACTTGACTGCAAAATATGACATAATTCCGGGTTGGTTTGATAGGTTTCGGCACGAGTTTTAGAAGTTGGAAGTTTTTGAAGTTCATAAGTTCGATTTGTGGTGCAATTTGTATTTTCGGAGTAATTTGATGCGATTTGAAACCTCGAGCGAATCCGTGATATGTTATGGGACTGGTTATCATGATTGGATGGAGTCCCGAGGGGCTCGGGTGTGTTTTGAAGTGGTTTCAGACCAAATTGAAGTTGTTTGGACTGCTGTTGCTGAAGTCTGGCTTCCTTCTTCAAGAACGCGAAGGGAGTCCCGCGTTCGCGAAGAGGAGTTTGAGGGGCTGATGATTTGTCCTTCGCGAATGTGAACGTGAAGAAGGAGCAGGGCAAGCCTTCGCAAATGCGGCCCAGGCAACGCGAACATGAAGAAGAAAAGGAAGATATGGGTCTCGGGTCGTTTGGCCTTCGCGAACGCAAAGATTGGAAAGCGAACGCGAAGGAGTTGGTCAACTGATCATTGTGAACGCGACGAGGACTTCGCGAACGCGAAGAGAAAATGATGGTGCAGAAGCAGTTGGCCTTCGCGAACACGACGCTTGTCACGCGAACACGAAGAAGGATTGGAGGCAGCTGGATTTTGGCCTTCGCGAACGCGAAGAAGGTGTATCTGGGCAGAATTAAAATTCCCAAAAACGGGGGTTTGAGTTCATAACTCAAAATTAAATTGAGAGTTCGGTAGAAGGCTATTTTTGGAGAGATTCTTGCGTGGGTGTTTGGGGTAAGTGATTCTTATCCAGTTTTGATTAATTTTCATGATTATGTCTTTGAATCCATCATTTAATTAAGGGTTTAATGGAAGAAAAATCGAGATTTTTATAAAATCTTTTATAAATAAAAATTTAAGATTTGGAGGTCGATTAGTTATTGGAATTCGATAAAATTGGTATGGTTGAACTCGTATCGGAATGGGTGTTTGGATTTCATGAAAATTATGTTGGATTCCGAGAGACGGGTCCCGCGTTAACTTTTATTGACTTTTTGGAATAAATTTTTAAGTCGACGTATTATTATCCGAAATTATTTCCGATGAATTTTAATTAAGTCATATAATTAATTTGGATAGATTTTAACGGCCCGGAGGTCAATTCAAGCAAGAAGGCGATTTTGGAATATTGGCATAACTTCAAAGTGGTAAGTATCTTGCTTAACCTCGAGTGGAGGAAATTCCCCTTAGGCATTGAGTCTTATGTGAAACTTGGGTAATTGAAAACTATGTACGCGAGGTGACGAGTACGTACTTGGTTTATATGTGCAAATTTTATTGAGTTAAGTTCTTGAGCATATTGTGTAGTAAATTGGATAATTGATGGCATATATTTAATCATCCACTTGCCGTGTCTAAACCCTTGTTGTTGACTCTGTTGTTATATGACAATGTGATATGATTGTTATTTGATTATTTATGAAATTTCGTGAATTTGGTGGCTTGATAATTGTTGAAATTTCATTTCATTTTGGAGTTTACCCTCTGCAAATAATTAATTAAATGAGCTTAAGAAGAGGTGTATAATTATTGAAAATTTGATCTTTCATGAAGACTTTGCTTTATGTTGAGTAATTTCTATCTCTATTGATTGTTTCTGGGTATTGTACACATTGTGTGGATCATTTGGCTATTTGTTGTGAAATTAATTTACTTGGTTGTAGCTTTGAAATTTGGTTGTGGCCATTGGGCAAATTGTGATATGAATTGATTTTTGTTATGTTGTGATAATTTCCCGTGTAAGTTGTTGTGTTGTGTGAGTTGCTATTTTGGGGCGATAAGGGTGGCATTTCACCGTTGATGTTTTGTGGTTATAAGGGTGGCATTTCACAGTTGTGTTTGTTGGCTATTGATATTGTCTGGGCGGAGTGATAAGGGTGGCTATAGGAGCAATAAGGGTGGCAATAGGAGCGATAAGGTTGGCTATTGATATTGTCTGGGCGGAGCGATAAGGGTGGCTATAGGAGCGATAAGGGTGGGAATAGGAGCGATAAGGGTGGCTATTGTCAGGAACGATATATGATGATGTGGGGTTGTGGTGCTGACAATTTTCATGTGATGTGATTTTCTTGTGTTTATTTTTATACCTTGTGCAACTTGTCTTGTTTTTAGTAAATTAATAATAATCTGATTTATGTTAAAATTGGGAGCCTGTGGCTATTGCCAGGCGGTTTGTAAAAGGAAATGTGGGCACGAGGTGCCGTGAATTTTGATATGAGATGGGGATATTGGCACGTGATTTGTCGCAATTGTGATATAAAATGTGGGCACGAGGTGCTGTGATGAAATGATAATGATATTTGGCACGTGAATTATTCGTGCAGTTGTGATATGAAATGAAGGCACGAGGTACCTGGAAAATATGATGGGCACGAGGTGCCGTGAAAATATGAAAATGGCCTGAGACCCGTATTTACGAAAAATATGAAAATCGATTGAGACCCGTATTTTTTGATGATTTTGAAATGAGGTATCCCATGGTGACTTTTTAATTGAAAGAATTATATTCAAAATATTTATTTGGAAGGATTTATACTTAGAAAGTATTATATAAAAGAATTGTATTTTGAAAGATTTTTATTTGAGCTAATTGTATTTGAAAAGATTTATTGAAAGAATTATATTTGAAAAATAATTATTTGAAAAATTTATATTTGAAAGAGAGTTATGTGAAAGAACTATGTGAAAGACATTTATTTGAAGGGCTTGATTTAATTTGGGGTATATGTGTTTATTAATTGTTGAGTGATATTAATGGTATTCTTGTTGTCTGTTGTGCTTATCACTGGTTGTTTTATCCTGCATTTATTATTATTTGTTTCCTATTACTTTGTATATTATATTGCACAGGTTATTAGACTAGTGAGTGTCTTGACTGTACTTCATCTCTACTCCATTGAGGTTAGTCTAGATACTTACTGGGCACCGCTGTGGTATACTCACTCTACACTTCTGCACATTTTTTTGTGCAGAGCTAGGTATTGAAAATATCGGACTTGAGCATAGTTAAAGCGTGATCATAAGAATTTAAGGTAGAACTTCTTGGCCGTCGCAGTCCCTTAGAGCCTTTTCATTTCATTGTACTGTTAATTTGTAATCAAACGGTATTGTATATTCGATCCTCGTGATCATTCCATGTATTCTGTTAGAGTTCGTGACTCGGTACTACCAGTCTTGGGAGGTTGTGTATTGTAATTATTTCCGCTGTTAGTTTTGGTTACTTATTTAATTCAAAAAACAAAAATGGCTTCAAAGCGTAATAGAAATCGGCTTACCTAGTCTTAGAGAGTAGGTGCCATCACGACGCATGTGGTGGGATTTTGGGTCGTGACAAGTTGGTATCAGAGCTCTAGGTTCATAGGTTCTACGAGCCACGAATGAGTCTAGTAGAGTCTTGCGGATCGGTACGGAGACGTCTGTACTTATCTTCGAGAGGCTACAGAACTGTTATGAAATTTCCATTTCTTTCATTCCTGTCGTGCAGAATTTGTTGAATTTTGAATTTGAACCTTTGTATCTCCATTCTTTCACAGATGGTGAGGACACGTGCTACTGGGTTAGCTGAGCAAGCATCCTCACATACTGCTAGGGCTGCAAGAGGCCGGGGCCGAGGTAGAGGTCGAGGAAGGGCACGTGATGCGACTAGAGCACCTGCCAGAACAATAGTTGAGGAGCCACTAGTAACTCCAGTTGGGGGACAGGTACCAGAAGCACCTGTTGTTACCCCAAGATTTCAGGAGACCTTAGCACAGTTCCTGAGTATGTTTGGTACATTAACTCAGGCGAGATTAATCTCTGTTGTACCAAATATTTCGCAGATTGGGGGAGTAGCTCAGACTCCTACCACAACTCCACAGCAGCAAGTTCACGCTGGTCAGGTTCCGGGTATAGTACCGGTACAACCTATTATTCCGGTTCGGCCTGAGGTCAGGCTCGAGGCATCAGAAGAAGAACAAAAGAGACTTGAAAGGTTTAAGAAATATGATCCACCAACCTTCAGTGGCACAGCTGCAGAGGATGCCTAAGAATTTCTAGAAAATTGTCACTGTATTCTCCACACCATGGGTATTGTGGAGGTGAGCGGAGTTGCCTTTACTACATTTCAACTGTCAGGCGCAGCGTATCGGTAGTGGCAAATATATGAAGACGGTAGACCGGCCGATGCCATACCACCAACGTGGGCTCAATTTTTGGAAATGTTCTTGAAAGAGTTTGTTCCCAGACTCTCAGATATGCATGGCGCACAGAGTTTGAACGGTTGCGTTAGGGCACTATGACAGTGTCAGAATATGCTATAAGGTTCAGTGAGTTAGCCCGTCATGAACCTATCTTGGTTCCTACAATTAGAGAACGGGTCTGCAGATTCATTGAGGGGCTCGATTATGATATTAAAATATGTATGACTCGAGAGTTATAAGCTGATGCTCCATTTCAACAAGTAGTGGAGATTGCAAGGAAGATTGAGGGTGTTTTAGGCGAGGAAATGGAGTTTAAGGAGGCCAAAAGGTCTCAAAGATCTGGAAGGTTCAGTGGATTTTACTCTACAGCTAGAACCCATTATAGCGGAGGCTCGAGCAGTCGGTCAGCTCAGTTTGCACATCAAAATACTCAGAGTGCTCCAGTTTACAGTGCACCACCGACACGAGATTCTTACAGTGGTTATTCCAGTTATCCGGCACAAACTCAATACGAGCAGCCGCGACCTCAGAGGGGTTGTTCTGAGTGTGGTGATACTAGGCATATCATGAGAGATTGTCCCAGACTTGGAAGGGGTGGATTTCATCAGAACACTCCAGCTACAAGCTTTATTCCAGTTGATACTCCACATGCACAGTCAGCTAGAGGTGGAGGACAGGCGGGTAGTGGGTTCCTAAGAGGTGGAGGCCCGACCCGTTGATTTAATCACTATGATTTGGCTGAGGCCAATACACCAGATGGTGTCGATAAAGGTATGATCCTGATTTTTATTATAAAAGGATATTTTCCTTAATTTGATTCGGTTCTGAATATTGAGGTGAATAATTCTATTATGCTCCACTTATGGGTGAGCTTCGTAAATTTGTGTCTCACTTATATGTTTATCCCTGTGGGGAGAATTAAAGATATGAGCCAGTTTATGTAATTTTATTTTTGGTACACCATTGAGGGCTGTAAGCCCAAAAGTAATTTTTATTATTTACTACAGTAATGTGTTTCGGAATAATTGATTCCAATCTGTTTTATGAATTATATGACCTACCGGTAGGAGGGTTCATTATATGTTGTGAAAATTATTTATGAAATATATTGAAAAGAAGAAAGAAAGGAAATTAAAAATTTATTTGGCACAATGTGCAAAAATACTTATGACTCGGAGTAAATTACGAGATCCTCGAAATTTATATATGATGTGAAATATTTAAACCAGGCTGCAAGCCGCAATGGAAGTTATGTAAGGACGAGGTCCTTGTGGTGAAATATTTATGAGTTTAAAAAATTTTCCTTTGTGAAATTTATTTGTGCAATAATATTAATAAGGAGTCATGCCTGTTAGGCTTATTTGATAATGCTTGTAGATTTTTTGTTCATATTCATCCATTTCTGTGCTGTAAATATTGAGTTTTAGCCTATGAGGTGAGCGCCCGGGTGGCGTTAAATGTGACTCGTTAATCCGAGTAAGTAATCATGAGGTCTTCATGCCTCACGTTCTGTTGTCAGTATTGTGGAAATTCAAAATGAGGTGATGGTTAATATGAGATTAATTGATGATGCTGGAATTAATTATGAACAGCTTTTAAGACCAGAGATGTGGTGATGAACATACATATGATGTGTTTCATGTCTTGATATCATTATGATCAGGCAATGCTGAGATTAATGTTATTGATTTATACCTTGTGGTATTTTGTTGGGTTATGGATATGTTGTTAGGAGTTGTTTGGGTGTTACTCTGGCAGGTGGATAGGCCCAATTACAGGGGAGACTCTGCCAAAATTTCTAAAAGATTTGGGATTTAGTAAAATTTGGGGGATTGAGATTTGCAAAGAAAGAGATAAATTATGTTATGTATTTGAGGGCGAATGATCCTAAGTGGGGAATAATGTAGCACCACAGAGAAAGTTTTGAATTACTTCAACACTATTGAGAAACTTTATATGTGCATAGGCACGAGTTGTTATAGCCAGTTGAGACTAATAATGTGCGTTGTTGTGAGAATTCAGGCATTTTTTAAAATGATTGGAGAGTTAGGGATTTTGCTTTAAATCTTATAAGAATGGAGAAAAAAAATAATTTCAATTGAGATGGTGTTGTCGGACCCGTGTTAAATTGCCGGAATGTAAAATCACTCACAAGTATGTGTGCAAGAATATACTCAGTAATTTAAAGTTCTCAGAAAGATTCTTAGCATGTTCGAGGACGAACGTTTGTTTAAGAGGTGGAGAATGTAACGACCCAACTTGTCGTTTTAAGAATTTACGCCCCGTTTAGTGACTTAAGGTTTCGAGAAGCCTCGCAATATGTATTATGACCCGCGTGTGTGGTCAAGTTTGAATTACGGATGATTCAGAGTGATTTGGGATACTTAGTTCCTAAAAAGGGAGCTTAAGTCTTAGGATTTGGACCGTAGTCGAAACTGTATGAAGACGACCCCAGAATGGAGTTATGTCGGTTCCGTTAGCTCCATATAATGATTTTGGACTTAGGAGCGTGTCCAAAAAATTATTTGGAGGTCCGTAGTGGAATTAAGCTTGAAATGGCGAAACTTAAAATTTTGGAAAGTTTGACCGGGGGTTGACATTTTGATATCGGGGTCATAATGCGATTCCGAGAGTTGGAACAACTCCGTTATATTATTTGAGACTTGCCTGCAAAATTTGACGTCATTCCGGGTTGGTTTGATAGGTTGCGGCATGAGTTTTAGAAGTTGGAAGTTTTTGAAGTTCATAAGTTCGATTTGTGGTGCGATTTGTATTTTTGGCATAATTTGATGTGATTTGAAACCTCGAGCGAGTCCGTGATATATTATGGGACTGGTTAGCATGATTGGCAGGGTCCCGAGGGGCTCGGGTGTGTTTTGGAGTGGTTTCGGACCAAATTGGAGCTGTTTGGACTGTTGTTGCTGAAGTCTGGTTTCCTTCTTCGCGAACACGAAGGGAGTCCTGCGTTCGCGAAGAGGAGTTTGAGGGGCTGATGATTTTTCCTTCGTGAACGTGAAGCTGTGAACGCGAACGAGAAGAAAGAGCAGGGCAAGCCTTTGCGAACGCGGCCCAGGCAACGCGAACGCGAAGAAGAAAAGGAAATTAGGGGCCTGGGGTCGTTTGGCCTTCGCGAACGTGAAGATTGGAACGCGAACGCGAAGGAGTTGGTCAACTAATCATCGTGAACGCGACGAGGACTTCGCGAACGCGAAGAGAAAATGATGGTGCAGAAGTAGTTGGCCTTCACGAACGCGATGCTTGTCACGCGAACGTGAAGAAGGATTGGAGGGGATTTTGGCCTTCGCGAACGTGAAGGATTGGCCGCGAACGCGAAGAAGGTATACCTGGGCAGAATTAAAATTCTCAAAAACGGGGGTTTGAGTTCATAACATAAAATCAAATTGGGAGCTCGGTAGAAGGCGATTTTTGGAAAGATTCTTACGTGGGTGTTTGGGGTAAGTGATTCTTATCCGGTTTTGATTAATTTCCATTATTATGTCTTTGAATCCATCATTTAATTCGGGTTTAATAGAACAAAAATCGAGATTTTTGTAAAATCCTCCGAAAATGAAAATTTAAGATTTGGAGGTCAATTTGTTATTGGAATTCGATAAAATTGGTATGGTTGAACTCGTATCGGAATGGGTGTTCGGATTTCATGAAAATTATATTGGGTTCCGAGAGGCGTGTCCCTAGTTGACTTTTGTTGACTTTTTGGAATAAATTTTTAAGTCGACGTATTATTACACGGAATTATTTTCGATGAATTTTAATGAAGTTATATAATTAATTTGGATAGATTTGAACGGCCCGGAGGTCAATTCAAGCAAGAAGGCGATTTTGAAATATCGGCATAACTTCAAAGAGGTAAGTATCTTGCTTCACTTCGAGTGGAGGAAATTACCCTTAGACATTGAGTCTTATGTGCAACTTGGGTAATTGAAAACCATGTACACGAGGTGACGAGTACGTACTTAGTTTATATGTGCAAATTTTATTGAGTTAAGGTCTTGAGCATATTGTGTAGTAAATTGGATAATTGATGGCATATATTTAATCCTCCACTTGTCGTGCCTAAACCCTTGTTGTTGACTCTATTGTTATATGACAATGTGATGTGATTGTTATTTGATTATTTGTGAAATTTCGTGAATTTGCTGGCTTGATAATTGTTGAAATTTAATTTCATTTTGGATTTTCCCCTCTGATAATTAATTAAATGAGCTTAAAAAGAGGTGTTTATATAATTATTGAACATTTGATCTTTCATGAAGACTTTGCTTTATGTTGAGTAATTTCTATCTCTATTGATTGTTTTTGGGTGTTGTACACATTGTATGGATCATTTGGCTATTTGTTGTGAAATTAATTGACTTGGTCGTAGTTTTAAAATTTGGTTGTGGCTAATGGGTAAATTGTGATATGAATTAATTTTTGTTATGTTGTGATAATTTCCCGTGTAAGTTGTTGTGTTGTGTGAGTTGCTATTTTGGGGAGATAAGGGTGGCATTTCACCGTTGATATTTTGTAGTTATAAGGGTGGCATTTCACTGTTGTGTTTATTGGCTATTGATATTGTCTTGGCGGAGTGATAAGGGTGGCTATAGGAGCGATAAGGGTTGCAATAGGAGCGAAAATGGTGGCTATTGATACTGTCTGGGCGGAGCGATAAGGGTGGCTATAGGAGCGATAAGGGTGGCTATTGTCAAGGACGATATATGATGTTGTGGGGTTGTGGTGTTGACATTTTTCATGTGATGTGATTTTATTGTATTTATTTTTATACCTTGTGCAACTTGTCTTGTTGTTAGTAAATTGATAATAATCTGATTTATGTTGAAATTGGGAGCCTGTGGCTATTTCCAGGCGGTTTATAAAAGGAAATATGGGCACGAGGTGCCGTGAATCTGGATATGAGATGGGGATATTGGCACGTGATTTGTCCGTGCAATCGTGATATAAAATGTGGGAACGAGATGCTGTGATGAAATGATAATGATATTTGGTACGTGAATTGTCCATGCAGTTGTGATATGAAATGAGGGCACGAGGTGCCGGACAAATATGATAATTTAATTATGGGCACGAGGTGCCGGGCAAATATGATGATTTAATTATGGGCACGAGGTGCCGTGAAAATAAGAAAATGGGCTGAGAGCCGTATTTACGAAAAATATGAAAATCGGTTAAGACCCGTATTTTTTTATGATTTTGAAATGAGGTGTCCCATAGTGACTTTTTAATTGAAAGAATTATATTCAAAATATTTATTTGGAAGGATTTATACTTAGAAAGTATTATATAAAATAATTGTATTTTGAAAGATTTTTATATGAGAAAATTGTATTTGAAAAGATTTATTGAAAGAATTATATTTGAAAAATAATTATTTGAAAAATTATATTTGAAAGAGAGTTGTGTGGAAGAACTATGTGAAAGACATTTATTTGAAGGGCTTGATTTAATTTGGTGTAAATGTGTTTATTAATTATTGAATGATATTAATGGTATTCTTGTTGTCTGTTGTGCTTATCACTGGTTGTTTTATCCTGCATTTATTATTATTTGTTTCCTATTACTTTGTATATTATATTGCACAGGTTATTAGACTAGTGAGTGTCTTGATTGTACTTCATCTCTACTCTATTGAGGTTAGTCTTGATACTTACTGCGCACCGCTGTGGTGTGCTCACTCTACACTTCTGCATATTTTTTTGTGCAGAGCTAGGTATTGAAGATATCGGACTTGTGCAGAATTAAAGCGCGATCATAAGGATTTAAGGTAGAACTGCTTGGCTGTCACAGTCCCTTAGAGTCTTTTCATTTCATTATACTGTTAATTTGTAATCAAACGGTATTGTATATTCGATCCTCGTGATCATTCCATGTATTAAGTTAGAGTTCGTAACTCGGTACTACCAGTCTTGGGAGGTTGTGTATTGTAATTATTTTCGCTGTTTGTTTTGGTTACTTATTTAATTCAAAAAACAAAAATGGCTTCAAAGCGTAATAGAAATCGGCTTACCTAGTCTTAGAGAGTAGGTGTCATCACGGCGCCTGTAGTGGGATTTTGGGTCGTGACAAGTTGGTATTCGATCCTCGTGATCATTCCATGTATTCACTTAGAGTTCGTGACTCAGTACTACCAGTCTTGGGAGGTTGTGTATTATAATTATTTCCGCTGTTAGTTTTGGTTACTTATTTAATTAAAAAAATGGCTTCAAAGCGTAATAGAAATCGGCTTACCTAGTCTTGCAGACTAGGTACCATCACGACACCTGTGGTGGGATTTTGGGTCGTGACAGGATTTCAACTAGAAACTTGAAGGTAAGTTAATTCTACACAGTTTGAGTTAACTACATAGATTATGGGTAGATTATAATCTATAAATCTTGGAAATCAAGGGTTTAGATGAAAAACCTAGGATTTGACAAAAATGAGATTTTAACAACGAAAATGGTTATGGAATTAGATGGAAATTGTATATTTGAGTTCTTGAGATTGTGGGTAACGATTTCCTCCAAATATTTTCGGAATCCGGGAACTTTGGCCCGGGGTGAATTTTAGGAATTTACCATTTTTGGATAGGATAATTTATTTAATAGTCTAATTTCGAATTATTGAGCATGTATTAATTATTTTATATACCTTTTAGATAGTTTCAGATTTTTCCGCATCGAATTGAGATTTTACGTGACATTGTGATCGGGAAGTGGGTTTTGAGACAAGATAAGTCTCTTGTTTAACCTTGTAAGAGGAAATTTACCCCATAGATGATCTAAAAAAATTATTATTGCTAATTGTGGGGGCTACGTACGCACGAGGTGACGAGGGTCCGTGCACAACTACTAATATTGCTAAAGTCGGGGTAGTTTATGACTCAAATCATGAATTACTTGTGATAATTGTATCTTTATTTATTAAAGCAATTGAATTATGTTGCAAATTGTTTTATTTAATTAAATTACTGGAATTATATTGCAAAATTGTTTGAGAAAATAGTAAAAGATCGAAACTTTATACACTCGAAATTTTGTGTAAATTATTGAATTGTTAATAGAGATTGGACATACTACCTGTTAATATTATTAATAACTTCTCATTCCGGAGGTTCATAAGAAAATGTCCTCCTTTCTTGTGGAGCGGGTCGAACGCCTCGGCAGTATAGATGCATCTATAGATCGCCCCGCACGTTCCTCTCGGCAGTGTACACGATACTCTGGATCGGGCTGAACGGCCTCGACAGACATTGTGCCTAATAATAATAATTACACGATATCTTGATATTTTATTGAAGCTTGTGAAGCAAATTGATAAATTGGAAATTATTGAAATTTAAGGAATTAATTATTTTTGCTGGTTAAGGAACATTATTGCCATTTCTATAAATCATGTTGAATTAAATATTTTTATTTATAATATTATTGACCCTTAGTGAGTGTCAAAGTCGACCTCTCGTCACTACTTCTTCGAGATTAGGCTTGATACTTACTCGGTATACGTTAGTTATGTACTCGTGATACACTTGCTGCACAGTTTTGTGTAGCTACAGATATGTCTAGCGGCAATTGTGGGCGCAGAAGTGTGGTTAAAATGCGGGGACTTAGGTGAGCTGCATTCTATATTACGATCCGCAGCCAACAGAGTTTCCTTCAGAGTTATTTATATTTTCCTGTGTATGTTGTATTCCGGACAAATATTGTATTTTATTTTACTCTCTAGTTAATGCTCATGCTCTTGTGACACCAGATTTTGGGAGTGGTTATGGGTTGTTTAGTAATTTTAGTTGCTAAAATATTTATCATTTACTTTATGAGTTCTATCTTTACTATTTAATTGAAGACAATTTCGATTCAAAAATATTAAAATAAGTAATTAAATTAATTAGTCAAGGTTGGCTTGCCTGACAGTGGTGTTAGGCGCCATCACGGCCTTTAATGAATTTTGGATCGTGACAAAAAATTAAAGGTATTATAATCATTTTAATAAAAGAACAACTTATCAATACCTTTCTGCAAAATACATCAACTGCTTATTATCAGACTCAACACGTCTATCCAAACACGTAAATGCTGAATTAAAAAATCAGTTTCAACACTTAAAAATATCTTTCAGCACTTCAAACTTATTAACAATTTACGATCAGCTAATCCGAACGGGCTCTATATATTTATTTCCAAAAGAGGAAAGGAACATTATCACGCACCTTCTGCCGCCTCTGAAAGCAAGTAGCTAAGCATTAATTAAGAATGAACACAAAATAAATAGTAGTAGTAAAGTAGACAAACTACATATAATTAGACTTGTAATATAGGTTTTATCTCAAATTTTAGCAAATGAATTAAATAATTTCAGCATGCATTAGCAAAAACTCATTAGAAAATTATATAATACAACACAAAAAGTTAAGCATGTTTAGTGTGAAGTTTTAGCAAATGAACTAAAAACCTTAAGCATGTTTAGTCTGATATTTTAGCAAATAAACTAAATAACTTAAGCATATTTATTATGAAATTTTAGCAAATGAACTAAATAAGTCTGAATTTTTAGCAAATGAACTAAATAACTTAAGCATATTTAGTCTGAAATTTTAGCAAATGAACTAAATAACTTCAATATGTTTAGTCTGAAATTTTAGCAAATGAACTAAAGAACTTCAGCATGTTTATACTGAAGTTTCGGATAAAATTCATGACAAAACCGTAGGCTGCAGGATAAATAACTTCAGCATGCATTAGCATGAAGTTTTAGCTTCAATGTGAAACAACTTCATGCTATATTAGCATGAAGTTTTAGTTTCAACATGAAATAATTTCATACTACATTAGCATGGAGTTTTAGCTTCAAGGTAAAACAATTTCATGCAAGTGTGATTCTGGAGATGAATCTCGACAAGTTTCTGATTTTTTTATAAAGTTGCTGAGAGTAGGAGAGCAGATCATTTTATATCTTTGTGAGGGGTGTGATTGTCATATTATTACAAATTTTTTGTGAGGTGGCTATCAAATCAATAATTTTAAAAAATAAGATACAAATAAAAAAGTGACACAAACATAGGGTACAACTGCAAATCTCCCAACATTATCACCTTCTGCCGCCTCTGAAAGCAAGTAGCTAAGCATTAATTAAGAATGACCACACAAAATAAATAGTAGTAGTAAAGTAGCCGAACTACATATAATTAGACCCATCATATAGGTTTTCTAGCCAATACTTTTCCAATTAAGATTAGGTTTCCTTTTTAAAAATTTGCACAATTCTTAGAGAGATATCTAATAGTGCAAAACACAGAAATATATATCCAAACTACTTTTTCTCTCTCCTTAAACATTTTATTTAACTAACACGGCACTAGTTGAAACAATCAGGGGATATTTGTAAAGGTAATAAATGACTGGTTGATTTTTAAACGTTAGATATGTTGAAATAAATTCAATTTGAAAAAACGACTAATAATTAAAGCTGGAACACTACGTATTCAACACTAAGAAAATATAATGTGCTATTTGACAATATATGAAGTCAAGAAATAAGAACTGGCATTATATATGTTTTCAAGTAGGTTTAGGCTATGGCAAAATACTAATAAGCAAGCACTTAATTTTGCGGTACAAAATAAAGTTTTGTATTGTTAAATAAGAAGATATATCACGTAACAAAATAGAGAGTATTGCCTATAGTTAATTTGCATCGCTCGTCCTTTGTGAGCATTTCAATAGGCTTATGATCACACATAAATTTGTGTGTGAATTGCTTTAGAAAAATTACATAATTTGAATTTGAGGTCTTAATATGTGTTCAATCCAGAGGAGTAGGCACCTTAGCTCGAGCGATATCGCGTGACACCGCTTCGACAAGCATTTTCATAAATATGTATGTATAAATATTAAGAAAAATAAAAATATTGAGTATAAATATAAAAGATGACATTGCACTTCTTTAAATATTGATACCGCTTACAAAACTTCTTTGCGCGCACGCCATTGATTCAATCTATCATAGTTCTTGTAAATGTTATTTCAGATCTTTAATTTAAAATATTTTAATAAAGTCAATCATTTTTAACATCTAGATTTCTCGTTTTTACTTTTTGTTTATTATATCACATTTTGGACATAGCACTAAGTCGGTATAACTAATTGTGACTTGTGCAAGTTAAGAAAATACAATGCAATGCTGCTGAAACAACAGAGCAACTCGTTTCCAGTAAAAATCTAAAGTTTACTACTTTCACAAAAACTAATAAAAGTTTTAGAGTGCGTTTGACAATTTATTTCATGCAAAGATTCGAGAACAATCAACACAGAATTAGGCTGAAGTGTCTAAGAGAATTTAATATTTGCCCTTCATCAAGAGGCAATATATAAATAAGCCTGCGCCATTGCAACAACTCAAACCATTTCCAATATTGCCTCACAAGTCAGTAGTGCCTTTCCTCTCTCAAACGTTCATTGTCTTTATCTCCCTTCCCCAATTCTCATTGGAAGAATAAAACAAAAATTAAATTAGAAAATGCAAGTTATAATTACGTCCAGTCACAGATTTTTCTGCCATCATCTTCATCAGCTCAAGAGTCCTACATCGTTGTCTGCACAGAAAGCTGAGTTTAAAAAACATGGACCCCGTAAGTTACTTTTTTCACACGGGATTTAACTTATACTTCCTCCGTTCACTTTTAATTATCCAATATTCTAAAAATAAAGTTTCACTTTTACTTGTCACTTTTAACATATCAAGAGAAAACACTTTCTTTTTTCCTGTTATACCTATAGTATTAACTCATTTCGAATCATTTTCTGAAATCTATTAAAAATATGCATCAATTAATAAGGGTGTCATGGTAAATTATACACTTCATTTATTATTTCTTAAGGGATATGCAAAGTTCATAGTAGACAAGTAAAAGTGAACGGAGGGAGTATCTACTAACAGTGCAAAAAAAAAATATTTACCTAATCAGTGGAATTTACACTAACTTGGATCCCTTAAACTTAAATTATTATTCCATCCGTTCCAATTTAATGATTGGACATCCGGTTTAAGAAAAAAATGAAAACTTTTAAAATTTGTGGTCCTAACAAGTCATAACATTTGTGTGGTTATAATCTTTTACACTTGTGGTGTTAAACATGTCAGAGTGTTTGTGTAGCTATAAAAACTTCTCATTTAAGGTATAATTGGATATTTAAGTTAAAATATTGCCCAATTTAAAAAGGGGTCATTCTTTTTGAAATGAACCAAAAAAATAAATATTATCTATTCGTCCTCACTTCACTCTCAGTAGCACACGTAAAATCATAAGCATTCGGAAAGAATATCACAGTCAATTACTTGCCCCTTCTTATCTCAATAGTAGTATAACTAATTACTATGCCATTTCATTTTTATTTAATATATTCACAGGAAATTGGTTGTTCCAAACTGAAGGCTCACTTCTATATAAACCAGTTCGTCTCAATTGTGCAACTAGTGATGCAAGTTATCTTGGTATGATCATTTCGACTGTACTAGATAGATGATACATTAAACAATTATATTGCCTAAGGAATTGTTTACAACCACAAAGCAAGTTTTGATAAATGAGCTACACTTTTTGCAGGTAATGTGAATGAGTACTTAGAATCTGATCACTCAAAAAACTCCGAAGAAAAGGATATTCAGGTGATAAGAAAATTATTTGCCTTAGCTTGACTTCTCTCAAATTTGTGATAAAATTGTTATTTTACATGAAAAATATATTTTTGAAAAATATTGTTATTCACATAAAATATTTTCTGGTGTTTTGATTGGCGAGTGAAAATATTATTTAAAAAAAACATATTTATATAAAAAGAATGATACCTTGTTATATTTGAAAATAACTTTAAATTTCTCATTTACCCTTAATCACATATTTGAAAAGTCTTTTATTTTTTTCTTATATTTCGTACCTAGTCAAATTATGTCACATAAATTGAAACAAGGCTAGTACATTTCTTTTTTGTTAAATGAAATCATAGCGGAATTGTTTGTCTCAATAGGTAAGCAGAACAATACAGATGAAAGGTTTGACATAAGAGATCAAACACATGTTGAATTCGATGGAGGATGGAAGGTTAAATGTCTTAGCCTATGACACAGCTTGGGTTTCCTTTATTCCAAATACTACTAATAATGGAAATGATCAAAGACCTATGTTTCCATCTTGTCTTCAATGGATTATAGACAATCAACTTTCTGATGGTTCATGGGGAGAGGAGATTGTATTCTGCATATATGATCGACTCTTGAACACACTAGCATGTGTTGTTGCATTGACATTATGGAACACGTGCCTTCCTAAGAGAAACAAAGGTGTGGAATGTGTTGCTATATATTACTCAGTATGAAACATGATTTTTATGTTATATGTATACAATTTATATGTATACAATTTGTCCAACATATTTATACGATCAGATCGCTTAGGTATCTATACGGAAATTTTCATGATAACCATTAATTTGCCGGCAACTTTATAAAAATGGTAAATGATTGAATATTTAAAATTATTTCTTAAATACTATTTTGCACTCGATATTTACACCAAATTAAATTATTTATTCTGGTATAAATGTCTGAGTACTTACAAAACTTTACTAGTTTCTTAAGCAGGGCCGGCTCTAACATTATCACAAGTAAGACGTGTGCCTTATGCCCCCAAAATTTGAGGGGTGGGGGAGGCTTTTATTTTAGAAATAATAGGTTTATAGATTTTAAAAAAAAAATCATACTTAGTACTTTTAGTACAAAACTAGAGTTGTCCTATAACAACTGCAAGAAAGAATAAGAATAAGAAGAATTGCTTAAGTAAGGTAGTCGCTTCTTTTTTCGGTATGCCGCTCCGCGAGCAAGGAGTGCCACGCACGAGCGGAGAGTTGAACCAAGTAACATTGTAAAGGCATAATGATAGTAGGGTCGGGATATCCCCGCCCTCCGAACCGGACGTGAGGGTCTCCCCTCATCCAGAAGTTTTATTATAATTAATTAATAAAATCTTGCCTAATATCAATAATGTCTCAAGAAAGATTAAACAGACCGATTATATTATTAATTGAGAATGAATTATTAGAGGAAATCGATTATAAATAAAAAATTATTAGCCACTTTGTATCTCAAAAAACTAGAAAAGTAGACTTCATATAAAAGTATATCATAATTTTCCTTTAAACATTCAGGCCTCACGATTAAGCTTGGGTTTTAGGCCATATATGCTTGAGCCACCGTGTTCTTAAGCTCCTTAGCATTTAGTATCTAATCCTGTTAATACTTTATTCTTGATCCAATACTTGCATGCTTACAATGGACCATTCTTGTTTCCTAGGTGTGATGTTTATCAAAGAAAACTTAAGCAAGCTAGAGACAGGGGAAGTTGAAAACATGACTAGTGGATTTGAACTTGTGTTTCCTACTCTCCTTGAAAAAGCTCAACAACTAGATATTGACATTCCGTATGATGCTCCAGTCTTAAAGGATATTTATGCAAGGAGAGAAGTAAAGTTAACAAGGTAAAATGACTACACGTGATATGATCTTGCACGAAATTAGATCCAAGATTTAAATTTAACGGTCCAATCTATAGTATTTTCAGCATCAAAACCATTGTACTTTTTATGTTATGGATTCGGAATGTAATATTTATTGAACTTAGAGTAATTTATCACACATATATTTATATTTCATATAAAAAATATTATATTCAGTTGTCAACGGTTCTTTCCTCCTGTGATTTATTAATATATTTCTATTTTGCAGAATTCCTAAAGATGTTATCCATACGATTCCGACAACAGTATTGTTTTCATTAGAAGGATTAAGGGACGACTTAGACTGGCAAAGACTTTTAAAGCTTCAAATGCCTGATGGTTCATTCTTAATATCCCCTGCTTCCACTGCCTTTGCATTCATGGAAACAAATGATGAAAAGTGTTTGGCATATCTTCAGAACGTTGTTGAAAAGAGTAATGGAGGAGGTACCTAGAATCTTCCTTTGTCCATAACATTTAGGTAAAGGTGTGTCAAATAGACGGGTTGGGCTGGTCAAATGGGCTAAGTCAATAAATGGACGTGTTATTCAAAAGTTACTGAGCTGATCAGATGAGATAAGTCAAAATGGGCCAGAATTTGAGTCATTTATCAAACTTTAATTAATATGTATTGTTTTCTTATGAATGATTTAATTTTAAAATATTTTTTTTCTTTTGTTATGGTAATATATAACATTTCAAATAAAAAAATTTATTTTAAAAGATATTTTACCAAAGTTAATCATTGATCAATTCAGGCTAAAATCAACCCAATTCTAGATGGACTGAGACTTACTGTATTAAGATGTGTTGAGTTCAATAAATTGGTGGGTCAAATAGGTTTGGGCTCAAATTGCCACCTCTAATGACATACCATGGACAATTCCAAAATATTGTACTTCTTCCGTTTCATTTACACTTAATGACAAGTTTTGTAGCAATATAAATGTTATAACATGATTAAGATCACAAGTTTCAAATGATGAGACATGCACTAATTACATGCAATATGTTTAGCGCGACAATACCCGTTCGACTTGGTAACACGACTTTGGGCAATTGATCGATTACAACGCCTTGGAATCTCTTATTATTTTGCGGAAGAGTTCAAGGAACTTTTGAATCATGTGTTCAGGTAAACAAGGAGCAATATATTTGCGTCACACAATTAAGAGCATGAAATCATCAATTTTGAGCAATTTATGTGACAAGTCTAATTTATTGTTGAACTACAGATACTGGGACGAGGAGAATGGAATTTTTAGTGGAAGGAATTCAAACGTTTCTGATGTTGATGATACATGCATGGCTATAAGGTTGCTAAGGTTACATGGGTATGATGTTAGTCCAGGCAAGTCAATGGAAAAGTTACTCACTGATTTCGCAAAATTTACTTAGTGGACGTTTAGACATCCGAAAAACGTTTTTCTTAAAAAGGAATTCTACGTAGAAATGGTATTTGAAAATTAAAGTTGTATTTGGATATAAATACAATTTGAAGTTATTTTTAAAATTTTATGAGTAATTTGAAGTGAAAATTTTAAAAAATAACTTTTTAGTAATTTTTAAATTTCCGAAATTTAATTTTTCATGAATTCCGAAAAAAAAAAAAAAAAATTTGAAAAACCAAATATGATTTTTTTATGGTCAAACGGGCCCTAAAGTATTTATTGGTGGCTTAATCCAATTTTTTAATTCTGTCACAGATGCGCTAAACAATTTCAAAGATGGTGATCAATTCGTTTGCTTCAGAGGTGAAGTGGACGGGTCACCAACACATATGTTTAATCTCTATAGATGTTCCCAAGTTTTATTCCCAGGAGAAAAGATTCTTGAAGAGGCAAAGAATTTTACTTATAACTTCTTACAGCAATGTCTTGCAAACAACCGATGCTTAGACAAATGGGTCATAGCTAAGGACATCCCCGGGGAGGTAAATAATGAACAAAGATTTTAATATTTACATACTGCAGTGTAAAAGAAATTTTATAAGTTAAATACATGTAATCGTCCATAGAAAATGCAATTAGCAACTTGAAAAATAGGGAAAAATAATTACATCTTACATTATCTTAAAACACACTAATAGTAAAATTCTTTACGCAATTTATATAAGTTAAATTCACGAGAAATAAACCATTCTCTCCGTTCACTTTTACTTATTCACTATACTAAAAATATTTTTTTTACTTGTCCACTATATTAAATCTAGAGAAAAACAATCTTCTTTTCATGTTTTACTCTTATCATACTACTCATTCTCCGAATCATTCCCAAGACTTTTTAAAATACTCTCATTATTATGAGTAAAATTGTAAAGAGAATGCAAAGTCAAAAGTAGACAACTATAAATGAACTAGGAGAGTACTCATTTTTAAAAACTATAGATACTGTTGGTGAAAACGATAAATAACAATAACACAATAGATCTGTAACAACGAAACCAAATCTTTTAACGGGGTAAAATACAATACCCTCGAGCAGAGCAATATAATACCACTAAATATTACAACTTGATAGTGTCAAGATACTACTACAATTTAGAAAAAAATAATACTCTTTATTTTAAATACCTCACTACGATATTACTCGTACTCATAATTTATCTCATAAACTACAATCCGTGGAATACTCTCTCTGAGTCTATGTTGCTTATCTCGATTCGGTGTATTTGATCCGAAGAGCTGAAGCCTCCTTTTATAGCAGCGAGGAATCGTTCCTCCAACCAATCAAAGGATTGGACTTACAAATTGCATTGCAGATTTCCTTAACTTGTTGCACCGTCCAAAACCAATTTGCAAATTGGTTTTGCTATTTGTTTTTCTTTTGGTGTTATTGCAACTTGTTGTCACCTTTTTTTCTTTTTTCTTTTATTTAGATGGGTTCCATAGCTGCAACATGTAATACTCTTTATCTTTTACTATGCATAATTTGCTAAATATGTTGTAAAACATTTATTTATAGATAAGGTATGCACTAGAATTTCCATGGTATGCCAGCTTACCTCGGGTGGAAGCTAGGTATTATATAGAACAGTATGGCGGAGCAGATGATATTTGGATTGGCAAGACGTTATACAGGTAACTCTTTAAGTATGTTCTGAAATTTTCTTTTCTCTGGTGATAATAACATTTTTATTCTCTAGTCAATAAACAGTTCTATGTTAGTTTTCATTTAGGTTTACCGTACATAAGTAGTTACACAAAAGTTAAAATTAAGAGAGGATTTAACTTGGTTAAACTATAGAATTATAGTCTAACCAACTCGTGTCTCTTGGTACTTCAAACAAATAAATATTATCATAACTGCCTTAGGACGGCTTAAATTGGAGTGTGATTATCTCATCTAATATTTTAGTTTGCTAGAGATCATAATTTTATTTACTTAATTTGCCTTAATTCAATATTCATGATCACCTCACTAGCGGACGTGCTTTTTTTTATTTTATGGCGAAGTACGTAGAAAGTTTTCTTCAATAACGGGTGACGATGAGATTCAAATTTAAAATCTTTACATGTTATGATGCTATGTTTAATTGTATGACCATCTAAAACTTCAAGTGAACAGACATAACAAACTCATATTTATTTAATAATGCCTTTAGTGCCCATATATATTTATGACGAAGCTCTATGGTAAATGAAGATATTTAAGAATAAATGAAGATTTTCTGTTTTTAAATATAAAGTGTTTCATTGAAATTCTTACAGTACAATATGTATTAATACACTGTGTAAAGAGTCCCTCCAAGCTCACTCTTAGGCCTATTCAAAATTGAACCGAAATCATTAATCGAATCAAACCGATGACTTATTGGCTTATTGATATCGGATTATCGGGGTAATAGATGGTAAACGGATTGAGATTATATAATTAACGGCTTAATGGTTTGGGGACAGATTACTTAATTTTCTTATCGGTTAAACCGTTAACCCGTTAAAGTTTTTTATATTTACACTTTTACTCCTAAGTATATAAACTTGTTACTACATTGTTGCATAAGTAGTTGTACTTAGAATGATAGAATTGTCTATAGCTAACGGTAGTCGTCTCTAGCTTCTCATGAATTATGAGTGGACATGAATTGAATTCCTCTCTGGGCTATTTTACTTATGCGGGGTTTGTTTCATTACTTCACTTACAATTAGAGTTTGAAGTTTGTCTATAAATGGGGTTTTCTAATTATTTTGTGGATAACAATGCTAATGGTATTGATTGTTCAAAAACTAACCGAGACAGTTTGAACTATGCATTTGGCCGTTTGGTAATTTATTTTTATTTGATTTAGCCGATAAATCGCCCGATAATCGTTACTCTGTACCAATCCGTCTGTTGACTTTTTGGATGGCTAGCGGATTACAATATTTATAATTCGATAACCGATAAGCCGAACCGTTAAGCGTAATTATCCGTCCGATAAGCACCCCTGCTCACTCTTGGCTATCTTATCTCTATCTCAAGGTCATTGTACATACTGCAAATACAACTCATGCAGATGTTATCACTTAGAGACCATCTTCTATATAACTACTACACACGGCAGTCACATATTTACACGCAAGCAGAGCATTGAACTAATTTTATATTTAAAATTTGAGGATCATATTTACTATTTATAGCAATTTTAGTAGATTTCTACACAAAATTTATATTTGACATCCAAAGTGCCGCTAGCA
The DNA here is from genome assembly GCF_000715075.1 of Nicotiana tabacum. Classification (NCBI taxonomy): domain Eukaryota; kingdom Viridiplantae; phylum Streptophyta; class Magnoliopsida; order Solanales; family Solanaceae; genus Nicotiana; species Nicotiana tabacum. Next base: position 16,732,980 of record NC_134094.1, on the reverse strand, counting down.
TTTAGGGGTGTTAAATGAGCGGGTTGGGCCAATTTTAGGTGGGTCAAAATGAGCTGAGTCAATATATGGACGGGTCATTGACCCGCCCAAGAGTTAATTGAGCTGAGATGAGTTGGGTCAAGATGAGCTAAAATCTGAGTCATAGTCCAACTTTTACCAAACTTTAATTAATATGTAGTGTTTTCTTATGAATTGTATAATTACTAAATAAGACTTTTTTTCTTTTGTTATAGTCATATTATAACATATCAAACAAAAAAAAATTATTTCAAAGATACTTTGGTAAAGTTACTCATGGATCAATTTGAACTAAAATTCAACCCATCTTTAAAATGGGTTGAGATGAGTTGGGTCAAAATGGACTAAGTTCAATAAACGGACAGGTCAATAATCCGCCTAACCTTGGGCGGGTTGAGTGGGTCATTTAGGCTTTGGTCAAATTTGACAGCCCTAGCTAGAATTTAAGTTTTTAGGAGCAATTCTAGGTTACACATAATTAAGTTCAAAAAACCCAAAGTATATGGTTGCCTAATTGGAAATTTGTTAATCTTTTGCCCATGCAGAATGCCCGATGTCAACAACAATGTTTATTTACAAGCTGCAAAATTGGATTACAATAGATGCCAAAGTCAACATCGCTTTGAATGGCTGATTATGCAAGAGTATGTACTTGATTTTTTTAATGTTTATAAACAATAAAGCATCAAGCTTTTTATCGTCTAAAATTTGCTCCAACTAATGATTAGGTGGTTTGAGAAGTGCAACTTTCAACAATTTGGAATAAGCAAAAAGTACCTCCTAGTTTCTTATTTCCTAGCTGCTGCAAGTATATTTGAAGTCGAGAAGTCAAGAGAACGCCTTGCATGGGCTAAATCTCGTATAATATATAAGATGATTACATCTTACTACAATGATGAAGCCACAACTTGGACAACTAGGAATTCATTGCTAATGGAATTCAAGGTTTCTCATGATCCGACCAGAAAAAATGGGTATTTATCTCTCTATCTAGTACTTTAAATAATTAATTTATGTATGAAAATATCCCTATCTCTTACAACAATTGGTTGGAAACAAATTCATCGCAAGTGTCACACATTCTCAGTTTTCACAACTAACTTTTGAAGTGGGAATTTGGTTTTTATATCTCCAGAAGTTATTTTTGCTTTTTTGTTTTCCTTCTTTGTTGCAGTAATGAAACAAAAGAGATCTTAGTTCTCAAAAATCTTCGTCAGTTTTTGCGCCAACTATCAGAAGAAACTTTTGAAGACCTAGGCAAAGACATCCATCACCAACTACAAAATGCTGTGAGTATACAAGGATTCCTTTTTTATATATCTTATTCTAACTATACAAGAAAATGTCACAAAAACATGATAAATCACAAATAGTTCGTACTTTACCAATTAGTTGTCAACCATATTTGTTTTCTCAAGTTTTTGGGTGGTGAAAGAGACTTGGAGGAAGGGAAAGAGAAAGGAAAGGTTTGGTCAGAATCAAACCTTACACCTATAAAATAAAAGGCAACAATATTACTAGCTAGTGATTATATTCATCATTCATTTTATCCTTATGTTTTTTTATCAAAATAATCCAAACAAACAAAAATAGATTTAGGATGTGTTATATTTATTTTCAGCTTGATATATATACACATACGAAGAAAATAAAAACATCTGTATAATAAGACCATACATTCATTTTAAACTCATTGATTCTAAATTTTAAACTCATCTATGCAAAAAGAACTACAATTAACCTTAAGACTAATCAACGATGCTACTCTTGAAATTCATCATATTATTTTTGCTTGCATATTTTCTTTTCGAGTGCAGTGGGAAACGTGGTTGGTGTTCTTGAGGGAGGAAAAGAATGCATGTCAAGAAGAAACAGAGTTGCTGGTGCGCACAATTAATCTCTCGGGCGGCTATATGACACATGATGAGATATTATTCGATGCGGACTACGAGAATCTGTCCAACCTTACCAATAAAGTTTGTGGCAAGCTTAATGAGCTCCAAAATGACAAGGTTAGGAACCATAATAATCATCTTTTAATTTTCTTTTGGAGTAATTACACGAATAATAAATTATTTTTAAGTTTATTGTACCAAAGTCATATTTTTTTTAATTGAAATATAAACCAATTATGGGTGTGTTTGGTATGGACATGTTTGGTTGTTCAAAATATTTTGAAAAATAGTTTGAAAAATATTTTGTCTAGGAAAACAAATTTCTTAAAAATAAAGAAAATGATTTCCTTGATGCAAGTAGGAAAAACAAGTTAGATAAGTGGCACTCTATGTTGATTGCCTCCCCCCACCCCTCCCCGAACTCTATCCCCTGCCTCACCTCCCTCTGCCCCCACTCTTGACCCCTCCCCCTAAGCTTGGGATGCCTTCTCCCCATGCCCCCAAGAACACTCCACCCTACCACGCCGCCCATCACCCCCTACCTCTATAGTGTTTGTCAAGATTGTAAACAAACTTTTGGGCGATATTTTCTGCTTATTTATCAAACATCAACAAATAAATAAGAAAGACCACTTATTTTTTGAGAGATTTACTTTCAGGAAAATTTTTCTGCTGAAAAATATTTTTATTCATACCAAACACACCCAATGTATGTATCACAAAAAATAAAAAATAAAAAGCTAGAAAAATTATGTCAAATTCGATCCCAAAAACATAATAGGTTGCAACTTCAAAAACTTACCTAGCATAATATCTATCAATACACCGCTTAAAATTAAAAATCAAAAATAAATACTTTTTAACCCATCTAAAAAGGTCGTGATGTGTCTCATGGTTAAAAACAATGGGTTTTAAGTTGGATTTGCAAATGGGTTTTATAAAATATTAGATGGTGTAAGGTTGATATTATAAGGTGTGCATAAGTGGCAGCTTACTTATTTTTTATGGGACCAAATTTAGTATTTTCTTGTATTTTTCTAATATTTGTGATATATAAGCAGGATGGAGTTATTTCTCCATTTAAAAAATTAATTCTATGATTTTGGCAGAATAAATCTATGAAAACGAACAATTCTTTTTATTTCAGCTTTCTAATTCCTCTATTTAAATCTAAACAAATGTTAGGTGACGGGCGGCTCAAAGAACACCAATATTGAACTCGACATGCAAGCTCTCGTAAAGTTAGTGTTTGGTAACACCTCAAGCAACATCAACCAAGACATTAAGCAAACATTTTTTGCAGTTGTGAAGACTTTCTATTACAGTGCGCATGTTAGTGAGGAAATAATGAACTTTCACATATCCAAAGTGCTTTTTCAGCAAGTCTAGTAACATTTTATGTTTGTAGCTGACAGTAATTCTGAAATAACATGGTGCTTTATCTCTTTAATTTCTTATACTTATTAATTTGTCATTGTCATTTTGAAACATCTCTTATAATATGTTAAAGCGAAATTTATTAGTGCGTATACAAATTTAGAGTGTCAAGATGATTCTATCAAAATTTATTTTTATTTTAATGTCAAATTATTGAATATCTCAAATACGATATATGCAAGGGTATGTGCTGCATTCTATTTTATACTAGTTAAAACAGAACACAATAGATGGCATTCTAAAAGGTTGATTAAAGTTTTAGGACACCTAAAATTGTTATGTTAACTCCGTATATTATCAGCGAAACTTGTGAGATTCTAAGTAGGGGTTCAAGTTATCCTAAAGGAAAGGGATTGGGCAACCTTTAAGATCCATTAAAACGCGGTTCCCGATCGGACCTAATTAACTAGATAGGTTCTATAAAAGGGATTAGGTATCCAACCGCTCTAAAGATTAGGAAGTCGCCACCGGAATAAAGTGCGTGGACTTGGTCAACCACTCCACAATAACCCAGAATGCGTCATATTTCTTCAAGGTCCGTGGTAAGCCTGCCACAAAATCAATAATGATGCGCTCTCACTTCCACTTTGGTATCTCCAATCTCCGAGTTAGTCCATCTGATTTTTTATCTTCATACTTCACGTTTTGACAATTCAAACACCGCGATACATAAGCAACAATGTCTTTCTTCATTCTCCACCACCAATAATGTTGTTTTAAGTCATGGTACATCTTCGTGACACCTAGGTGAATAGAATATCGCGAACTGTGCACCTCCTCAAGGATCAAATCTCTCAATCCATCAACATTTGGAACACACATCCGGCCTTGAAGATGCATAACACCATTATCTCTAATCAAAACCTCCTTGATACCACCCTGCTGCACCGTATCCTTCAACACCAACAAGTGAGGATCATCAAACTAGCGAGCCTTAATACGCTCCAACAACGAAGATTGCACCATAGAGCCTGAATATGTGATTTATTTGTACTCTGAAATTCATAGATTTGATGTTAGAATTCATGAAAAAGTAGTTGAAATTAATTGAAAACTAGTTAAAGTGCTTTCCAATGAATTTGGGAAGAAATTCCTCTTCAAAAATTGACTCTAGAGAGTTTACGGTTGAAAAATGGTGTAAAACAAATTAAGTCCTGAAATTCCCAACTTTTAGTGAGGTGCAGATATCGCAATTGTGAACTCTTGTTCATAATTGCGAACACTTGTTCGCAATTATGATATTCGCAAATGTGAACCACCGATCGCAAATCCGATCCTTTTCTTCGCATCTGCGAAAGACCCTTTCCTCGCAAATGCGGCCAAAGCTTCGCATTTGCGAGCCAAAAATCACAACTGTGAGGCTCGCAATTTCGATAAGGTTCTTGCAAAAGTGAGACCTGTAACCTTACACTAGCAATTGCTTAGCTTCAATAATTCCAAACTCAACCAAAACATATCTGAAACTCATTCGAGTACCTCGTGATCCAATTCGAACATTCACACACGTGTAATAATATCATACAAATTCACTCGCTTACTCGAATTATCAAAACAACATCAAGAACCAGGTTCATTAGGTTATAAACTTTTCAAAGTCATTAGGTTATAAACAACATCTGAAACTTTTCAAAGTCACTTATCATCAAGGACCAGGTTCATTAGGTTATAAACATCACAGTCCAAACTAAAAGCACAACCTAATTTCCCTTTTTGGCATCATCAAAAAGTTGCATAATAATGTTAGATAACCAGATTTTAATAGAAATTACTCATGGCCACTGGGGCAACTTTAAATGCAATAATGGAGTCAAATATCATCGATCAATCTAAGGATATTAGCCATCTAAAAAATTATCAACAAACAGTTAGAGCAAAAGCAGTGAATTTCATTGATTGATAAGATCCTACCACAAAGCATAAAAAGAAATAAAAACACTGGATCATGAGCAAAAGAAGCAAAAAAATCCTGAACTGGATTACTGGTTGATCTACACTACGCAAGGAGGCTTAAGGCTGGGAAGGACCAGGTTCTTTATTTTTGGCTTGGAGTAGTTTCAGCATATCCTGAAGAATGCCATCACGCTTCTCCTTTTCATTTTCTAGCTCGGCTCTAAGAGCATCTCTCTCAGTCTCCACCTCCGCTAACCTGTTCTTCAGCCTATCAATCTCAGTATCCTTAGCCCCACTTGCTTGCACCAAAGCTCGCACTTTGATCTTCACTGGTACCTTTTTGGATGAACCAGGTTCTTTAGGAGTGGTTTAGACTTCATAGTCACAAACAGTTAGAGTGTTTGCCCCAAAATGATCCTTCCTTGTACAAACTTCCCATTTCTTGATGGGTACCTTAAAGTGTGCAAGTAAAACCGTGAGAATAAATCCATAGGGTATGGCGTGAGTTTTGGTAGCATTCAGAACCCTATCAAGAAGCTGGATAATAAAACCAGGATTATTGATTTGCCTCCCACTGTCCAAACATTCCATAAGGACCAGGTCCATGATTGTTGCAATGTGCCTCTTTTCATGCCTAGGTAGCACAACTTTGTTCACAAACTCGAACAACACTTTGTGGGGTAGCTTCATCTAACTTTTGTAAATAGCCTTGGGCTCAAGTTCTTCATCATTATCATCAAACGTTCTTGCAATGGCAAGGGCATTAGGGAGATTCTCTAGACATGGACATTTGAGCTTCTTATAATCATTGTACCCTTCAGCAGGTATACCTAAGATCTCTCCTAGTTCTTTAGCATCAAAGCTCATTGTCACCCCCTTTACCACACTGGTGACCCTACCATCTTTGATCTCACAATTTGCCATGAACTCCACAATCTCAGTTCTGGCCAGCTTTCCATCCATCTGAAGGACCATGTCCTTCCATCCTTGCAATTGTAACTTCTCTAGTAGCATTACCATACCTTCCTCCTCCAAGTCCCTGAGGAGACTACCTTTCAAGATGGTTCTCTTTCCAAACTTAACCATCTTGTAATACTCAGCATCAAATTCTTTTTCTTCTTCTTTTTCTTCTTTCACACTTCATTCTTCTTCCTCCACTATTTTCACTTTTTTTGGTTTCAATGCAGACATGGTTCTTTTAGCCAAAGTAGATGGCTCCGCAAACTTTGTTTTTGAAGCAAGACTTCTTTGTGGAAGTCTTGGATTTCTTTGCCTTTGGAGTCACAACCTCTATTTCCTCTGTCTCCTCTTCATTCCGAAGGACCAAGTCCATCTTGTCAATTTCAACAGGCTCAACCACCTTTTTTCGTTTAGCAGTAGCTTTTCTCTTACTTTCTTCTATGGCTTTTTCCAGTTCAGCATCACTCTGCTTCTTCTGACTCCTTGTAGCTCTTTCTCTTATAAGAGGAATCTCTACAGGGATAGAAGAGGCAGCCTTTCTCTTCTTATTTGCCCTAGCAGTGCCAGGAACTTTGACTCCTAAACTCCTTTTCTTTTTGGGATTGTAATTTTCAGACACCCTTTTCAGTAGGGCTGCGAGGGTTTCCTGATCAGTTGGAACATGTTCTTGAACATCTTTCCCTAATCGAACCAACCCCTCAGCAGCTTCTCCAGAGCCACATCCCTTTTTTTCTTTTACACTTTCTCCAGCAGATTCCTTACTCCACACTACCATTGCTCATGTTTCTTTAATCAAACTAGTAGGAGAGGGTGAACCTTCAGCCACTCCTTTTCCCATACCCATCACAATACCTTGAACACCCTCACTCTCTTTTTCTTTTCTCTTTTTATCTTTACCACCTATTCTCCTAGACTCAGTAGTCTCAATCCCAGCAACAAATCCCACCAGAATGAACCTATTCTCCAAATTGTCAGCGACCTCAGAGATGATTTCAGTAATAATATTTGGGCCAGAAGTTATATGTTCTATTTCAGACAAAATAGTTTCTTCCCCCTCAGTAGTAGATTTGGATGATTCATCAGATTTCTGGGGTTCTTGGGCCTGGCTTGCTTTCAATTGTTCATCTAATTTCATGAATAATTCACTCCCAGCCACAGTCTTGCGAGTAAACATCTTGAATCTTGCTTTCTTAGATTGAGGTGTGGTTGAAGGTGTGGATGTGGATTATTTGGGTGGTGATGAGTGATTTTTCAGAGAGGTTTTCCATTTCTGTGTTTGGGTATGAGAGAGGAAGAGTTAGTGTGTGTTAGGTAGATGAAAGAAGATGGAGAGAATTTTGACGGCTTGAAAATTTAGAAGTGACGAAGCAATTGAGGCCTAATCAATTTAAAGTGGAAGTGTTTGATCGGGTAACGACAGCCTTTGCTGAAGTCTAATCAAATTGGAATTCAGTTTTAAAAGACGTTGAAGAGTGTCCCTAGAATCTAGGCAGTTAATGTGGTTTGTACTCTGTCAAATAAAACCGGTCGATTTCGTAACTGATAAGATCGAGGGGTTTAGGATTGAATGGGACTCGCCTCTTAATCATAATCCAAATATACTTATTTCAAAATATGCAGAGTGGAGAGTACGTACCAAGTAAACTTGATGAACCAGGTTCTTCACTGAGAAATCTCTTGTGTAAGTCTGAATTTTCTTAGAAAATAAAAATAATATCATTAGAGATTAATGAGACATTTTAGCACATGGCATAAGAGTATACTGATGAAAGTATGAGACTGAGAAAAATCTAATCTAATTATTTACAAAAAATCACAATTTTTCCAACCAGCCCAATATATCGAGGGCTCAACTTGCCTTTCTTCCCGAACCTCAACACACCCTTCATGGGTGAAATCTTGAGCAGAACCTTCTCCCCAACCATGTAAGCAACATCACATACCTTCCAGTCAGCATAACTCTTCTGTCTAGACTGCACCGTGCGAAGTCGCTCCTGAATCAATTTAACTTTTTCCAAAGCATCCTGAACCAAATCAGTACCCAGTAGTCTAGTCTCACCAGGCTCAAACCAACCAACTGAAGACCGACACCGTCTCCCATATAAAGCCTCATACGGAGCCATCTGAATGATCAATTGGTAGCTGTTATTGTAAGCAAACTCTGCAAATGGCAAATTTATCCCAAGAACCTCCAAAATCAATGACACAAGCGCATAACATATCTTCCAATATCGGAATAGTGCGCTCGGACTATCCGTCCGTCTGAGGGTGAAATGTTGTACTTAGCTGAACGTGTTTGCCTAATTCTCGCTGCACTGCTCTCCAAAACTGTGATGTAAATTGCGTGCCCCGATTTGAAATGATGGACACTGGCACACCGTGTAGGCGAACAATCTCGCGGATATAAATTTCAGCCAACCGTTCTGAAGAGTAAGTAGTACCCACTGGAATAAAATGCGTGGACTTAGTCAATCGATCCACTATCACCCAAACAACATCAAACTTCCTCAAAGTCTGTGGATGTCCAACTACGAAATCCATGGTAATATGCTCCCATTTCCACTCTAGAATTTCAAGTCTCTGAAGCAATCCTCCCGGTATCTGATGTTTATATTTCACTTGTTGATAATTTAAACACCCATCTACAAACCTAACTATATCTTTCTTCATTCGACTCCACCTATAATGCTGCCTCAAATCCTGATACATCTTCGCGGCACCTGGATGAATAGATTACCGCGAACTGTGAGCTTCCTGGAGAATCAACTCATGTGAACCATCTACATTAGGCACACATAGCCTGCCCTGCATCCGTAATACACCATCATCCCCAATAGTGACTTCATTGGCATCACTGTGTTGAACCGTGTCTTTAAGGACAAGCAAATGAGGATCATCATACTGGCGCTCTCTGATGCGATCATATAAAGAAGACCGAGAAACCACACAAGCCAGAACTCAATTCGACTCAGAAGCATCCAATCTAACAAATTGGTTGGCCAAGGCCTGAACATCTAAGGCTAAAGGCCTCTCTGCTACCGGTAAATATGCTAAGCTGCCCAAACTCTCCGCCTTACGACTCAATGCATCGGCCACCATATTGGCCTTTCCGGGATTATAGAGAATAGTGATGTCATAATCCTTAAGAAACTCTAACCACCTTCGCTGCCGCAAATTAAGCTCCTTTTGCTTAAAAAAATGTTGTAGACTCCAGTGATTAGTATAAACCTCACAATGGACACCGTACATGTAATGCAGCCAAATTTTCAAGGCGTGAACAATAGCTGCTAACTCAAGGTCGTGGACCGGATAATTCTTCTCATGTACCTTTAACTATCTGGATGCATAGGCAATCACCCTACCGTCTTCCATTAGCACTTCGCCGAGACCAATACGCTACGCGTCACAACACATAGTATAAGACCTTGAACTTGTAGGAAATACCAATACTGGAGCTGTAGTGAAAGCTATCATGAGCTTTTGAAAGCTCTCTTCACATTCATCCGACCACCTGAACGGAGCACCATTCTAGGTCAATTGAGTCATAGGCGATGCAATAGTCGAGAATACCTCCACGAAGCGATGATAATAACCGGCCAAGCCGAAAAAACTCTGAATCTCAGTAACTAAAGATGGTCTGTGCCAACTATGAACAACCTCAATTTTCTTCGGATCCACCTTAATCCCTTCACTAGACATTATGTGTCCCAAGAATGCTACTGAACTAAGCTAGAACTCACACTTAGAGAATTTGGCATATAGTTTCTCCTCTATCAGCCTCTGTAATACAATGCCCAAGTGTTGTGCATGCTCCTCCTGGCTACATGAGTACACCGGGATATCATCAATAAATACCACGATAAATGAGTCAAGATATGGCTGGAATACGCTATTCATCAGGTGCATAAATATTACTGGGGCATTGGTTGGCCCAAATGACATCACAAGAAATTCATAGTGACCATAACGAGTCCTGAATGTCGTCTTTAGAATATCCGAATCCCGAATTTTCAACTGGTGATACCCAGATCTCAAATCAATTTTGGAGAATACCCTCGCTCCTTGAAATTGGTCAAATAAATCATCAATACGCGGCAAAAGAATACTTATTCTTGATTGTAACTTTGTTCAACTGCCTTTAATACACATCGGCATAGTACCATCTTTCTTTTTCACAAACAGAACTGGTGCACACCAAGGCGACACACTAGGCCTAATAAACTCCTTATCAAGAAGCTCTTGAAGTTGCTCTTTCAATTCTTTTAACTCAGATGGTGCCACACGATACGGAGGAATAGATATGGGCTGAGTTCCCGACACCAAGTCAATACCGAAATCAATATCCTTGTCGGGCGGCATACCCGGCAGGTCTGCGGGAAATACATCCGGAAAGTCTCTCACTACCGGTACTGAATCAATAGTAGGAGTATCTGCATCAACATCTCTCACAAAAGCGAAATATGACAAACACCCCTTCCCAACCATATGTTAGGCTTTCAAATAAGAAATTACCCTGTTGGGAACATAATCTAGAGAACCTCTCCGTTCGACCTTCGGCAACCCCGGTATCGCCAACGTCACGGTTTTTGCATGATAGTCCAGAATAGCATGACATGGAGATAACCAATCTATACCCAGGATTACGTCGAAATCAACCATACTAAGCAATAAGAGATCAACTCTAGTCTCCAATCCCCCAATGGTTACCACATAAGACCGATATACACGGTCCACAATAATAGTATCGCCCACCGGCATAGATAGACGAACAGGTGAAACTAAGGACTCATGGGGCATATCCAGATAATGAGTAAAGTACGATGATACATACGAATTAGTTGAACCAGGGTCAAATAATATAGAAGCTTCCCTGTGGCACATTGAGACAATACCTATGATCACTACATCTGAGGCAACGCTATCTGGCCTGGCAGGAAAAGCATAGAATCGGGCCTCACAACCACCTGATCGGCCTCCCCCTCTTGGGCGACCCCTAGCTGACTGACCCCTACCCCGAACTGGCTGGGCGGGTGGTGAAGTAACTGGTACTGAAGTCGTAGTCAGACTTCTCTACTGCACTGGACCTCCCAAGCGACGAGGACATTGTCTCCACATTAGCCCAAATTCCCCGCACTCAAAGCAGCTCCCCGGTACTGGTGGTGGTGCTGATTGAATTGGGCCCCAAGAACCAGAATAACTGTTAGTAGCACCCTGTGCAAATGAACCCTGAACTGAAGGAGCATGGGACGAACTTTGGGCTGGCAGGGCACTGAAAGATAACTGACCCTGATGAGAACTATATGAACCCTGGTTGGATGATGTACCACGGTGAACTGGACGACCTGCCTGAGAGTGTCTGTAAGGATGACCCCTAGCACGGTAAAACTGACCCCTTGAAGGAACACCGCTGAAATCACCTGGACTACGAGGCCTCATGGCCTCCCTCTCACCACGCTCCTGGATACGAACCATCTCTATCTGTCGAGCAGTGTCAACTACCACATCAAAAGTAGCACCAGATACTCTCTCCTGAGTCATAAGTAATCATAGTTGATATGTGAGGCCATCAATGAACCTCCTAATCCTCTCCCTATTAGTGGGAACCAACCAAATGGTGTGACGAGCCAACTCAGAAAACCTCATCTCGTACTACGTCAGAGACATGCCATCCTGACGTAACTGCTCAAACTATCTGCGCAGCTCCTCTCTACGAGACTACGGCACAAACTTCTCCAAAAAGAGAACGTAAACTTGTCCAATCTCAATAAAGCCTCAGAAGACATGGCGGGTCTTTCATCGGTCTGTGCCGCAACAACTGGCTGAACTACTCCAACTGACGGGATTGCTAGAGCCTAATACTGGGGAGCTATCTGCTCTAGAGTTGGAGTAGTGGGAGTTTGTGCTCATCCCCTATCCTGTGAGACGGCTGGTGCCACTAAAAATGTACCATTCTGGGCCACACCCTCCATTAAGCTCACCAAATAGACTAGAGCGTCCTGAAGTACTGGAGTAGCAATGAATCCTTCTGGGACCTGAACTAGTCCAACAGGTACAGTCTAAGCTGGAACCTCCACTTCCAAATCTACCTGAGGTTCTACAATAGGTGTTGCTTCTTGAGCTCTATACTGAGCTTTACCTCTGCCTCTACCTCGCCCTCTGGCACGACCTGGGCCTCTACCCCTGGTCATAGTTTCCACCGGGGGTTCTGGTCCCTGTCGATCGGTAGATGTATTACGCGTTCTCGCCATCTGCGAGAGAATAAGAGTAGAATGGTTCAATCATCAATGATAGAATAAAATCGCACGACAGAATAACAAAGAAGTAATATTGTTCCTAAACTCCATAGCCTCTAAGAGATAAGTACAAATGTCTTTGTACCGATCCTTCAGACTCTACTAAGCTTGCTTGTGACTTGTGAGACCCAAGTAACCTAGTGCTCTGATACCAACTTTTCACGACCCGAAATTCCCACCTCCGGGACCGTGATGGCACCTAACATTTCATTTGCTAGGCAAGCCAACGTTAGAATAATTTAAACCATTTTTAACAATTTATTTTAATTAAATAATAAGGAAACCAACAAATGGAATAATATATGAATTTAAAGTAAACAAACCAAAATGATAACGATGTATAAATACCATCCCAGAACTGGAATCACAAGTGCACGAGCTTTTAGAATAATACAAACAAGGGTCTGAATAAAATAAAGTTGTCTGAAAGAAAGCACACAGCTAGGATAAAGTAGAAGGAGACTTCAGAGCTGTGAACGTTGTGCAGCTATACCTCAAGTCTCCTCTGATAGTTGAATCCGAGCAAATCTACAGTACACCTCAGGGACCAAATCCGATATCTGCACAAGAAGTGCAGAGTGCAGTATGAGAAAAATCGGCCCCATGTACTCTGTAAGTGCCGAACCTAACTTCGATGAAGTAGTGACGAGGCTAAGGCAGGTCGCTTACATTAACTTGTACGCAATAATAATAATAATAATAATAATAATAATAATAATAATAATAATAATAATAATAATAACATGAATAGAAGTAAGACCGGTAAATCATATCAATAATTGAAGTTAATTCAGCAGTCATAATCCCTCAATTTATTTTCGTTACGGTGTGCAACCCGTTCCAACAATATAAACTTAGAATAAAATCCATTGCGGCGTGCAACCTGATCCAACAATAAAATCTTTCAATTTAATTCCGTTGTTGCGTGCAACCTGCTCCAACAGTATAAACTTTCAATTAAATTCTGTTGCAGCGTGTAAACCGCTCCAACAATATAAACTTAGAATAAATCTGTTGCGACGTGCAACCCGCTCCAACAATATAATTAAACAACTCTTAAATGTAAAAATGCTTCCATAAATACCACATTTAATAAGAAATTATTAGGCAACAAAGCATACAATTATTATGATTTATTTCGGAAAGAAGTAATGAGAAGTAGCAATTAATTGTCAAAATAAGGGAAAAAATAGGCAATTTAATACTAAATATGCTAAATGTCAAGTAGCAATTAAGACACATAATTCAAATAAGCATGTAGCAATTATAGCATGAATCCAAGACATAATATTGGAAAATAAATATGAGAGAAATAATTAATATAATAATTAATTCGCGATTTAAAATAATTTATGATTTTAAGATAAATATGCAAACAATCAATTTGACGACGTATAGGCACTCGTCACCTCGCCTATACGTCATTACATATGAAATTCACTTAACAAATAATTCAAGGCTTCTATTCCCTCATGTCAAGATTAACCACGACACTTACCTCGCTTCGCAACCAAATTCAAGATTCCAATAAACCTTTGCCTCGCGAATTGGTATCCGAAAGCTTCAAATCTAGTCACAAACAATCCAATATACTCAACACGAATCGTAGGAATTAATTCTATATGAAATTACTTATTTTCCGAATTAAAATCCGAAATTCATCTACAAAAATCAACAATGGGGCCCACGTCTCGAATCCAAAAAAACTCACGATATCCAATTGCCCTACAATTATAGAATTCCAACATCGGATTGCCCTTCAAACCCTAAAATTATAGTTTATGAAGTTCTATAATTTTTTCCAAATTTTCATCTCAAAACACTAATTGAATGATGAAAATAATGATATATTCATGTATATTAACAAAATCCGAATTAGAATCACTTATCCAGATGAATTGCTTGAAAAACCCACGAACAAATCGCCACAAACCGAGCTCTCTAGGTCCAAAAATAAAATATGAGATGAAACCCTAGTTTATATGGTAAAGAAATCTGATCCCCATTGTGCTGACCGCACATTTTTATTGCGGTCCGCACATTTCCATGTTCCGCGGCCGCGTTCCAAATTGTGTGGCTGCACTTTAGTGTGACTGCACTGCCAGACTTTAGTTAATTGACTATAATTTTCTATAAAAATGTCTAAATGATTAATGGTATACCTTTCTGGAAACTAGACTCAAAGGGATACAACTTTCATTTTTGAATCCTATCCAAATTCCTTATAGATTAAAAAATATAAGCTTCCAAAGTCGGGCCATCGAAACTGAAAATCTCTTTTCTACGGCCGTGAGAGAAATTCTGCGGACCGCACAATTTCAACTGCGGACAGCACAATTTCAACTGCGGTCCACACAATTACCACTGCCTCCGCACTTCCGCACTCCAAAATGTGCCCTCTGCACTTCGACTGTCTCAAAACATCTTCAGAGTGTCGAAATGCCCAAACTCGTTCAAAACTCACCCTGAAACTCATCCAAGCCACTCGGAACCCTGCTCAAATATACCAACTAGTCCCGTAACATAACACGGACCTACTAGAGGTCTCAAATCACGTCAAAAAATGCCGAACCTACAATTAGCACCTCGATTCGTACTTATGAGTTTCTAAAATTTTCAATTCTATAACTCATGCCAAAACATGCAAATTGAATCCGGAATAATCTCAAATTTTACAACTAAGTACCAAATGACATAACAGAGTTATTCCAACTCTCTGAATCTCAATCCAATTCTGATATCGATAAAGTCAAATTCACGGTCAAACTTTGGAAACCTTTAGCCTTTAGATTTCTACTTTCCGTTAAATGGCGATAATCTAGGGACCTCCGAATTCGATTTTGGGCATACGCCCAAGTCCCAAATCCCGATACGAACCTACCGAAACTGTCAAAACACTGATCCGGGTCTGTTTTCTCAAAACATTGACCGAAGTCAACTTAGTTGAGTTTTAAAGCTCTATTTCATATTGTAATCAATATTTCACATAAAAACTCTCCGAAAATATTTACGGACTATGCACGCAATTCGAGGAATACTGAAATGTGCTATTTGATATTTTAGAACAAAGAAATAAATATTAAATTTAAAGATGACCTATCGGGTCACACATAAGGTCAGAGCAAATCCATGCCCAAAGTAACATCAAAGGCTACCATATCAAGAAATAGGCGATCTACACTAGTCTCAAGACTCCCAATAGTAATCACACATGAGTGATAATCATGAGCTACAATAATAGAATATCCAACCGGCGTGGACACAAACACAGAAGCACTCAAAGAATTATGAGGCACTACCAGATATGAAGCAAAATATGATGACACGTTGGAATGAGTAGATACCGGTTCAAATAGAACAGAAGAATCTCTATGACAAACTTTAACAATACTTCTGATAACGGTGTTAGATGACTCCGCCTCAAGTCTAGCTGGGAATGCATAAAAACGAGGCTGGTCCCTACCACCTCGATCTCCGCCCCTCGGACGGCCTCTAGCTAGTTGGCCTCCACCTCTAACGGCCTGACCTCCATCTCTAATGGCATGACCTCCACATCTAGATGGTTGAGCGGGCGGTGAAGCAACCAGTGTCGGAACCATGGCACGAGAATTATGTTGTGGCATGCAGCTCAACAATCTAGGACAATACCTCCTGATGTGACCTGTACCCCTACACTCAAAACACCCATCTGGCTGTTGTGGATGCTGAAGATAAAACTAACTCGAACGAGCCGAATAACCATGGTGGTAGTTCTGGATCGGAGGCGCACTAATAGGAGCTGATGGTGCACTATAGACTAGCTGCCCATGATGAGATACATAAGGACCACAACTACCCGAAGCACTATGGGATGCCGAAAGCACTGACTGAAATGACCTAGGAGGATGGACACTACCAAAAGTGCCCATGCCTCTCGATGAGGCACCACTTAAACCACCAGAATGATGAGGCCTCTTATCAGACACCGGCTCCCTCTCCTGACCGCGAACCATCTCGATTCGTCTAGCTGTATCTATGGCCCTCTAGAAAGAAATATCATCTCCAGTCTCCTTGGCCATCTGTAGCTTGATACTGAAAGTGAACCATCAATGAATCTTGATGTTTTGTACTTCAATACCACACAAGAGATGGGTGATTTGTGTAGTGTCCAATTTTTCGAGTGCACAGATTATAGAAGGACTTGGTTCTTTTATATGTTCCTTATACTACAGTTGCGTAATAATAAATGCAGAAAGTAAAGAACACAAGTATTTTTACGTGGAAAACACCTCGCTCAAAAGGTGAAAAATTCACGACCTACTACCTAGTAGGATTTTTTCCAACGCTTTACTAAATCACTGAGCCAAAAATAGCATTTACAAAACTCTTGTAAACCTAAGGATTACCTATAACCCTTTGTGGCAACCAGCCTCAGGATGTTGCGATAATTTCAAGTTAACTCTAACTTGAACAATACACTAGAGTACCTAGTACACATGCTTCAATAAAAAGCTGAAAGGTACAACTCAAAAGCCTTACTACAATGAAAATAGAATAAAAGACAGACACTTGGAACTAGTTCTTCTATCTGGTTCATGTAGCTTCAGGTTCGCACACTAAAACACACAGGAATTGCTTGCAAAAAGCCTTGCTATTTTACTCTCAACTCTTGTTTAACTTCAGCATTTTTGCGTCTCTATAAAATGAGAACATCCTGAAATATATAGAGTTAGTAGAGTAGGATTAACTAGAGTTCTAATGCCATACTTTTCCATGGTGGAAGAGATCTTGTTATGTTCAACTTCTAACTCCTTCCTTATCTAGGATAGAGTTCTCTTCAAGTAAGGAGTCCTACTCCTTATCAATTATGCAACCTTTTCATTCAGGAGAAATTAGATTTAACCAGTTATGCTTATCTCATTCACGTGCATGCCTTGTGCTTGAATCTGACCTTGCCCTGTGTACACTATCTATGGACCTGGTTCATGTAAGTGTTTCTTTTGTCAATCATCAAATCTTACTTAGGCCAACAAATCTCCTCACTCTCTCCCTCTCAGTAGGGAGAAAGATGATGGCATGGTGAGCTATATCCACAAACCAAGTCTCATATTGGGTGACAGTCATGCCACCCTGCTGAAGCCGCTCAAACTGTCTGCGATGCTCCTTTCTGAGAGTGAAATGAATGAACTTCTCTAGAAATATCTCTAAAAACAGATCCTAGGTAAGTGCAGGTGAACCAGCTAGTCTAGTCAAAACATAATCTCTCTACCACCTCTTAGAAGAACCAATCATCCGGAACACTGCAAAGTCGACCCCAATGGTCTCAACAATACCCATATTGCGCAACACCTTGTGGTAATGGTACAAGTAATCTTGTGGGTCCTCAGAAGGTGCACCGCTGAAATGAATAGGAAAGAGCTTGGTAAACTTATCCGGCATCATCAATACCTTAGAAGACATAGTGGGCCTATCCCCAGCTTGTGCTGCAGCAATCGGTTGAACTACCCCAATTGGCTGGGCTGCTGGAGTCTGATATAGGGGATCCATCTGATCTGGAGTGTGAGTAGCGGGAGTCTGTGCTCCTCCCCCTGCCTGAGAGATGACTTCTGCCACTGGAAATGCACCGGTCTGGGCCACACTCTCCCTAAGGTCCACCAGGCTGACTAGAGCATCCTGACGCACTATAGTGGCTATGAATCCCTCCGGGACCTGAGCTAGTCCGACATGTGCGGTCTGAGCTGGGACCTCCTCCTCATGATCAATCTGAGGCTCCATTGTGGGTCCTGCTTCTCGAGCTCTAGGTTTTGCTCTGCCTCGACATATAGCTCAACCTCGGCCTCGGCTCTGACCCTAGTAGTAGCTTTCACGGGGGTTCTAGCTCCTATTCGACCACAGATGTTGTGCGTGTTCTCGCTATCTATAAGAGAACAAGAATAGAATGGTTCAATCATCAATGATAGAATAACATCGCACGATAGAGAAAGAAAAAAGTGGAACTTTTCCTAAACCTCCACAGCCTCTGGAAGATAAGTACAGACGTCTTCGTACCGATCCTCTAGACTCTACTAAACTTGCTCATGACTCGTGGAACCTAGTCAACCTAGTGCTCTGATACCAACTTGTCACGATCCGAAATTCCCACCCTCGGTACTGTGATGGCGCCTAACATTACACTTGCTAGGCAAGCCAACATTAGATATAATTATTAACCATTTTTAACAATTCAAATCAAATGAAAACCAATAAGCTGAATAGTCTGAAATGGTGTAAATAAACTAATAAATGATGAAATCCAAATACAATCCCAAAATTGGTGTCATGAATACACGAGCATCAAGAGTACAACAAATAATAGTCTGAATCAAAATAAACAACTAAGATAATGTAGAAGGGGACTTCGGGGCTGCGAACGCCGTGCAGCTATACCTCAAGTCTCCGCTAGTATTCAAATCCGGTCGACCTCACGAAACGTTGTTGGGACCAACTCCGATATCTACACAAGAAGTGCAGAGTGTTGTATGAGTACAACCGACCCCATTTACTCTGTAAGTGTCAAACCTAACCTCGACGAAGTAGTGACGAGGCTAAAACGGGCCACTTACAATAACCTGTACGCAGTAATAATAATAATAACAGGAAAAGAAAATAGGAAATAAAAGTAAAGAAGATAGTTTATAAAAATGAATTCCAATCTTACTATCAGAAAGCCCAGAATAACAAACATCGTAATCTCATATAAAAATGTTGAAACTAACAAAACAACAAGTACAACACACACAATCTGTTGCAACGCGCAACCCGATCTGTCACGACTCGGAATCCTAAACTCAGGGTCATGATGACGCCTAATATCCACTTGCTAGGGAAGACGGTGTGAGATAATTAAATAGCTATTTTTTAATAGTTTAAACACAATGATGATATACAACGAGAAATAAATAACCAATCTGATACAGTACCAACATAAGTCATGTGATAATATCTACTCTCAAAGATCTGTAGTCACCAGTACACGAGCAACTAGAATTTCTACAAATAGAATCTAAAATAAATAAAATTGTTTCGAAGGAAATGAACAGTAAAAGATGGAAGAAGAAGGGGACTCCAAGGACCGCAGACTCCAGCAGATCTACCTCAAGTTTCCATATGCAATAATCCGAGCTGATGCACCTCACGCACTGCCGGGACAATTACCAGAATCTGCACAAGAAGTGCAGAAGTGTAGTATGAGTACAACCGACCCAATGTACTCCGTACGTGTCGAGCCTAACCTCTACGAGGTTGATGAGGCTATGACAGGACACCTACGTAAATAAAACTATACATGTATTTGCGAAGTAGTAAAAATAACAGAGAATAACAATGTACAAACTGGGAGGGGACATGAAAAAAAGGGAAAAATATGATAAGTACGACATGCATGAAACCACGTAAGAGCCAAATAAATCATCAACCAAAGAAATCAGATAAACCATTGATATGAAAATTGCACGGTATCACCTTTCATGCTTTTATTTTCGTCCTTACCATGAGATGATGATAGAGTAACAAGTCATAATCCCTCAAGTCAAGGTTAACCATGATACTTACCTCGCTCCAAGGACAAACTCAAAGCTCAATCATGGCTTTTCCTCTAAAATGCGCCTCCAAACCAATCGAATATAATCATATATAGTTCAAACAATTCAAAATAAGCTTTAGAAACTACCCATGAGTGAAAACAAATTCAATCTTTAATGATTTTGAAAAACGTTAATAAAAGTCAACCACGGGACCGCTTGGTCAAAATCCAAGATTCGGACCAAAACTCAATTATCCATTTATCCCCCGATCCCTATTGTGTGATTAGTTTCGAAATCTCACTTCAATTTGAGGTCTAAATCTCAATTTTAAAAAAAATCTCAATTCACAGCGCAATCGGGGCATTTTCTCTAAAATTCGCCTCCAAACCAATTGAATCTAACCAAATATAGTTCAAACAATTCAAAATAAATTTGAGAAACTATCCACGAGTGAAAAATACTCAATCTTTAATGATTTAGAAAAAAGTCAACAAAATCCAACCCAAGGCCTGCATGGTCAAAACCTGAGATTTGGACTAAAATCCAATTATTCATTCACCCCCGAGCCCGATTATGTGACTAGTTTCAAAATCCAACCTCAATTTGAGGTTTAAATCTCAATTTCTTACAACCATGGAATAAAATTTTATCCCTGTCGTAGTTATCATATGAAATTTCTCTTCTAAATCGCCTCTAGGCCGAGCTCAAACATGGAAATGGTGAAAAATAAGATAAATCCAGAATTTTGGAAGTTTTAAATCACTGGCGTCAGGTCTTCTTCGCGTTCGCGAAGGACCTGACACGATCGCGAAGTACGGCGGCCAAACTGACCTTCCCGTTCGTGATGACCCTTCCCCCTGGACTTCCCTTCACGACCCAAGGTTCGCGTTCGCATAGAACACCGAACAGACCCCCTCCTAGACCCATTACCCATCGTGTTCGTGTGGTTTTGGTCGCGTTTATGAAGGGTAAATCCCACCACTGCTTCACGTTCGCAACCTTAGCCTCGTGTTCATGTAGGAGAAATCCTCCCCAGCCTAGGTTACCATTCGCGATCGCGAAAGTAGCTTCGCGATCGCGAAGAATAAAGCACCAGAAACCACTGAAACCAGTAATCGCTTAAGTCCGAAATGGTTTGTAGCCTATCTGAAACTCACCTGAACCCATGTGGCTCCAAACTAAACATGCACGCAAGTGTAACAACATCTTACAAACTCATTCGCACGATCAAAATACTAAAATAACACTTAGAACCATGAATCAGACATCAAAATGTATGAAATTTTTAACGAAACATAAGAACTTTAAAATTTACAATCGGACATCCGAATCACGTCAAATCTACTCTATTTTGCAATAAATTTTGCAGACAAGTCATAAATAATAAAATGGACCTATACCAAGTTTTGGAACCGAAATCTAAACCAGGCATGTCAGCCTACAGTCAAACATAAGAATTCTTTAAACATTTTAAATTACCAGTTTTCATCAAATCACGTTAAATCAAGTTAGGGACTTCCGAATTCAATTCTGGGTATACGCCCAAGTCCCAAATTACGATACGGATCTACCGGGACCATCAAATCACTAATTCAGGACCATTTACATAAAGTGTTGACCATAGTCAACTCAAATTATTTTAAGGCTAAAATTCACGTTTTCTTTAATTTTTCACATAAAGGCTTTTCGGAACAAGACACGGATTGCGCATATAACTTGTGGAATGCTAAACGGATCTAATCGAGATCTCAGAACACAGAATTAAAGGCTAAAATCCAAAATGACATATTGGGTCATCACAAAGACTCTTGAAAAGTGTGGGATTGATCTTTTCTCCATCTCCATGCTTGGACACTTTAACTCCACATTCAATGGGAGTGCTCACGGGATTGCAAATATCCATCTCAAATTTCTTGAGAATTTCCTTTGCATATTCTTCTTGAGAAATAAAAATGGCATCCCTCATTTGTTGCACTTTGATTCCAAGATAGTAGGACATTAGGCCAATGTCCGTCATCTCAAACTCTCTTGCCATAGCTTCGTTGAATTCTTCAAACATCTTTGGATTATTTCCCGTAATGATCAAATCATTTGCATATGAGCAAACAAGTAAGATATCACCATTTTTAGCAATCTTGACATAAAGTGCATGTTTATGTGGACACTTTAAAAAAATATTTGGTTGGAAATATTTATCAATTCTACTATTCCAAGTATTTGGCGCTTGCTTCAAGCCATAAAGGGTTTTCTTCAACTTCAATACTTTATTTTTATGTCCTTCAACCTTGTAGCCCACTAGGTGATCAATGTAAACCTCTTTCTCCAAAACACCATTCAAGAAAGTTGACTTCACATCCATTTGATAAATTTTTCATTGATATTTAGCTTCCAAAGAAATAATAAAACGAATTTCTTCCAAACAAGCAACCAGTGAAAATACCTCATCATAGTCAATACAGGCCTTTTGCTTGTATCCCTTGGCAATCAATCTTATTTTGTACCTTTCCACCTTACCCTTGGAATTTTTCTTCAACTTGTAAACTCCATAGACACTAATGGTGCTTTTGTCTTTTGAAAGTGTGGCTAATTTTCAAGTATTATTCTTCTTGATTGCCTTGATTTCTTCATCCATGGCATCTCTTTATTTGATATTTTGGGAAGCATCTTCATAGTTAAAGGCTCACTATCTACTAACAAACAAAAGTGAGTCAAATCATATAAATCATTTCTTACCATTTCCGTATTTTTCATACAAACTCACGGAAAATTTTAGTTTTCTGATGCACTTCACTTGAAGAATTAGAACTTGACTCATCTTCTTCTTGAACTTGTGCCGGAGGTGTTGCGGGTGGTGTGATAGGCTGCTCCGCAACTTCTTCATCATCATCTTCATCAAAGAAAGGACTAAAAGAGTAATCTTGATCTTTAGTTTTTCACTACCATGCATTATCTTCATCAAACTCAACACCTCTACTTATGGTGACCTTGCCATTTCATGGGTTATATAATTTATAACCTTTAGAACTTTGATCGCCAATGAAAACTTAGCTTTCACATTTTTCATCAAGCTTGTTCCTCTTCTCATCCGGCACTTGTGCATAGGCAATTCTCCCAAAAACTCGCAAATGATCAACTTTTGGCTTGAAACAACTCCAAGCCTCTTGAGGTATTTTGTCATGAATACTCTTGGTGTGATATCGATTTGACAAATATACTGCACTAGCAACTGCTTCAGCCCAAAACTCCTTTGGCATATTTTTGCTCTTTAACATACTCCATGTCATGTTGAGAATAGTCTGGCTCTTTCTTTTCATGGTGCTATTTTGTTGTGGTGATCTGGGAACAGTCAAAAAGTGATGAATTCTACTATTTTCACAAAAAAATGTGAATTCATTTGAAGTGAATTCTCCACCATTATTGGACTACAATGACTTAACTTGATAGTCACTTTGTTTCTCCACCATGCTCTTGAATTTTTTGAAAGTATCAAAGACCTCCGATATCACCTCCAAAAAACACACCAAAGTTTTTCTAGAAACATTATCAATAAAAAGTAAAAAATAAATACTTTTACCAAGTGAAAATGACTTGATTGGTCCGCACACATCCATATGAATCAACTCTAATGTGCATCTCGATCTAGTCAAAAACTCCTTAAGGAAGCTTTTTCTTGCGTGCTTTCCAAAGAGACATCCTTCTCAAAGTTGGCAATCCATTCACATGCTTTCTTTCTTCATCAACCTTAGACTATCAAAGTTCACATGACCAAATGTCATATGCCAAAACCAAGATGAATCTTTGGCATATGAAAGCAAACACCTTAGAACATTACTTTGAATATTCAAAATAAATATTTTATTATTAGCCATAGGAACTTTGGCTAACAATCTCCCATTTTCATCTCTCATGAATATTTTTTTATATTTCAAATGAATATAATATGTATTCTTCAAAAGTTGTCCCAAACTAAAAATATTATTTTTCATCTCCGAAACATACAAAATATTAAAAATTAATTGATGACTACCATCTTTCAAGCGAATTAAAATCGTATCTTTTTCTTTGATTTTAACTCTCGAAGAGTCTCCAGAAGTGATGTTGCGTTCATTTAATTCCTCATGCTCCACAAATAAATTCCTCTTTTCATAAATATGGCTACTTGCACCGGAGTCAAGGTACCATTGATTTCTCTCTGCACTTTCTTCTCCTTTGCAAGCGAGAAGTAAAGTGTCATCTCCATCTTTATTTTTGCTCTCCACAAAATTATTATTTTCCTCCATTTTATTTTTGTATTTTCAGAAAAAATGACCAAATTTATGGCAAGTATAAGACTTATCATACCTTCCTTAATTTTGCCTCAATCCTCTACCTCTTCCATGACCTCTTCCTTGATTAGAGTCTTGACTCTTATTTTCTTTATTTGGTGGTTGACTACCACATCTTCCTTTTCCACCACGACCTTGTCCATGTCCACAACCTCTTTGTTGCGAGCCACGCCTTTCATCTTTCTCCTTGAAAGAAAGTTTTGCTTGCAATACTTGTTCAACCGATTCTTCTTTCGGTTTCTTCAACTTTTCTTTATGTGCTTGAAAAGAACCCGTGAGTTCTTCAATGGTCATAGCGTCCAAATCTTTGGACTCTTCAATAGCCACAACCATATAATTAAATTTTGAATCAAGGGATCGTAGTATTTTTGCAACGACCCTATCACCAGTTATGTTTTTACCATATCTCTTCATTTGATTGATAATAGATAAAACTCTTGAAATATAACCTGAAATGGATTCGGGTTCCTTCATAATCAATGATTTAAACTCTCCTCTTAAGGTTTGGAGACGAACTCTCTTCCCTTTATCCAAACCCTTAAGGAAGTTTGAAGAATCTCTCATGTTTGCTTTGAGGTGGTTGCATTTGCAACCTTCTCAAATATCATGTTTGATGGATGCGAGTGAGCGCGTTTTGATCTTTCTTTTACGTACTCTTGGCTTTTATCTTACTCAGACTTGAAGTTGAAGAAGCACACCAAATAAGTTTATGAATGTTTTTTCTCTCTCTATAGCTGTATAGAAGAAGTGAATACAGCCTATTTCTAACCCTTTTTTGACATAAAAATGTTAGAATTAACCATAGATATGCAATTGGAAGCATGTAGAAGACTATTGTTTGGGAATTTCGCTCAACTAATATTAACAGCTATAACCAACTATATATATATACAAAGTAGATACTGGAAAACATTAAAATATTAATAAGCACCTCTAACTTCTAGTAATTACACTTTGACCCTAGCAACTAACTGATAGCTAACTAACTTCCAATACTCCCCTTCAAGCTGGAGGGCGGAGAATGTTCAACACACCCAGTTTGCCAAGTAAACAATGATGTTGTCTTGAAGTTAGCCCTTTGGTGATCAGGAGGTCGGCCTGCTGCTCTCTTTGGTTTAGGCATATTGAGTAATTAGCAGTCCTTCCTTAATTCGTTCCCGAATGAAGTGGCAATTGATATCAATATGTTTAGTCCGCTCGTGAAAGATGGGGTTTGCAGCTATTTGCGTCGCAGCCTTACTATCACAAAACAATGTCACTGGCTTAGCAATGGGAACACCCACCTCAGAAAACAGTCCCAGCAACCATACTATCTCAGCTACTGACGATGCCATATACATCTTCTAACATCCGATTTAACTCATTCGAGTCCATTATATCCCATGGATCCAAGCCAAGCACATCTTCCCTCTCAAAGCTAATCAAATTCATTTGAGACATCTGCCACTTCAGAGTATTCCACGTGCGCTGAATTGCTGCTCATATCTGGCACCGACTGATCGACATTGAGTATGGCCGAGGCATCAACATAATAAGTGGCCTCTGTAGGTTCAACTATTGCAGCTAATGGTCTATTTCTCTATACATCAGAATAGAGGGGAATAATGATATGCTTTTTTTTAATTTCAAAATCCCATCAAAACAATCTGTCTCAAGTTCTCTTGGGATGAATATGAAATTTAATTCATTCTGTACTTTAAGACAACTTCTACTAGCAGTTTTTAATCTGTTTTTCTCAATAAACAGAACATATATAAAGCATGCCAATTAATATCGATGATATTGGCCTGCTTTTAGGTTTTACCTACCATTCTTATGTGGCCTTATTTTCTACTTTTGGAAACAGTATTTATGGTTTGCAGAAGTGTATCGATGCTTATGTGACATTTCCTTTTTCTCTGCTTCTCCCTACAATCAGAGTAGAGAAGATTAAAGAATTGATCAAGTATGATTTCCCTCAAAGTATTGTACTATCCCATTTTTACATGAATTTCAAAATCATAAATTTAGTGAACAATATATATTTTAAAGATTATCAGAATACAATAAATGTGCAATGCATATCTTGAAATCCGTTAATCATCTTGATTTGGCAGACTATAATTCTGATGTTGGGATTAGAACAAGAAGATTGAGGAACATATTAAAGATGATTTTGTTAGCAGATGAATTATTTTAAGGAATTAATAAATCAACTTAAAAGTATAACCCTGTAATATTTTACCAACCTCCTAATAAGGTGGATAGCCTCCGTAGTTGAGTGACCCAGCATGAATCCGAACTGGTTATCAGAAACAGACACAGTTCTCCTCACCCTCTTTTCCACCACCCTCTCCCAAACTTTCATGGTATGACTTCGTAACTTGATACCCCTATAGTTGTTATAATTCTGGATATCACCTTTGTTCTTGTACAATGGTACCATCGTGCTCCACCTCCACTCATACGGCATCCTCTTCGTCCTGAGAATAATATTGAACAGCCTAGTCAGCCACTCCAAACCTTCTCTACCAACACTCCTACAAAATTCAATCGGAATTTCGTTTGGTCCGGTCGCTCTACCCCTACTCATCATACGCATAGCCCCCTCGACCTCCTCAACCCTAATGCGCCTACAATACCCAAAGTTTCGGTGACTCAAGAAATGTCCCAAAACATCTAGCACTATATCCTTGTCTTCATCTTCATTCATAAGTCTATGAAAGTAAGTCTGCCATCTCCTCTTAATTTGTGCCTCTCCCATCAATACTCTGTCATCCTCATCTCCGATGCACCTAACTTGGTCCAGATCCCGAGCCTTCTTTTCTCTTCCCTTGGCAAATCGGAAGATCTTTTTATCCCCTCCTTTGTCCGCCAGTTCCTTGTACAGATGAGCAAACGCAGCAGTCTTAGCCTCCGTGAGCGCCAACTTCGCCTCCCTCCTAGCTACCTTTTATCTCTCTATGTTCGTTCTCCTCTTCCCCCCGCATGTGCTCCCTACTAAACTCAGGTACTCCGCCTTATGCTTTTTCACTTTGCCTTGGACCACTTCATTCCACCACCAGTCGCCTTTGTACCTGTCAATGTATCCTTTCGATACCCTACTTAAGAAGAAGTCAAATTAATGGCCATATTACATATTTCATTAAGAACAAATAGATGTCGCAATATATAGAATTTGAGGAAGATTAGAACATAGTTAAATTCTAGTTTAAAAGGTTCCTTTACGACACATGTATCTCAAATACATGTATACGTGGACATTCAAGAGATACGTAGGGGATACACATGATACACTAAGATGGTTTTGAAGATTTTTTCCCCAAAAGACATAGTAGAAAAACTAAAAAAACAAAAAAGCCATAAATGTGAGTAATAAATTGAATATTGTTGATTCATTATATTCTTAACATTTGTAGATAATTTTACCACTATATGCAGGTGTTAAAACAAACTTCATGTAAAATCAAAAGGATGAAGACTCAATTTATACATCAATAAATAATTAATTGGCAGTTTAACCAAATAACGAGTTATTTAGGCCGTATATATATATATATATATATATATTTATATATATATATATATATATATATATATATATATATATATATATATATATATATATACACACACACACAAGATGGCGTATCTGTGCAATGCACGAGCCCGCACTTGGATCTGCACACGAAGTTCAAGCTATAGTATGAGTACAACCAACTCAACAAGTAACAATAATAAATAAAGAACTGAAGATAATGACGAGCTACACAGTTATAGTTCACTTTCACTAATTCCAACAAAGAATAGACATACTTTCAAATCCAATAGTTTAAGTCAAGTTAATTTTATACAACTCAACTTCATGTAATCGAGATATAAAATCATTCAGAAAATTTTACAACAATGACAGTTAACAATTAAGTGCAACAACAAATGAAAGCAAGTACATCCTCCCAGGGCAACAGTCACTATACTCGTCAAAACAACTCAAACACTCGGCTCTCAGCCCTCAGTACTCACACTCAATGGGTACCCGCGCTCACTGGGGGTGTACAGACTCCGGAGGGGCTCCTACAGCCCAAGTGCCATAATCCGCACGGACAACTCACGTGCTGCACGGCGACTCACGTGCTATAATATCCTGCACGGATAACTCACGTGCCATAATATCCTTACCTCATCGATAGGCCCTCGGCCTTATTCAGTTCTCAACCTCTCTAGTCTTTCAGGTTCTCAGAAATCACAAAGATAAGTCCAAACAAATATAACATAGTGTATTAACAAATATCAAGAAATACTGAGGTATGATACGCAAGAAAAATCATGACTGAGTACAAGAAAATAATTAGCAAATAATTCAACAAGTACGTGACCTCTACGGGCCCCAACAGTACTATCACATTGCCTAAGTATGATTTTGTAACATGATTTACAGTCAAATTTCTTCAACACATAGAGAACTAACAACAAGTTATTCAACTTTAAAACTACTACTTACCTCAAACCATGAAATTCTTTACTCTGCAATGTCGTTTCCTCGTGAATTGGCCTCCAAACGCCTCGAATCTAGCCACAAATAATTCGATTCAGTCAATAAAATTTATTGGAATTAATTCCTCATGAAAATACAAATTTTCCATAAAATTCCGAAAATTAGCTCAAAATTCGCCCACATCTCCGAACCCAACAAAAGTTACAAAATATGAATGCCCATTCAACCACAAGTCCAACCACATAAATTTTACTCAAATCCGACATCAACTCGACCCTCAAATCTCCAAATTATACCAAGAGAGTTTTCATAATTTTCCAACTTGATTCACCAATTAAATATTAAACATAACCATGGATTCGGGTAATTTAATCAATATGGAGTTAAGAACACTTACCCCGCAGTTTTTCTTGAAAAACTCCCAAATATCGCCCCTGCTCGTGCTCCAATCCGTCAAAAATAGAAAATTTTCAGAACTTAAGTTCTCTGCCTAGTCATTTGCTCTACGCGATCATGAACATTCCCACGCGATCGCGAAGAACAGTTTTTCACTGCCCAGATTTAACCCTACGTGATTGCGGACTTTCCCACGCGATCGCGATGCACAACATCACAGACCTACGTGATCGCGGACTCGTCCACGCGATCACGAAGTACAAAACGCGTGACTTCTATTTTTGCTCCACTTACTCTACGCGATAGCGACCTTCTTCAAGCATTCACGAGTCACAAAATCCCAGAGCTACGCGATCGCGTAGAACAAAACTCGGCAGCCCCCCAGTTAACCCTACGCGATAGCGGATATCCTCACGCGATTGCATAGAACAAAACTCCACTGCCCAACTAAGCCTATGCGATCGCAGACACATTCACGCGATCGCGTAGAAGGAAAACAGAATCAGATATTAGAAAATTCCAGCAACTGTTTAAGTCAAAAAAATTTATCCGTTAACCATTTGAATTCAACACGAGGCCCCCGGGACCTCAATCAAATATACCTACAAGTCTTCAAATATCATACGAACTTAGTCGAATTCTCAAATCATCTCAAACAACGCTAAAACCAAGAATTACACTCCAATTCAAGCCTAATGAACTTTGAAATTTCTAATTTCTACAAATGACTCTGGAACCTATCAAATCACGTCCGATTGACATCTAATTTTGCACACAAGTCATAAATGACATAACAGAGGTATTCAAATTTTCAGAATTAAATTTCAACCCCGATATCAAAAAGTCACCTCCCGGTCAAACTTCCCAAAAATTTGATTTTTCGCCATTTTAAGCCTAATTTCACTACGGACCTCCAAATAATTTCGGACACACTCCTGAGTTCAAAATCACCATACATAGCTGTTGGAATTATCAGAATTCAAATCCGAGGTCTTTTACATATAGAACAACATCCGGTCAACTTTTCTAACTTAAAATTTTCAATTAGGAGACTAAGTATCTCATTTCACTCTCAATTCTCTCCAGACCCGAACCAACTAACCCGGTAAGTCTTAAAACGGTTGTTAAGCATAAAGTGAGCATTAAATGGGGGAAAGGGGCAGTAATACTCAAAACGACCTGTCGGGTCATTACATTCTCCCCCACTTAAACATACGTTCGTCCTCGAACGTGCCAAGAGTTGTTCCAAGCCATCAAATCACTATTCCATCTTACCACGCGCGTACCCAGAGGTGATCCCATGTCACCCTATTCCACATAGGCCTGACAACAAAATACAACTGGAAATCCTTAATTTAGCCTTAGCCCAAAACCTTGGAATTCAATTCCCAACCTTCTGAATTTCTTTTCAAGATACGAATCTTATATTTACACACTGTATGAGTCTGAACAAGCTGCATCGAGCTATAACTATAATCACGAATATAATCACCCAGCATATTACACAACTCGCCCACTCGTTGCACCATTCCTGATCACAGTAACTACTCCAAACCAACCAAGTACTAGCATTAAACCCCATATCGAACAAAACCTCATCCCAACACCTTCGTACACTGTTGATAATAAAAGAAACACGCTGAAACTCATAACCATTCATCAGATCCACCAGTTGTGGAGCTCCCCCTCCTTCGACAAGAACCATAGCAAATTTCTAAGCTGACTTTCAATATTATCCTTCCGAATATACTGTTATCAAACAAGATAGTACCCATTCTAGGTCTGATGACCTTATATTATTAAACACAACTATCTCACAGACACGCCACATCAATATAAATCCAGCCACCACTGCGCAATCTGTGTACCCATATATGGGAGATGTCTCAAGGAAGATAACCATATTGTAAGTTCAACAAGCACCACCTCAACCACAATGTTACAACCAACTCCTCAAATTTCGTGAAGAGGAAAACCGTAGGCGCATGTACATAATTCCTCAAATACGCTGCTCATGCAATTTTTATCGTAGAGGCAGGAAAGCAATGAAATCCGATAAATTATAAAAGAAATAAAATTCCCACACAGGGCACGGACAACTCACGTGCCAATAATATGAATCACCCGCCATGGTCACAGGCCTCCAGTCCCAGCATATCATACAGGAGAAATTAAACAAGTACACTTGTATATGATAATGACATACGATTCTCATGCTCCTAGACTGGTATAAATAGCATGCCATAGTGTAAGCATGTGCAAAGTCTGTTATCGCACTTCAAATCGGCAATGTTACGCAGAATTAGTAACTACCCCATCTATTTAGGGAATCATCTTCTTTGTATCCTCAAGTATAGCCCAAATAATTCTCAACAAAGGTACGAATACAGGAAACGTTATAACTTTACGCTTAACAGTCAACTCCAGGCATATAATAGCCTAAGTATTCTTCAGAGTATGAATACTTGCTCTAATGCCCGCAAATGGGCTCAAACCTCACATATATGCACACTCATAGCGCATAGCTATCACAAATAATTAACGCAACTAGTGTCTCCTCCGAGTTTTAAATAAAATAGTCACCTCAAATAGGTCGCAACCATGAAACAATATACTTCTGAGAACTCTCAATCTTCAAATTCATCGAACACATGAATCACCGCAACAGATCCTAAATCTAGCACTAAAATGGCTAACACATCTTCCATTTACGATAATCCCATGAGAAATACTTTCATACATCTTCCGTGCCATATAGCAATAATTTGAATATCAGCAGTTAGAAACCTCTCTCGACCCTCAAATCTCCAAATTTGAATTCAACCACAAGTCCAACCATACAAATTTTACTCCTTCTCAGGAATTATCGAGCAGTTATAACATTCATTGAAATATATAACACTGACCATTCCATTCAGAATTCTTGATCTTCCTTTCAAGAATGAACTACCATCTCATATGTATAAATCTAAATCCCCCACAACACACCACATCTATCATGTGACAAGCACGAGAATCTCATTATAAACTCTGAGTCACCAGCAAATTACATACCTTATTAGTTAGAAACCTCTATATTGCTTCTTTCCAAGAGGAAATCACAATAAATAACATGTTCCATACACCGATACAAAATATCCAATTCAAACCATGATAGAAACCATCATGAACACTTTAAAATCTATCTACACATAATCAAGCTGTCAGAATTGAATTCATCTAACTCCACCAAGCCACACAAGTTGCCAAATCCGAGAGTATTGCCACAAAACACCTGTAAAGTCCACATCATCATAAGAACCAAAAGAACCAAGCATATCATTACCATACTAATTCAGCATATTACCCATTTGTCCTATTTTCTCCGAGTTTCTTCTGAATCACCCTCAGGTTGACATTTCTCCTTGTCAAAACACTACTATCCTTACCCAAAGCTCACTACAAGACATCCTAACATAAAAACGCATCGCCCTAAGGCCCATAAGCCACTGTATTCTTCTTAAGCACCTTCATAAATACCCCAACCATAACACTCACTCTGAAAATACCTTATGCGAATTTAAAATTGTTTCTCTTTCCTTTCTTATATTGAAATGTAAAATCCATAGTCAAACAGAATTACCACATGTCCCGATACCATCCAATGTAAGTAACTGATTCTAGTGATATATGAATTCGAAAATTTTTCAATTTCCACATATGCATTTTGAATCCATTAGAACTCTCTCGATAGTCATCCACTATGCTCAAATCTAATTTACTCCGCCCCAAACGGGCCGAAAGATATGTGCGCCTTTAGCACAATCAACACTCAAATAAGTAACCCTTCCTTAACACGGCGAATCAAATTCATACTTCGTGTGCACTACATCCTTCAAAATAACAACTTAATCATTCCATAATTTTCATATTTCTATAAAATGCCATATAACCCGTATTCAGGAATTTCCTTACTTGAGTCATCCTCGATATCTATTTCTGCAAGTCAGAACTGATCCACAAGTATGACTCCGACAAAAACAAAAATTTAATACATAACCATGAAATCAAATTGTCAATAGCAGGCTCCCCCACTTAGCTTTAAGCTGCAACTATATAAAATTAGAACCTGCAAGGATTTCTCCTTTCTCAATTACCAAGATCTCGCACTGTTAACCTGCCAGACTTCTCGAAGTCTTTTGTTAAGCTTCTCATGGATATTCTGAATCACCAGCCACAGTCACACACTCGATCTCTTACCAGGTAGCAAGTAATATTCCTCGCAGAAGTTTCATTAACATCACGCCACTGCTAACTACTCACACGAGATAACCCACATGTGGGATTCCTTACCGACATCTTGCAACGACGCTGCACTGGGTGCAACGACTACATAATCAGTAAATTCTCCTGAGCTCATACTCATCCACCATTTGTATAAGTCTGCACTTTGCCTATTGACATCAACTGAAAGTTCAACAATACCTTTCGAACTCAAGTCATATTGCGCCTGAAATAATAATTAGATCTTCACATCCCTCTTCATTTCAAACAAACTCCTTTCTCCCATATTCAATCTTTCTTCGTACAGTAACCATCACTCCAAATAAGGTTGGTAGGACAAATCACATTCTATCACGATTCCAAACCATTCTACACTTCCTCAAGGCACGCGACTACCCTACCATAGAATCAATATGCTAATCTGCCACTCTTACTTCGGTTAAACCATCTCCTCTAAGCAACTTCTCAACCTCTACTTCTCCTACTTGACCTGCTAGTACTCCAACAACCGCGAAATGCTTCCTATCATGTCTTCCCTCACACTTTGCTGCCCAACTGTTGCATCAAATCAAAATGCATCTCTATCGCACCTGAACCAATAAAATGTTACCGACTCTAAGCCTCTTCAAAGATCATCGTTTTTGAGCGATCAACATTAGAAATGCCCATTCGCAACCACAATTACTACACCATCACTTACTCTTCTTAAGTCCAATCTCATTGACAAGACATGAGAATTTAATTTGTCCCACAATTTAACAACGTGAAAGATCCTTCAATACACTCGTAACTCCAGACTATACGTCGAATCAAGACAGAAATCAAGTACCCAATAGCAAACTTTTGAGTCATAAGTAAACTTTATTCATCTCATTCAACTCATCTGAACACATCACACTTAACATATAGCCATTCAACCGCTCATCGAGCCATAAATTTCATTCGTAGGGACATTAACGGATATATGATTTCAAATGTACAGGTTACAACTGAAGCTACCGAGCCTAAACTGCGGTCTAAACCTGGCCTCAAGTCCTCCAGACTGGCCCATCACCAGAACACGGAATACACATCCCAAACATCGTCCATGGAATCACAAGCCGGCGATGCAAAGCTGATATCGAGCGCTCATATGCACATACAAAATGCGTGGAAATAATTCAAAGAGTTATGTTTCAAGCTGGATCAATTTTGTACGATAGAATACAAGAAAGTAAAATTTTCCTAAGGGTTCAGCAGCTTCTCTAAGATAAGTCCAGACGTCTCCGTACAGATCCGCAAGACTCTACTAAACCTGCTCATGACTCGTGAGACCTATGCAACCTAGGGCTCTGATACCAACTTGTCAAGACTCAAAATCCCAACCTGTCGTGATGGCGCCAATATCGATACTAGACAAGCCAAAAATTTCATTAAACCACAATTTCTCTTAAGTTTAAAAATATAATATTTAAATACAATATAAAATCTCACAAATACTGATACAAACACTTCCCAAAACCTGGTGCCACTGAGTACATAAGCATCTAATATGAATACAATTCTGGAAAATACGGTCTATAATAGTCTAAGACCAAATACAATAAACAAGGAGATAGGGAAAAGGAGACAAGGTCTGCAAAACACGGCAACTACCTCTGAATCTCCGAAAAATCAACTGTGCGAGGAAATCAACACCCGCTATGTCCAAAAGCACCTGGATCTACACACGAAGTGTAGGTTGTAGTATGAGCACAACCAACTCAGCAAGTAATAATAATAAATAAAGAACTAAAGATAATGACGAGCTACACAGTTATAGTTCACTTTCACTAATTCCAACAAAGAATAGACATGCTTTCAAATCTAGCAGTTTAAGTCAAGTCAATTTTATACAGCTCAAGTTCATGTAATCCAGATATAAAATCTTTTAGAGAATTTCACAACAATGACAGATAACAATTAAGTGCAACAACAAATGAAAGCAAGTACAGCCTCTCAAGGCAACAGTCACTCCACTCGTCACAACAACTCAACCACTCGGCTCTCAGCCCTCAGCATTCACACTAAATGGGTACCCGCTCTCACTAGGGGTGTACAGACTCCGGAGGGGCTCCTATAGCCCAAACGCCATAATTCGCACTGACAACTCACATGCCATAATATCCTTACCTCACCGACAGGCCCTTGGCCTTACTCAGTCCTCAACCTCTCTAATCTCTCGGGTTCTCAGAAATCACAAAGATCAGCCCAAACAAAGATAACATAGTGTATCAACAAATATCAAGAAAGACTGAGGTACGATACGAAAACAAATCATGACTGAGTACAAGACAACAATTAGCAAATAATTCAACAAGTACGCGACCTCTGCGGGTGCCAACAATACTATCACATAGCCTAATTATGATTTCTAACATGATTTACAGTCAAATTTCTTCAACACATAGAGAACATATAGCTAACAACAAGTTATTCAACTTTACAGTTTCACGGGACGGACTAAGTCACAATCCCCTCGGTGCACGCTCACACGCCCGTCACCTAGCATGTGCGTCATCTCTAAAATAATCACATGACACAAAATTCTGGGTTTCATACCCTCAGGACCAGATTAAAAACTGTTATTTACCTCAAACCGTGAAATTCTTTACTCTGCAATGTCTTTTCCTCGTGAATTGGCCTCCAAATACCTCGAATCTAGCCACAAATAATTCGATTCAGTCAATAAAATTTATTGGAATTAATTCCATAAGAAAGCACTAATTTTCCATAAACATCCGAAAATTAGTTCAAAAATCGCCCGTGGGGCCCATTCAACTACGAGTCCAACCATATAAATTTTACTCAAATCCGACATCAACTCGACACTCAAATCTTCAAATTAAACCAAGAGAGTTTTTACAATTTTCCAACTTAATTCACCAATTAAATATTAAAAACAACCATGAATTCAGGTAATTTAACCAATATGGAGTTAAGAACACTTACACCGTTATTTTCTTTGAAATATTCCCGAAAATCGCCTCTTCCCGAGCTCCAATCCATCAAAATGGAAAATGGGACGAAGTCCCATTTTCAGAACTTAAACTCTCTGCCGAGTCATTTGCTCTACGCGATCGCATGAGAAACAGTTTTCCACTGCCCAGATTTAACCCTACGCGATCGCGGACTTTCCCACGCGATCACGATGCATAACATCACAGATCTACGCGATCGCGGACTTGTCCACGCGATCGCGAAGCACAAAACACGTGACTTCTATTTTCGCTCCACTTACTCTATCCGATCGCGACCTTCTTCACGCGTTCGCGAGTCACAAAATCCTAGAGCTACGCGATCCCATCCCTCTTCACGCGATCGCATAGAACAAAACTCAGCAGCCCCCAGTTAATCCTACGCGATCGCGGATATCCCCACGTGACCGCATAGAATAAAACTCCACTGTCCAACTAAGCCTACGCGATCGCGTAGAAGGAAAACAAAATCAGATATCAGAAAATTCCAACAGTCGTTCAAGTCCAAATTTTTGATCCGTTAACCATCCGAATTCAACCCGAGGCCCCAGGGACCTCAACCAAATATACCTATAAGTATTTAAACATCATACGAACTTAGTCGAATCCTCAAATCATCTTAAACAACGCTAAAACCAAGAATTATATCCCAATTCAAACCTAATGAACTTTGAAATTTCTAATCTCTACAAATGACTCCAGAACCTATCAAATCACGTCCGATTGACCTCAAATTTTGCACACAAGTCATAAATTACATAACAGAGGTATTCAAATTTTCAGAATTGAATTTCAACCCCGATATCAAAAAGTCAACCCCCGGTCAAACTTCCCCAAAATTTGATTTTTTGCCATTTTAAGCCTAATTCCACTACGGACCTCCAAATATTTTTTCGAACATGCTCCTAAGTCCAAAATTACCATACGGAGCTGTTGGAATTATCAGAATTCAAATCTGAGGTCTTTTGCATATATGTGCACATCTGGTCAACTTTTCTAACTTAAAATTTTTAATTATGAGACTAAGTGTCTCATTTCACTCTGAATTCTCTCCGGACCCGAACCAACTAACCCGGTAAGTCTTAAAATGCTGTAAAGCATAAATTGAGCAGCAAATGGGGGAAAAGGGCTGTAATACTCAAAACAACCGGTCGGGTCTTTACATAATATTTGTTGAACTATTGCTAATTACACACTTTATTCGTCTTTAAAGAAAGAAGAAAGAAAATAGAATTTTGTGTGATAACTTATATATTCATGTTTACCTATATTGTCTTTTATATGTTGCGTTATGTGTATTTTTAATATTTCTAAAATCGTATTGCTACAATCACATTGTAATACTTGTCGTAGTCCGACACTTCATTATAACAAAGATTATACGATACTTCAAGTACAAGTTAGAGTATTTCTACATAGGTTCTACACTTTTTTACTTAAAAAAATAGTTTCACACCACCAAACATAAAATTAATTATAAAAATAATGATTAAAAAGGCAGTTGAAAAATAAGTCATGATGTACTTTCTCATTATTATATAGTTGTACTCTTTTAGTATTTTCAATTGTGTTAATATATTTCTTTTCTTTCTTATTAATCAAAATTTGAATAATAAGATATATTTATTATATTTCCAAATAGATGATGCAAAAATCTTATTCTTTGTTATTTGAAATAATAATCGTGATTTTGAATTATTGAAAAAATAATAATAAGTAAATGTGTAGTTTATTCTTCTTTAAAGACATATTTGGATAATTCATTAAAAAATAAATAATTATTTTTATCACATATTTTTTCTAGTTACATTTGATATGATTGAGATACTCTGGGATGTAGTACCACTTTCTTTACTATAACTATTTGTTTAGAATTTTTTAAAATAGCTAATTTTATATTTATGTATTTTGAAATTTATATAATGTTGAATTCTTTATTAAAAATAGAGGAAGTAACCAACTAAATTTGATCATAGAGGGAGAAGTATAATTATACATAATGATACTTGTCATGCTGCCTAATATATAATAATGAAAAAATATCCCCCAAATTAGTTGTCTTAATTTTTTGTTTAGATTATTCTCAAATCATGTTTTATAAAGGGAATTATTTTTATATAATTTTAACAAATTTCAATATCCTATAATAAAAAAATTACTTGAAACTATATTTTATTCTTAAATATATTTGTTTACTGATTTTATAAAGCGTTCCAATTGAAATTGCAATTTAATGAGAATTTGTATAAAATGATATCAATTGATATTAATATAAGAACATTTTAATAAAAATCTACATAAATTATTTCCACTCTTTTTAAATATTTTTTAAACAGTGAAAGTGCGAATAGAGAAGTAATCTACTTTCAAACAAACAAAAAAGTAATAGTAGTCAAGTGGTGTATTTAAAGAAGCAAGTTAAGGTTGGATAGGAAGTGGGGTTCACCTGAAGAATTCAATAGCTTTGGGCCACATTGATTTTGTTTTTTCGGTCATTAGGAACCCATAGGCTACAACCAAGCTTTTGAGCCTACCATACAAGCAAACAATGCAGTTATATTTTTAAATGGTCATAATGCCCTTGGTCAGCCCTTGGTCGACCTCCTCTTCTCTCTTCTTTATAATAGAAATATATATATATATATAGCCATGAGCATTGAGAAGAGTAATAGAGGAGATCAAGATAGGTGAAGTCAGTTTTTCAGTGTGATTTAGCACAAAGAAGTTAACTCCTATTACAGATGAGGAAGTTAGCGCATTTGCTGAAGGAAAATAATTTTCTCTCTTCCTACTAGTTGTACTATTTACCAACATCCTTTAGCAAATCAAAAAGACAAAAGTTAAAATAGTCTAGGATTTTGTGAGACCGGTAGGATCCATTACCTTAAATTAGGACCGTTCAAAATCAAATTGTAACTGATAACTTAATCGTAAAGTTAGCTTACTGGGCAAACGGATTAAAATTTAGAATAAAAGTTTATCGACACGAATTACTCAATTTTCTTATCGACTAAATCATTAACTCATTAACATTATTTTATTTATATTTCTACCCCTATGTATATAAAGTATCTATCATTAATTATTAACAGTAAAGGCGTACTTCTTTAAAATAACGAGCAACCACACTCCAAAGTAGTTTCCTTGGTATTATTAAAACTTTTGTTTCCAGTAAAGATGATGAAAATTGAACTTTTGTTTCTCTATTTTATTACAAAAGATAGTACTTTTGTTTCCAGCAAAGATGACATCCTTGAACTTTTGTTTCTGTATTATCGCCGCTGAATGAATGAGCATTAAGTAATAGTTGTACACGTGATTTTAGAAGTAGATTGTACTGATCTCATTTTCATTGTCTTTCTCTTAGATTTATTCGATAAACCGTCTAATTCGATCGACGATAATTGCTAACCCGATATCGAATCAACCAATATCTTATCGGGTTGCTAGCAGATTAGTACATTTAAAAGTCGATAATTGGTAAGCCGAGCCGTTACCCCTAAATATTGGTCTGATCCGCCTGATAAGCAACACTACCCTTAATAAGAGGTTTATGTTCGAGTTCTGTATATGAACAAAATCTTGTTAGGAGCACTTCTTCTTTTAATGAGCATTATACAATGGAAATCAGTATGAATCGGGACCCTAATGCGAATAACGGAACAAAAAAGAACACCAGACAATGTATGTTGAGTATTGTGATTTTGATGATTAATAAAGTATTTTTAGATGCAACGTTCGAAGAACCAGGTCCTCAACGCTGCTTAACTGTTCTAAGAACTAGTTCTTCAGGGTAAAAGACCAGCTCCTGGGGTTGATGATTGTTCGTCTGTGCAAGATAATAACTTTATCTCAAAGTTACTCAGGTCCGAGTTTGGTGGAAAAAAGGCTGCTACATATGATAAGGGTTGTTGCCTAACAAGATAAGAATAAATCAGTAAGAGACAAGAGTCCCAAAACTTGTGGAGTCTTGAACAGTAGGAGTCCTATCAAACGAGAAGCTGATTATGAATAGGACTCCCAGAAGATCTTCAAGTCCAGGCGTTTAAATACTATCTATTTTGGACTTCTGTGATTATCTTATTACACATCAACTGAAGAACTATATTTTGCACACTCTAGTCGAGTACCACTGTTGTATTCGTCTTGAGTCAGTCTAGTGAATGTGTTTTAGGAAATTGAGTTGTAATTAAAGTGTCACAAATAATTAGTAAGTTGCAGTGAATGTTTACTTTACAAGTTAGTGTAACTTGTAAATCAAAAAGTCATAGTAGGAGTACTGGAGAGTATTGAATTACAGTCTTGTAATTGATATATCTTAGCTCATTGTTCTAGTGGAGTTGAAGTTGAAAATCCTACGCAGTAGGTCGTGATTTTTGCTCCTTTTGAGCCGGGTGATTTTCACGTAAAAATTGATGTGTTTACTTTATTTCACGTTTAATGAACACTGTATAGAACCATGTTCTTTAGTTATTCATACGGGTACTCAAACTAATAATTCGTATAAGAGTAGGTTCTCTCACACACACGGCTAACTCCTAGAGAGATCTTGGAAGCAAGATGAGTGCACCGCCTGAAATTAATGAAGGACAATCCACTACAAGACTACCCATGTTCAATGGAAAATATTACAGTTGGTGAAAAGAAAGAATGGAAGACTTCTTGACAGCTAAAGACTATGAACTATGGACCATAGTGAACCAAGGTCCATTGACTCCTACTAAAAAAATACAAAATGAAATAGTTCCTAAGGACCCCTCTAAATTTGTGGCAACAGATTTCAGAATGACGGAGAAGAATTCAAAGGCTAAGAAAATCCTTATATGTAGACTTGGTCTTGATAAGTACAACAGAATTTATGCGCGCTCTAATGCAAAGGAGATATGGGATGCACTCCAAACTACTCATGAAGGAACAAACCAAGTGAAGAGATCAAGGATAAAACTACTTATGAGAAACTATGATCTCTTCTCCATGAAGGAGTATGAGCCCATACAGAAGATGATGACTAGATTTACCATAATAACTAATGAATTGAAATCACATGGAAAGGTATTTACCACAAAAGAGTTGGCCAGCAAAGTTCTAAGGATTCATCCAGCTTCATGGGAATCAAAAGTCACAGCGAACCAGGAAGCGAAGGAGCTGCACAAAATCTCACTTGATGAGTTGGTTGAAAACTTAATGACTCATGAAATGAGAATGATAGAAATGCACAAGGAAGAACCAAATAAGGATAAGACCTTGGTCCTTAAGGCGTCTAAGGAAGATGAATCTGACAGTGATGATCTTGGCCTAGCAATGTTTGCTAAGTTCAAGAGTTTCATGAAGAACTCCAAAAATACATCTAAGAGAGAGACCAGTGGTAAGCCTAAGCAGATTTATAAAGCTAATTATGATGGGCAATACAAATGTAGCAATCTAGATCACATGGTCAAGGGCTGTCAATGTGTTAAATTGAGTGGAGGAAAGTGGAAGTGATAAAGAGGAAGAAAATGAAGATAAGACTATAAGTCTTTATGCTGTAATTCATGACATCAAGCAGTGGAGACAGAGCCTCCATTACAGCTTGGAATACACATTAGAAGAACTCCTTTATTTGATGGACATCACTATAATGAATGGAAGCTACATATGAAAACGTTCCTTCAGGACACTGACTTTGACCTATGGGTAATTATCAGTCATGGACCAACCCTCCCGACCAAAATGGATGGTGAAGGTAACAAGTTCAACAAGAGAGAAGAGGAATATGATGATGAAAATCATCAGCCAGTCCAGAAAAATGCTAGACCAAAGGACTTGCTTTACAGAAACTTGCCCGAAAATATTATCTACAAAGTGTCCTCTTGCATCTCTACCCATGATATGTGGAGGACCTTGGAAGCTGACTTTGGAGATAGAAACATCGAAGTGGCATTGATGGCGATTAAAGAAATCCAAATAGAAGAAGAAGTGATAGGAATGATGGCCATGAGGTTCAGAAACTGAAGATGAAACAAATCAGGTAAGTATCTCTAACTTAAAAGAAAACATTCAAGTTATATCTAAAAAATAATTGATGGCCATGATAAGTGAAATGGATAAAATGAATACTGGAAATGATCAGTTAATAAGAAATCTTTCATGTGTCAAACTTGATCTAAAAGACCATGAATATGACAAAGCTAGTCTAGAAAGACAAGTCAAAGACCTTAAGAACCAAGTTCTTGAGCTCACTTCTAAAAATGAGAAGTCTCCCGATATATATATGGTAAGAGAAAAATGAGTGATCTGCAGGATATGCTTGATAAGGAATTAAAAAGGGCTAAAGATAATCTTTGTGATGCTGAATGTAGGAATAAAGTCCTGCAAGAAAATCTATAAAAGCATAATTATGAACTATCTAGACTAAGCAAATGGCATAGATCTTCAGATGCCTTGAATTGGCTGAATGAAAATTGCATCTCTAACAAATTAGGAATTGGTTACAGAAAACCTGTTCCCAAGTTTGCTCCAAAGTATGTAGGAATTTATGATAATAAAATGTACACTCATTGTGGAAAGGTAAGGCACTTTAGAGATACATGTACTACCTAAATTTATGCTCAGTTTAGAAATACCTTTGGTCTTGCTAAAAACGTGAAGAAGAAAGAGGAACCAAAAGCCGAGCCTTCAGTCCATACTAAGTGGATTAATGTTAATAAGCAAATAGCTACTAATCCTTTTCCCTTCTTGTCAAGAAGAGATCTGATTCATCTTTTTTTAATCAAAAAAAGGACCCAAGCTTTTTTGGGTTCCCAAGACTAACTTGTAATTTTTGGAGCAGGTTAAGTGAGATGGAACAATCAAGACTGGTATCTAGACAGTGGATGCTCGAAACATATGATCGGAGAAAAGAAAAACTTCCTTTTGATGATAGCCTTCCAATGAGGGAGTGTGTCATTTGGAAATGGGAAAAAGGTCCAGATAACATGTATTGGAAAAGTTGGTAAGTCACTATGTCATGCTATAGAAGATGTGTATTATGTGGTAGGCCTTAAACACA
This sequence comes from Nicotiana tabacum, assembly GCF_000715075.1. Lineage (NCBI taxonomy): Eukaryota > Viridiplantae > Streptophyta > Magnoliopsida > Solanales > Solanaceae > Nicotiana > Nicotiana tabacum. The sequence continues at coordinate 16,689,465 of NC_134094.1, read as the reverse complement.
ATCTTCTTAGCATCTCTCAAATGTGTGATAAAGGAAATGAAGTAAAATTCAATTCTAAAATCTACACTGTCACTAAGCTTGATATTGATAAAGTTGTATTAAAAGGTAAGAGACATAACAATGTGTACAAGATATCCATTATGTCTCTTCCTCAGAGTGAGCACACATGCTGAAGTATAGTGGATGATGGCCCACTGCTATGTCATTGAAGACTAGGTCATGCTAGTATTTCTCAACTCAACAAGTTGGCACCAAAGGACTTGGTCCTTTGTCTACCAAAAGTTGAGTTCTCCTCAGACAAGGTTTTTGATGCCTGTGTTAGAGGGAAACATGTAAGGTCACCTTTTAAATCTAAATAGGTTATCAGCACCTCCAAACCTCTATAATTCCTTCACATGGACCTATGTGGACCAATGAGAGTGAGGAGCAGAGGAGGTAAGAGGTATGTTTTTATCATTGTAGATGACTTCTCTAGGTATATATGAATTCTGTTTTGGGGATCAAAATATGAAACCTTTGATATTTTATATGTATTTGTCAGAATGATTCAGCAAAAACCGGGTTGCAATGTATTAAGTATAATAACAGACCATGGAACTAAGTTTGAAAATTCCAAATTCCTTGAGTTCTGTAACTCACAAGGTATTGATCATAATTGTTTTGCACCTAGAACTCCACAACCAAATGCGGTTGTAGAAAGAAAGAATAGATCCCTAGAAGATATGGGAAGGACCATGTTGCTTGATAATGGAATGCCTAAGAGTTTCTGGGCTGAGGCAATCAATACTGCCTATTACTTGCTGAACAGATGCACGGTGAGACCAATCCTTGAGAAAACTCCCTATGAGTTACTTTGAGGTACATAGCCCAACATCGCTCACATGAGAGCATTTGGGTGCAAATATTTTGTGCATAATAATGGAAAATAAAATCTTGATAAGTTTAATGAGGGAATTTTCTTGGGTTACTCTCCACATAGTAAGGCCTATAAAGTTTTTAATAAAAGAACTATGTGTGTAGAAAAGAATATTCATGTTATTTTTGATGAATCTAACAATTTGGTCGAGAAAGGTCTGCAGGATGAAGACTGTGACATCGGACTCACTGATGATAGAGCTCCTAAGGAATCTGAACCTCAATCTGAAGATGGATCCAGGGACCACAAGGAAATAGACAGTGATCATGAGGAACAAGAAGAAGCAAGAACTACTCTGACTGCTAACCAGACTAATGAAGTGATACCTACTGAACTTGGTCCTTTGGGTCTCTCCTTGGGTGAATCATCTTTGGGTATGCAGATCAGGCCATGCAAATATCAAAGTTCACATCCTCTTGAGAGCATCATCTCTAATCCAAATGCAAGAGTGCAAACTAGGTCGTCTCTGAGAAACCTATGTGCACTCACAACATTTCTCTTATAAGTTGAACCTAAGACCATCAAGGAAGCTCTAAAGGATCCAGTTTGGATTTTATCCATGCAAGAGGAGCTAAATATGTTTGAAAGAAGCAAGGTCTGGCACTTGGTACAGAGACCCAACAACAGAACTGTCATAGGTGCCAGATGGCTGTTAAGAAACAGGCTAGATGAACAAGAAAATATCACAAGGAACAAGGCCAGACTGGTGGTTCTGGGATACAATCAAGAGGAGGGCATTGACTATGATGAGACGTTTGTACCTGTAGCTATAAAGGAAGCTATAATAATGCTAATAGGGTCACGACCCAAAATTCCAACCTCGAGGTCTTGGTGGCATCTAACATCTACTTGCTAGGCAAGCCGATATGAACAGAGAATTTACTGATTTTTAACAATTTATGATAATTTATTAACAAGGGAAACGACATAAGTCTGTAGTATAGCATAATAATACTGAATAACGAGTCTAAACATAAACCAAAAACTGGTGTCACGGGTACACGAACATCTAGAGTGCTACAACCATGGTATGAATAAAAATACACTATTTTGAAACTCAAAAAAGTAGTAAAGATAGGAGGGCAGAGGACTTCAGGGCTGCAGATACTGTGCAGTTGTACCTCAAGTCTCTGTTGAAGAACTAGATCCGAGCAAATCTATTGAACGCCGCTAGGACCCACTCTGAAATCTGCACAAGAAGTACAGAGTGTAGTATGAGTACAACCGCCCCCACGTACTTTGTAAGTGCCGAGCCTAACATCGACTAAGTAGTGACAAGGCTAAGACATGCCACTTACAATTACCTAAATGCAGCAATGATAATAATTACAGGGAAAAATACAGGAATGAAAGTAAAGTAGGTAATTTATGAAAATGAACTCAACCTCATAATCAAAGAACCCAGAATAACAGACCTCAAAATTTCATATAAAAATGCTGAAAACTAACACAATAACAACAGCGAGTACAACACACACAATCTGTTGCGGCGCGCAATCCGATCCCACCATACACATACAATCCTCCCTTATTTCACCATAATATATTTTATCAATATCAAGAATCACGTATACAACCTGTTGTGGCTCGTAACCCGATCCCACCATATCATTATAATCAATATCAAAATCCTCCCTTATTCCACCATTTCAATTTATATCCTTCAATTCCCGTTGCGGCATGCAACCATATCCACAAACAATCTCAATAAACATAAACAATCCAATAATTGAATTTACAAGAATTCTAAAATCAAAGAGTATGAGTACAAGGCAATAAATGAACCACGTAATAATCAAGGAATGCAACAAATATTACAAAAGCAACAAGATAACTCAAGTACGTGACAATTACGGTGTGCAAGTAAAATAGTTAAGGCAAGTAGCAAATAATCACGGAGTCATGGAAGGGACGAACAATTCAATACAAGAATAATTAATGTCAAGTAACAAGTTATGACATAGAAAGCAAAACATGTAACAATTAAGGCATGGAATGAGATTATTCATGAAATACAAGAAAATATGGAAATAATTCTTTTGACGGCATATAAACACACGTCACATCGCATATGTAATGACCCGGCCGGTCGTTTTGAGTATTATAATCCTGTTTCCCCATTTACTGCTCAAATTGTGAATTACAGTTGTTATTTGGCTTGTCGGGGTAATTGGTTTGGGTCCGGTGAGGTTTGGAAATGATTTGGAACTCTTAGTTCCAAGGTTTACAATTTAAATTGAAAAGGTTGACCGGATATTGACTTAGGTGTAACGACCCCGGAGAAATTTTGCTAAGGAAATTAAGTTCTGGTGGTGCCGAGGTAGATCAATTAGTACAAAGATGCATTTAGGAAATTGGGTTGAACAATGCATCAAAGTGTAAAAGAAAATTTTGTCGGAAATTGGTCATTTCTGCGACCACTATGCGGTTGCAAAATCACTTTGCGGACCGCATAATGGTCGCAAAGTGTAGCAGGAGGAGGGTAAGATTTGAGGAACATCGGCGGTACACTATGTGATCACAGACCTATTTTGCGGTGCATTATGCGACCGCAGATCAAGTATGCGGACCGCAAAATGACCGCATAACATGTCAGTAATGCCTAGCTTTGGAGGACAAATTGTGCGGCCAGTATGCAGACCACATACCTGTTATGCGATCGCATAACTGCGTCGGAGCTTTCATTCTTTTTAATTTTTGACCTGACCCAACTTCGATTTATAGCTCTTGAAGCTAATTTTTGAGCCAAAATCTGATATTTTAGAGAGAGGTGAGAGAACTTTAGAGAGAGAAAGTGAAGACTTAGTTATTTATCCATCAATTTTTGTTCAAGGTTTGAAGATTTCACAAGGATCTTTGTTAGGGCTTCAAAGAGGTAAGAATTTCTTTCTCTAATTCTTCAATTTCGGGGTTGGAGTAAAGATGGGTGATTAATAGTATGATTTTTGGGTGCAGAGTATCATATATACATACTAATAAGGTTGTGGAAAGATTGTTAAGTTTAAATGGGCAAGGATTGGGTTGAAAATGGTAGAAATCTTCATAGACTTTAATTGAAGATTTGAGGGTCGAGTTGGTGTCGGATTTTGGTAAAATTTGTATGGTTGGACTCGTGGTTGGATGGGCGTTCATATTCTATAACGTTTATCGGGTTCCAAAATATGGGCCCTACGGGCAATATTTTGAGTTAATTTCGGATTTTATTGAGAAAATTAGTATTTCCTTATGGAATTAATTACAATAATTTGTTTTGACTGATTTGAATTAATTGTGACTAGATACGAGGCTTTTCGGAGACCAATTCTCTTGGCTATGGCATAGCGGAATAAATAATTACACGGGTTGATATAAGTAATAATTATAAATCTGGTCCTGAGGGTATGAAACCCCAGATTTTGTGTCATGTAATTGTTTTGGAGGTGACGCACATGCTAGGTGACGGGCGTGTGGGCATGCACAGAAGGGATTGTGACTTGGTCCGTCCCATGAAACTATAAAGTTGAATAACCTGTTGTTAGCTATAAGCTCTCTTTATGTTGAAGAAATTTAACTGTTAATCATGTTAAAAGTCATGCTTAGGCTATGTTATAGTACTGTTGGGACACATAGAGGTCGCTTACTTGTTGAATTAATTGCTAATTGCTATCTTGTACTCAGTCATGATTTTTCTTGCGTATTATACCTCAGTCTTTTTGGATATTTGTTGATATACTATGTTATCTTTGTTTGGACTGATCTTTGTGATTTCTGAAAGCCTGAGAGACTTGAGAGGTTGAGGACTAAGTAAGGCCGAGGGCTCGTCAGTGAGGTAAGGATATTATGGCACATGAGTTGTCCGTGCAGGATATTATAGCACGTGAGTTGTCCGTGCAGCACGTGAGTTGGCCGTGCAGATTATGGCGCTTGGCTGTAGGAGCCCCTCCGGAGTCTGTAAAGACCCCCAGTGAGCGCGGGTACCCATTGGGTGTGAGTGCTGAGGGCTGAGAGCCGAGTGGTTGAGCTGTTGTGATGAGTTGAGTGACTGTTGCCTAAGAGGCTGTACTTGCTTTACATTTGTTATTGCACTTGGTTGCTATCTGTCATTATTGTAAAATCTCTGAAAGAATTTATATCCGGATTACTTGAAATCGAACTGTATAAAATTGATTTGACTTAAACTGCCGGATTGAAAGCATGTCTATTCTTTGCTGGAATTACTAAAAGTGAACTATGACTGCGTAGCTTGTCATTATCTTCAGTTCCTTAGTTATTATTATTAGTTGCTGAGTTGGTTCTACTCATAATACACCCTGCACTTCGTGTGCAGATCCAAGTGTTCTGGAATATAGCGGGTGTTGATCATTTCACACAGTTGATTTTCAGGAGATTCAGAGGTAGTTGCCGTATTTCGCAGACCTTGTCTCTCCTTCCCTGTCTCTGTATTATTGTATTTTGGACTTAGACTATTATAAGCCGTATTTTGCAGACTTGTACTCATATTAGATGCTCATGTACTCGGTGACACCAGGTTTTGGGGAGTGTTCATGTTAGTATTTGTGAGATTTTGTATTGTGTTGAATTATTGTATTTTCAAACTTAAGAGAAATTGTGGTTTATCGAGATTATCGGCTTGCCTAGTATCAAGATAGGCGCCATCACGACAAGTTGGGATTTTGGTTCGTGACAAGTTGGTATCAGAGCCTAGGTTACATAGGTCTCACTAGTCATGAGCAGGTTCTTGTACTCTGTCGTGCGAAATTGTTGATTCCGGAAACTAAATTTATGTTATTCTATTCTCTCACAGATGGTGAGAACACGTACTACCGGATCGGACGGTCAGCCACTAGTGCCACCAGTTAGGGCCGCGAGTGGCCGGGGCCGTGGTAGAGGCCGGGGTCGAGGTAGAGGTCGAGGTATAGCTCGTACCACTGTTGGACCAACACCTGTAGTACTACCAGTTGCTCCAGATCAGGAGCAGATTCCAGATATAGTTGAGCCCACATGATCGGCTCAGGCACAAGCTGTGCCCATTGAGATTCGAGGCCTTCAAGAGACTTTGGCCCAGATATTGGCAGCTTGCACTGGTCTGGCTCGGGTGGAATCGTCTCAGGCCGCACCTGCCGCTTCTCAGGCCGGGAGAGGTACTCATACCCCCGTTGCCCGTATTCCAGACTAGGTAGTACAGGGACATCAGATACCGGGGGCACTACCATCCTAGCCGGTTACAGTTGCTCAGGCCCCGGTAGTTCCTGTTATGGCAGATGATGAGCAGAAGAGACTTGAGAGATTCGAGAGGCTTCGACCACCATCTTTTTGCGGTGCTGAGTCAGAGGATGCCCAGGGTTTTCTGGATAAGTGTCAGCGGATGCTTCACACAACGGGTATTCTGGAGACCAGTGGGGCCTCATTCACCACTTTTCAGTTTTCTGGGGCTGCCTTCAGATGGTGGGAGTCTTACGAGAGGTATAGGCCGGTCAGTGCAACACCCCTTACCTGGCAGCAGTTCTCCGGTCTATTCCTGGAGAAGTTCGTACCTCACTCCCGCAGAGAGGAGCAGCACAAGTAGTTTGAGCAGCTTGGTCAGGGTGATATGTCTGTGACGCAGTATGAGATGAGATTTTCAGAATTGTCCCGTCATGCTATCTGGTTGATTCCTACAGACAAGGAAAGGATCAGGAGGTTCATAGATGGCCTCACTTTTTTCAGTTGCGATTACTCATGACTAGAGAGAGAGTATCCGGTGCTACTTTCGACGAGGTTGTTGACATTGCTCGTCAGATTGAGATGGCTCGCAGCCAGGAATGGATTGAAAGGGAGGCTAAGAGGCCTAGTGGTTCCAGTGATTTCAGCGGTGTTCCTTCAGGGGGTCAGTTTTACTATGGTAGGGGCCATTCTTACAGACACACTCAGGCGGGTCGTCCAGTTCATCGTGGTGCATCAGCTAGCCACGGTTTCTATAGTGCTCTCTCAAGCCAGTCTTCATTTAGCGCACTACTAGCGCATAGTTCTCTTCATGCCTCGTCCGCTCAGGCTTCTACAAGTAATTCTTCGGGTTATCAGGAGCAGCAGTTCCGTTAGAGGAGGGGTTGTTTCGAGTGCGGAGAATTGGGTCATTGCAAGAGAGATTATCCTAGGTTGTTGAGTGGGGCTCCACAGCAGAGTTCTCGACCGAAGGCACTAGCACCAGCAGTTACACCACCCACCTAACTAGCTCAGGGTGGGGGTCAGGAAGCTAGGGGTCGCCGAAGAGGGGGAGGCCAGTCAGGTGGCGGTCAGGCCTAATTCTATGCTTTTCCTGCCAGGCCGGATGTTGTTGCTTCAGATGCAGTGATCACAGGTATTATTTCAGTGTGCCACGGGGAGGCTTCTACATTATTTGACCCTGGTTCTACTTATTCATATGCATCATCGTATTTTGCTCATTATCTGGATATGCCCTGTAAGTCCTTAGTTTCACATTTTAGTGTATCTACACCGGTGGGTCATATTATTACTGTGGACCATGTGTATCGGTCATGTGTGGTTACTATTGGGGAACTGGAGACTAGGGTCGATCTTTTATTACTCGGTATGGCTGATTTCGATGTAATCCTGAGTATGGATTGGTTGTCTCCATGTCATGCTATTCTGGGATGTCACGCAAAAACCATGACGTTGACCATTCCGGGGTTGCCAAAGGTTGAATGGAGAGGTTCTCTAGATTTTGTTCCTAGCAAGGTAATTTCTTATTTGAAAGCCCAACGTATGGTTGGGAAGGGTTGTTTGTCATACTTGGCTTTTGTGAGAGATGTTGATGCAAATACTCCTACTATTGATTCAGTACCGGTAGTGAGAGACTTTCCTGATGTATTTCCTACAGACCTGTCGGGTATGCCGCCCGACAGGGATATTGATTTCGGTATTGACTTGGTGTAGGGCACTCAACCCATTTCTATTCCTCCGTATCGTATGGCACCAGCCGAGTTAAAAGAATTGAAAGAGCAATTTTAGGAACACCTTAAAAAGGGGTTTATTAGGCCTAGTGTGTCACCTTGGGGTGCACCGGTAATGTTTGTGAAAAAGAAAGATGGTACTATGCAGATGTGCATCGATTATAGGCAGTTGAACAAAGTTACAATCAAAAATAAATATCCATTACCACGTATTGATGACTTATTTGACCAGCTTCAGGGAGCGAGGGTGTTCTCCAAAATCGATTTGAGGTCCGGGTATCACCAATTGAAGATTTGGGATTCGGATATTCTGAAGACGGCATTCAAAACTCGTTATGGCCACTATGAATTTCTTGTGATGTCTTGTGGGCTAACAAATGCCCCAACGGCATTCATGCATTTGATGAATAGTGTATTCCAGCCATATCTTGATTTATTTGTCGTGGTATTTATCGATGATATTTTGGTGTACTCACGTAACCAGGAGGAGCGTACACGACACTTGGGTATTATATTACAGAGGCTGAGAGAGGAGAGAGTTTATGCTAAATTCTCTAAGTACGAGTTCTGGCTTAGTTCGGTGGCATTCTTGGGAAATATATTGTCCAGTGAAGGAATTAAGGTGGATCCGAAGAAAATAGAGGCAGTTTAGAATTGGCCCAGGCCCTCTTCAGTTACTGAGATTCGTAGTTTGCTGGGCTTGGCCGGTTATTATCGTCACTTCGTGGAAGGATTCTCGTCTATTGCATCACCTATGACTAAATTGACCTAAAAAGGTGCTCCATTCAGGTGGCCGGATGAGTGTGAAGAGAGCTTTCAGAAGCTCAAGATAGCTTTGACTACAGCCCCTGTATTGGTGTTGCCTACAGGTTCAGGGTCGTACACTGTATATTGTGATGCATCGCATATTGGTCTTGGTGCAGTACTTATGGATGACAGTAGGGTGATTGCCTATGCGTCTAGACAGTTAAAGGTACATGACCATGATCTTGAGTTAGCAGGCATTGTTCATGCCTTGAAATTTTGGTGGCATTATTTGTACGGTGTCCAGTGTGAGGTGTATACCCATCATCGGAGTCTACAACATTTGTTTAAACAAAAGGATCTTAACTTGTAGCAACGAAGGTGGTTGGAGTTGCTTAAGGATTATGACATTACCATTCTCTACCACCCCGAAAAGGCCAATATGGTGGCTGATGCCTTGAGTTGTAAGGCAGAGAGTTTGGGCAGCTTAGCATACTTACCGGTAGCAGAGAGGCCTTTAGCGTTGGATGTTCAGGCTTTGGCCAACCAGTTGGTTAGATTGGATGTTTCTGAGCCGAATCGAGTTTTGGCTTGTGTGGTTTCTCGGTCTTCTTTATATGATCGCATCAGAGAGCGCCAATATGATGATCCCCATCTTCGTGTCCTTAAGGACACGGTTCAGCACGGAGATGCCAAGGAAGTCACTATTGCAGATGACGGTGTATTACGGATGCAGGGTAGGCTATGTGTGCCTAATGTATATGGTTTGCGTGAGTTGATTCTCCAATAAGCTCATAGTTTGCGGTACTCTATTCATCCAGGTGCAGCGAAGATGTATCAAGATTTGAGGCAGCATTATTGGTGGAGGCGAATGAAGAAAGATATAGTTGGGTTTGTAGCTCGGTGTTTAAATTGTCAACAGGTAAAGTACGAGCATCAAAGACCGGGAGGATTACTTCAGAGACTTGAAATTTCGGAGTGGATATGGGAACGCATTACCATGGACTTCATAGTTGGACTTCCACGGACATTGAGGAAGTTTGATGCGGTTTGGGTGATTGTGGATCGGTTGACCAAATCCGCGCATTTTATTCCAGTTAGTACTAATTATTCTTTGGAGCGGTTGGCTGAGATTTATATCTGCGAGATTGTTCGCCTACATGGTGTGCTAGTGTCCATCATTTCAGATCGGGGCACGCAGTTTACATCACAGTTTTGGAGGGTAGTGCAGCAAGAATTGGGCACACAGGTTCAGTTGAGTACAACATTTCACCCTCAGACAGACGGACAGTCCGAGCACACTATTCAAATATTGGAGGATATGCTGCGCGCTTGTTTCAGTGATTTTGGAGGTTCTTGGGATAAATTTCTGCCACTTGCGGAGTTTGCTTATTATAAAAGCTACCAATCGAGTATACAGATGGCTCTGTATGAGGCATTATATGGGAGACGGTGTCGATCTCTGGTTGGTTGGTTTGAGCCGGGTGAGGCCAGGCTATTGGGTACTGACTTGGTTCAGGATGCTTTGGAGAAGGTTAAGGTGATTCAGTAGTGAATTCGCACGGCGCAGTCTAGACAGAAGAGTTATGCCGACAGGAAGGTCCGTGATGTTGCTTACATGGTTGGGGAGAAGGTTCTGCTCAAAATTTCACCAATGAAGAGTGTGATGAGGTTCGGGAAGAAGGGCAAGTTGAGCCCTCAGTATATTGGGCCTTTTGAGATACTTAAGAAAATTGGAGATGTGGCTTATGAACTTGCCTTGCCACCTAGTATATCAAGTGTTCATCTAGTGTTCCATGTATCCACGCTCCGAAAGTATGTCGGGGATCCGTATCATATTTTGGATTTCAATACAGTGCAGTTGGATGGTAATTTGACTTATGATGTGGAGCCGGTGGCCATTTTAGACCGGCAGGTTCGAAAGTTGAGATCAAAGAAAATAGCTTCGGTGGAGGTGCAGTGGAGAGGCCAGCCGGTCGGAGAAGCTACTTGGGAGATTGAGCAGGAGATGCGGAGCAAATATCCATATCTATTTGAGACTCCAGGTATGATTCCAAGCCCGTTCGAGAACGAACGTTTGTTTAAGAGGGGGAGAAAGTAACGACCCGGCCGGTCATTTTGAGTATTATAATCCCGTTTCCCCATTTACTGTTCAAATTGTGAATTACAGTTGTTATTTGGCTTGCCGGGGTAATTGGTTTGGATCCGGTGAGGTTTGGAAATGATTTGGAATGCTTAGTTCCAACATTTAGAATTTAAATTGAAAAGGTTGACCGGATGTTGACTTAGGTTTAATGACCCCGGAGAAATTTTGCTAAGGAAATTAAGTTTTGGTGGTGCCGAGGTAGATCAATTAGTAAAAAGATGCATTTAGGAAATTGGGTTGAACAATGCACCGAAGTGTAAAGGAAACGTTTGCCGGAAATTGGTCATTTCTACGACCACTATGCGGCAGCAGAATCACTCTGCGGACCGCACAATGGTCGCAAAGTGGAGCAGGAGGAGGGAAAGATTTGAGGAACATCTGCGGTACACTATGCGACCGCATACCTGATTTGTGGTGCATTATGCGATCGCAGATCAAGTATGTGGACCGCATAATGATCGTAGAACATGTCAGTAACACCCAACTTTGGAGGCCAAATAGTGCGGCCAGTATAAGGACCGCATACATGTTATGCGATCGCATAACTGCGTCAGAGTTTTCTTTCTTTCTAATTTTTTACCTGACCCAACTTCGATTTATAGCCCTTGAAGCTTATTTTTGAGCCAAAATCTGATATTTTAGAGAGAGGTGAGAGCATTTTAGAGAGAGAAAGTGAAGACTTTGTCATTTATCCATCAATATTTGTTCAAGGTTTGAAGATTTCACAATGATCATGCTAGGGCTTCAAAGAGGTAAGAATTCCTTTCTCTAATTCTTCAATTTAGGGTATGGAGTAAAGATGGGTGATTAATAGTACGATTCTTGGGTGTAGAGTATCATATATACATACTAATAAGGTTGTGGAAAGATTGTTAAGTTCAAATGGGCAAGGATTGGGTTGAAACTGGTAGAAATCTTCATAGACTTTAATTGAAGATTTGAGGGTCGAGTTGGTGTCGGATTTTGGTGAAATTTGTATGGTTGGACTCGTGGTTGAATGGGCGTTCATATTCTGTAACTTTTGGTGGGTTCCGAGACGCGGGACCTACGAAAACTATTTTGAGTTAATTTCAGATTCTATTGAGAAAATTAGTATTTCCTTATGGAATTAATTACAATAATTTGTATTGACTGATTCGAATTAATTTTGGCTAGATATGAGGGTTTAGGAGACTATTTCTCGTGGCAAGGGCATAGCGGAATAAATAATTACACGGGTTGAGGTAAGTAACAGTTTTAAATCCGGTCCTGAGGGTATGAAACACCAGATTTTGTGTCATGTGGTTGTTTTGGAGGTGACGCACATGCTAAGTGACGGGCGTGTGGGCGTGCACTGAAGGGATTATGACTTGGTCCGTCCCGTGAAACTGTAAAGTTGAATAACCTGTTGTTAGCTATAGTACCGTTGGGACCCACTTGTTCCGTCCTAATTGTTGTCTTGTACTCAGTCATGATTTTTCTTGCGTATTATACCTCAGTCTTTCTGGATATTTGTTGATATACTATGTTATCTTTGATTGGGCTGATCTTTGTGATTTCTGAGAGCCTGAGAGACTTGAGACGTTGAGGACTGAGTAAGGCCGAGGGCCTGTCGGTGAGGTAAGGATATTATGGCACGTGAGTTGTCCGTGCAGGATATTATAGCACGTGAGTTGTCCATGCAGATTATGGCGCTTGGGCTGTAGGAGCCCCTCCAGAGTCTGTACACACCCCCAGTGAGTGTGGGTACCCATTGAGTGTGAGTGCTGAGGGTTGAGAGCTGAGTGGTTGAGCTGTTGTGATTAGTTGAGTGACTGTTGCCTGAGAGGCTGTACTTGCTTTGCATTTGTTGTTGCACTTGGTTGCTATCTGTCATTGTTGTAAAATCTCTGAAAGAATTTATATCCGAATTACTTGAAATCGAACTGTATAAAATTGATTTGACTTAAACTGCCGGATTGAAAGCATGTCTATTCTTTGATGGAATTGCTCAAAGTGAACTATGACTGCGTAGCTCGTCATTATCTTCAGTTCCTTAGTTATTATTGTTACTTGCTGAGTTGGTTGTACTCATACTACAGCTTGCACTTCGTGTGCAGATCCAGGTATTCCGGAACATGGCAGGTGTTGATCATCTCACGCAGTTGATTTTCAGAAGATTCAGAGGTAGCTGCCGTGTTTCGCAGACCTTATCTCTCCTTCACTGTCTCTGTATTACTGTATTTTGGTCTTAGACTATTATAGACCGTATTTTCCAGACTTATACTCATATTAGATGCTCATGTACTCAGTGACACCAGGGTTTTGGGATTGTTCATGTCAGTATTTGTGAGATTTTGTATTATGTTGAATTATTGTATTTTCAAACTTCAGAGAAATTATGGTTTATCGAGATTATCGGCTTGCCTAGTATCAAGATAGGCGCCATCACGACAAGTTGGGATTTTGGGTCGTCACAGTATATCTGTCGTTTCACACTTAATTCACATAACATATAGTTCAAGGGTTCTTAATTTCCTCAAATCCAGGTTAGATCCAACACTTACCTCACTCCGCAATCAAATCAAATCTCAACTGGGGCCTCCAAACTAATCGAATCTGTCACGGCCCGAAATTCCCACCTTCGGATCGTGATGACACCTAATATTTCACTTGCCAGGCAAGCCAACGGTAGAATAATATTATTCATTTTAAAAATAATTTTTATAAAATTTATTAATAACAAAGAACAAATGCGGAAGTAAAGTCTGAAATATAGTGAATAATCCTTAAAAACAGCAGTGCTTAAATACCATCCCAGAATTTGGTGTCACAAGTGCACGAGTTTCTAGAATAATACAAATAAGGTCCTGAATAAAATAAAGCTGTCTGAAAATAAACACACAGCTAAAGTAAAACAGACGGGGACTTCAGAACTGCAAACGCAATGCAGTTATACCTCAAGTCTGCTCCAAGTAGCTGTTATCCGAGCAAGTCTATGGTACGCCGCTGGGACCAACTCCGAAATCTGCACAAGAAGTACAGAGTATAGTATCAGTACAACCGACCCTATGTACTGGTAAGTGCTAAGCCTAACCTCGACGAAGTAATGACGAGGCTAAGGCGAGTCACTTACATTAAACTGTACGCAATATTAGTAACAACAACAAACAATAGAAATAAATCAGGTAACTCATTTATAATAATCGAAGCCAACTTAGTAGTCATAACTAATTATCGATTCCATGAATTTCCGTTGCAGCGTACAAACCCCTCTCCAAATATATTCCTTTTAATCAAGTCTGTCATATATTTATTTCAATCAAGTGTGTGTGTGTGTGTGTGTGTGTGTGTATATATATATATATATATATACACACACACACACACACTTAATTGAATACAATATATATATATTCCTTTTAATCAAGTCTGTCATATATTTATTTCAATCAAGTATATATATAGACTTTTAAATAAGTCTGTTGCGGCGTGCAATCCGGTCCCCCAATATTGACTTTTAAATAAGTCTATTGCGGCGTGCAATCTGATCCCCCAATATTGATATATTTACTTATTCTAATAGAAGAAATTTTCTCAATAAATACAATAATTAATATAAAATTATAAGACAACAAGCATACAATAATTATGAAACAAACAATGACAAATAAAAAATTATTATGGAAATCAGGGAGAAAATAAGCAGTTTAATATTTAATATGCTAAATGTCAAATAACAATTAAAACACATAATTCAAATAGCATGTAACAGTTAATATAGAAATTCAAGAATTAATATTTGACAAAGAATAGGAGAGAAACAATTATTATAAAAATTAATTCATGATTTAAAACGATTTATGATTTTTCAAGTAATTATGCAAACAATTAATTTGATGACGTATAGACACTTTTCACCTCGCCTATATATCGTTCACATGCATATCACATAACAAATAGTTTAAGGGTTCTATTCCATTAAGTCAAGGTTAACCACGACGCTTACCTCGCTTTGCAAATTCCAATCAATTACTCGACCACAACTTTTCCTTTTAAATTTGTCTCCAAAAACGTCAAATCTATTTATAAACAATTCAATATACTCAATACGAATCATAGGAATTAATTCCATATGAATTTACTAATTTTTCGGATAAAAATTCAAAATTCATTAAAATATTCGACAGTGGGACCCACGTCTCAAATCTTGGAAAACCTCACGAAATCCGAGCACCCATTTCGCTACGAGTTCAACCGTTCAAAAATTATCCAATTCCGCTATCAAATGAACCTTCAAATCTAAATTTCTCGTTTTTGAAGAGTTTTAGAAAAATTTAATTTTTCTTCCATAGATTCACGGATTCATGATATAAATGTGTATGGAATCATGAAATATAATCAATATAGGATAAGGAACACTTACCCCAATGTTTTCCGTGAACATCGCCCATATATCCGCCTTAACTGACCTCAAAACGACCAAAATGTGAAAATAATATCGGACTCTTCGATATATATACTACCCAGGCATTTCCGCACCTGCGGTGCCTGTGCTCGCACATGCAAGCTCGCATCTGTGAGAAAACTCTCGCATCTGTGAAATGGGGCTGCCAGGCGAGGCCTCGCACCTGCGGAGGAAAAATGTGCACATGCGCTGACCTCCGCTTTTGCGATTACTGTGTCCGCTTCTGCGGACGCGCGAGTGCGTGCACATTTCCGCAGCTGTGGAATTTTTCCCAGCCACGCTCGGGCGCATCTGCGATCGAAGGCTCACTTCTGTGGTCAAAACTCCGCAGGTGCGATTACACCAGAAGGCCAAACTTCAAATTTTTGCTTAAGTCCAATTCTTGTTCTGATTTCGATTCGAATCACACTCGGGGTACTCGGGACCCCGTCCGAATATACCAACAAGTGCCGTAATATAATACGGACTTACGCGGGTATAATATCACGTCAAACAATGCTGAAATTACAGTTCACACCTCGATTTGAACTTTTGAGTATTAAACGAATTAAACGAATCCGGAATGACTTCAAATTTGGCACACAAGTCCGAAATGACATAACGGAGCTATTCAAATTTCCAGAATCGGATTCCGGCTCCGATATCAAAACGTCAACCCCGCGATCAAACTTAGAAATCTTTAGTCTTTAAATTACTAGTTTCCATTAAATGGCCTTAACTTGAGCTAGGGACCTCCAAATTAAATTCCGGGCATACGGCCAAGTCCCAAATCACAATACAGAGCTACCGGAACTGTTAAAATACTGATCCGGGTCCGTTTCCAAAAAATATTGACCAAAGTCAATTCAGTTGAGTTTTAAGGCTCTATTTCACATTTTAATCAATTTTTAAAATAAAAACTTTTTAGAAAATTTTACGAATTGATCACGCAAGTCGAGGAATGATAAATAGTGCTTTTTGAGGTCTTAGAACACTGAATTACTTATTAAATTTAAAGATGACATTTTGGGTAATCACAGAATCTAACCAAAATCAACTTAATATCATCAAACAATGTTAGGGAAATCAATTACAATAGATAAAGCAAAGATCTTTACACTTTTCACAAAAAGTCGACCCGGGGCCCGCATCAAATCCTGGCTCCAATGGTAGATTCCGACTACCCATGACCCCATGAGTTCATATATGTGATACTTTCAAAAACATGACAAGGTTTCACAATTTTTCACTTGATTCACATAATGTTGATGTTAAAATCTAAAATATATTGATGGAATATGATTAGAAATAGATTAGAATAACTCACCCAAGGTTTGTAGATAAAACTTCCCTCTTCAAAATCGCCTACTATCGAGCCTAGGATTCCAAAATATGTAAATGAGGCTAAAAATCCCGTCCTTTAGCTTTTTGTCCAATCGTAGGTGTCACAAATGCAACCTGGGGTTCGAAAATGCGAACCCCGCAAATGCGAAGAAAGCATCGCAAAAGCGAAGCCCTCACATTCCTGCTGTCATCGCAAATGCGATGACTTGTTCGCAAATGCGAACATTGGACTTTCTCAAAAGTGATCAAAATGATCGCAAATGCGATCATTGCCTACCCATACCACCTTCGCAAGTGTGAACACAAGGTTCACAATTGCAACCCTATCAAACTATGCCATACATCGTAATTGTGACCTCCCACTTCGCATTTGCGAGGCCTATAGTACCTGCTTACTCCAGGATCTCTAAAACTATCCAATACATTTCGAATCTCACTATAAACTCATACGCACTTTCTCACGCTATCGAAATACCAAAATAATACCTAAAACTATGAATCAGACATACAAATGTATGAAATATTTCATGAAACTTGAGAAGTTTTCAAAATTACAACCGGATGTCCGAATCAATTCAAATCAATTCCGTTTTGTACCAAATTTTATAGACAAGTCTTAAATAGTGAGATGAATCTATTCCAAGTTTCGGGACCGAAATCCATACCCGTCAGCAACAAAGTCAACCTACAGTCAAACTTAGGAATTCTTTAAGCCTTCTAATTACTATGTTTTAGCAAATCATGTTAAATAAAGTTAGGGAGTTCTGAATTCGATTCCGGGCATAGACCCAAGTCCCAAATCACGATACGGACCCATCAGACCGTCAAAATACTGATGCCGGTCCATTTGTACAAATGTTGACCGTAGTCAACTCAAATTAGGTTTAAGATAAAATTTCATATTTTCTTCAAATTTTCACATAAAAACTTTTTGGAACGAGACACGAACTGCGCACGCAAATTAGGGAACACTAAACAGATCTAGTCGAGGTCTAGAAACATGAAAATAAAGGCAAAAACTCAAAATGACCTATCGGATCATCACATTCTCCACCTCTAAAACAAACCTTTGTCCTCGTACGGGCATAGAAAGGTACCTGAAGTGGTGAAAAGGAGTGGGTATCTACTCCGCATGTCAGACTCAGACTCCCACATGACTTCCTCGATTGGCTTACCTTTCCACTATGCACGAGTTGAAGGATAACTCTTAGACCTCAACGGTCGGACCTACCGGGCTAGAATGGCCTCCGGCTCCTCCTCATAAGTAAAATCCTTGTCCAATTGGAATAAGGTGAAATCTAACACATGGGATATCTCACCATGATATTTTTCGAGCATGGAGACATGGAACATAAGATGAACTGCTGATAAGCTAGGTGGTAATGCAAGCTTGTAGGACACCCCTAGTTTCTCATGAATCTCGAAGGGTCTTATATACCAAGGGATAAACTTTCCCTTCTTTCCGAACCTCATCTCACCCTTCATGGATTAAACTTGGAGCAATACCCTCTCTCCAACCATGAATGCAACATCACGAACACTCTCATCGACATAACTCTTCTACCTAATGTAGTGACCTGACTTGTTGTTTTGAGAATTCAAACATCGCTCGGCAGTTTAAGGGCATGAATATCTCCATATGATGTATTATGTCTTTTGCGAATTGTCGATTTTTGTTTTCAGGTTATTTGAAATTATTTTGGAAGAATGAATTTCATGATTGAAGCTTTAAGTTGGAAGAGTTGACCAAGTTTGACTTTTGGTGAATTTGACCCTGAAACGGAGTTTGGATGGTTCCGTTAGGTCTGGATGGTGATTTTAGACTCAGGCGTATGCCCGGATTTGCATTTGGATATTTCTAGAAGGTTTCGGTGCTAATTGGCAAAAGTCAGAAATTTGAAGGTTTGGAAAGGTCATAAGTTTGACCGGAAGTTGAATTTGTGGATATCAGATTCGGATTGAGGTTCATGGAATTGAAATAGCTTCGTTATGTTATTTTGGACTTGTGTGCAAAATTTGGGTTCATTCAGAATTGATTTGATATGTTTCGGCACCATTTTTGGAAGTTGAAAGTTGAAAGTTCATTGAGTTTGAATGAGCTGTGATTCACCAGTTGGATATTGTTATACATGATTTGAAGTCTTGAGTAGGTTCGTGTTATGTTATGGGACTTGTTGGTATATTCATATGGGGACCCGAGGTGCTCGAGTGAGTTTCAGACGAGGTTCAAACCATTTCGTCACATCTTAAATTTTGGTTGGGCTGCTGGTCCTGGTGTTCCACACCTGCGACTGGTATTGTGTAGGTGCGATGGTCGTTGAAGTGAGTCCATGAGCGCATAAGCGAAGAGGACTGTTGGGCAGGAGTCCTCAAATGCAGAGCTTTCGTCACATCTGGGAAGGCGCAGATGCGGACACTACATCGCATGAGCAGAATTTGACTGTTGGTGAGGGATCACAGATGCGGAAATAGTTGCGCAAAAGCGTGACCGCAAAAGAGGGTAGACGATTGCACAAGAGATGGCAGCTGAGTTTGGTCCTATTCGCAGAAGCGGAGGCTGGGCCGCATGTGCAAGTCCGCAGAAGCGGAAATTGGTTCGCAAATACGAAATTCGCTGGGCAGATTCTATATATTTCGAGATTTTGGTTCTTTCATCATATCCTGAGATGTGGGACTCGGATTGAGGCGACCTTTGAAGCTATTTTCATCACAAGGATTGGAGTAAGTGTTCTACACTTGGTAGTGATTTTATTTCATGAATCCATCTTTAATTTTGGCAATTGGTCGATGAATTTTAAAGAGAAATTGGGGGGTTTTGACTAGAACTTCATAAAGCAAATTTTCGAGTTTTGAACGTCAATTTTGAATCGGATTTGACTAAAACTAGTATGGTTGGACTCATAATTGAATGGGTTTTCGCATTTTATAAGTTCCGTCGAGTTCCTAGGCGCGGGTTTGAGTAAGGAGTCCTTCTCCTTATCAATTATGCAACCTTTTCGATTAGGAGATATCAGATATAACAAGTTAAGCTTATCTCCTTCACGTGCATCCCTTAAGCTCGAATCTGCCCATTTCTGTGTACGTAGGGGAGGACATGGTTCATGCCTGAGTTCCTTTGTCAATCTTCAAAACAAACTTCACTTGGCCAATCGACAAAATTCTCATTTTTTGATGATGATAAACTCTGTGCTTTTCATAAGCATAGGCCCTGTTTCTACTCAGCTAAATATCAACAGAATGTTAGAACATTTTACCCTTTTAAAGTCACTTATCATCAAGGACCAGGTTCATTAGGTTATAACAACCACAGTCCAAAGTAAAAGCACAACCTAATTCCCCCTTTTGGCATTATCAAAAAGTTGCATAATAATGTTAGATAACCAGATTTTAATAAAAATTACTCATCGCCACTGGGGCTACTTCAAATGCAATAATGGAGTCAAATATCATCGATCAATCTAATGATATTAGCCATCTAAGAAATATCAACAAACAGTTAGAGCAAAGGCAGTGAATTTCATTAATTGATAAGATCCTACCACAAAGCATAAAAAGAAATAAAAACACTGGATCATGAGCAAAAGAAGCAAAAAAAATCATGAACTGGGTTACTGGTAGAACTACACTAGGCGAAGAGGCTTAAGGCTAGAAAGGACCAGGTTCTTTATTTTTGGCTTGGAGTAGTTTCAACATATCCTGAAGAATGCCATCATTCTTCTCCTTTTCATTTGCTAGCTTATCTCTGAGAGCGTCTCTCTCAGTTTTCACCTCTACCAACCTCTTCTTCAGCCTATTAATCTCATTATCCTTAGCCCCACTTGCTTGCACTAAAGCTCGTACTTTGCTCTTCACTGGTACATTTTTGGATGAACCAGGTTCTTTGGGAGTGGTTTAGACTTTATAGTCACAAACAGTTAGAGTGTTTTCCCCAAAATGATCCTTGCTTGTACCAACTTCCCATTTCTTGCTGGGTACCTTGAAGTGTGCAAGTACAACCGTGAGAATAAAGCCATAGGGTATGGTGTGAGTTTTGGTACTATTCAGAAACCTATCAAGAAGCTGGATAATAAAACCAGGCCAATTGATTTGCCTCCCACTGTCCAAACATTCCATAAGGACCAGGTCCATGATTATTTCAATGTGCCTCCTTTCATTCTTAGGCAACACAACTTTGTTCACAAACTCGAACAACACTTTGTGGGGTGGCTTCATCTCACTTTTGTAAATAGCCTTGGACTCAAGTTCTTCATCATTGTCATCAAACGTTCTTGTAATGGCAAGGGCAGTAGGGAGATTCTCTAGACTTGTCCATTTGAGCTTCTTATAATCATTGTACCCTTCAGCATGTATACCTAAGATCTCTCCTAATTCTTTAGCATTAAAGCTCATTGTCACCCCCTTTACCTCAGTGGTGACCCTACCATCTTTGATCTCACAATTTGCCATGAACTCCACAATCTCAGTTCTGGCCAGCTTTCCATCCATCTGAATGACCAAGTTCTTCCATCCTTGCAATTGTAACTTCTCGAGTAGCATTACCATACCTTCCTCCTCCAAGTCCCTGAGGAGACTAACTTTCAAGATGGTTCTCTTCCCAAACTTAACCATCTTGTCCTGATCAGCATCAAATTCTTTTTTTTCTTCTTTTTCTTCTTCTTCTTCTTCTTCTTCTTCATCTTCTCCACTCCGTTCTTCTTCCTCCACTATTTTCACTTTTTTGGGTTTCAATGCAGACCTGGTTCTTTTAGCCAAAGTAGATAGATACGCAAACTTTATTTTTGAAACAGACTTCTTTGTGGAAGTCTTGGATTTCATTTCCTTTGGAGTCACAACCTCTATTTCCTTTGTCTCATCTTCATTCCGAAGGACCAGGTCCATCTTGTCAATTTCAACAGCCTTAACAGGCACAACCACTTTATTCGTTTAGCAGTAGCTTTTCTCTTACTTTCTTCGAATGCTTTTTCTAGTTCAGCCTCACTCTGCTTCTTCTGACTCCTTGTAGCTCTTCCTCTTATAGGAGGAATCTCTATAGGGATAGAAGAGGCAGCCTTTCTCTTCTTTTTGCCCTAGCAGTGCCAGGAACTTTGACTCCTAAACTCCTTTTCTTTTTGGGATTGTAACTGTCAGACACCCTTTTTAGTTGGGCTGCGAGGGTTTCCTGGACAGTTGGAACAGGTTCTTGAACATCTTTCCCTAATCGAACCAACCCCTCAGCAGCTTCTCCAGACCCACATCCCCTTTTGTCTTTAACACTTTCTCCAGCAGATTCCTTACTCCACACTACCATTGCTCATGTTTCTTTAATCAGACTAGCAGGAGTGGGTGAACCTTCAGCCACTCCTTTTCCCATAACCCTCACAACACCTTGAACACCTTCACTCTCTTTTTCTTTTCTCTTTTTATCTTTACCACATATTCTTCTAGACTCAGTAGTCTCAATCCCAACCACAAATCCCACCAGAATGAACCTATTCTCCAAATTTTCAACGACCTCAGAGATGATTTCAGTAGTAATATTTGGGCCAGAAGTTACCTGTTCTATTTCAGACGAAATAGTTTCTTCCCCCTCAGTAGTTGATTTGGATGATTCATAAGATTTCTGGGGTTCTTGTGCCTGGCTTTCTTTCAATTGTTCATCTAATTTCTTGTATAACTCACTCCCAGCCACAGTCTTACGAGCAAACATTTTGAATCTTCCTTTCTTAGATTGAGGTGTGGTTGAAGGTGTGGATGTGGATTATTTGGGTGGTGATGAGGGATTCTTAAGAGAGGTTTGCGATTTCTGTGTTTGGGTATGAGCGAGGATGAGTTAGTGTGTGTTAGGTAGATGAAAGAAGATGGAAGGAATTTTGACTGCTTGAAAATTTAGAAGTGAAGAGGCAATTGAGGCCTAATCAATTTAAAGAGGAAGTGTTTGATCGGGTAATGGCAGCCTTTGCTGAACTATAATCAAACTGGAATTCAGTTTAAAAAGATGTTGAAGAGTGTCCCTAGAATCTAGGCAGTTAACGTGGTTTGTACTCTGTCGAATGGAACCGGTCCATTTCGTAACTGATAAGATCGAAGGGTTTAGGATTGAACGGGACTCGCCTCTTAATCATAATCCAAATACAATTATTTCAAAATATGCAGAGCGGAGAGTACGTACCAAGTAAACTTGATGAACCAGGTTCTTCCCTGAGAAATCTCTTTTGTAATTCTGAATTTTCTAAGAAAATAAAGATAATATCATTAGAGATTAATGAGTCATTTTAGCACATGGCACAAGAGTATACTGGTGAAAGTATGAGACTGAGCAAAATCTAATCTAATTCTTTACAAAAAATCACAATTTTTCTAATCAGCCCAATATATCGAGGGCCCAACTTGCCCTTCTTCCCGAACCTCAACACACCCTTCATAGGTGAAATCCTAAGCAGAACCTTCTCCCCAACCATGTAAGCAACATCACGGACCTTCCGGTCAGCATAACTCTTTTGTCTAGACTGCGGCGTGCAAACTCGCTCCAGAATCAATTTAACCTTCTCCAAAGCATCCTGAACCAAATAAGTACCCAATAGTCTAGTCTCACCAGGCTCAAACCAACGAAACCATCTAAATGCTCGATTGGTAGTTGTTATTGTAAGCAAACTATGCCAGTGGCAAATTTATCCGAAGAACCTACAAAATCAAAGACACAAGCGTGTAGCATATCTTTCAATATCTGAATAGTTCGCTCGGACTGTCCGTCCGTCTGAGGGTGAAATGTTGTACTTAGCTGAACATGTTTACCTAATTCTTGCTCCACTGCTCTCCAAAACTTTGATGTAAACTGCGTGCCCGATCTGAAATGATGGACATTGGCACACCGTGTAGGCGAACAATCTCGTGGATATATATTTTAGCCAACCGTTCCGAAGAATAAGTAGTACCCAGTGGAATAAATTGCGCGGACTTAGTCAATCGATCCACTATCACCCAAACAGCATCAAACTTCCTCAAAGTCCGTGGATGTCCAACTACGAAATCCTTGGTAATATGCTCCCATTTCCACTCCAGAATTTCAAGTCTCTGAAGCAATCCTCCCGTCTCTGATGTTCATATTTCACTTATTGACAATTTAAACACCGATCTACAAACCCAACTATATCTTTCTTCATTCAACTCCACCTTTAATGTTGCCTCAAAACCAGATACATCTTCGCGGCACCTGGAGGAATAGAGTACCGCAAACTGTGAGCTTCCTGAAGAATCAACTCACGCAAACCATCTACATTAGGCACACATAGCCTGCCCTGCATCCGTAATACACCGTCATCCCCAATAGTGACTTCCTTGGCATCATCGTGCTGAACTATGGCTTTAAGGACAAGCAAATGAGGATCATCATACTGGCGCTCTCTGATGCGATCATATACAGAAGACTAAGAAACCACACAATCCAGAACTCGATTTGGCTCGGAAGCATCCAAACTAAAAAATTGGTTGGCCAAGGCCTGAACATCCAAGGATAAGGCCTCTCTACTACCGGTAAGTATGCTAAACTGCCCAAACTCTTCGCCTTACGACTCAAGGCATCGGCCACCACATTGGCCTTTCCGGGATGACAGAGAATGGTGATGTCATAATCCTTAAGAACCTCTAACCACCTTCGATGCTGCAAATTAAGCTCCTTCTATTTAAACAGATGTTGTAGACTCCGGTCATCGGTATAAACCTCACAATGGACACCGTACATGTAATTCAACCAAATTTTCAAGGCGTGAACAATAGCTATTAACTCAAGGTCGTGGACTTGATAATTCTTCTCATGTACCTTTAACTGTCCGGATACATAGGCAATCACCCTACCGTCTTCTATAAGCACTTGGCCGAGACCAATACGTGACGCATCACAACACATAGTATAAGACCTTGAACTTGTAGGCAACACCAATACTGGAGTTGTAGTCAAAGTTATCATGAGCTTCTGAAAGCTCTCTTCACATTCATCCGACCACCTGAACGGAGCACCTTTCTAGGTCAATTGAGTCATAGGCGATGCTATAGTCGAGAATCCCTCCATGAAGCGACGATAATAACCGGCCAAGCCGAGAAAACTCCAAATCTCAGTAACTGAAGATGGTCTATGCCAACTGTGAACAATCTTAATTTTCTTTCGATCCACCTTAATCCCTTCACTAGACACTATGTGTCGCAAGAATGCTGTCAAACTAAACCAGAACTCACACTTAGAGAATTTGGCATATAGTTTCTCCTCTATCAGCCTCTATAATACAATGCCCAAGTGTTGTGCATGCTTCTCCCGGCTACGTGAGTACACCGGGATATCATTAATAAATACCACGACAAATGAGTCAAGATACAGCTAGAATACGCTATTCATCAGGTGCATAAATGCTGCTGAGGCATTGGTTAGACCAAATGACATCACAAGAAATTCATAATGACCATAACGAGTCCTAAATGTCGTCTTTAGAATATCCGAATCCCGAATTTTCAACCAGTGGTACCCATATTTCAAATCAATTTTGGAGAATACCCTCGCTCCCTAAAGTTTGTCAAATAAATCATCAATAAGCGGCAAAAGAATACTTATTCTTGATTGTAACTTTGTTCAACTGCTTGTAATCGATACACATCCGCATAGTGCCATCTTTCTTTTTCACAAACAAAACTGGTGCACCCCAAGGTGACACACTAGGCCTATTAAACCCCTTATCAAGAAGCTCTTGAAGTTTCTCTTTCAATTCTTTTAACTCAGATGGTGCCATACGATACGGAGGAATTGAAATGGGTTGAGTTCCTCACACCAAGTCAATATCGAAATCAATATCCCTGTCGGGTGGCATACCCGGCAGGTCTGCAGGAAATACATCCTGAAAGTCTCTCACTACCGATACTGAATCAATAGTAGGAGTATCTGCATCAACATCTCTCACAAAAGCCAAATATGACAAACACTCCTTCCCAACCATACACTAGGGTTTCAAATAAGAAATTACCCTGTTGGGAACATAATCTAGAGAAGCTCTCTATTAGACCTTCGGCAACCCCGGTATCGCCAAAGTCACGGTTTTAGCATGACAATCCAGAATAGCATGACATGGAGACAACCAATCCATACCCATGATTACATCGAAATCAACCATACCGAGAAATAAGAGATCAGCTCTAGTCTCTGGTCCCCCAATGGTTACCACACAAGACCGATATACACGATGCACAATAATAGTATATCCCACCGGTGTAGATACACGAATAGGTGAAACTAAGGAATCATGAGGCATATCCAGCTAATGTGTAAAGTATGATGATACATACAAATTAGTTGAACCAGGGTCATATAATATAGAAGATTCCATGTGGCACATTGAGAAAATACCTGTGATCACTACATCTGAGGCAACGATATCTGGCCTGGCAAGAAAAGCATAGAATCGGGCCTGACAACCACCTGATCGACCTCTCCCTCTTGGGCGACCCCTAGCTGACTGACCCCCACCCCGAGCTGGCTGGGCGGGTAGTGAAGTAACTGGTGCTGAAGTCATAGCCTGACTTCTCTACTGCAATGGACCTCCCGAGCGACGAGGATATTTTCTCAACATATGACCAAATTCCTTGCACTCAAAGCAGCTCCCCGGTACTAGTGGTGGTGCTGACTTAATTGGGCCCCGAGAACCAGAATAACTGCTAGAAGCACTCGATGCAATGAACCCTGAACTGAAGGAGCACGGGATGAACTTTGGGCTGGCAGGGCACTGAGAGATGACTGGCCCTGATGAGAACTATATGAACCCTGGTTGGATGATGCACCACGGTGAACTGGACGACCCGCCTGAGAGTGTCTGTAAGGACGAATCCTACCGCAGTAAAACTGACCCCATGAAGGAACACCGCTGAAATCACCTAGACACGAGGCCTCTTGGCCTCCCTCTCTCCATACTCCTGGATACGAACCATCTCTATCTGCCTAGGAATATCAACTACCTCATCAAATGTAGCACTAGATACTCTCTCATGAGTCATAAGTAATCGTAGCTGATATGTGAGGCCATCAATGAACCTCCTAATCCTTTCCCTGTCAGTGGGAACCAACCAAATAGCGTGACAAGCCAACTCAAAAAACCTCATCTCGTACTGCGTCACAGACATGCTATCCTGATGTAACTGCTCAAACTGTCTGCGCAGCTCCTCTCTACGAGACTGCGGCACAAACTTCTCAAAAAAGAGAATGGAGAATTCCTTCCATGTAAGTGGTACTGCATCGACCGACCTACATCTCTCATAAGCCTCCCACCATCTGAAGGTAGCCCCAAAAAACTGAAAAGTATTGAACGAGACCCCACTGGTCTCCAAAATACCCGATGTCTGAAGCATTCGATGGCACTTATCTAGAAAACCCTAAGTATCCTGTGATTCAGCACCGCTAAATGATGGAGGTCGAAGCCTCCCAAATCTCTCAAGTCTCCGCTGCTCATCATCTGCTATAACAGGGACTATAGGGACCTGAACAGCTGCAGCCAGCTAGGCTGGTAGTGCCCCGGTATCTCAAGTCCCTATACCACCTGATCTGGAGTACGGGCAACAGGGGTTAGAGTACCTCCCCCGACTTGAGAAGTGGTAAGTGGGGCCTTAGCCGAAACCACCTGAGCAAGGCTAGTGCAAACTGTCAATATCTGGGCCACAGTCTCTTGAAGGCCTAGAATCTCAATGGGCATAGCTGGTGCCTGAGCTGGTCCTATCAGCTCAGCTATATCTGGAATTTGCTCCTGAGCTGGAGCAACTGGTGGTGCTACAGGTGCTGCTCCAACTACCATACAAGCTACACCTCGACCTATACCTTGGCCCCGTCCTCTCACGTCCCTAGGTAGTGGCTCTGGTGGCTGAGAACGCAGAATTACAGAAATTTAGTTTTCGGAATCAACAATTGGCACGACATAATACAAGAAAGTGAAATTTTCCCAAGGGTTAGGCAGCCTCTCGAAGATAAGTACAGACGTCCAGGTACCGATCCGCAAAACTCTACTAAACCTGCTCATGACTCGTAAGACCTATGTAACTTAGGCTCTGATACCAACTTGTCACAACCCAAAATCCTAACGTGTCGTGATGGCTCCTATCTCAATACTTGACAAGCCAAAAACACCAATAACCCACAAATTCTTTTAAATACTGAAAGCATATTAATTAAGTTTAAGAGTAAATCCCACAAACATTGAAAATAAACACACTCCCAAAATCCGGTGTCACTTAGTACATGCGCATCTATACATTACAAGTCTGGAAAACGTGGTCTATAATAATAAGAGACCAAATACAATAAACAAAAGGATAGGGAAGTTGAGACAAGGTCTGCAAAACATGCCAACTAGCTCTGAATCTCCAGAAAATCGACCGTGTGAAAGAATCAACACCCACTGTATCCGGGATTACCTGGATCCGCACACGAAGTGCAAGGTGTAGTATGAGTACAACCAACTTAGTAAGTAACAGTAATAAATAAAGAAATGAAAGTAGTGACGAGCTTCTCAGCTAAGTCCAAATACAGTACTTTACGATATAAAAGGGTAGGCATGCTCTCATGTTCAACATTTAAGATTTTACTGAAATTTCATATCAAATTTGACCAAAACCGAAAATAATATTTTTCCGAAATTTCCAAAATAGTGATATATGACAGCTGAAATGCAGCAAATAATGAAATCAATGCATCCTCTCAGATTAACAGTCACCCAGTCCTCCCATTCACTCCAACCTCAAAGTTACTCTTTCCTCACAGTCACTCATTCCTCATAGTCACTCATCACTCGGCACTCGACATTCGTACTTAGTAGGTACATGCGCTCACTGGGGAGGTGTACAGGCTCTAGAGGGGCTCCTTTAACTCAAGTGCTATATCAAGCCAATCATAGCACAAATCAATAAACAAATATTGCGGCGTGCAGCCCGATCCATAAATATCCTCCCAATTAATCCCTCGGCCTCACTCGGTCATCAACCTCTCCAGTCTCTCGGGCTTTCAGAAATTATGATAATCTATCCAAAATTGATAATATGATATTTTAATAAATTGTAACAGAGACTGATATATGATGCGAAATGAATAAACATGACTGAATGTGAAATTACAATTTGAACATATAATTCAACCACATAAATGACCCCAATGGGTACCAATTATAACAACATATGTCGAACCATAATTTTTAATACGAGTCTCAGCTCCATTTTTCCTAACAAGTAGAGAATATACAAATTTCAACAGATAATTCAACTACACAGTCCCATGGAATTTGACCAAGTTACAATTCCTACGGTGCACGCCCATACGCTCGTCACTTAGCATGTGCGTCACCTCAAAATCAATCACATAATATATATTCCGGGATTTCATACCCTCATGACTAAATTTAGAACTGTTTCTTACCTCATGACATGTAATTCTTTATTCTATAATGTCTTTTCCTCGTGAATTGGCCTGCAAATGCCTCGAATCTAGCCACAAATAATTCGATTCAGTTAATAAAATTTATTGGAATTAATTCCATAAGAAAACACTAATTTTTCCAACACAATTCCAAATTTAGCTCAAAAAATTGCCAGTGGGGCCCACATCTCGGAACGCGATAAAAGTTACAAAATTCAAAATCCCGTTAAGTTAGGAACACTTACTCCATTATTTTCCTTGAAAATCTCCCAAAAATTCTCTCTCTCCCAGCTCCAAATCGGTATAAATGGGTCAGAACTTAAATTCTCTGCCCAGTCATTTGCTCTACGCGATCGCAGACGACCACACGCGATTGCGAAGCACAAATTTCCACTGCCCAGATTTAACCCTACGTGATCGCGGACTTTTTCACGCGATCGCGAAGCACAAAACGCGTGACCTTTACTTCTGATCCACTTACTCTACGCTAACGCGACCTTCTCCACGCGTTCGCGAATAACAAACTCCCATAGCTACACGATCGTGGCCCTCCTCATGCAATCGCGAAGAAAAATATCATCACTGTCTCAAACAAGCCTACGCGATCGCAGACATTCTCATGCGATCGCGTAGAAGGAAACCAGTGACAGAAAATCAGCATTCTTCAGCTGGAATGCCAAGTCCAAAATTGATCCGTTAACCATCTAAAACTCACCCGAGGACCTCGGGACCTCAACCAAATACACCAGCATGTCCTAAAATATCATACGAACGTAGTTAAACCCTTACATCAACTCAAACAATGCTAAAACCATGAATCATATCCCAATTCAAGCCTAATGAACTTTGAAATTTTAAGTTTTCACAAACAACGCCGGAACCTATCAAATCAAATCTGATTGACCTCAAATTTTGCACACAAGTCATATATGACATAATGGACCTATTAAAATTTTCAGAATCAGATTTTGACCCAGATATCAAAAAGTCAACCCCCCGGTCAAACTTCCCAAAAAATCAACTTTCGCCATTTCAACCCTAATTCCACTACAGACCTCCAAAAATATTTTCGGGCACGCTTCTAAGTCCAAAATCACCATACAAAGCTATTGGAATCATCAAAATTAAATTCCGAGGTCGTTTACACATAAGTCAATATCCGGTTAACTTTTCTAACTTAAGTTTTTAATTATAAGACTAAGTATCTCATTTCACTCCGAAGTCCTTCCGGACCCGAACTAACTAACCCGGTAAGTCTTAAAACAACTTTAAAGAATAACTTGAGCAGTAAATGGTGGAACATGATTATAATACTCAAAACGACCTGCCGGGTCGTTACGTTACTATTATAGTCTCCTTCTTCAATCCATTTGAGTTGGAACTTCTGTTTTGGTAAGGACTCCTTAGCCAAATTGCATGACAAATACAAGTTACTACATATTATGCTTCACAAGTTGACAAAGTCAACATTGGTTGTTTTTTAGAATTTCTTGTAAATGCGGAATTTCCAAAAAAGAAAATAACCTCTTCTGATCATCAATATTACTAGCACAATCACTGTCACAATATCCAACAAGCTTGGAGTCTTTGGAAGATGAATAAATTACACTACAAGAAATTTAATTTTTAACAACCACTTCTTAACGAAGGGACATAAATCCAGTCGTTATAAGTGTACTTATAACAACTAATTATTTTTGCAGTCGGTGAAACTAATTATTAACTCAATATTAATGAGGGGATAGTATTCGTCTCTTAAAATATAACATAGCTCGTTGTCAAACAATTAATTAATAAAAATTGGCGCTAATATTTCCTCTTTTTTTCCAAACCCACACCTGGATTACCAACCACCTCCAAAAAAGAAAGAAAAAAACCCTAAACTTATTTTGGTAAACCTGCTATTTCTCCTGTCGTATTTCTCCTATTGTGAACACTAATTTTGGTCACCTCCATTAAAACAACGGCTGAATGTCGAGTTTCTTCTTATCAAGGTATGGTTTTTCTTCTCATCAAGGTAAGGCTCGAAATTGTACCCTTTTTTGTTAGTTTTAGTTTAGATGAAACCTCAGTTCCAAACCATGGCTGTTCAAATTCAATTTTAAATTTCGAATAGAAAAAATGAGTGAAAAGCTAGGGTTTTAAGGGCAAAATTCTTCTCTTCTCTCGATTTTCTGTTCGCGTTTCAAATTTCAGAAAAAAAAAATACAAAAAGAGATATACAAAGATTTAAGTTCTCTTCTCTGATTTTTGGCTATTACTCCTCTAATTTTGGGGTTAAGTTTCTTTCATATACATAGATATAAAACTAATATATATATATATATATATATATACACACATTAGTTTCTGCCCTATTGATCTTCATTCACAAATCTTGCTTGAGTTTGGTTGGAGGACGACGTTCACGGTTCACGGTTCGAGGACGACGTTCACGGTTCCGAGTTCAATTAGTCGTTTTCTTCCTTACTTGAATTTTGGAGTCAAAATATGTATAATTGCTGATTTTTCAATTGCTATTAAGGAATATTTTATCTTAACAGGTCTATTTGTGTCACTCCCTTTCTATTTTATCTAATTAATTGTGAATCGAGCTTCAAAATGAGTCATTTAAGGATTAGTCGGGTTTGGGGTATAAATTGTTTGATTAGATAATTGATTTCATTACGAATTCATTCATTTAAAATTAAGTAAAACGTTCTTGATGATTCTCTGAATTTGTTTCAGAGTTGCCCTTTAAGAGAATATCTTGATAATGAATTAGTTGGAAAGTCTTTGTTCACTAAAATAATATGTTGTTGTATCGCGCTTTTGATTAGATCCATATTGGGTGCTTCTGGTTTGGTACTGGAATAGCATTTTGTTAGCTAGTTCAAGGAGGTGAATTTTCATAGATTAATTGCTAGCTCTAATTCCTGACAGTTCAATGATAGTTGACATTGCTATGTAGCTATGAAGTAATATTCCTACGTAGCTGTATTTTGTAGAGTGTTAAACGTATTAACACGAAATGAAAGGTGACTGCATGTGCTTTGTGGTAATGTTGCTGTATACGGTGTTTATGAACTACTAAGTTGTATTAATTAATGTTTGTTGGTTCAAAGATTATTACACCTAGTTTTGTAACTTCCTATACCGACGTGGTACTACAATTCTTTTATTCGTGATTACATGTACATTATTGACAAAACAAAGTTATTTGTTGTCCTTATTTTCAGAAACTCTGAATTTTAGTTACAAACACCGTCAACCTAAAAAGGTAAGTTATGCTATCTACTTAACGCAATCAATTTGCATAAACTATTAATTTGTACATGATTGATAAAAGCTAGTATTATTTTGTATCTGTCATTAGTATGAGTGAAGTGTTCTTTGTGTCAATTGTTAAGTTATTTGTACTCTTCGTATTAATAATTTCATGATATAATTTATGTCGTTTGTGTTTACTTTGCTGTGCACACTTTGAATGAGGAAGCTCTGCTTTTCGTTGTCTCTATTTGGGATCTGGTGTTAAAAAAATATAGTGAAACAAAAGCCCTTTCTAGTAAATTTGTCAATCAATGTAGCTGTTGAACTTAGCTTTATTAAGGTAAGAGTATCAATATTCTGAAAACAGAAGTTATGAAATGAAACTAAGATGACTTGAGACTTACAGACTTCTTCTTTTTGAACATTCTATTATTAATGATAAAGTGATACCTGCATCATCATTCTAAAGTCATAGGAGACTCATCTTCCCTCTTGAAAGAGGTTTAAAGTACCACTTCTATTCTCGACATAGTCTATAATACGATGATTAATTGTGATTGTGTGCATAATTGCCTACGCTTCTCCCTCTATTCAGCTCTGCTAATTGACTTAATTAGACAAGTTCTTCAGAGAAGAGCTTAAATTACAATGCAAAAATCACATGCACCAATACCATTGCAGTGTGCAACTCAATCCCATTTACAATATCAATATTCGTTGTGGCGTGCAAACGGATCCCAAATATCATATCAGTATTGTCGTGGTGTACAACCTGATCCCAAATATCATATCAGTATCATTGCAGCGTGCAACCTGAACCCAAATATTATTTTATTACTGTTGCGGTGTGCAACCCTATCCTAAATATCATAGCAATACTACAAACAACTATGGAGTATATCATTACGTACGAAAAAAGAACCAAATTGTATAAATACTCTAAGGCAAACCAATTTGACAATTCGAAGTGAAATAGATAGTAAGTGAAGGCAAATAGACAATTAAGGGCATAGAATAAGTAATAGCTTCTACCTAGTGGCGTGTGTGGCATAGAACAAGCAAAAGGGACAATAAATAAAAATATGGATACATGGAACATGTAGAAAATACAGGCATGTCACAATGAAGACATGTATTTAGCAAGTAAAAACATGTAACAATCAAGGCATGGCACGAATAGTAACACGGAATAAACGAAGGCATGCTATAATTGAAATACACGATTAATAGTCCACCCTGCATGCCTGACATCGCATATATACTCATCACATTGCATATACGCCATCCCCACGCATAAATCACGTAGCACATAGATTAATCAAGTCCTAATTCCCTCGAGTCAAGGTTAAAAAATAGCACTTACCTCTTTCCAGAATTAAATCAACAATCAACCACTGCTTTTCCTTTAGAAGAAGCCTCCAAACAAACCGTATCTATCCAAATATCACAATCTGAAATAATATTTAGAAACTACCCACGAATGAAAGTTTCAATCTTTAACTGAATTTTAAAAAGTCAACAAAAGTTATCCCCAAACCCACGTACTCAAAATTCGAGATTCAGATCAAATTCCGGTTACCTATTCATCCTCGAGCCCGATTATGTGATTTATTTCGAAATCCGAACTTAATTCGAGGTCAAAATTGCAATATTTACACAATTCGTAAATGTTACCCGAAACTCCTAATTTTCACTTTAAAATTCATAGATTTGATGAAGAAATACATGAAAAAGTAATGAAAATTGATGGAAAATAAATTAGAGTTGCATACCAATAAATTTGGGAAGACAATTCTCTCAAGAAATAGCCTCAATGGAGTCTAGGGTTGAGAAATGGTGTAAAATATGCTATGTCCCGAAATGTTCCACTTTTACCCAATTGCAAATGTCGCAATTGCAAACTCTTTTTCGCAATTGCTACCATCGCAAAACAGAACCATTGATCGCAAATGCGATTAGTGTACCATCCCTGTAGAAGTCTCGAATGCGACATTCCCTTCGCATTTGTGAAGGCCACTAGCTCGCAATTGCGGACACAGGCTTCACAAAAGTGAAGCAGCTCAGAATTCCCCGGGGTACCAAGTGCGACCCCTCTTTCGCAAATGTGATGCACCCACTAGTCGCAAATGCAATGTCTTTTTTGCAAATATGAAGTCCTAAGTCCTAATCCTAATTCCGTAAATGCGAGCCTGACTTCTCAAAAAGCGAAACATGCATTAGCGAGTAGGTCTTCGCTTTTGCAAGACGTGCAACCCAGCTGCACCAGATAATGCATCAGCAGTTCATCTCCTTCAGAAACACTTTCAAAAATAACCTGATAGCCTCTACTCTGATCCAAACACGCACACAAGTGTAATAACATCATACAAACCCGCTCAATGTAATGACCCGATAGGTCGTTTCGAGTACTAGAACCCTTTTGTGTTACGAGACCTCTCATAGACTTATTTGATGATTTATGACTTGATTATGTGGTCCTTTTTGTTTTTTAGAAAATCATTATGTGAAATTTTGAAGAAAATATGAATTTTTACTTAAAATGGGTCTTGAGTTAACCATGGTCAACGCTCTTAGTAAACGATCTCGAATCAGTGTATTGACGATTCCGATAGGTTCGTATTATATTTTTAGAGTTGTACACATGTTTGGTTGGGGTCCCAAGTGAAACGATGGTGTTTCAGTGCATTATGTGAAACTTTGCAAAAGTTGAGTTTTAAATTTAAAATTTTGAGTTTTGATTATAGATTCTTGATATTTGATGTTTTTTTTATGATTCGAGTGTGTGAGCGAGTTTGTATAATATTATTACACTTGTGTGGATGTTCGGGTTGGAGCCTGAGGGACTCGGATGAGTTTCAGATGTGTTTTGGCTGAGTTTGGAACTGCAAAAGCTAAGCAATTGTTGGTGTGAGGTTGTCGGTCTCGCATTTACGAGAACTCTTTTGCAATTGCAAGCCTCGCAGCTGCGATGTCAGGTTCACAAATGCGAAAGTGTGTTGGTACTGAAGACTTCGAAAATGCGAAGAACAGATCGCATTTGCAGACTGGTGGGATGTCTCATTTGTGATCTTTGAGTCGCAATTGCGACGACTGGTCTGGGCAGGCAGCTTTGCAAATGTGAAGCTTTGGCAGCATTTGCGATGAAGGGGTCTTTCGCAAATACGAAGGAAAGCATCTCATTGCAACATCTATGCATGGTGGCACTGATCGCATTTGTGATCGGTGGTTTGCATTTGCGAACAAGAGTTCGCAATCGCAAAACCTGCAGCTGGGTAAAAGTTGAGAATTTCGTGACTTAGCCAATTTTACACCATTTGCAACCCTAAACGGCAATTGTTGAAGAGGATTTTCATCCCACATTCATTGGTAAGCAACTTTAACTAGTTTTGAATTGCTTTCAACTACTTTTTCATGAATCTTAATATAAAATCTATGAATTTCAAAGTAGAAATTTTGGGGTTGGTGGTAGAATATTTGAATTTTGTAAAAATGAGATTTAGACCACAAATTGAGGTCGTATTTCAAAACAAATCATAAATCCGGGCGCAGGGGTGAACGGGTAATCAGGATATGGTTCGAATCTCAGATTTCATCAGCGTGGTCCCGAGTTGACGTTTGTTGACTTTTTCAAATATGATAAAACAAATGAACCATTTTCATTCTAGGATGTTTCTAAAACTTATTTTGGATTGTTTGAATGATATTTGGCTATATTCGGATGGTTGGGAGGCTTGTTCTAAAAGAAAATTCGTGGTTGATTGTTGATTTAATTCTGGAAAGAGGTAAGTGTTGTGGTTAACCATAACTTGACGGAAGTAGGACTTGATTTGTCTGTTTTCTATGTGATTTATGTGTGGGACAAGGTATATGCATGGTGACGAATGCATATGAGTTGTCATGGGTTAAGCATCCGGTGCGGGCTTCTTAACTGTGTGTCTTCATTTATACC
The DNA here is from genome assembly GCF_000715075.1 of Nicotiana tabacum. Lineage (NCBI taxonomy): Eukaryota > Viridiplantae > Streptophyta > Magnoliopsida > Solanales > Solanaceae > Nicotiana > Nicotiana tabacum. Next base: position 16,653,392 of record NC_134094.1, on the reverse strand, counting down.
ATATTTCTTTTATTCCATGTTATTACTCGTTCGGAGCTTTAATTGTTACTTGTCTTTACTTATTAAATTCCTGCTTTCAGTCGTTACTGTCATGCCCCAACCTCGAGGAGCGCGACCGACACTTAACCGAGTGGACCCGGTCGAGCAATCCTATTAGACCTCCCCTACACGACTCATTCATAATCCAAAAAGGGAACGCATCACCATTTGTTAAACAGGGGAGAGATCAGTTATATAAATAAATAAACGTTGCTAGTCTATTTTTCATTATATACATTATGCCATAGTTAAGTTTTCAAAATACAACTTAGTCCAATGACCACTCCGATACCCATACACGACCCACCTAAACGTCTACGGAGCTTCTAATGATATAAAAGACCAACATGAAAATGCCGGTAACAAGGCCCCGGCTACACCTCAAAATGTAAAAACTTCTACCAAAGAAGTACAACATAACCCCAGGAGGAAAATGGGGCTCACCAAGACCGCTGCGATGAGTGTGAGGAAGAGCACCACTATCTGCGATCAGCACTATCTGCGATGGAACCACCTACATCCATTCAAATATATAGCGCCCCCGGCAAAAGCGACGTTAGTACTGTCGAATAGTACTAGTATGTAAGGCAAACACCAATCTTAGTAGAATGAATAGTGAAACAAGGAGAAGGCAGTCATAATAATCAATAAGTGCTTCACATAAATACACAGAAACAACAAGTAAGGATCACATAGTTTCTTATTCAATCTTTCCATCTTTTTAGGTTAATAATCTTTAGTCCCAAAATCCACAACTCACAATGCCACCGTGTTTTTACATGGGGTCCGGTCTCGGCCCGACCGGCTAAGCCATCTCAAGTGATACGTATCCATATCCACAATGTAAAATAATAATTCCAACACAAATGCCACCATGTGTACAGCATGGCGTCCGATCTCGATCCGATCTCTTTCAATTGTTCACTCAATTCATATTTCTTTCCCATATTTCGTTACATGGCACAAACAATCACATTTATTAAGTAGTTCTTGGCACTTGGGAATATTTTACAATTCAAGTCTTTCCCTTTTTATCCGTTCAAATAACATTATTATTCATGTCGATAAGTATCATCACATAAGGCATTACACATATAAGGGAAGGAACTTGAAAAATCGTAATAATGTTCTCAAGTAGCATGTTGACGTGGTAAACATCTAAAAGAATTAGGGAACATGAATCTTCCAACCCAACACACTAAGGCAAACAATTCTAGTATGATCAAGTTGGAACTTACACCAATTATTCGTACACCAGGAGTTCGATTCTAGAAAGAAGAGAGTTAGCCATACATAGCTCAATTGTGCTTCTTTAGACTTTATATTTATCCGGAACCCTTAGCGACCTCAATCCTTTTGGATGAGGAATTTGGTGCTCTACTTGAATATTTCCAAAGCGTTAAGTGATGATTGAAGATCAATTTGATAAAAACTTAGGCCCTCCCTCTCCCTTCTTGAACCCTCTCCGTCTCACTCTAGAAATATCATAAAAGTAGCTTGAAATAGACCTAAGGGGTGTTTTAGCGAATTGAGGATCGGGTTTTAAATTAAGAAAAATGGTGCCCCGAAACAGGTATGCGGTCGCATATGCGACCGCATAATGGTTATGCGGTCCGCAAAGTGACCGCAGAAATGGCCCTCAGGGGCCTAAACTTTCGGCCCAAATATACGACCAGTATGCGGTTCGCATACTTGTTCTGTGGTCGCATAATGCACCACAGAACTCCCTCCGCAAAAACCCAAGAGGAATTATGCAATCAATATGCGAACCGCATATCGATTATGCGGTCGCAGAATCGACCGCAAAGCTGACCTCAAATCAGCAAAACTTTCTACTTCACTCTGCCGCCATTATGTGGTCCGCAGAGTGATTATGCGGCCGCATAATAGGCCGTAGAAATGCGTTCTTCTGCTAAAAATTTTGCTCTATGTCCGTGGGGTACTATTCACTTCTACAATAATAACGCAGGAATTTATCTTGGCTCCACGAAACCCCGAGTTTTTAGTTTAACTTTTTACGGGTCCTTACATCCTCCCCCACTTAAGATCATCCGTCCTTGAATGAGGATCAAGGTTCACTTAATACAGCTTCAGTTATACCACATACCATCATCCCCAAATTTGCCTAACTTCATAACTTCCTGAAAATTTTGCCAGAGTATCCTTTATAATTAGGCCTATCCACCTGCCATAGAGCCCCAGAAACACATCCTAACATGTATTCGTACGGTCAAATAATGCAACACAACACCAAATAACACTCACCGAGTCCTCATAAGGAACATATAGCTTAGAAGGAATATCTTTTACATTAGCCGAACAAATGATACAAAATTGATGGGAAACAACTTCATAGAACTATTACATGGCTATTCAAACAAATGAGGGTACTTTTCTTTCATTTCATTCTCCTCTTCCCAAGTAGCTTCTTCGACTTGTTGGTTTCGCTATAACACCTTCACGGATGCAATTTCTTTGTTTCTCAACTTTCGGACATAACTATCAAGAATAGAAACCGAAATTTCTTTATATGAAAATTCTTCACTAACCTCGATGGTTTCAACCAGCACAATAGCGGACGGATCTACAACTACCTTCTTTAACATGGACACATGGAATACCGGGTGTACTAATGACATTTCAGGTGGTAGCTCAAGCTTGTACGCCACCTGACCTATCCTTTGAATGATTCTATACGGCCCGACATACCTTAGACTTAATTTCCCTTTATTTCCAAACCGCATGATCCCCTTCATAGGAGATACCTTTAGGAATACCCAATCATCTTCTTTGAACTCTAAGTTTCTGCGACGAACATTCGAGTAGGATTTTTGATGACTCTGAGCAGTTTTCAACCGCTCTTTTATGATCTTAACATTTTTATAGCCTGATGCACAAGGTCTGGTCCTATTAGTTCAGCTTCTCCAACCTCGAACCACCCAATCGGCGATCTACATCTTCTACCATACAAAGCCTCAAACGGCACCATCTGAATACTGGCATGGAAGTTGTTGTTATAAGCAAACTCTATGAGCGGCAAATGATCATCCCAGCTACCCTTGAAGTCAAGCACACAACATGTCCTCAAGCATCTGAATAGTCTACTCTGCTTGCTCGCCAGTCTGTGGATGGAAAGCCGTGCTAAGATTTACCTGCGTACCCAAACCTTGCTGAAATTTCTTCCAAATATTAGCTGTGAATTGGGCCCCTCGATCGGAAATGATGAAAACTGGAGTGCCATAAAGCCTGACTATTTTCTTGATATACAATTGAGCATATTATTCTGTAGTGTCGGTGGATTTAACTGGTAAGAAATGTGTTGATTTCGTGAGTCGATCCATGATCACCCAAATTGATTCAAACTTACGCGGAGTGCACGGCAACCCTACCACAAAATCTATATTGATCATTTCCTATTTCCACATTGGAATTTCTATACCATGTGCTAACCCACCGGGCCTTTGATGCTCGGCCTTCACCTGTTGGTAGTTTGAACATTTTGCCACAAAGTCCTCCACATCCCTCTTCATGTCATTCCACCAGTAAACTTCCTTGAGATCATGATACATTTTCGTAGAACCTGGGTGCACGGAATATCTAGAAGTATGAGCTTCTGCCATGATTCTTTCCCGAAGACCATCTACGTTTGGAACACATAACCTCCCTTGGTATCGTAATGTACCGTCATCCATGCTAAGAGAAAAAGTCGTAGTCTTATGTTTATGAATCCCTTCCTTCAGATGCACCAACACTGGATCATTGTATTACTTCCCCTTGACCTCCGTCACAAGCGACGATTCTTCCCTATTCTGCACAATCGCCCCCCTCCCCCCGCCTCATTAGAGTCCGCAAGACAAACTCCCAAACTGGCCAACTGGTGAACCTCCTGGGACAAGGGCCTTTGACATGCCTCCAAGTGAGCCAAACTACCTATATATTACCGACTAAGAGAATCTTCCACCACATTAGCCTTTCCCAGATGATACAAAATGTAGATGTCATAATCTTTGAGCAGCTCAAGCCACCTTATCTGCCTTAAGTTCAATTCCTTCTACTTGAAAATGTATTGAATACTTTTGTGGTCCGTGAATACATCTACATGGACTCCATACAAATAATTACGCCAAATTTTTAAAGCAAAAACCACCGCCGCAAGCTCTAAGTCATGAATTGGATAGTTCATTTCATGATTCTTAAGTTGTCTTGAAGCATATGCCATAACCTTACCATGTTGCATTAATACACACCCAAGACCGATCCTTGAAGTATCGCAATACACCACAAACCCCTTGGTACCCTCTGGCAGGGTCAATACTGGAGCCGAGGTCAATCTTGATTTCAATTCCTGGAATCTCCTTTCACAAACATCGGACCACTGGAACTTAACCGCTTTCTGCGTCAATTTAGTCAATGAAGAGGCAAGAGTGAAGAACCCCTCCATGAACCTCTTATAATACCTGGTCAAACCTAAGAAACTGCGAATCTTTGTTGGAGTAGTAGGTCTAGGCCAATCCTTCACCGCCGCAATCTTTTGAGGATCAACCTTAATTCCTTGTCCGGAGACGACATGACCAAGGAATGTAACAGATTCAAGCCAAAATTCACATTTCGAGAACTTTGCATATAAGGGGTGGTGATGAAGAGTCTGCAAAACTATCCTGAGGTGGTCGGTGTGATCCTCTCGACTTTGTGAATATACAAGGATGTAGTCAATGAATACTATAACAAAGGAGTCAAAGAACGGCCTGAAGACTCGATTCATAAGATCCATAAAAGCTGCCGGGGAATTTATTAGCCCGAAAGACATTACCAAAAATTCAAAGTTCCCATACCGGGTTCTGAAAGCTGTTTTCGGAATATCCTACTACCTCACCTTCAATTGATGGTACCCGGACCGCAAATCAATTTTGGAGAAGAACTTAGCACCTTGTAATTGGTCAAACAAATCATCTATTCTAGGCAATGGGTATTTGTTTTTGATTGTGACTTTGTTGAGTTGCCGGTAATCAATACACATCCGCAGCGATCCATCGTTCTTTCTGACAAAGAGAATTGGTGCGCCCCAAAGTGACACACTCGGTCGAATAAAACCTTTCTCTAGCAAATCCCTTAGTTGTTCCTTTAGCTCTTTTAATTATGCCGGCTCCATTCTATATGGTTGAATGGATATAGGCTGCGTGCCTGGCATCATATCAATCACAAAATCAATCTCCCTCTCTGGAGGAATTCCAGGGAGCTCATCCGGAAAGACATCGGGGAAATCATTCACAATTGGTACAGATTCAAGGGTAGGCACCTCAGCAGTCGTGTCCATAACTTGGACCAAATGATAAATATACCCTTCCTGATCATCTTTGTGGCCTTAAGGTAAGAAATAAACCTTCCTTTTAGCATAACTTTATTCCACTCCCACTCAATAGTTGGTTCGTTAGGAAACTCAAGCCTCATAATTCTGGTTTGGCAGTCGAGTTTGGCAAAACATGAATAGAGCCAGTCCATTCCCATTATTACATCAAAATCAATAATCTCTAGTTCAATGAAATCAGCCATGGTATCCCGACCACACACCGTGACAATACAATCTCTATAAACCCGCGCGGCAGTAATGGACTCGCTGTCATGACCCAAAATCTGACCATGGTTGTGATGGCGCCCATCGTGTTACAAGGCAAGCCTACTTCCCAAAATATTACTACTAAACCGATTATAAGAATTTAATAAAACATTTCAACATTTGAATTTCTGATAAACTAAATCAACTCTAAATAAAATTTTAGAAATACGGAAACGAGCCCCAAACCTCGGGGTGTCACTAAGTCATGAGCGTCTAAATCTATGAACTAAGAAATGAAATTGTCTAACTGTCAATACAATCCAAAAGAATAAATGATAAAAGGAGTGACAAGGTCATGCGGACACTAGCAGCTACCTTGCAATCTCCACAAATAGCCGGCCTGAAATCAACGACCTTCGCGCTCTAACTCACGTGAATCTGCACATAAAGTGCAGGGTGTAGCATGAGTACAACAAGCTCAGCAAGTAACAGAAATAACTAAGAAACTGAGCAATAGTGACGAGCTAAGTAAAACAGTCCAATTATTTATTTTTCACAATTTTAAAAATAAATAGGTAAATACTATAACTCAGTAAATGCCACCCGAAGTTTAACAGATAAATGCAACAACAACACAAATAAATACAACCTCACATCAGTGTCACTCCATCACTAATCTCTCGCACTCATCACTCAATACTCAAAATACTCAACACTTTGCGCTCACTGGGGGTGTGTACAGACTCTGGAGTGACTCCCAAAGGCCAAGCGCTAAGCACAGACAACTCACGTGCCATCATATCAATACCTGGATCCGTACGGTCAACTCACGTACTACGCGGACAACTCACGCGCTATGGAATCAATACCTGGACACGCATGCTCAACTCACATGCTACGCGGGCAACTCACGCGCTATGGTATTAATATCCTCACAAACAGGCCCTCGGCCTCACTCAATCATGTACCTCACTAGCCTCATCATTACCAACAAATAAGGGAACACAGCCCACATCAAGTATCACCTCATATTAGCAATTAATAGAGACTGAGATAAACATGTACAATAATTTCTAGGACTGAGTACAAATAATGTGACCATGAATAAAGCCTATGCATGATCTCTAACATGAAGGAAAACAAGTTCAACAACAATAAACACATAACCACAGATAATAGCCATTAGGCCTCCCAGCCTTACGGGACGGACCAAGTCTCAATCCCTCGCGGTGCACACCCACACGCTCGTCACCTAGTGTGGGTATCACTTCCAAATAATCACGTGATGTCAAATCTCCGGGTTTATACCCTCAAAGCCGGAGTTAAAACTGTTACTTACCTTAACAGCGTAAAAATCCTACTCCGGGATGCCCTCGTCTCTGGAATCGATTTCCAAATGCTTCGAATCTATTCACAATTAATTTGATTCAGCTCACAAAAATTATAGGAATTAGTTCCATATCAAAATACTAATATTTTCCAAAAATCCAAAATTATGCCCCAAAAATCACCTGTGGGACCCACGTCTTGAAATTAGTCAAAAATGGCAGAATAATAAACCTTGTCCTCTCCCGAGTCTAACCATGCAAAATTCATCAAATCGCACTCCGTTTCGTCCCTCAAATCCTTAAATGAACTCTTAAAAATTCCAAGCCCTAACCCCTCATTTTCACTAATTACAACGATTAAACAATGAAAAATCACCATATATACATGTATTAGGGCTCAAGTAACGTACCTTAATGAAACCCCCTTGATTCCCTCTTCAAAACTCTCCCAAAAGCTTCAAAAACTGAATATAAATGGTGAAGAACGCACCAAAATTCGCCAAGTGTGATATATAGGATCTGCCCCAGGGATTCTACACCTGCAGACCCTTTCTCGCACCTGCTCTTCCGCATCTGCGGACACCGGTGCGCACCTGCCCATTCCACTTAACTGACCATATTTCGCACCTGCGGCAGTCTCCTCGCACCTGCGAGCCCGTAGGTGCGTTCCACTCTTTGCATATGTCGCCATTTCCGTATCTGCGAGCCTCCCACGCACTTGCGATCATCGCACCTGCGGTTCCCAATCCGTAGGTGAGGACACACCAGAACAGCAGCTCCAGCTGCATTTTCCAACTTACAAACTCCCCGATACCCAGAGGACATGTACGACATCTACCGCAGATCGGGAGCCGGAGCCCCAGGTTGTAGCCACTACCAAGGGTAGGGGCCGGGGCCGAGGTAGAGCTAGAATCAGAGGTAGAGCTCAACCTAGAGAACGCACAACATCACCTATTGTCGAGCCTCAAATCGAGCAGGATGAGTAGATCCTTATTCCGACCATGCTAGTAGGACCAACTCAGGTCCCAGAGGGGTTCATCGCCACTCTAGTACTTCAGGACGCCCTAATTCCACCATGTGTATAACATGGCGTCCGATCTCGGCCCGATCGGCTAAGCCATCTCACTTGAGACATAACCTCTTTCAATTGTTCACTCAATTCACATTTCTTTCCCATCTTTCATTACATGGCACAAACAGCCACATTTATTAAGTAGTTCTTGGCACTTGGGAATATTTTTCAATTCAAGTCTTTCCCTTTTTATCCGTTCAAATAACATCAACATTCATGTCGTTAAGTATCATCACATAAGGCATTACACATATAAGGTAAGGAACTTGGAAAATCATAATAACGTTCTCAAGTAGCATATTGACATGGTAAACATCTAAAATAGTTAGGGAACATGAATCTTGCAACCGAACACACTAAGGCAAACAATTCTAGTATGATCAAGTCGGAACTTACACCAATTATTCAGACACCAGGAGTTCGATTCTAGGAAGAAGAGAGTTAGCCCTACATACCTCAATTATGCTTCTTTAGACTCTACAATTATCCGAAATCCTTAGCAGAATTTGATGCTCTACTTGAATATTTCCAAAGCTTTAAGTGATGATTGAAGATCAATTTGATGAAAACTTAGGCCCTCCCTCTCTCACTCTTTCTCTCTCACTCTAGAACTATCATAAAATGAGCTCAAAATAGACCTAAGGGGTGTTTTACCGGATTGGGGGTCGAGTTTTAAATTAAGAAAAAGGGTGCCCCAAGACAGGTCTGCGACCGCATATACGACCGCATAATGGTTATGAGGTCCGCAAAGTGACCGCAGAAATGGCCCTCAAGGGCCTAATCTTTCGGCCCAGATATGCGACCAGTATGCGGTCCGCATACTTGTTCTGCGGTCGCATAATGCACCGCAGAAATCCCAGAGGAATTATGCGACCAATATGCGGTCCACATATCGATTATGCAGTTGCATAATCGACCGCAAAGCTTACCTCAAATCGGCCAAACTTTCTGCTTCACTTTGCGGCCATTATGCGGTCCGTAGAGTGATTATGCGGCCGTATAATTGGCCATAACAACACGTTCTTCTGCTAAACATTTTCCTCTAAGTCCGTAGGGTACTGTTCACTCCAAAAAGTCTGAACACAGTGACATGCAATAATAATGCAATTTCTACAATAATAACACAGGAATATATCTTGGCGCCATGAAACCCCGAGTTTTTAGTTTAACTTTTTACGGTCCTTACAGTTACATGACTTAATGTGCTATATGTTTTCATGTATCCGTGTCCGCCTTTTATTGACCGCCTTGACTGACTTTATGTTTTTATATGTTGTTTTATAGCCACTTATACTTGTCTTATATCTTTATTTGTTTAATTCCCTTATTGCATCTCATTGTGAAATATGTCGTAGTTGGTTGTCCGAAAAGGATTGATTAAATGATTATCTAGAGTAGGCTTTCCTAGCAAACGGATGTTAGGCTCCATCACGCCATCGTGGTTAGGATTTGTGTCATGACAAGTTGGTATTAGAGCACTAGGTTTCTTAGGTCTCATAGGTCATGATCAAGCTTAGTGGAGTCTTGAGGATCGGTACGGAGACGTCTGTTCTTATCTTCTTGAGGCTATATGGCTTTAGGAAAATTCATTTTCTTTCTTTCTCTATCGTGCAATTTATTCTATCGTTGAAGTTTGAATCATTTTTCTTTTAATCTCTTGCAGATGGTGAGGATATATATGATATCTACCGCAGATCGGGAGTCGGAGCCCCAGGTTGTAGCCACTACTAGGGGTAGGGTCCGGGGCCGAGGTAGAGCTCAACCTAGAGAACGTACAACATCGCTTGTTGTCGAGCCTCAGATCGAGCAAGATGAGGAGATCCTTATTCCGACCATGCCAATAGGACCAACTCTGGTCCCAGAGGGGTTCATCTCCACTCTAGTGCTTCAGGACGCCCTAATTTTTCTGGTTGGACTTATGGAGAGTGTGGTCCAGGCTGGTGTATTCCCTATGGCACCAGCTATCTCCCAGGCTGGGGAGGAGCCTAGACTCCCGCTACCCACACTCTAGAGAAGATGACTCACGGGTATCAGACTCTAGCAGTTCCACCAGTTGGAACAGTTTAGCCTGTTATTGCTACACAGTCTAGGGAGGGACTCGCGATGTCAGCCGAGAGGCTGAAAATGTTGGACAAGTTCACCAAGTTTCTTCATCCTAGCTTTAGTAGTACACTTTCTGAGGACCCCTGTGATTTCATAGACCGTTGCCATGAGACATTGCATAACATGATTATAGTAGAGTCAAATGGAGTTGACTTCACAGTGTTTAAGATGCATGAATCTACCAAGAGGTGGTGGCGGGAGTATGTTTGGGGCAGACCAATAGGTTCACCTCCTCTCTCTTGCACTCAGTTCTCACAACTATTCTTGGAGAAGTTCGTCCACTTCACTCAGAAAGAGGACTTCTGCAGTCAGTTTGAGCAAATCCATCAAGGTAGCATGATCGTTACTCAGTATGAGACCAGATTCACGGATTTATCCCACCATGCAGCTATCTTGATCTTTACAGAGAGGGAGAGGGTGCAGAAGTTAATAAATGGCCTTACATACGGGATCATGCTACAAATGATAGAGACCAAGAATGATATTTCCTTTACTCATGTTGTGGTGATTGCTAGCCGGATCGAAAGGATTTGTGATAAGGGCAGGGATACGACATCTAAGAAGAGGCCTTATTATTGTGGCAGTTTCAGTGGTGTCTCGTCTGGAGGCAGGCGTTTATTTGGTAAAGGCCATCATATCAGACCAGTTCAGTCAGTGCTTCAGGTATCACATGGTACTTCAGGAAGTCGTGGTTCTTATGGGTCTTGTCCTGGGTAGCTAGCATACAGTGCACCTTTAGCTCCCATCAGTGCTCCACAAATTCAGAGCTATCACAATGGTCATTTGGACCGTCTAGGTCAGTCCCATTTTTAGTAGCCACGTCAGTCGAGAGAGTGATTTGATTATGGAGGTATAGGTCACATTAGGAGGTATTGTCCCAGACTTTAGAGAAATATACCATAGCAGGGTACTCGTGCCATGATTTTGACACTGGTTGCTCTGTCTCCCGCTCAGCCAGCTAGAGGCGGGGGTCGGGCAGTCAAAGGTATAGGTCAGATATCTAGAGGTAGAAGCTAGTTAGTGCGAGGCCATCCTAGATAAGGAGGTCATGTTGGTGGGGCTCAGCCACATTGATAGATATTATGCTAGGTAAGTTTTTGAAGTTGCAACCTATTATGTTTTTGGGATCGAATTTGACATAATTTTTTTAACTTTTTTTTTTGATCGAATTTGGGATCGGATTGAAGTTGCAACCTATAAGTAATTTCATATAGAATTAATTTCTACGATTCGTGTTGAGTATATTGGATTGTTTGTGACTAGATTTGAAGCTTTCGGATACCAATTCGCGAGGCAAAGGTTTATTGGAATCTTGAATTTGGTTGCGAAGCGAGGTAAGTGTCGTGGTTAACCTTGACATGAGGGAATAGAAGCCTTGAATTATTTGTTAAGTGAATTTCATGTGTAATGACGTATAGGCGAGGTGACGAGTGCCTATACGTCGTCAAATTGATTGTTTGCATATTTATCTTAAAATCATAAATTATTTTAAATCGTGAATTAATTATTATATTAATTATTTCTCTCATATTTATTTTCCAATATTATGTCTTGGATTCATGCTATAATTGCTACATGCTTATTTGAATTATGTGTCTTAATTGCTACTTGACATTTAGCATATTTAGTATTAAATTGCCTATTTTCTCCCTTATTTTGACAATTAATTGCTACTTCTCATTACTTCTTTCCTAAATAAATCATAATAATTGTATGCTTTGATGCCTAATAATTTCTTATTAAATGTGGTATTTATGGAAGCATTTTTACATTTAAGAGTTGTTTAATTATATTGTTGGAGCGGGTTGCACGTCGCAAAAGATTTATTCTAAGTTTATATTGTTGGAGCGGTTTACACGCCGCAACAGAATTTAATTGAAAGTTTATATTGTTGGAGCAGGTTGCACGCTGCAACGGAATTAAATTGAAAGATTTTATTGTTGGATCAGGTTGCACGCCGCAATGGATTTTATTCTAAGTTTATATTGTTGGAACGGGTTGCACACCGTAACGAAAATTAATTGAGGGATTATGACTGTTGAATTAACTTTAATTATTGATATGATTTAACGATCTTACTTCTATTCATGTTATTATAATAATAATAATAATAATAATTATTGTTATTATTATTATTATTGCGTACAAGTTAATGTAAGCGACCTGTCTTAGCCTCGTCACTACTTCATCGAGGTTAGGTTCGGCACTTACAGAGTACATGGGGCCGGTTTTTCTCATACTGCACTCTGCACTTCTTGTGCAGATATCGGATTTGGTCCCTGTGGTGTACTGTAGATTTGCTCGGATTCAACTATCAGAGGAGACTTGAGGTATAGCTGCACAACGTTCACAGCTCTGAAGTCTCCTTCTACTTTATCCTAGCTGTGTGCTTTCTTTCAGACAACTTTATTTTATTCAGACCCTTGTTTGTATTATTCTAAAAGCTCGTGCACTTGTGATTCCAGTTCTGGGATGGTATTTATACATCGTTATTATTTTGGTTTGTTTACTTTAAATTCATATATTTTTCCATTTGTTGGTTTCCTTATTATTTAATTAAAATAAATTGTTAAAAATGGTTTAAATTATTCTAACGTTGGCTTGCCTAGCAAATGAAATGTTAGGTGCCATCACGGTCCCGGAGGTGGGAATTTCGGGTCGTGAAAAGTTGGTATCAGAGCACTAGGTTACTTGGGTCTCACAAGTCACAAGCAAGCTTAGTAGAGTCTGAAGGATCGGTACAAAGACATTTGTACTTATCTCTTAGAGGCTATGGAGTTTAGGAACAATATTACTTCTTTGTTATTCTGTCGTGCGATTTTATTCTATCATTGATGATTGAACCATTCTACTCTTATTCTCTCGCAGATGACGAGAACGCGTAATACATCTACCGATCGACAGGGACCAGAACCCCCGGTGGAAACTATGACCAGGGGTAGAGGCCCAGGTCGTGCTAGAGGGCGAGGTAGAGGCAGAGGTAGAGCTCAGTATAGAGCTCAAGAAGCAACACCTATTGTAGAACCTCAGGTAGATTTGGAAGTGGAGGTTCCAGCTTAGACTGTACCTGTTGGACTAGTTCAGGTCCCAGAAGGATTCATTGCTACTCCAGTACTTCAGGACGCTCTAGTCTATTTGGTGAGCTTAATGGAGTGTGTGGCCCAGAATGGTACATTTTTAGTGGCACCAGCTGTCTCACAGGATAGGGGATGAGCACAAACTCCCACTACTCCAACTCTAGAGCAGATAGCTCCCCAGTATTAGGCTCTAGCAATCCCGTCAGTTGGAGTAGTTCAGCCAGTTGTTGCGGCACAGACCGATGAAAGACCCGCCATGTCTTCTGAGGCTTTATTGAGATTGGACAAGTTTACGTTCTCTTTTTGGAGAAGTTTGTGCCGTAGTCTCGTAGAGAGGAGCTGCGCAGATAGTTTGAGCAGTTACGTCAGGATGGCATGTCTCTGACGTAGTACGAGATGAGGTTTTCTGAGTTGGCTCGTCACACCATTTGGTTGGTTCCCACTAATAGGGAGAGGATTAGGAGGTTCATTGATGGCCTCACATATCAACTACGATTACTTATGACTCAGGAGAGAGTATCTGGTGCTACTTTTGATGTGGTAGTTGACACTGCTCGACAGATAGAGATGGTTCGTATCCAGGAGCGTGGTGAGAGGGAGGCCATGAGGCCTCGTAGTCCAGGTGATTTCAGCGGTGTTCCTTCAAGGGGTCAGTTTTACCGTGCTAGGGGTCATCCTTACAGACACTCTCAGGCAGGTCGTCCAGTTCACCGTGGTACATCATCCAACCAGGGTTCATATAGTTCTCATCAGGGTCAGTTATCTTTCAGTGCCCTGCCAGCCCAAAGTTCGTCCCATGCTCCTTCAGTTCAGGGTTCATTTGCACAGGGTGCTTCTAACAGTTATTCTGGATCTTGGGGCCCAATTCAATCAGCACCACCACCAGTACCGGGGAGCTGCTTTGAGTGTGGGGAATTTGGACATATATGGAGACAATGTCCTCGTCGCTTGGGAGGTCCAGTGCAGTAGAGAAGTCAGACTACGACTTCAGCACCAGTTACTTCACCACCCGCCCAGCCAGTTCGGGGTAGGGGTCAGTCAGCTAGGGGTCGCCCAAGAGGGGGAGGGCGATCAGGTGGTTGTGAGGCCCGATTCTATGCTTTTCCTGCCAGGCCAGATGGCGTTGCCTCAGATGTAGTGATCATAGGTATTGTCTCAATGTGCCACAGGGAAGCTTCTATATTATTTGACCCTGGTTCAACTAATTCGTATGTATCATCGTACTTTACTCATTATTTGGATATGCCCCATGAGACCTTAGTTTCACATGTTCGTCTATCTATGCCGGTGGGCGATACTATTATTGTGGACCGTGTATATCAGTCTTATGTGGTAACCATTGGGGGATTGGAGACTAGAGTTGATCTCTTATTGCTTAGTATGGTTGATTTCGACGTAATCCTGGGTATAGATTGGTTGTCTCCATGTCATGCTATTGTGGACTATCATGCAAAAATCGTGACGTTGGCGATATCGGGGTTGCCGAAGGTCGAACGGAGAGGTTCTCTAGATTATGTTCCCAACAGGGTAATTTCTTATTTGAAAGCCTAACGTATGGTTGGGAAGGGGTGTTTGTCATATTTCGCTTTTGTGAGAGATGTTGATGCAGATACTCCTACTATTGATTCAGTACCGGTAGTGAGAGACTTTCGGGATGTATTTCCCGCAGACCTGCCGGGTATGCCGCCCGACAAGGATATTGATTTCGGTATTGACTTGGTGTCAAGAACTCAGCCCATTTCTATTCCTCCGTATCGTGTGGCACCATCTGAGTTAAAAGAATTGAAAGAGCAACTTCAAGAGCTTCTTGATAAGGAGTTTATTAGGCCTAGTGTATCGCCTTGGTGTGCACCAGTTCTGTTTGTGAAAAAGAAAGATGGTACTATGCCGATGTGTATTAAAGGCAGTTGAACAAAGTTACAATCAAGAATAAGTATTCTTTTGCCGCGTATTGATGATTTATTTGACCAATTTCAAGGAGCGAGGGTATTCTCCAAAATTGATTTGAGATCTGCGTATCACCAGTTGAAAATTCGGGATTCGGATATTCTAAAGACGACATTCAGGACTCGTTATGGTCACTCTGAATTTCTTGTGATGTCATTTGGGCTAACCAATGCCCCGGTAACATTTATGCACCTGATGAATAGCGTATTTCAGCCATATCTTGACTCATTTATCGTGGTATTTATTGATGATATCCCGGTGTACTCATGTAGCCAGGAGGAGCATGCACAACACTTGGGCATTGTATTACAGAGGCTGATAGAGGAGAAACTATATGCCAAATTCTCTAAGTGTGAGTTCTAGCTTAGTTCAGTAGCATTCTTGGGACACATAATGTCTAGTGAAGGGATTAAGGTGGATCCGAAGAAAATTGAGGTTGTTCATAGTTGGCACAGACCATCTTTAGTTACTGAGATTCAGAGTTTTTTCGGCTTGGCCGGTTATTATCATCGCTTCGTGGAGGTATTCTCGACTATTGCATCACCTATGACTCAATTGACCTAGAATGCTGCTCCGTTCAGGTGGTCGGATGAATGTGAAGAGAGCTTTCAAAAGCTCATGATAGCTTTCACTACAGCTCCAGTATTGGTATTTCCTACAAGTTCAAGGTCTTATACTATGTGTTGTGACGTGTAGCGTATTGGTCTCGGCGAAGTGCTAATGGAAAATGGTAGGGTGATTGCCTATGCGTCCAGACAGTTAAAGGCACATGAGAAGAATTATCCGGTCCACGACCTTGAGTTAGCAGCTATTGTTCACGCCTTGAAAATTTGGCTGCATTACATGTACGGTGCCCATTGTGAGGTTTATACTAATCACTGGAGTCTACAACATTTTTTTAAGCAGAAGGAGCTTAATTTGCGGCAGCGAAGGTGGTTAGAGTTTCTTAAGGATTATGACATCACTATTCTCTATAATCCCGGAAAGGCCAATGTGGTGGCCGATGCATTGAGTCGTAAGGCGGAGAGTTTGGGCAGCTTAGCATATTTACCGGTAGCAGAGAGGCCTTCAGCCTTAGATGTTCAGGCCTTGGCCAACCAATTTGTTAGATTGGATGCTTCCGAGTCGAATCGAGTTCTGGCTTGTGTGGTTTCTCGGTCTTCTTTATATGATCGCATCAGAGAGCGCCAGTATGATGATCCTCATTTGCTTGTCCTTAAAGACACGGTTCAACACAGTGATGCCAATGAAGTCACTATTGGGGATGACGGTGTATTACGGATGCAGGGCAGGCTATGTGTGCCTAATGTAGATGGTTCACGTGAGTTGATTCTCCAGGAAGCTCACAGTTCACGGTACTCTATTCATCCAGGTGCCGCGAAGATGTATCAGGATTTGAGGCAGCATTATAGGTAGAGTCGAATGAAGAAAGATATAGTTAGGTTTGTAGATCAGTGTTTAAATTGAGGTTTGTAGATCGGTGTTTAAATTGTCGACAAGTGAAATATGAACATCAGATACCGGGAGGATTGCTTCAGAGACTTGAAATTCTAGAGTGGAAATGGGAGCATATTACCATGGATTTCGTAGTTAGACATCCACAGACTTTGAGGAAGTTTGATGTTGTTTGGGTGATAGTGGATCGATTGACTAAGTCCACGCATTTTATTCCAGTGGGTACTACTTATTCTTCAGAACGGTTGGCTGAAATTTATATCCGCGAGATTGTTCGCCTACACAGTGTGCCAGTGTCCATCATTTCAGATCGGGGCACGCAATTTACATCACAGTTTTGGAGAGCAGTGCAGCGAGAATTAGGCAAACACGTTCAGCTAAGTACAACATTTCACCCTCAGACGGACGGATAGTCCGAGCGCACTATTCCGATATTGGAAGATATGTTATGCGCTTGTGTCATTGATTTTGGAGGTTCTTGGGATAAATTTGCCATTTGCAGAGTTTGCTTACAATAACAGCTACCAATTGATCATTCAGATGGCTCCGTATGAGGCTTTATATGGGAGATGGTGTCGGTCTCCAGTTGGTTGGTTTGAGCCTGTGAGACTAGACTACTGGGTACTGATTTAGTTCAGGATGCTTTGGAAAAGGTTAAATTGATTCAGGAGCGACTTCGCACGGTGCAGTCTAGACAGAAGAGTTATGCTGACTGGAAGGTATGTGATGTTGCTTACATGGTTAGGGAGAAGGTTCTGCTCAAGATTTCACCCATGAAGGGTGTGTTGAGGTTCGGGAAGAAAGGCAAGTTGAGCCCTCGATATATTGGGCTGGTTAGAAAAATTGTGATTTTTTGTAAATAATTAGATTAGATTTTTCTCAGTCTCATACTTTCATCAGTATACTCTTATGCCATGTGCTAAAATGACTCATTAATCTCTAATGATATTATTTTTATTTTCTGAGAAAATTCAGACTTACACAAGAGATTTCTCAGTGAAGAACCTGGTTCATCAAGTTTACTTGGTACGTACTCTCCACTCTGCATATTTTGAAATAAGTATATTTGGATTATGATTAAGAGGCGAGTCCCATTCAATCCTAAACCCCTCGATCTTATCAGTTACGAAATCGATCGGTTTCATTCGACAGAGTACAAACCACATTAACTGCCTAGATTCTAGGGACACTCTTCAACGTCTTTTAAAACTGAATTCCAATTTGATTAGACTTCAGCAAAGGCTGCCGTTACCCGATCAAACAATTCCACTTTAAATTGATTAGGCCTCAATTGCTTCGTCACTTCTAAATTTTCAAGCCGTCAAAATTCTCTCCATCTTCTTTCATCTACCTAACACACACTAACACTTCCTCTCTCATACCCAAACACAAAAATGGAAAACCTCTCTGAAAAATCCCTCATCACCACCCAAATAATCCACATCCACACCTTCAACCACACCTCAATCTAAGAAAGCAAGATTCAAGATGTTTGCTCGCAAGACTGTGGCTGGGAGTGAATTATCCAAGAAATTAGATGAACAATTGAAAACAAGCCAGGCCCAAGAACCCCAGAAATCTGATGAATCATCCAAATCTGCTACTGAGGGGGAAGAAACTATTTTGTCTGAAATAGAACATGTAACTTCTGGCCCAAATATTATTACTGAAATCATCTCTGAGGTCGCTGACAATTTGGAGAATAGGTTCATTCTGGTGGGATTTGTTGCTGGGATTGAGACTACTGAGTCTAGGAGAATAGGTGGTAAAGATAAAAAGAGAAAAGAAAAAGAGTGAGGGTGTTCAAGGTATTGTGATGGGTATGGGGAAAGGAGTGGCTGAAGGTTCACCCTCTCCTACTAGTTTGATTAAAGAAACATGAGCAATGGTAGTGTGGAGTAAGGAATATGCTGGAGAAAGTGTAAAAGAAAAAAAGGGATGTGGCTCTGGAGAAGCTGCTGAGGGGTTGGTTCGATTAGGGAAAGATGTTCAAGAACATGTTCCAACTGACCAGGAAACCCTCGCCGCCCTACTGAAAAGGGTGTCTGACAATTACAATCCCAAAAAGAAAAGGAGTTTAGGAGTCAAAGTTCCTGGGACTGCTAGGGCAAACAAGAAGAGAAAGGCTACCTCTTCTATCCCTGTAGAGATTCCTCTTATAAGAGAAAGAGCTACAAGGAGTCAGAAGAAGCAGAGTGATGCTGAACTGGAAAAAGCCATAGAAGAAAGTAAGAGAAAAGCTACTGCTAAACGAAAAAAGGTGGTTGAGCCTGTTGAAATTGACAAGATGGACTTGGTACTTCGGAATGAAGAGGAGACAGAGGAAATAGAGGTTGTGACTCCAAAGGCAAAGAAATCTAAGACTTCCACAAAGAAGTCTTGCTTCAAAAACAAAGTTTGCGGAGCCATCTACTTTGGCTAAAAGAACCATGTCTGCATTGAAACCAAAAAAAGTGAAAATAGTGGAGGAAGAAGAATGGAGTGGAAAAGAAGAAAAAGAAGAAGAAAAAGAATTTGATGTTGAGCATAACAAGATGGTTAAGTTTGGAAAGAGAACCATCTTGAAAGGTAGTCTCCTCAGGGACTTGGAGGAGAAAGGTATGGTAATGCTACTAGAGAAGTTACAATTGCAAGGATGGAAGGACATGGTCCTTCAGATGGATGGAAAGCTGGCCAGAACTGAGATTGTGGAGTACATGGCAAATTGTGAGATCAAAGATGGTAGGGTCACCAGTGTGGTAAAGGGGGTGACAATGAGCTTTGATGCTAAAGAACTAGGAGAGATCTTAGGTATACCTGCTGAAGGGTACAATGATTATAAGAAGCTCAAATGTCCATGTCTAGAGAATCTCCCTAATGCCCTTGCCATTACAAGAACGTTTGATGATAATGATGAAGAACTTGAGCCCAAGACTATTTACAAAAGTTAGATGAAGCTACCCCACAAAGTGTTGTTCGAGTTTGTGAACAAAGTTGTGCTACCTAGGCATGAAAAGAGGCACATTGCAACAATCATGGACCTGGTCCTTATGGAATGTTTGGACAGTGGGAGGCAAATCAATAATCCTGATTTTATTATCCAGCTTCTTGATAGGGTTCTGAATGCTACCAAAACTCACGCCATACCCTATGGCTTTATTCTCACAGTTTTACTTGCACACTTCAAGGTACCCATCAAGAAATGGGAAGTTTGTACAAGGAAGGATCATTTTGGGGCAAACACTCTAACTGTTTGTGACTATGAAGTCTAAACCACTCCTAAAGAACCTGGTTCATCCAAAAAGGTACCAGTGAAGATCAAAGTGCGAGCTTTGGTGCAAGAAAGTGGGGCTAAGGATACTGAGATTGATAGGCTGAAGAACATGTTAGCGGAGGTGGAGACTGAGAGAGATGCTCTTAGAGCCGAGCTAGAAAACGAAAAGGAGAAGCGTGATGGCATTCTTCAGGATATGCTGAAACTACTCCAAGCCAAAAATAAAGAACCTGGTCCTTCCCAGCCTTAAGCCTCCTCGCGTAGTGTAGATCAACCAGTAATCCAGTTCAGGATTTTTTTGCTTCTTTTGTTCATGATCCAGTGTTTTTATTTCTTTTTATGCTTTGTGGTAGGATCTTATCAATCAATGAAATTCACTGCTTTTGCTCTAACTGTTTGTTGATATTTTTTAGATGGCTAATATCCTTAGATTGATCGATGATATTTGACTCCATTATTGCATTTGAAGTTGCCTTAGTGGCCATGAGTAATTTCTATTAAAATCTGGTTATCTAACATTATTATGCAACTTTTTGATGATGCCAAAAAGGGAAATTAGGTTGTGCTTTTAGTTTGGAATGTGATGTTTATAACCTAATGAACCTGGTCCTTGATGATAAGTGACTTTGAAAAGTTTCAGATGTTGTTTATAACCTAATGACTTTGAAAAGTTTATAACCTAATGAACCTGGTTCTTGATGTTGTTTTGATAATTCGAGTAAGCGAGTGAATTTGTATGATATTATTACACGTGTGTGAATGTTCGAATTGGATCACGAGGTACTCGAATGAGTTTCAGATATGTTTTGGTTGAGTTTGGAATTATTGAAGCTAAGAAGTTGCTAGTGTAAGGTTGCAGGTCTCACTTTTGCAAGAACCTTATCGAAATTGCGAGCCTCAGAGTTGTGATTTTTGGCTCGCAAATGCGAAGCTTTGGCCGCATTTGCGAGGAAAGGGTCTTTCGCAGATGCGAAGGAAAGGATCGGATTTGCGATCGGTGATTCACATTTGCGAATATCATAATTGCGAACAAGTGTTCGCAATTATGAACAAGAGTTCGCAATTGCGATATCTGCACCTTACTAAAAGTTGGGAATTTCAGGACTTAATTTGTTTTACACCATTTTTCAACCGTAAACTCTCTAGAGTCAATTTTTGAAGAGGAATTTCTTCCCAAATTTATTGAAAAGCACTTTAACTAGTTTTCAATTAATTTCAACTACTTTTTCATGAATTCTAACATCAAATCTATGATTTTCATAGTACAAATAAATCACATATTCAGGCTCTATGGTGCAATCTTCGTTGTTGGAGCGTATCAAGGCTCGCTAGTTTGATGATCCTCACTTGTTGGTGTTGAAGGATACGGTGCAGCAGGGTGGTATCAAGGAGGTTTTGATTAGGGATAATGGTGTTATGCATCTTCAAGGCCGGATGTGTGTTCCAAATGTTGATGGATTGAGAGATTTGATCCTTGAGGAGGTGCACAGTTCGCGATATTCTATTCACCTAGGTGTCACGAAGATGTACCATGACTTAAAACAACATTATTGGTGGTGGAGAATGAAGAAAGACATTGTTGCTTATGTATTGCGGTGTTTGAATTGTCAAAACGTGAAGTATGAAGATAAAAAATCAGATGGACTAACTCGGAGATTGGAGATACCAAAGAGGAAGTGAGAGCGCATCATTATTGATTTTGTGGCAGGCTTACCACGGACCTTGAAGAAATATGACGCATTCTGGGTTATTGTGGAGTGGTTGACCAAGTCCACGCACTTCATTCCGGTGGCGACTTCCTAATCTTTAGAGCGGTTGGATACCTAATCCCTTTTATAGAACCTATCTAGTTAATTAGGTCTGATCGGGAACCGCGTTTTAATGGATCTTAAAGGTTGCCCAATCCCTTTCCTTTAGGATAACTTGAACCCCCTACTTAGAATCTCACAAGTTTCGCTGATAATATACGGAGTTAACATAACAATTTTAGGTGTCCTAAAACTTTAATCAACCTTTTAGAATGCCATCTATTGTGTTCTGTTTTAACTAGTATAAAATAGAATGCAGCACATACCCTTGCATATATCGTATTTGAGATATTCAATAATTTGACATTAAAATAAAAATAATTTTTGATAGAATCATCTTGACACTCTAAATTTGTATACGCACTAATAAATTTCGCTTTAACATATTATAAGAGATGTTTCAAAATGACAATGACAAATTAATAAGTATAAGAAATTAAAGAGATAAAGCACCATGTTATTTCAGAATTACTGTCAGCTACAAACATAAAATGTTACTAGACTTGCTGAAAAAGCACTTTGGATATGTGAAAGTTCATTATTTCCTCACTAACATGCGCACTGTAATAGAAAGTCTTCACAACTGCAAAAAATGTTTGCTTAATGTCTTGGTTGATGTTGCTTGAGGTGTTACCAAACACTAACTTTACGAGAGCTTGCATGTCGAGTTCAATATTGGTGTTCTTTGAGCCGCCCGTCACCTAACATTTGTTTAGATTTAAATAGAGGAATTAGAAAGCTGAAATAAAAAGAATTGTTCGTTTTCATAGATTTATTCTGCCAAAATCATAGAATTAATTTTTTAAATGGAGAAATAACTCCATCCTGCTTATATATCACAAATATTAGAAAAATACAAGAAAATACTAAATTTGGTCCCATAAAAAATAAGTAAGCTGCCACTTATGCGCACCTTATAATATCAACCTTACACCATCTAATATTTTATAAAACCCATTTGCAAATCCAACTTAAAACCCATTGTTTTTAACCATGAGACACATCACGACCTTTTTAGATGGGTTAAAAAGTATTTTAGTTTTGATTTTTAATTTTAAGCGGTGTATTGATAGATATTATGCTAGGTAAGTTTTTGAAGTTGCAACCTATTATGCTTTTGGGATCGAATTTGACATAATTGTTTTAACTTTTTTTTTTTTTTTTGTGATACATACATTGGGTGTGTTTGGTATGAATAAAAATATTTTTCAGCAGAAAAATTTTCCTGAAAATAAATCTCTCAAAAAATAAGTGGTCTTTCTTATTTATTTTTTGATGTTTGATAAATAAGCAGAAAATATCGCCCAAAAGTTTGTTTACAATCTTGACAAACACTATAGAGGTAGGGGGTGATGGGCGGCGTGGTAGGGTGGAGTGTTCTTGGGGGCATGGGGAGAAGGCATCCCAAGCTTAGGGGGAGGGGTCAAGAGTGGGGGCAGAGGGAGGTGAGGCAGGGGATAGAGTTCGGGGAGGGGTGGGGGGAGGCAATCAACATAGAGTGCCACTTATCTAACTTGTTTTTCCTACTCGCATCAAGGAAATCATTTTCTTTATTTTTAAGAAATTTGTTTTCCTAGACAAAATATTTTTCAAACTATTTTTCAAAATACTTTGAACAACCAAACATGTCCATACCAAACACGCCTATAATTGGTTTATATTTCAATTAAAAAAAATATGACTTTGGTACAATAAACTTAAAAATAATTTATTATTCGTGTAATTACTCCAAAAGAAAATTAAAAGATGATTATTATGGTTCCTAACCTTGTCATTTTGGAGCTCATTACGCTTGCCACAAACTTTATTGGTAAGGTTGGACAGATTCTCGTAGTCCGCATCGAATAATATCTCATCATGTGTCATATAGCCGCCCGAGAGATTAATTGTGCGCACCAGCAACTCTGTTTCTTCTTGACATGCATTCTTTTCCTCCCTCAAGAACACCAACCACGTTTCCCACTGCACTCGAAAAGAAAATATGCAAGCAAAAATAATATGATGAATTTCAAGAGTAGCATCGTTGATTAGTCTTAAGGTTAATTGTAGTTCTTTTTGCATAGATGAGTTTAAAATTTAGAATCAATGAGTTTAAAATGAATGTATGGTCTTATTATACAGATGTTTTTATTTTCTTCGTATGTGTATATATATCAAGCTGAAAATAAATATAACACATCCTAAATCTATTTTTGTTTGTTTGGATTATTTTGATAAAAAAAACATAAGGATAAAATGAATGATGAATATAATCACTAGCTAGTAATATTGTTGCCTTTTATTTTATAGGTGTAAGGTTTGATTCTGACCAAACCTTTCCTTTCTCTTTCCCTTCCTCCAAGTCTCTTTCACCACCCAAAAACTTGAGAAAACAAATATGGTTGACAACTAATTGGTAAAGTACGAACTATTTGTGATTTATCATGTTTTTGTGACATTTTCTTGTATAGTTAGAATAAGATATATAAAAAAGGAATCCTTGTATACTCACAGCATTTTGTAGTTGGTGATGGATGTCTTTGCCTAGGTCTTCAAAAGTTTCTTCTGATAGTTGGCGCAAAAACTGACGAAGATTTTTGAGAACTAAGATCTCTTTTGTTTCATTACTGCAACAAAGAAGGAAAACAAAAAAGCAAAAATAACTTCTGGAGATATAAAAACCAAATTCCCACTTCAAAAGTTAGTTGTGAAAACTGAGAATGTGTGACACTTGCGATGAATTTGTTTCCAACCAATTGTTGTAAGAGATAGGGATATTTTCATACATAAATTAATTATTTAAAGTACTAGATAGAGAGATAAATACCCATTTTTTCTGGTCGGATCATGAGAAACCTTGAATTCCATTAGCAATGAATTCCTAGTTGTCCAAGTTGTGGCTTCATCATTGTAGTAAGATGTAATCATCTTACATATTATACGAGATTTAGCCCATGCAAGGCGTTCTCTTGACTTCTCGACTTCAAATATACTTGCAGCAGCTAGGAAATAAGAAACTAGGAGGTACTTTTTGCTTATTCCAAATTGTTGAAAGTTGCACTTCTCAAACCACCTAATCATGAGTTGGAGCAAATTTTAGACGATAAAAAGCTTGATGCTTTATTGTTTATAAACATTAAAAAAATCAAGTACATACTCTTGCATAATCAGCCATTCAAAGCGATGTTGACTTTGGCATCTATTGTAATCCAATTTTGCAGCTTGTAAATAAACATTGTTGTTGACATCGGGCATTCTGCATGGGCAAAAGATTAACAAATTTCCAATTAGGCAACCATATACTTTGGGTTTTTTGAACTTAATTATGTGTAACCTAGAATTGCTCCTAAAAACTTAAATTCTAGCTAGGGCTGTCAAATTTGACCAAAGCCTAAATGACCCACTCAACCCGCCCAAGGTTAGGCGGATTATTGACCTGTCCGTTTATTGAACTTAGTCCATTTTGACCCAACTCATCTCAACCCATTTTAAAGATGGGTTGAATTTTAGTTCAAATTGATCCATGAGTAACTTTACCAAAGTATCTTTGAAATAATTTTTTTTTGTTTGATATGTTATAATATGACTATAACAAAAGAAAAAAAGTCTTATTTAGTAATTATACAATTCATAAGAAAACACTACATATTAATTAAAGTTTGGTAAAAGTTGGACTATGACTCAGATTTTAGCTCATCTTGACCCAACTCATCTCAGCTCAATTAACTCAAATTATGATCTCTAGCAAACTAAAATATTAGATGAGATAATCACACTCCAATTTAAGCCGTCCTAAGGCAGTTATGATAATATTTATTTGTTTGAAGTACCAAGAGACACGAGTTGGTTAGACTATAATTCTATAGTTTAACCAAGTTAAATCCTCTCTTAATTTTAACTTTTGTGTAACTACTTATGTACGGTAAACCTAAATGAAAACTAACATAGAACTGTTTATTGACTAGAGAATAAAAATGTTATTATCACCAGAGAAAAGAAAATTTCAGAACATACTTAAAGAGTTACCTGTATAACGTCTTGCCAATCCAAATATCATCTGCTCCGCCATACTGTTCTATATAATACCTAGCTTCCACCCGAGGTAAGCTGGCATACCATGGAAATTCTAGTGCATACCTTATCTATAAATAAATGTTTTACAACATATTTAGCAAATTATGCATAGTAAAAGATAAAGAGTATTACATGTTGCAGCTATGGAACCCATCTAAATAAAAGAAAAAAGAAAAAAAGGTGACAACAAGTTGCAATAACACCAAAAGAAAAACAAATAGCAAAACCAATTTGCAAATTGGTTTTGGACGGTGCAACAAGTTAAGGAAATCTGCAATGCAATTTGTAAATCCAATCCTTTGATTGGTTGGAGGAACGATTCCTCGCTGCTATAAAAGGAGGCTTCAGCTCTTCGGATCAAATACACCGAATCGAGAGAAGCAACATAGACTCAGAGAGAGTATTTCACGGATTGTAGTTTATGAGATAAATTATGAGCAAGAGTAGTATCGTAGTGAGGTGTTTACAATAAAGAGTATTATTTCTTTCTAAATTGTAGTAGTCTCTTGACACTATCAAGTTGTAATATTTAGTGGTATTATATTGCTCTGCTCGGGGGTATTGTATTTTACCCCGTTAAAAGATTTGGTATCGTTGTTACAGATCTATTGTGTTATTGTTATTTATCGTTTTCACCAACAACAGTATCGGTATTTTAATGATTATGGTAGGTCCGTATGATAGTTTTGGACTTATGTGCATGCTTGGTTGGGGTACCGAGTGGCCCGATGGCGTTTTGGCTGCATTATGTGAAACTTGGCAAAACTTGAGTTTTTAAAAAGTGTTCTAACATTGTGTTGATGTTGAGCTGAGTAGAAACAGGGCCTACGCTTATGAAAAGCGCAGAGTTTGTCATCATCAAAAAGGGAGAATTTGTTGGTTGGCCCAAGTGAAGTTTGTTTTGAAGATTGACAAAGGAACTCAGGCATGAACCAGGTCCATCCCCATGTGTACACAGAAATGGGAAGATTCGAGCATAAGGGATGCACGTGAAGGAGATAAACTTAATTTGTTATATCTGATATCTCCTAATCGAAAAGGTTGCATAATTGATAAGGAGAAGGACTCCTTACTCAAACCCGCGCCTCGGAACTCGACGAAACTTATAAAATACGATAACCCATTCAATTATGAGTCCAACCATACTAGTTTCACTCAAATATAATTCCAAATTGATGTTCAAAACTCGAAAATTTTCTTTATGAAGTTCTAGTCAAAAACCCCCAATTTCTCTTTAAAATTCATCAACCAATTGCCAAAAATGAAGATGGATTCGTGAAATAAAATCAATACCAAGTTTAGAACACTTACCTCAATTCTTGTGATGAAAATAGCTTCAAACGTTGCCTCCACCCGAGTCCCACATCTCAAGATATGATAAAAGAACCAAAACCTCGAAATATATAGAATCTGCCCAGCAAATTTCGCATTTGCGAACCAATTTCCGCTTCTGCGGACTCGCACATGCGGCCCAGCCTCCACTTTTGCGAACAAGACCAAACTCAGCTGCCATCTCTTGTGTGATCGTCTACCCGCTTCTGCGGTCATGCTTTTGCGCAACTATTTCCGCATATGCAATCCCTCACCAACAGTCCAATTCCGCTCCTGCGATGCAGTATTCGTATCTGCGCCTTCGCAGATGTGACATAAGCTCCGCATTTGAGGACTCCTGCCCAGCAGTGCTCTTCGCTTATGTGCTCATTGACTCACTTTTATGACCATCACACCTGCACAATACCAGTTGCAGGTGCGGAACACCAGAACCAGCAGCCCAACCAAAATTCTAGATGCGACGACATGGTCCAAACCTCGTCTGAAACTCACCCGAGCCCCTCGGGTCTCTGTATGAATATACCAACAAGTCCCATAAAATAACACGGACCTACTCAAGACTTCAAATAATGTATAAGAATATTGAACCGGCGAATCACACCTCATTCGAACTCAATGAACTTTGAACTTTCAACTTCCAAAAATCGTGCCGAAACATATCAAATCAATTTGGAATGAACCTAAATTTTGCGCACAAGTTCAAAATAACATAACGAAGCTATTCCAATTCCATGAACCTCAATCCGAATCCCCAGTCAAACTTATGACCTTTCCAAACCTTCAAATTTTCGACTTTCGCCAATTAGCGCCGAAACCTTCTAAAATTATCCAAATACAAATCCGGGCATACACTTGAGTCTAAAATCACCATCCAGACCTAAAAGAACCACCCAAACTCCATTCCATGGTCAAATTCACCAAAAGTCAAACTTGGTCAACTCTTCCAACTTAAAGCTTCAATCATGAAATTCATTCTTCCAAATCAATTCCGAATAACTTGAAAACCAAAACCGACAATTCGTAGAAGTTATAACATATCATATGGAGCTACTCATGCCCTCAAACTGCCGAGCGAAGTTTGAATGCTCAAAACAACTAGTCGGGTCACTACATTAGTAGAAAAGTTATGTCGATGGGAGTGTTCGTGATGTTGTATTCATGGTTGGAGAGAGGGTATTGCTCCAAGCTTCATCCATGAAGGGTGTGATGAGGTTCAGAAAGAAGGGAAAGTTTATCCCTTGGTATATAATATGCTTCGAGATTCTTGAGAAAATGGGGGTGTCTTACAAGCTTGCATTACCACCTAGCTTATCAGCAGTTCATCTGATGTTCCATGTCTCCATGCTCGAAAAATATCATGGTGATCTGTCCCATGTGTTAAATTTCAGCTTATTCCAATTGGACAAGGATTTTACTTATGAGGAGGAGCCGGAGGCCATTTTAGCCCGGTAGGTCCGAACGTTGAGTTCTAAGAGTTATCCTTCAACTCGTGTGCAGTGGAGAGGTAAGCCTATCGAGGAAGCCACGTGGGAGTCTGATTCTGACATACGGAGTAGATACCCTCACCTTTTTACCATTTCAGGTACCTTTCTATTCCGGTTCGAGCACAAACGTTTATTTTAGAGGTGGAGAATGTGATGATCTGATAGTTCATTTTGAGTTTTTGCCTTTATTTTCATGTTCCTAGACCTAGACTAGATCTGTTTAGTGTTCCCTAATTTTCATGCGCAGTCCGTGTCTTGTTCCAAAAAGTTTTTATGTGAAAAATTGAAGAAACTATGAAATTTTACCTTAAAACTAATTTGAGTTGACTACGGTCAACATTTGTACAAATCGACCCGGATCAGTATTTTGAAGGCCCGATGGATCCGTATCGTGATTTAGGACTTGGGCCTATGCCCGAATCAAATTCAGAACTCCCTAACTTTATTTAACATGATTTGCTAAAACCTAGTAATTAGAAGGCTTAAAGAATTCTTAAGTTTGACTGTAGGTTGATTTTGTTGCTGACAGGTACGGATTTTGGTCCCGAAACTTGGAATAGGTTCATCTCACTATTTATGACTTGTCTATAAAATTTGGTACAGAACGGAGTTGATTTGAGTTGATTCGGACATTCGGTTGTAAATTTGAAAAGTTCTCAAGTTTAATGAAACACATCATACATTTGTATGTCTGATTCATAGTTCTAGGTATTATTTTGGTATTTCGATCGCGTGAGAAAGTTCGTATGAGTTTATGGTGAGTTTTGAAGTGTTTTGGAAATTTTTAGAGTTGCTCGTGTGAGCAGGTACTACAGGCCTCGCAAATACAAAGTGGGAGGTCGCAATTACGATGTATGGCATAGTTTGATAGGGTTGCAAATGTGAACCCTGTGTTCGTACTTGCGAAGGTGGTATGGGTAGGCAGTGATCGCATTTGCGATCATTTTGATTGCTTTTGCGAAAGTACAATGTTTGCATTTGCGAACAAGTCGTCGCATTTGTGATGACAACAGGAATGTGAGGGCTTCGCTTTTGCAATGCTTGCTTTGCATTTGCGGGGTTCGCATTTTCGAAACCCAGGTTGCATTTGTGACACCTACGATTGGACAAAAAGCTAAAGGACGGGTGTTTTAGCCTCATTTACATATTTTTGAACCCTAGGCTCGATAGTAGGCGATTTTGGAAAGGGAAGTTTTATCTACAAACCTTGGGTGAGTGATTCTAATCAATTTCTAATCATATTCCATCAATATATTTTAGATTTTAACATCAAAATTATGTGACTCAAAGTGAAAATTGTGAAACCTTGTCATGTTTTTGAAAAATTATAAATTGAGTTTTGAGAGTCGATTTGGACTTAAATTTTGAAACTATCACATATATGAACTCATGGGGTCATGGGTAGTCAGAATCTACCATTGGACTCAGGATTTGACCGGGCGGGCCCCGAGTCGATCTTTTGGGAAAAGTGTAAAGATCTTTGCTTTATCTATTGTAATTGATTTTCCTAGCATTGTTTGATGATATTAAGTCGATTTTGGTAAGATTCGATTAGTTTGGAGGCCCCGATTGAGATTTGATTTGATTGGGGAGTGAGGTAAGTGTTGGGTCTAACCTGGATTTGAGAGAATTAGGAACTCTTGAACTATATGTTATGTGAATTAAGTGTTAAACGGAAGATATGCGATGTGACGAGTGTATATACGCCGTCAAAAAAATTATTTCCATGTTTTCTTGTATTTCATGAATAATCTCATTCCATGCCTTAATTGTTACATGTTTTGCTTTCTATGTCATTACTTGTTACTTGATATTAATTATTCTTGTATTGAATTGTTCGTCCCTTCCATGAATCTGTGATTATTTGCTACTTACCTCAACTGTTTTACTTGCACACCTTAATTGTCACGTACTTGACTTGTCTTGTTGCTTTTGTACTATTTGTTGCTTTCCTTGATTATTACGTGGTTCATTTATTGCCTTGTACTCATAATCTTTGATTGTAGAATTCTTGTAAATTGAATTATTGGATTGTTTATGTTTATTGAGATTGTTTGTGGATACGGTTGCACGTCGCAACGAGAATTAAAGGATATAAATTGAAATGGTGGAATAAGGGATTTTGATATTGATTATAATGATATGGTGGGATCGGGTTATGCGCCACAACGGGTTGTATATGTGATTCTTGATATTGATAAATGATGTTATGGTGAAATAAGGGAGGATTGTGAATGTACAGTGGTATCGAGTTACGCGCCGCAACGGATTGTGTGTTGTACTCGCTGTTGTTATTGTGTTAGTTTTCAGCATTTTTATATTAAATTATGAGGTCTGTTATTCTCGGTTCTTTGATTATGAGGTTGAGTTCATTTTCATAAATTAACTACTTTACTTTCATTCCTGTCTTTTTCCCTATTATTATTATTATCATTACTGCATTCAGGTTATTGTAAGTAGCCCATCTTAGCCTTGTCACTACTTAGTCGATGTTAGGCTCGGCACTTATAGAGTACGTGGGGACGGTTGTACTCATACTACACTCTGCACTTCTTGTGCAGATTTCATCCTAGCGGCGTTCAATAGATTTGCTCGGATCCAGTTGTCAACAGAGACTTGAGGTACAACTGCACAGTATCTGCAGCCCTGAAGTCCCCTTCTCTCCTATCTTTACTACTTTTTTGAGTTTCAAAATAGTGTATTTTTATCCATACCATGGTTGTAGCACTCTAGATGTTCGTGTACCCGTGACACCAGTTTCTGGGTTATGTTTAGACTCGCTATTCAGTATTATTACGCTATACTACAGACTTATGTCGTTTCCCTTGTTAATAAATTATCATAAATTATTAAAAATCAGTAAATTCTCTGTTCACGTCGGCTTGCCTAGCAAGTAGATGTTAGATGCCATCATGACCTCGAGGTTGGAATTTTGGGTCGTGACACTATTAGCATTCTTATAACTTTCATTCTGGCTACCAGAACAAACGTTTCATCATAGTCAATGCACTCCTCTTGATTGTATCCCTGAATCACCAGTCTGGCCTTGTTCTTTGTGATATTTTTTTATTCATCCAGCTTGTTTCTTAACACACATCCGGTACCTATGACAGTTTTGTTCTTGGGTCTTTGTACCAAGTGTCAGACCTTGCTTCTTTCAAACATATTTAGCTCCTCTTGCATGGATAAAATCTAAACTGGATCCTTTAGAGCTTCCTTGGTGGTCTTAGGTTCAACCTATGAGAGAAATGTTGTGAGTGCACATAGGTTTCTCAGAGATGACCTAGTTTGCACTCTTGCATTTGAATCAGAGATGATGTTCTCAAAAGGATGTGAACTTTGATGTTTGCATGGCATGATCTGCATACCCAAAGATGATTCACCCAAGGAGTGACCCAAAGGACCAGATTCAGTAAGTATCACTTCATTAGTCTGGTTAGCAGTCAGAGTAGTTCTCGCTTCTTCTTATTCCTCATGATCATAGTCTATTTCCTTGTGGTCTCTGGATCCATCTTCAGATTGAGGTTCAGATTCCTTAGGAGCTCCATCACCAGTGAGTCCTATATCATAGTCTTTATCCTGCAAACCTTTCTCGACCAAATTGTTAGATTCATCCAAAATAACATGAACATTTTTTTCTACACACATAGTTATTTTATTAAAAACTTTATAGGCCTTACTATGTGAAGAGTAACCCAAGAAAATTCCCTCATTAAACTTACCTAGACTTTCTTTTCCATTATTATGCACAAAACATTTGCACCCAAATGCTCTCATGTGAGTGATGTTGGGCTATGTACCTCAAAGAAACTCATAGGGAGTTTTCTCAAGAATTGGTCTCACCATGCATCTGTTCAGCAAGTAATAGGCAGTATTGACTGCCT
Organism: Nicotiana tabacum; assembly: GCF_000715075.1. Lineage (NCBI taxonomy): Eukaryota > Viridiplantae > Streptophyta > Magnoliopsida > Solanales > Solanaceae > Nicotiana > Nicotiana tabacum. The sequence continues at coordinate 16,621,003 of NC_134094.1, read as the reverse complement.
CAGCCCAGAAACTCTTAGGCAATCCATTAGCAATCAATATGATCCTTCCCATATCTTCTAGGGATCTATTCTTTCTTTCTACAATCGCATTTTGTTATGGGGTTCTACGTGCAAAAAAATTATGATCAATACCATGTGAGTTACAGAACTCAAGGAATTTGTAATTTTCAAACTCAGTTCCATGGTCTGTTATTATACTTAATACATTGCAACCCAGTTTCTGCTGAATCATTCTGACAAATACATATAAAACATCAAAGGTTTCATATTTAGAACCCAAAAACAGAATCCATACATACCTAGAGAAGTCATCTATAATGATAAAAACATACCTCTTACCTCCTCTGCTCCTCACTCTCATTGGTCCACATAGGTCCATGTGAAGGAGTTATAGAGGTTTGGAGGTGCTGACAACCTATTTAGATTTAAAAGGTGACCTTACATGTTTCCCTCTAACACAAGCATCAAAAATCTTGTCTGAGGAGAACTCAACTTTTGGTAGACAAAGGACCAAGTCCTTTGCTGCCAACTAGTTGAGTTGAGAAATACTAGCATGACCTAGTCTTCAATGACATAGCAGTGGGTCATCTTCCGCTATACTTAAGCACGTGTGCTCACTCTGAGGAAGAGACATAATGGATATCTTGTGCACATTGTTATGTCTCTTACCTTTTAACACAACTTCATCAATATCAAGCTTAGTGATAGTATAGATTTTGGAATTGAATTTTACTTCATTTCCTTTATCACACATTTGAGAGATGCTAAGAAGACTGTGTTTAAGGCCTACCACATAATACCCATCTTCTATAGCATGAGAGAGTGACTTACCAACTTTGCCAATACATGTTATCTGGACCTTTTTCCAATTTCCAAATGACACTCCCTCATTGGAAGGCTATCAGCAAAAGAAAGTTTTTCTTTTCTCCGGTCATATGTCTTGAGCATCCACTGCCTAGATACCGGTCTTGATTGTTCCATCTCACTTTAGCCTGCTCCAAAAATCACAAGTTAGTCTTGGGAACCCAGACAAGCTTGGGTCCTTTTTTTTGAAAAATAAAAGATGAATCAGATCTCTTCTTGACAAGAAGGGAAGAAGATTAGTTGCTGTTTGCTTATTAACATTAATCCACTTAGTATGGACTGAAGGCTTGGCTTTTGGTTCCTCTTCCTTCTTCAAATTTTTAGCAAGACCAAAGGTGTTTCTAAACTGAGCATGAATTTAGGTAGGACACGTATCTTTAAAGTGTCCTACCTTTCCACAATGAGTGTATATTTTATTATCATAAATTCCTACATACTTTGGATCAAACTTGGGAACAGGTTTTCTGTAACCAATTCCTGATTTGTTAGAGATGCAATTTTCATTCAGCCAATTCAAGGCATCTGAAGATCTATGCCATTTGCTTAGTCTAGATAGTTCATAATTATGCTTTTATAGATTTTCTTGCAGGACTTTATCCCTACATTCCGCATCACAAAGATTATCTTTAGCCCTTTTTAATTCCTTATCAAGCATATCCTGTAGATCACTCATTTTTTCCTTACCATGTATATCAGGAGACTTCTCATTTTTAGAAGTGAGCTTAAGAACCTGGTTCTTTAGGTCTTTGACATGTCCTTCTAGATTAGCTTTGTCATATTCAAGTTCTTTTAGATCAAGTTTGACACATGAAAGATTTCTTATTAACTGATCATTTCTAGTATTCATTTTATCCATTTCACTTAACATGGTCACAATTATGGCCATCAGTTATTTTTTAGATATAACATGAATGTTTTCTTTTAAGTTAGAGATACTTACATGATTTATTTCATCTTCAGTTTCTGAACCTCATGGCCATCATTCATATCACTTCTTCTTCTATTTGGCTTTCTTCAATCGCCATCAACGCCACTTCGATGTTTCCATCTCCAAAGTCAGCTTCCAAGGTCCTCAATATATCATGGGTAGAGATGCAAGAGGACACTTTGTTGATAATATTTTCGGGCATGTTTCTGTAAATCAGGTCCTTTGGTCTAGCATTTTTCTGGACTAGCTGATGATTTTCATCTTCGTATTCCTCTTCTCTCTTGTTGAATTTGTTACCTTCACCATCCACTTTGGTCGGGAGGATTGGTCCATGACTGATAATTACCCATAGGTCAAAGTCAGTGTCCTGAAGGAACGTTTTCATATGTAGCTTCCATTCATCATAGTGATGTCCATCAAATAAAGGAGGTCTTCCAATGTGTATTCCAAGCTATAATGGAGGCTCTGTCTGCACTGCCTGATGTCATGAATTACAGCATAAAGACTTATAGCCTTATCTTCATTTTCTTCCTCCGTATCACTTTCACTCTCCTCCACTCAATTTATCACATTGGGCAATCCTTAACCATGTGATCTAGCTTGCTACACTTGTAGCACCCATCATAATTAGCTTTGTCAATCTGCTTAGGTTTACCACTGGTCTCTCTCTTAGATGCATTTTTGGAGTTCTTCATGAAACTCTTGAACTTAGCAAACATTGCTAGGTCAGGATCATCACTGTCAGATTCATCTTCCATATACGCCTTAAGGACCAAGGCCTTATCTCTATTTGGTTCTTCCTTGTGTAGTTCTATCTTTCTCATTTGATGAGTCATTAAGTTTCCAACCAACTCATCAAGTGAGATTTTGTCCAGCTCTTTTACTTCCTGGATCGCTGTGACTTTTGATTCCCATGAAGCTGGAATAATCCTTAGAACTTTGCTGACCAACTCTTTTGAGGCAAATACCTTTCCATGTGATTTCAATTCATTAGTTATTATGGTAAACCTAGTAATCATCTTCTGGATGGGCTCAGACTCCTTTATGGATAAGAGATCATAGTTTCTCATAAGTAGTTCTATCCTTGATCTCTTCACTTGGTTTGTTCCTTCATGAGCAGTTTGGAGTACATCCCATATCTCCTTTGCATTAAAGCGCACATAAATTCTGTTGTACTTATCAAGAACAAGTCTACATATAAGGATTTTCTTAGCCTTTGCATTCTTCTCCGTCATTCTGCAATCTGTTGCCACAAATTCAGAGGGGTCCTTAGGAACTGTTTCATTTTGTGTTTTTTTTAGTAGGAGTCAATGGACCTTGGTTCACTATGGTCCATAGTTCATAGTCTTCAGCTGTCAAGAAGTCTTCCATTCTTGCTTTTCACCAACTGCAATATTTTCCATTGAGCATGGGTGGTCTTGTAGTTGATTGTCCTTCATTTATTCCGAGCGGAGCACTCATCTTGCTTCCAAGATCTCTCTAGGTGTTAGCCTTGTGTGTGAGAGAACCTACTCTTATATGAATTGTTAGTTTGAGTACCCGTATGAATTACTAAAGAACTTGGTTCTATACAGTGTTCCTTAAATGTGAAATAAAGTAAACACATCAATTTTTACGTGAAAAATCATCCGGCTCAAAAGGTACAAAAACCACGACCTATTGCGTAGGATTTTCAACTTCAACTTCACTAGAATAATGAGCCAAAATATATCAATTACAAGACTGTAATTCAATACTCTCCAGTACTCCTACTACGACCTTTTGATTTACAAGTTACACTAACTTGTAAAGCAAACACTCACTGCAACTTACTAATTGTTTGTGACAGTTTGATTACAACTCAATTTCCTAAAACACATTCACTAGACCGACTCAAGAAGAACACAACAGTGGTACTCGACTAGAGTGTGCAAAATGTAGTTCTTCGGTTGATGTGTAATAGGATAATCACAGAAGTCCAAAATAGATAGTATTTAAACGCCTGGACTTGAAGATCTTCTGGGAGTCCTATTCATAGTCAGCTTCTCGTTTGATAGGACTCCTACTTTTTAGGACTCCACAAGTTTTGGTACTCTTGTCTCTTAATAATTTATTCTTATCTTATTAGGCAACAACCCTTATCATATGTAGCAGCCTTTTTCCACCAAACTCGGACCTGAGTAACTTTGAGATAAAGTTATTGTCTTGCACAGACGAACAATCATCAACCCCAGGAGCTGGTCCTTTACCCTGAGGAGCTAGTTCTTAGAACAGTTAAGCAGCGTTGAGGACCTGGTTCTTCGGACGTTGCATCTAAAAACACTTTGTTAATCATCAAAATTTCTATACTAAACATACATTGTCGGGTGTACTTTTTTGTTCCGTTATTCGCATTAGAGTCCCGATTCATACTGATTTCCATTGTATAATGCTCATTAAAAGAAGAAGCGCTCCTACCAAGATTTTGTTCATATACAGAACTCGAACAAAACCTCTTATTAAGGGTAGTGTTGCTTATCAGGCGGATCAGACCAATATTTAGGGTTAACGACTCGGCTTATCAATTATCGACTTTTAAATGTACTAATTTGCTAGCAACCCGATAAGATATTGGTTGATTCGATATCGGGTTAGCAATTATCATCGATCGAATTAGACGGTTTATCGAATAAATCTAAGAGAAAGACAATGAAAATGAGATCAGTACAATCTACTTCTAAAATCACGTGTACAACTATTACTTAATGCTCATTCATTCAGCGGTGATAATACAGAAACAAAAGTTCAAGGATGTCATCTTTGCTGGAAACAAAAGTACTATCTTTTGTAATAAAATAGAGAAACAAAAGTTCAATTTTCATCATCTTTACTGGAAACAAAAGTTTTAATAATACCAAGGAAACTACTTTGGAGTGTGGTTGCTCGTTATTTTAAAGAAGTACGCCTTTACTGTTAATAACTAATGATAGATACTTTATATACATAAGGGTAGAAATATAAATATAATAATGTTAATGAGTTAATAATTTAGTTGATAAGAAAATTGAGTAATTCGTGTCGATAAACTTTTATTCTAAATTTTAATCCGTTTGCCCAGTAAGCTAATTTTACGATTAAGTTATCAGTTACAATTTGATTTTGAACGGTCCTAATTAAAGGTAATGGATCCTACCGGTCTCACAAAATCCTAGACTATTTTAACTTTTGTCTTTTTGATTTGCTAAAGGATGTTGGTAAATAGTACAACTAGTAGGAAGAGAGAAAATTATTTTCCTTCAGCAAATGCGCTAACTTCCTCATCTGTAATAGGAGTTAACTTCTTTGTGCTAAATCACACTGAAAAACTGACTTCACCTATCTTGATCTCCTCTATTACTCTTCTCAATGCTCATGGCTATATATATATATATATTTCTATTATAAAGAAGAGAGAAGAGGAGGTCGACCAAGGGCTGACCAAGGGCATTATGACCATTTAAAAATATAACTGCATTGTTTGCTTGTATGGTAGGCTCAAAAGCTTGGTTGTAGCCTATGGGTTCCTAATGACCGAAAAAACAAAATCAATGTGGCCCTAAGCTATTGAATTCTTCAGGTGAACCCCACTTCCTATCCAACCTTAACTTGCTTCTTTAAATACACCACTTGACTACTATTACTTTTTTTTTGTTTGAAAGTAGATTACTTCTCTATTCGCACTTTCACTGTTTAAAAAATATTTTTTTCAATAAGTATTTTCAACTAGAAAAATTATCTATTAGGTAATTTTATATTTTAAACATTCATTTGAATAAAAACATACTATGGTAACATACATTTATATATAATAATTCTATTATCTCCTTAAGAAAAATTATTTCATTTGTTTTATTTACTGAATATTTTGTGTAAAGAATATTAAAAAAGAGTGGCAATAATTTATGTAGATTTTTATTAAAATGTTCTTATATTAATATCAATTTATATCATTTTATACAAATTCTCATTAAATTGCAATTTCAATTGGAACGCTTTATAAAATCAGTAAACAAATATATTTAAGAATAAAATATAGTTTCAAGTAACTTTTTTATTATAGGATATTGAAATTTGTTAAAATTATATAAAAATAATTCCCTTTATAAAACATGATTTGAGAATAATCTAAACAAAAAATTAAGACAACTAATTTGGGGGATGTTTTTTCATTATTATATATTAGGCAGCATGAGAAGTATCATTATGTATAATTATACTTCTCCCTCTATGATCAAATTTAGTTGGTTACTTCCTCTATTTTTAATAAAAAATTCAACATTACATAAATTTCAAAATACATAAATATAAAATTAGCTATTTTAAAAAATTCTAAACAAATAGTTACAGTAAAGAAAGTGGTACTACATCCCAGAGTATCTCAATCATATCAAATGTAACTAGAAAAAATATGTGATAAAAATAATTACTTATTTTTTAATGAATTATCCAAATATGTCTTTAAAGAAGAATAAACTACACATTTACTTATTATTATTTTTTCAATAATTCAAAATCACGATTATTATTTCAAATAACAAAAAAATAAGATTTTTGCATCATCTATTTGGAAATATAATAAATATATCTTATTATTCAAATTTTGATTAATAAGAAAGAAAAGAAATATATTAACACAATTGAAAATACTAAAAGAGTACAACTATATAATAATGAGAAAGTACATCATGACTTATTTTTCAACTGCCTTTTTAATCATTTTTTTTATAATTAATTTTATGTTTGGTGGTGCGAAACTATTTTTTTAAGTAAAAAAGTGTAAAACCTATGTAAAAATACTCTAACTTGTACTTGAAGTATCGTATAATCTTTGTTATAATGAAGTGTCGGACTACGACAGGTATTACAATGTGATTGTAGTAATACGATTTCAGAAATATTAAAAATGCACATAACGCAACATATAAAAGACAATATAGGTAAACATGAATATATACGTTATCACACAAAATTCTATTTTCTTTCTTCTTTCTTTAAAGACGAATAAAGTGTGTAATTAACAATAGTTCAACAAATATTATGTAAAGACCTGACCGGTCGTTTTGAGTATTACAGCCCTTTTCCTCCATTTGCTGCTCAATTTATGCTTTACAGCATTTTAAGACTTACCAGATTAGTTGGTTCGGGTCCGAATTCAGAGTGAAATGAGACACTTAGTCTCATAATTAAAAATTTTAAGTTAGAAAGGTTGACCGGATGTGCATCTATATGTAAAAGACCTCGGATTTGAATTCTGATAATTCCAACAGCTCCGTATGGTGATTTTGGACTTAGGAGCATGTCCGAAAAATTATTTGGAGGTCCGTAGTGGAATTAGGCTTAAAATGGTGAAAAATTAAATTTTTGGGAAGTTTGACCGGGGGTTGACTTTTTGATATCGGGGTTGAAATTCAATTCTGAAAATTTGAATACCTCTGTTATGTCATTTATGACTTGTGTGCAAAATTTGAGGTCAATCGGACGTGATTTGATAGGTTCCGAAGTCATTTGTAGAGATTAGAAATTTCAAAGTTCATTAGGTTTGAATTGAGGTATAATTCTTGGTTTTAGCATTGTTTAAGATAATTTGAGGATTCGACTAAGTTCGTATGATGTTTGAAGACTTGTAGGTATATTTGGTTGAGGTCCCTGGGGCCTCGGGTTGAATTCGGATGGTTAACGGATCAAAAATTTGGACTTGAATGACTGTTGGAATTTTCTAATATCTGATTTTGTTTTCCTTCTACGCAATCGCGTAGGCTTAGCTGGACAGTGGAGTTTTATTCTATGCGGTCGCGTGGGGATATCCACGATCGCGTAGGATTAAGTGGGGGCTGCTGAGTTTTATTGTATGCGATCGCGTGAAGAGGGATGCGATCGCGTAGCTCTAGGATTTTGTGACTCGCGAACGCGTGAAGAAGGTCGCGATCGGGTAGAGTAAGTGGAGCGGAAATAGAAGTCACGTGTTTTGTGCTTCGCGATCGCGTGGACGAGTCCGCGATCGAGTAGATCTGTGATGTTGTGCATCGTGATCGCGTGGGAAAGTCCGCGATCGCGTAGGGTTAAATCTGGGCAGTGGAAAACTGTTCTTCACGATCGCGTGAGAATGTTCGCGATCGCGTAGAGAAAATGACTGGGCAGAGAGTTTAAGTTCTGAAAATGAGACTTTGTCCCATTTTTCATTTTTGACGGATTGGAGCTCGGGAAGAGGCAATTTTTGGGAGTTTTTCAAAGAAAACAATGGTGTAAGTGTTCTTAACTCTATATTGGTTAAATTGCCCGAATCCATGGTTATTTTTAATATTTAATTGGTGAATTAAGTTGGAAAATTGTGAAAACTCTCTTGGTTTAATTTGGAGATTTGAGGGTCGAGTTGATGTCGGATTTGAGTAAAATTTGTATGGTTGGACTTGTGGTTGAATTCAAATTTGGAGATTTGAGGGTCGAGAGAGGTTTCTAACTGCTGATATTCAAATTATTGCTATATGGCACGGAAGATGTATGAAAGTATTTCTCATGGGATTATCGTAAATGGAAGATGTGTTAGCCATTTTAGTGCTAGATTTAGGATCTGTTGCGGTGATTCATGTGTTCGATGAATTTGAAGATTGAGAGTTCTCAGAAGTATATTGTTTCGTGGTTGTGACCTATTTGAGGTGACTATTTTATTTAAAACTCGGGGGAGACACTAGTTGCGTTAATTATTTGTGATAGCTATGCGCTATGAGTGCGTATATATGTGAGGTTTGAGCCCATTTGCGGGCATTAGAGCAAGTATTCATACTCGGAAGAATACTTACGCTATTATATGCCTGGAGTTGACTGTTAAGCGTAAAGTTATAACGTTTCCCGTATTCGTACCTTTGTTGAGAACTATTTAGGCTATACTTGAGGATACAAAGAAGATGATTCCCTAAATAAATGGGGTAGTTACTAATTCTGCGTAACATTGCCGATTTGAAGTGCGATAACAGACTTTGCACATGCTTACACTATGGCATGCTATTTATACCAGTCCCTGAGCATGAGAATCGTATGTCATTATCATATACAAGTGTACTTGTTTAATTTCTCTTGTATGATATACTGGGACTGGAGGCCTGTGACCATGCCGGGCGATTCATATTATTGGCACGTGAGTTGTCCGTGCCCTGTGTGGGAATTTTATTTCTTTTATAATTTATCAGATTTCATTACTTTCCTTCCTCTACGATAAAAATTGCATGAGCAACGTATTTGAGAAATTATGTACATGCGCCTACGGTTTTCCTCTTCACGAAATTTGAGGAGTTGGTTGTAACATTGTGGTTGAGGTGGTGCTTGTTGAACTTGCAATATGGTTATCTTCCTTGAGACATCTCCCATATATGGGTACACAGATTGCGCAGTGGTGGCTGGAGTAATATTGATGTGGCGTGTCTGTGAGATAGTTGTGTTTAATAATATAAGGTCATCAGACCTAGAATGGGTACTATCTTATTTGATTACAGTATATTCGGAAGGATAATATTGAAAGCCGGCTTAGAAATTTTCTATGGTTCTTGTCGAAGGAGGGGGAGCTCCATAACTGGTGGATC